>NC_042626.1:3414688-4096987 GCF_901001135.1 Rhinatrema bivittatum | reverse complement strand
GGAAGAGGGGGCAGGCCGCACGCAGCAGGTGTCCTGGGAGATGAGGAAATAAACTTCACCTCTGAAGGAAAGCACCAAGTGAATGCGGAGCCGTGAGCTGACCAGAGACCTCAGGGGTCAAGGGCTGGCTCCTGCCCTTCAGCACCATGGGGAGACCCTGCCGGCCAGGCCCTGCTGTGCTCTTGGAGGCATTCGGCTTGTCTGTGCTGTGACTCTGCCACAAGCGTGCACGAGGGCTCTGGCTTTGCACTTCCTTGTGCAGGAGGCTCTCGCACACCTGTCCTTAAGCACGGGGGGGGGGGGGGGGGTTTGTGTTTCTTGGACCCCAGCCGTACACAAGGACTGAGCTTTTGCCCTGGGCTTCAGTGGAATATGAAGGGGTGGAGGCCTCTTGGCTGGTCCTGGGGCTGCTGATTCGGCCCCCGCTGCAGCCGTAGGATGTGCTCGGTTCTTCTCAGCTCCCCCAGCGCAGGAGGAAGGGGGGGGGGTCTGAGCTAATACCCCTTCACCCTGGGGCTGGGGGTAGTGTATTAGATGCCTGTGGTGAGAGGGGGCAGGGAAGAGTTAATGTTTAAACCCTAAAAGAGCGGGAGCTCTTCCCAGAGTGAGGAGGATGCACTGCTAGGGAGAGGCACAGAAAGCTTTGCCCCCGCCTCGCTGCCTCCTCGCCCCCTGGACGCTTCTGGTTTTCTCCTGCTGCTGCTGCGGCTTTGCACTGGGCATTGACTGCCCCGGGATCAGGGGCCCTGTGCCAGGCGCTGTGTCTGTGGCTCGTTGATATTCCCGGGTGGCCACCACCTTTCTCTGCCTGCCAGCATGGAAAGATTTGCAGCGGGAGCCCTCTACGCTCCAGGCTTTCTGCGAGTGCTAAGCCCCGGCTTGGCCATGTAGGGTGCAGTCCAGGGCTTAGTGATTGGAGCTGCCCCGAGACGCACTGCCCATGCCTTGCTGACGAGTGTGCGACGGGGCCTCGCTAAGCTATCCCATGCATTGCAAGTGACCGTCCCCATGTGTGCCAAGCACTGCTCTCACGTCTGCCCGGAGGGGTTGTGGGGACCTCTCGGGACTGCCCTCCTCTCTTAACCAGCTCCGGGGAGCCCCTGGGAGAAGCTCCCCCCCCCATGCCCTGTGGGACAGTAGAGCTGCTGTGGTGAATTTGGGGCTGATTTTCCCTTTAATGCAGGCAGGAGGGCAGAGTGCACAGGGACTCCTATCAGCGGACGCCCTGCTTCTCCCTCCCTCCCTCCCCTGCATTGTGTCCCAGGATCTGATTACAGGATTAGTCCAATTCCGCATTCCTGCTCCCTGGAAGAAAAGAAGCCGCCGTGGATTTGCAGCGCCTTGGGAGCTCTCGGGGGGTGTCTGACCGCTTCGTGTTTGTTCAGTCGGAAACTGGAGCTGCTGGGGACATGTTTAGTGCTCTCCTTTGTCCTGGGACTCTGTGCTTTAAGCAGGTCTTGTTTATCTTGGTTTCTGTTACCAGGAAACTGCCCGCACTCTTCTGAGCCCTCCCCCTGAATCACTGGGGTGCTTTCCCCCCCATAACCCAGGCACCCCCAGGCTCACGATGCTTGTGAGAGAAATTCTTCTTTTCCTGACTTGCGTGTGAGCTGCCGGGTAAGAAGCGCGCAGCAGTGGCAACTCCGTCCCGACATCGACTTCTGCTACTGCTGCCTCAGCTGCCAGTGGGACCTTGCCCCGGGGCCCTGCGTTCAGCCACTTCGGCACTTGCAGTGGAGAGGCTGGGGCAGGTGGTGTGGGGATTAGAGATGTGACCGGGGCCGGGTGCTAGTGAGGGCCGTGTTGGTTGGAAGAAGCAGTGGAGAGGCCGGGGCAGGTGCTGGGGGGATTAGAGATGTGACCGGGGCTGGGGCCGGGTGCTAGTGAGGGCCGTGTTGGTTGGAAGAAGCAGAGGAGAGGCCAGGGCAGGTGCTGGGGGGATTAGAGATGTGACCGGGGCTGGGGCCGGGTGCTAGTGAGGGCCGTGTTGGTTGGAAGAAGCAGAGGAGAGGCCGGGGCAGGTGGTGGGAGGATTAGAGATGTGACCGGGGCTGGAGCCGGGTGCTAGTGAGGGCCGTGTTGGTTGGAAGAAGCAGAGGAGAGGCCGGGGCAGGTGGTGGGAGGATTAGAGATGTGACCGGGGCTGGGGCCGGGTGCTAGTGAGGGCCGTGTTGGTTGGAAGAAGCAGTGGAGAGGCCGGGGCAGGTGGTGGGGGGATTAGAGATGTGACCGGGGCTGGGGCCGGGTGCTAGTGAGTGCCGTGTTGGTTGGAAGAAGCAGTGGAGAGGCCGGGGCAGGTGCTGGGGGGATTAGAGATGTGACCGGGGCTGGGGCCGGGTGCTAGTGAGGGCCGTGTTGGTTGGAAGAAGCAGAGGAGAGGCCGGGGCAGGTGGTGTGGGGATTAGAGATGTGACCGGGGCTGGGGCCGGGTGCTAGTGAGGGCCGTGTTGGTTGGAAGAAGCAGAGGAGAGGCTGGGGCAGGTGGTGTGGGGATTAGAGATGTGGTGACCGGGGCTGGGGCCGGGTGCTCGTGAGGGCCGTGTTGGTTGGAAGAAGCAGAGGAGAGGCCGGGGCAGGTGGTGGGGGGATCACAGCTGTGGTGACTGGGGCTGGGGCCGGGTGCTAGTGAGGGCCGTGTTGGTTGGAAGAAGCAGAGGAGAGGCCGGGGCAGGTGCTGGGGGGATTAGAGATGTGACCGGGGCTGGGGCCGGGTGCTAGTGAGGGCCGTGTTGGTTGGAAGAAGCAGTGGAGAGGCCGGGGCAGGTGCTGGGGGGATTAGAGATGTGACCGGGGCTGGGGCCGGGTGCTAGTGAGGGCCGTGTTGGTTGGAAGAAGCAGAGGAGAGGCCGGGGCAGGTGCTGGGGGGATTAGAGATGTGACCGGGGCTGGGGCCGGTTCTAGTGAGGGCCGTGTTGGTTGGAAGAAGCAGAGGAGAGGCTGGGGCAGGTGGTGTGGGGATTAGAGATGTGACCGGGGCTGGGGCCGGGTGCTAGTGAGGGCCGTGTTGGTTGGAAGAAGCAGAGGAGAGGCCGGGGCAGGTGGTGGGGGGATCACAGCTGTGGTGACCGGGGCTGGGGCCGGGTGCTAGTGAGGGCCGTGTTGGTTGGAAGAAGCAGAGGAGAGGCCGGGGCAGGTGGTGTGGGGATTAGAGATGTGACCGGGGCTGGGGCCGGGTGCTAGTGAGGGCCGTGTTGGTTGGAAGAAGCAGAGGAGAGGCTGGGGCAGGTGGTGGGGGGATTAGAGATGTGACCGGGGCTGGGGCCGGGTGCTAGTGAGGGCCGTGTTGGTTGGAAGAAGCAGTCTATGGGGCACAGGCAGTAGATGCTACAGATGTGCTTAGCTTTTCATGCTGGGGGTAGTGGCCCTGTGATCTGTGAATGGCACTGCTGCGTGTGCCACTGGAGTCGCTTTGGAGCGTAGAAGGCCAAATGACACCCAGGGATGTGAATGTCGTGAAAGTATCTAAACGATTTGAAATTATTAAGCATGAAGCGGTTTGAGGCAGGCGTGCGCACTGCTGGTGCTGTGCTGGCTGATGATGGGAGGGGGAGAGAGAGAGAGAAGCAGCAGCTTGGCAAGTTGCATTGGCATCACGATGACCACACGGGTGGCCCGGGCCTGCCTCGTATCTGCGTGAGCCCAGAGCACGTAGCCCCGGCCTCCATCTGCCTCTATCCTGGTGTCCTGCTCCTGCTCTCTCATCTCACAGCAGAAAAGGAGCAAGAGCTTAAACAGTAAGACCTGTAGAGTAATAGTTACTCCACATCCCTAGGAGTTTACTTCATCTGCTGCAAGGGTGCCTGATGCCAAGCGCTCACCTGCAGCCGCCAGGAGCTGAGCTCTGGCGCTGGTCCTCAGGATGGAGATAGCGAGTTTGGTTTCTTGGGAAGAGAAGGAATTATGAGAGAAAACCCTCCACCTTCTCAGACATTGCAGTCTTCCTTTGCTCTTCACCTGTGTCTGCTGACCCTCCGTACCAAGGGGCAGCTTTGGGTGAAAGAAGGCAAAACTCTCTACTTGAGGCTTTGCCCTGGGGTCTGGAATATCTGAGACAGGATGAGAGCACTGCCCTGGAAGGCCGGACGTCTTCCCCCACCCCCACTGTCCATGTGCTGCCCTGGAAGGCCGGACGTCTTCCCCCACCCCCACTGTCCATGTGCTGTCCTGGAAGGCCGGATGTCTTCCCTCACCCCCACTGTCCATGTGCTGTCCTGGAAGGCCGGACGTCTTCCCCCACCCCCACTGTCCATGTGCTGTCCTGGAAGGCCGGATGTCTTCCCTCACCCCCACTGTCCATGTGCTGCCCTGGAAGGCCGGACGTCTTCCCTCACCCCCACTGTCCATGTGCTGCCCTGGAAGGGTCGGACGTCTTCCCTCACCCCCACTGTCCATGTGCTGCCCTGGAAGGCCGGACGTCTTCCCCCACCCCCACTGTCCATGTGCTGCCCTGGAAGGGTCGGACGTCTTCCCCCACCCCCACTGTCCATGTGCTGCCCTGGAAGGGTCGGACGTCTTCCCCCACCCCCACTGTCCATGTGCTGCCCTGGAAGGCCGGACGTCTTTCCCCCTCCCCCACTGTCCATGTGCTGCCCTGGAAGGGCCGGACGTCTTTCCCCCTCCCCCACTGTCCATATGCTGCCCTGGAAGGGTCGGATTCTGCCCCCTCCCCCACTGTCCATGTGCTGCCCTGGAAGGGCCGGACGTCTTTCCCCCTCCCCCACTGTCCATGTGCTGCCCTGGAAGGGCCGGACGTCTTTCCCCCTCCCCCACTGTCCATGTGCTGCCCTGGAAGGGCCGGACGTCTTTCCCCCTCCCCCACTGTCCATGTGCTGCCCTGGAAGGGCCGGACGTCTTTCCCCCTCCCCCACTGTCCATGTGCTGCCCTGGAAGGGCCGGACGTCTTTCCCCCTCCCCCACTGTCCATGTGCTGCCCTGGAAGGGCCGGATGTCTTTCCCCCTCCCCCACTGTCCATGTGCTGCCCTGGAAGGGCCGGACGTCTTTCCCCCTCCCCCACTGTCCATGTGCTGCCCTGGAAGGGCCGGACGTCTTTCCCCCTCCCCCACTGTCCATGTGCTGCCCTGGAAGGGCCGGACGTCTTTCCCCCTCCCCCACTGTCCATGTGCTGCCCTGGAAGGGCCGGACGTCTTTCCCCCTCCCCCACTGTCCATGTGCTGCCCTGGAAGGGCCGGACGTCTTTCCCCCTCCCCCACTGTCCATGTGCTGCCCTGGAAGGGCCGGACGTCTTTCCCCCTCCCCCACTGTCCATGTGCTGCCCTGGAAGGGCCGGACGTCTTTCCCCCTCCCCCACTGTCCATGTGCTGCCCTGGAAGGGCCGGACGTCTTTCCCCCTCCCCCACTGTCCATGTGCTGCCCTGGAAGGGCCGGACGTCTTCCCCCTCCCCACTGTCCATGTGCTGCCCTGGAAGGGCCGGACGTCTTCCCCCTCCCCCACTGTCCATGTGCTGCCCTGGAAGGGCCGGACGTCTTTCCCCTCCCCCACTGCCCATGTGCTGCCCTGGAAGGGTCGGACGTCTTCCCCCACCCCCACTGTCCATGTGCTGCCCTGGCAGGGTCGGATTCTGCCCCCCTGCACGCACAACGAGGGCCGCTCTGCAGTGCCTCTGCTGGGTCCCCCTAACTCAGCGATTTGAGGCTTCTGACAACTCCAGGGATTGCTCTGAAGGTTTGCTCTGAATTCTGGAAACTTCTAATTGCAGCTCAGCCCTTCCCTCAAGCTTTCTAAACTCTGCTTTTTAGGTTGCCATAAAGTCCATCCGGAAAGACAGAATCAAAGATGAGGAGGATCTGGTGCACATCCGGAGAGAGATAGAGGTGATGTCGTCACTCAGCCACCCGCACATCATCTCGATCTACGAAGGTAGGTCGCCTGCCGTGTGCAGCACCGGGGCCTGGAGCCATGGGAAAATGGCTTCCTGCTTAATCTGGGGGGTGGTCCAGACCTCAGAGCGTGCATAGCGAGCCTGCCTGGGAACGTGGACTGGTCTGGGTAGTGCTGGGCACCCTTCCTCTCTTACGTTCCTCTAACTGCTGCTTGCTTTTGGGGGTTTTCCAGTTTCCTTTCTGACTGTCTCATCCCCCTTGTGGGAGCGCGGCCAGGGCAATGCGGGAATGCTGTGATTTCAGCAGGGACCCGCAGTGGCACGAGATGTGCTGGGCACGTGGCATCCACGCACGTCCGATGAGCCAGCCACAGATTTCACTTCCGAGGGCTTCCGTGTCTCTTAGTGGTTTGATGCAGCTGGTGGTATTTTTTTTTTTTTTTTACTAGTTTTTGAAAACAGCAGCAAGATTGTGATCGTGATGGAGTACGCCAGCGGAGGGGATCTGTACGATTACATCAGCGAGCGGCAGAGGCTGACGGAGCAGGAGGCTCGCCACGTCTTCCGCCAGATCGTATCCGCCATGTATTATTGCCACAAGGTGCCTGAAATGGGGGCTGGGGGGGGGAGGGAGAGTAGCGTTACGTCTCGAGCTCCTGACCATCCCAGCCATGAGGCACCGCTTTCATTGCAAGCGTTCTTCTGATGCTCGGGAGCCCGGGCCCATCGGGCGTGTCGGTGGCCGGGCGTGCCGTGCATTCCTCTCTGCCTCTTCGGGGCGCAGTTGCATTTTTCGGCAGACGGATTCTGAGAAGCTCGCTGACTATGTGGTGAGGTGAGATGAGGAATGTCCCTGCCAGTCCATACACATGGCCGCTCCCCAGCCTGGGGCCATCTCTGCGCAGAGGGCCCTGAAAGTTGTGTCTGTTTTGTAAACAAGTGAGGCACGGTGTCCTCTGATTGCTAACGAGTCTTCTGACCTGTGCTAATGGCATCTCATCGTAATTTAGTCATTGCTCAGCCCCTAGTTTTGTCTGCCTGCTCCAAACCTCATGCCCGTCATCTCCGGATGCTTTTTGTCCTGGGGTACGGCGTGAGGCGTGAATCAGGCAGCGGCTCCTTGTACATACGGACCACTTGCCGCATCCTCGTCGTAAGGCCATGAAGCTTGGCTTGCTGAGCCTTCCTCCTCGCCACCCTGCCAGAGAATATTGATGGAGTAGGACTCTGTTTCCATGTTCTGTATAATCCGCAGAGGATGCGATGGACTGGGATCAGTGAGAAACGTAAAGTGTCATGCATTCTGGCGGTTTTGTGTTGGTGTTGGCTCCGTATGAAGCTGTGCACGGATATTGCCTTCTGCAGGTGCACCAGAGGTTCAAAGCTCATACTGTCTGGTTTTTTTTAATCTCTTTCAGAATGGGATTGTTCATCGAGATCTAAAGCTGGAAAATATTCTTCTGGATTTGAACGGCAGTGTGAAGGTGAGTGAGGCTGTGCTTCCTGCGCCCCTGTTCCCGCTCTGCTGCTGAGAATAGGTCTCCTGTTGTTGTAGGGCTCTTCGCTATCCCAGGAGATGGGTGCGGACCCCCAGAAAGTAGAATGATTGCCTCAGTGGGACTATGGGAATTGGTTCTGAGAGGGATAAGTCGTCTTATTTAGGGTGATGATGGTGTCCAGATATTCCCAGACTCGCTCCTCAGCCAATGGGGGTCAGAAAACATTGGGCAGTTCTTCTCATGCCCAATTTTAAACTGGTAGGGTATTAATGCCTCAGCAAAGCTGTGTAACCAACCTACTGTCAGATGCCCCTTATTTCTCTCCGTTCCTCTGATCCCTGACTCCATATCCAGTTCTAGGGTTGAGGCGTCCTTTATTTCAAAGGCTTATTACCTGTGCTCTCCACATAAAAACATGCGCAGTAGTTAATATAGCCTGAACAAATCTCCCTAACAGTGAACACTTAATGCCCTGCTATCATTGTGAACAACCTAGGGTTTTACTGCTCTAGCCCATGAATCTAGACCAAATGCTTGTCTTAATAAATCTGCCTTTTTTAAAAGGATTTGTCACTCCAATAGCTTACAATTTGTCAGGGAGTGAGTTCCAAAACACTGAACCAAGAAAGCTCTCTCCCAAGCTTGAAATAGGTAAAATAGCCCTGGGGATGGACTTTCTAGTAATCAGGATTTTCTTGAAAGTAGGGATGTGCATTTGTTACCTTTTGGACGTTCATTCGTTTCACAAATGGAAGCACAAAACGAATGGTGCATGCGTCTAAGTGCGCCAGTCGGTGTGTGTCCATTTGTTCGTTTGCTAGTTACACGATGTGTGTGCAAACGAATGAAATGAATGCACATCCCTACTCGAGGGGAAGGCACAGGAAGATTGATAAATCTGTAGAACGTGCTGATGCATAGCGCTGCCTCCGTGTTCAGGGCCTTAGGAATGCTAGTAATTTTGGATCTTAACTGCCTGGAATGCAGGCGTCATATGGTCCTGTGAGCGTCTCCCAGTAAGGACCCGAGTGGCTGTGTTTTTGTACAATCTGGAGGGCCTTGATTGCATTCTTGGGGAGCCCAGTGTGCCTGGAATTACCGTAAGGGCCCGAGCCTGTAGCATTGTATGAAAGATTCTCCAGTACTGTGAAGGGGGGTAAGTCGGATGCTGCCTATGTTACGTTCCCAGCAAAAGAAAACGGCAGCAAGAACAAGAAGTGAAAACTCCCTGCCCGGGGTCAAAGGGCAGAGAGTACATTGTAGGTCATACAGTTTGCTCTCACCAGGAGAGTTTGTGTTTTGGCATCGTAGTCAGTGACATTCAGACCCTTCTGCTGGCTGCAGGTAACAGGCTCTGGGAGCCCTGAGGCAGGCACTTCCTGGCCCGCCAGGTGCACCTTCAGACGTGCACGGCTCTCGTCCTGGACAGCCACACACACATTCATCACTTTCATCTGCTCGGGGCACCTTTTGGCTGCCCTGAAGAGCCGTCCCGTAGCAGTGCCGGGCCTGCCTGTCTGCCTGTCTGCCCTGCCAGCTCCCCGAGAGGCTTCCCGCAGACGTGCCAGGCAGCTTTGCAGTACCTTTCATTTCCCTCTAAGACCTCACTGGCAGTGAGTTTACTTGATACCAAGGTTTACCGTCAATTTCTGGTGAAACCAGATAAACTGCTGCAGCATCAGCAGAATCCAAACAAATGGCAGGGCGGAGCTGGCACAGACTTCCCTTTCACTTTTGAAAGGGAGAGAGCCCAGGTGAAAACTGCAGGAGGGAGGGCATCTCGGGTGAGCCGCCGGCTTATCACGAGTGCTCCTGCAGGGACATGGGTCACTTTGTTAGATGTTACTGTACATGGTTGTCAAAACCCCCTCCTGTTTGTATACCTGAATGCTGCGGGTGCACAGGGAGTCTGAAGCTCCAGCTGTGTCTGACTGCAGTGCTTCCTGCTCCTGTGTGTGTGTGTGTGTGTCTGTGTGTCTGTGTGTCTGTCTCTGTGGCTCTGGCTGCAGTGCTTCCTGCTCGTGTGTGTGTGTGTGTGTGTGTGTGTGTCTGTGGCTCTGGCTGCAGTGCTTCCTGCTCGTGTGTGTGTGTGTGTGTGTGTGTGTGTGTGTCTGTGGCTCTGGGTGCAGTGCTTCCTGCTCCTCTGTGTGTGTGTGTGTGTGTGTGTGTCTGTGGCTCTGGCTGCAGTGCTTCCTGCTCCTGTGTGTGTGTGTGTGTCTGTGGCTCTGGCTGCAGTGCTTCCTGCTCCTGTGTGTGTGTGTGTGTGTGTGTCTCTGTGGCTCTGGCTGCAGTGCTTCCTGCTCCTGAGTGTGTGTGTGTGTGTGTGGCTCTGGCTGCAGTGCTTCCTGCTCCTGAGTGTGTGTGTGTGTGTGTCTCTGTGGCTCTGTGGCTCTGGCTGCAGTGCTTCCTGCTCCTCTGTGTGTGTGTGTGTGTGTGTGTGGCTCTGGCTGCAGTGCTTCCTGCTCCTGAGTGTGTGTGTGTGTGTGTGTGTGTGTGTGTCTCTGTGGCTCTGTGGCTCTGGGTGCAGTGCTTCCTGCTCCTCTGTGTGTGTGTGTGTGTGTGTGTCTGTGGCTCTGGCTGCAGTGCTTCCTGCTCCTGTGTGTGTGTGTGTGTCTGTGGCTCTGGCTGCAGTGCTTCCTGCTCCTGTGTGTGTGTGTGTGTGTGTCTCTGTGGCTCTGGCTGCAGTGCTTCCTGCTCCTGAGTGTGTGTGTGTGTGTGTGGCTCTGGCTGCAGTGCTTCCTGCTCCTGAGTGTGTGTGTGTGTGTGTGTGCGTCTCTGTGGCTCTGTGGCTCTGGCTGCAGTGCTTCCTGCTCCTCTGTGTGTGTGTGTGTGTGTGTGTGTCTCTGTGGCTCTGGCTGCAGTGCTTCCTGCTCCTGAGTGTGTGTGTGTGTGTGTGTGTGTCTCTGTGGCTCTGTGGCTCTGGCTGCAGTGCTTCCTGCTCCTCTGTGTGTGTGTGTGTGTGTGTGTGTGTGTCTCTGTGGCTCTGGCTGCAGTGCTTCCTGCTCCTCTGTGTCTGTGTGTGTGTGTGTGTGTGTGTGTGTGTGTGTGTCTCTGTGGCTCTGGCTGCAGTGCTTCCTGCTCCTCTGTGTGTGTGTGTGTGTGTGTGTGTGTGTGTGTGGCTCTGGCTGCAGTGCTTCCTGCTCCTGAGTGTGTGTGTGTGTGTGTGTCTCTGTGGCTCTGGCTGCAGTGCTTCCTGCTCCTCTGTGTGTGTGTGTGTGTGTGTGTGTGTGTGTGTGTGTGTCTCTGTGGCTCTGGCTGCAGTGCTTCCTGCTGGATATCCTCAGCTGTTCATTTTGTGATAAGGAGAGTTTGCTTGCTTGCTTGTTTGTTTGTTTGTTGAGTTTTATACATCGTCATTCGGTGCAGCCACCCTAACGGTTTACAAGATTCAAACACAATACCGATAATTAAACATAGTTGATCATTGCGTGTACTTGAAGGATTTCTTGTTTTTGCCTTTGGTTTCCCCTCCTAGATAGCAGATTTTGGGCTCTCTAACGTGTATCAGCATGACCGCTACCTACAGACGTACTGTGGGAGTCCTTTGTATGCGTCACCGGAGATTGTGAATGGCCGGCCCTACAAAGGCCCAGAGGTGAGCCGTCCTTGTCCGTGCACGTGACTTGCCCTGACCCCTGTCTGCCTGTGATGCCTTGCCCTTCCTTCTGTCCATTTCCTGCACTCTTGGGGGTGAAAGGCAGGAGATTTTACTCTTTAAAGTTAAGAATGCAAGGCTCGAGGCGGCTTACAAAAGAAACCTTCCTGAGCTGGTCTTGATTATGGGAGCTGCAGCTCTTTCTTGGCTGAGAGTGGCAGTGGCATCAGGCAGTCACAGGTGTCTCTTTCTCTCTTGGCGGGGGCAGGTTGACAGCTGGTCTCTGGGAGTCTTGCTGTACATCCTGGTGCACGGAGCGATGCCCTTTGACGGTCAGGATTACAGGAACCTGGTGAAGCAGATCAGCAGCGGGGAGTACAGAGATCCTGGCACACCATCAGGTAGCCCTAGTGCACGAAAACGGTTTCCCACTACTAAAGGAGCCCTGAGTCTTCCCGATCTCCTGCCCGTGGC
Organism: Rhinatrema bivittatum; assembly: GCF_901001135.1. NCBI lineage: Eukaryota > Metazoa > Chordata > Amphibia > Gymnophiona > Rhinatrematidae > Rhinatrema > Rhinatrema bivittatum. The sequence goes on along the minus strand of NC_042626.1, from coordinate 4,085,578 downwards.
GTCGTCAGATGATTCCCAGCCCCCTATCTGGTGCCAGAGGCAGACGGGGCACGGCCTGTGCAGCGCGCTGGGTTGCCACCGCAGCCACGTGCCCTGTGATGTGAAGTGGCACATTGCCCTTTGCACGGTGCTTTGGGAATGGCTCGGGCTGTCAGCAGGAAGGTTGCCACCGCAGCCACGTGCCCTGTGATGTGAAGTGGCAGAATGTTCCGGCACATTGCCCTTTGCACGGTGCTTTGGGAATGGCTCGGGCTGTCAGCGGGAAGGTTGCCACCGCAGCCACGTGCCCTGTGATGTGAAGTGGCAGAATGTTCCGGCACATTGCCCTTTGCACGGTGCTTTGGGAATGGCTCGGGCTGTCAGCAGGAAGGTTGCCACCGCAGCCACGTGCCCTGTGATGTGAAGTGGCAGAATGTTCCGGCACATTGCCCTTTGCACGGTGCTTTGGGAATGGCTCGGGCTGTCAGCAGGAAGGTTGCCACCGCAGCCACGTGCCCTGTGATCTGAAGTGGCAGAATGTTCCGGCACATTGCCCTTTGCACGGTGCTTTGGGAATGGCTCGGGCTGTCAGCAGGAACTTTGCCCTTTTTATTCCCCCCCCCCCCCGGCTGATTGCAGCTTAGGGCTCCTCTCCAGAGATTGTTTTTTGCTTTACCTCTCGGTGACTTAAGCTCTTGTTTCTTTCTTGCTCGCAGAGGCGTGTGGGCTGATCCGCTGGATGCTGATGGTTAACCCGGACCGCAGGGCCACCATCGAAGACATTGCTAACCACTGGTGGGTGAACTGGGGCTACAAGACTCCCGTGGGGGAGGTGGAGTCCTTGAGGGACAGCGAGTCCCCACTGGCAGCGGTGGCCGAGTGGCTGCGGCGCTCGTCCCGGCCTCTCCTGGAGAACAGCTCAAAGGTTCGCTGCTTTCTGAGGCAGCACATGCCCGGCGTCACCCTGGAGAGGCAGCGCTCGCTGAAGAAGTCCAGGAAAGAGAGCGACGCCTGCCCCAGCAGCCTCGAGGGGAACACCAGCAGCGCGGCCACGCAGAGTCCTGCCAAGTCCATCCTGAAGCGGCCCCAGGGCATCCTGAAGAAGAAGCAGGAGGTGCGAGAGGAGGATCTGCCTGGGGAGCAGGAGCCGCCCTCCGTCTTCTCGGCCAGGATGGTTCCTGTATCCCAGACCAGCACTGCCTGTGTGCCCAAGAAGGGGATCCTGAAAAAGCCGCCGCAGAGGGAGTCTGGCTACTGCTCTTCCTCCGAGCCCAGCGGGCAGGGCGACTGCATAGATCAGGATCCCCCCGTCTTCCACGGGGACTCGTCTGCAGCGGGAGCCTCCTCGGAAGTGCCTTTCAGGAGAAAAGGTATCCTGAAACGCAATGGCAAGTTTTCCTCCAGCCCCGACGCCAGCGGCGCTGGCTACTTCAACGAGCTGGCTTTCCTCAGGGCGCCGCTCTCCCTGCCGCGGAGCCGCCCAGCCAGTGCGGTCAGCGAGGACAGCATCTTGTCCACGGAGTCCTTCGAGCAGCTGGATCTGCCCGAGAGCCGGGGCATGCGGAGCTGCGTGTCCGCCGACGACCTCCTGCAGCTGGAGCAGGAGGAGGGGGGGGTCTTCCCCCCCTGCCTCCGGCACATGGACTGCTACCAGAGCCACCTCGGCGACAGCTGCTTCTCGCTGACGGACTGCGAGAATGTGACGGACGTCTATAGGACAGCCTTTCGGATCGGCCTGAAGCTCAGCTGAGGAGGTGACCGCCGTGGCAGAGCCGCCGCTCACGTGCGGCGCGAAGAAGAGAGCCAGAGCTGGGACTTGTGAAACGATGGGGGTGGACTGGAGGTCAGGCCCCCTGGCCCCTGGGGATGGCTGCAAAGGCCGTTTTTAAGCAGGGACTTGACAGCGAGGTTGTGGGATGAGCAGACGTGTATTGAAAAGGTCACTCGTAGCTGAGATTAGCTCGAGTGGCCCAGAACCGAGCTCCGGGAAGGGCCGCTGTCTGGGTACCGAATTTAACCCGCTGTTTGCACTTCTCTGCTCTTCACGCAGAGCTGTTCTTACTCTCACGCAGCCTAAACACTTCCAGGCTACCTTTCCTCTCGTGCTGGGGTTATTTTTGCACTAAGCTCTCTGTGGCATAAAATGTGAGGTCCTGGAGGGAGGAGAAGCACTGAAGGGTCAGGCTTATGGGGGCCGCAGAGGCCGAGCTGATCCTGCCTCCAGCTGGGTTCTCTTCCCTTATTCACTGGCCCGAGGGAAGGTTTGTTCACGCTATATTAAAAAATAAAACACATTGTTGGACTTGGGTAAGGTGAAGAGGGAGGGAAGGTCCTGATGCGTTCTGCACCCACAGTCAGTCCCCAGTGCATTGTGGGAGTTGTGGTCCTGTTGTAGAGGACTAGCCACAAGCCCAGCCTGCCTGCCCCTAACCATTCGGAGAGAAGGAGGAAAGATCCACCGTGCAACAACTTGTTAGCAGGGAGCAGGCTAGGCAGAGGAGGCCATCGTTAGGCTCCTTCCTCCCAGGCTCCGTCCCGCTTCTCACTGGCAGCTCGCTTGCTGCGGGTACAGAGTGCGCGTGTTTGCTTGCTCCTGCTTTTTGCGCAGGTAGAATTTAGCTGAGAACGATCTGCGTGTATCCCTATCCTCCCATGACCTAACCGTGCCACTGAGAACCTCTCCCCTCCATGTGGCTATGCAGAGTCCAGGGGGGTGCAGTTTGCAGAAAAGTTATTGATGTAAGTAAAATGCTTTTCACGGGTGGAAATTGGCCCTAGGAGTTACCCGCTGGGAGAGCTTTAATGCTAAGGAGGAAAGAAACTGTGGGCTCCAGCCTGTGCCAGCTCCGAGTAGCATCAAACCTGTGAAAGAACGGGAGCTGTCATAAAAGCCCCTCCGCTGAGCCTTAGCACAACTGCACATGGAAAAATAAAATATTCTCAGCTTGTACTGCTTTCTTCTTGTAAATTGGTGCCTTCTCTTTAATGCTTCACACAAAACATTGCTCTCCTGCTGTGCTTCTTTGTGGTGTTTGTTTTATTTTTGTAGTTTCAAGAGAAAAGCAGGTTGTTAATACAAACAAAAACCACACTTTGAAATGTCTGTATGCCAATGCCAGAAGCCTAAGAAGTAAGATGGGAGAGAGAGTGTATAGCAGCAAATGATGAGATTGACATAATTGGCATCACAGAGACTTGGTGGAAGGAGGATATCCAATGGGACAGTGCTATATCAGGGTACAAATTATATCGCAATGATAGGGAGGATCAACTTGGTGGGGGTGTGGCACTTTATGTCCGGGAGGGTATAGTGTCCAACAGGATAAAGATCATCCAAGAGACTAAATGCTCAGTAGAATCTATATGGGTAGAAATCCCATGTGTGTTGGGTAAGAGTATAGTGATAGGAGTATACTACCATCCACCAGGACAAAATGATCAGACAGATAATGAAATGCTAAGAGACATCAGGGAAGCTAACCAATTTGGCAGTGCAATAATAATGGGAGATTTCAATTACCCCAATATTGACTGGGTAAATGTAACATCAGGACTTGCTAGAGACATAAAGTTCATGGATGTAATAAATGACTGCTTCATGGAACATTTGGTTCAGGAACCAATAAGAGAGGGAGCTATTTTAGATTTAATTCTTAGTGGAACGCGGGATTTGGTGAGAGAGGTAATGGTGGTGGGCCCACTTGGCAACAGTGATCACATAACAGGATCAAATTTAAACTAATAACTGGGACAATAAGTAAATCTGCAGCTCTAACACTAAACTTTCAAAAGGAAAACGTTGATAAAATGAGGAAAATAGTTAGAAAAAAACTGAAAGGTGCAGCTGCAAAGGTTAAGTGTTCAACAGGCATGGACATTGTTTAAAAATACAACCCTAGAAGCGCAGTCCATATGTATTCCACACATTAAGAAAGGTGGAAGGAAGGCAAAACGATTACCGTCATGGTTAAACGGTGAGGTGATAGAGGCTATTTTAGCCCAAAAAACATCCTTCAAAAATTGGAAGAAGGATCCATCTGAAGAAAATAGGATAAAACATAAGCATTGTCAAGTTAAGTGTAAAACATTGATAAGACAGGCGAAGAGAGAATTTGAATTGAAGTTGGCCATAGAGGCAAAAACTCATTAAAAAAACCCTTTTTTAAATATATCCAAAGCAAGAAACCTGTGAGGGAGGCGGTTGGTCCGTTAGATGACCGAGGGGTTAAAGAGGCTCTTAGGGAAGATAAGGCCATTGCAGAAAGACTAAATGAATTCTTTGCCTCCGTGTTTACTAATGAGGATGTGGGGGAGATACCAGTTCCAGAGATGGTTTTCAGGGGTGATGAGTCAGACGAACTGAACCAAATCACTGTGAACCTGGAAGATGTAGTAGGCCAGATTGACAAACTAAAGAATAGCAAATCACCTGAACTGGATGGTATGCATCCTAGGGTACTGAAGGAACTAAAAAATGAAATTTCTGATCTATTAGTTAAAATGTGTAACCTATCATTAAAATCATCCATTGTACCTGAAGACTGGAGGGTGGCCAATGTAACCCCAATATTTAAAAAAGGCTCCGGGGCGATCCAGGTAACTATAGACCAGTGAGCCTGACTTCAGTGCCGGGAAAAATAGTGGAAACTATTCTCAAGATCAAAATCGTAGAGCATATAGAAAGACATGGTTTAATGGAACAAAGTCAACATGGATTTACCCAAGGGAAGTCTTGCCTCACAAATCTGCTTCATTTTTTTGAAGGGGTTAATAAACATGTGGATAAAGGTGAACCGGTAGATGTAGTGTATTTGGATTTTCAGAAGGCGTTTGACAAAGTCCCTCATGAGAGGCTTCAAAGAAAACTAAAAAGTCATGGGATAGGAGGCGATGTCCTTTCGTGGATTACAAACTGGTTAAAAGATAGGAAACAGAGAGAAGGATTAAATGGTAAATTTTCTCAGTGGAAAAGGGTAAACAGTGGAGTGCCTCAGGGATCTGTACTTGGACCGGTGCTTTTCAATATATATATAAATGATCTGGAAAGGAATACGACAAGTGAGGTTATCAAATTTGCGGATGATACAAAATTATTCAGAGTAGTTAAATCACAAGCGGATTGTGATACATTACAGGAGGACCTTGCAAGACTGGAAGATTGGGCATCCAAATGGCAGATGAAATTTAATGTGGATAAGTGCAAGGTGATGCATATAGGGAAAAATAACCCTTGCTGTAGTTACACAATGTTAGGTTCCATGTTAGGAGCTACCACCCAGGAAAAAGATCTAGGCATCATAGTGGATAACACATTAAAATCGTCAGCTCAGGGTGCTGCGGCAGTCAAAAAAGCAAACAGAATGTTAGGAATTATTAGGAAGGGAATGGTGAATAAAACGGAAAATGTCATAATGCCTCTGTATCGCTCCATGGTGAGACCGCACCTTGAATACTGTGTACAATTCTGGTCGCCGCATCTCAAAAAAGATATAGTTGCGATGGAGAAGGTACAGAGAAGGGCTACCAAAATGATAAAGGGGATGGAACAGCTCCCCTATAAGGAAAGGCTGAAGAGGTTAGGGCTGTTCAGCTTGGAGAAGAGACGACTGAGGGGGGATATGATAGAGGTGTTTAAAATCATGAGAGGTCTTGAACGAGTAGATGTGACTCGGTTATTTACACTTTCGAATAATAGAAGGACTAGGGGGCACTCCATGAAGTTAGCATGGGGCACATTTAAGACTAATCGGAGAAAATTATTTTTCACTCAACGCACAATAAAGCTCTGGAATTTGTTGCCAGAGGATGTGGTTAGTGCAGTTAGTGTAGCTGGGTTCAAAAAAGGTTTGGATAAGTTCTTGGAGGAGAAGTCCATTAACAGCTATTAATCAAGTTTACTTAGGGAATAGCCACTGCTATTAATTGCATCAGTAGCATGGGATCTTCTTAGTGTTTGGGTAATTGCCAGGTTCTTGTGGCCTGGTTTTGGCCTCTGTTGGAAACAGGACGCTGGGCTTGATGGACCCTTGGTCTGACCCAGCCTGGCAATGTCTTATGTTCTTATGAGAGGCCTGTGGTCTGTGGCCAGCGTGGGCTGCTGCTGCAGCCTCCGGGCCTTGTCTGCTGGCTGAGGATCTTCCCCTGCCACGCTGTGAATCTTTTGCTTTATTGCCCTAGTTTGCTCCGTTTTTTTGAAGTTATGACAGGAAAGCTGCCGCTGTGGGTCTTGTGCCTGCGTCAGTCCCCATCTTACCGCAAGAGCGGGACGAGGTTGGCTTGGGCCTTGTGGCGGAATCTGTGATCCACGCAGAGCAGCCCAGCTGGGATCACCTCATGCGGCTGCCGTGGTGGGTGCCCGATGGCCTTATCTTCCACACCAGCCCTTTTAACCCCTCGAACACCCAATGCTCTCTCAGGCTTCCTGCTTTGCACATATTTAAAAAGGTTTTCTTATGAGTATTTGCCTCCTGCTAACTGCAGCTGCTTCCATAAAACGCAGCCGGTTTAGCATCTTAAAAGAAAAATATGCCCAGAGCCAACGGCCCATTCCCAGATGAGGAGCTTAAGGTTCAGGACAAGAAGAGCGGGGGCCCCTCTGGTGATTCTGCCCCCCCTTGCCCTGCTCTCGTGATTGCACCATTTGCTAAGCCAGAGCAGACGGGAGGGGCCAACGTTTCCAAATGATTGGGGGGGCGAAGCTCCGTGAAGGACTCTTCTCAAGCACTAACTGCACCCGTAACGCTGGCAGCAGTGGGACAGACAGACGGACTGACACTCGTTCTACTTTGTGCCTGAAATCAGACAAGCATGACCCACTTTGTTTTCTTCTTGCAGTAGTTGACTTTTTCAAGAGAGGAAATTCTTGGCATCTTTTCCTGACTCAGCCAAAGGTGATTGGGACCTGCGGTGGGCAGCCCCCTGCAGAGAATTCCCCACATTCCTGGAGAGGTCAGAACTGCTAAAATCCTTCTCAGCATCCAGCTCAGCCCTGGAGAGGTGGGGAGGGCTGGGCTCTGGCCAGAGTGCTGCTGGGAGGGAGGGTTAGCTGGCTCGCTCTGTCCTCTCGCACTCTGGACCCCAGGGCTGCATTTAACATTTGGCACCATTAACAGAGCATCACACCTTTGCCCCTTGGAAGCTATTCCAGCACCTCACTCCTGCCCTGCAGCACCCCCTGCTATTCCAGTACTGAGACCCTCACACACAGCTCTGCCAATGCTCCTCACTCCTGCCCTGCAGCACCCCCTGCTATTCCAGTACTGAGACCCTCACACACAGCTCTGCCAATGCACCTCACTCCTGCCCTGCAGCACCCCCTGCTATTCCAGTACTGAGACCCTCACACACAGCTCTGCCAATGCACCTCACTCCTGCCCTGCAGCACCTCCTGCTATTCCAGTACTGAGACCCTCACACATAGCTCTGCCAATGCACCTCACTCCTGCCCTGCAGCACCTCCTGCTATTCCAGTACTGAGACCCCACACACAGCTCTGCCAATGCACCTCACTCCTGCCCTGCAGCACCCCCTGCTATTCCAGTACTGAGACCCTCACACACAGCTCTGCCAATGCACCTCACTCCTGCCCTGCAGCACCCCCTGCTATTCCAGTACTGAGACCCTCACACACAGCTCTGCCAATGCACCTCACTCCTGCCCTGCAGCAGCCCCTGCTATTCCAGTACTGAGACCCTCACACACAGCTCTGCCTATGCACCTCACTCCTGCCCTGCAGCACCCCCTGCTATTCCAGTACTGAGACCCTCACACACAGCTCTGCCAATGCACCTCACTCCTGCCCTGCAGTACCCCCTGCTATTCCAGTACTGAGACCCTCACACACAGCTCTGCCAATGCTCCTCACTCCTGCCCTGCAGCACCATCTGCTACTCCAGTAAAATAAATAAAATGCATTTTAGTGCTAATCATGGCTGTAAGGTACCTAATTACCCCATGTTAATGTAGGGGATGGGGCTGCTGGAAATATCACCAGGCTGGACAGCAAAAGTTATAGAAATTCAGAAGGTAGACAGCAACATCGTGTCATCAAGAAGGAAAAGCCTGGAGCCAAAGTTTGCAGGAATGTGGAGTGTGCAATCTCGTGGGATGGGGATGCCTGGGGATGGTCTTTACTCCTTGTGATGTGAATTGGGCAGGGCTGGTGCCAGAATATTTAGTACCCTAGGTGAACCCCTACTGAATTATTGGCAGCAGCTCCGGCACCGTGCTGCCTTTGGTGGGACTGGATCTGGACCTCGTGCTGGCAGGTTTTAGTCTGGGAGAGTGACCATGGTTTATGCTTTACTACACCGAGCTCGCTCTCTCTCCTGGGATGCCCTGGACCTTATTCACCTGGGGCCTGAGGGTGTCCCTCTCTGTGCATCTGCTTCAAAGCAGCCAGAGAGGGAAAAGCTGAGAGCAGCCATGTCTAACCGAACTCCCCTGGAGGTCCCTGAATCTGCAAAGCTTTGAAGGCAACTCAGACACTGCCTGAGGACATCGTCTGCTTGTCAGTGACCTCCAGGTCAGTCTGAATCAAACTTCCTGCAAGCTCTCAGTGAGCCGAGGAGGGAGGAGAAGATGGTCTGAGGCCACCGCAGCTTCTGCCTGTGTCCTGCAAGGTCGGTGTAGCATGGGAGTAAGAAGCTGGAGCAGGGTTTATCCCAGGCCAAGTGCACAAACATTTTCCTTTTAGAAGCCAAGTGACCCGAGCAAGCAGAATGCAAAGAATAGTGGATTCTGAGAGTTATTTAGGCAATGGAATTACTGAAATGAATTCGACATTAAGTTATTTCAGCATATAGAAAATCTCAAATTGCTGTAAGATAAGCCTAATTATATTTGCTCTTGCGCTCTTTTCCGTGCACACGGCGTACAAGGCCCTGGATTGACTGGCAGGGCCCAGCTGGCAGGTGCAGAATGGGCTTGCTAAGCTGCCAGGTCACCTGACTTAGAAGAGGAATTCGGCCTAGAAGGAAAAACACAGGAGGACTTTGAACAAAAGGGAGAGTGTTTGTGGGCGGTGAGATTCTCATTGCTATGTGGAAATCAGCCCTTTCTCTGGGCATCAGGAGGGAATTTCCAGACAGACGTATGCAGACGAGTCCTGGGCCTCGGGGCAGTGACACCGAGGTGAATCACAAGCTTCTCCCTCCTTCAGTGCAGAAACAATCCTGCCGCCATGACCGGGGTGCATTTCTGACTTCACTGACAGAGCAGGAGGGCCAACCCGCTGTAGGAGCAGTACTGCTGACCAGCTGACTCCCCAACACCCCTCACCCAGCATGCCTTCTCCCCCCCTCTCCTCTCCTCTCCTCTCCTCTCCTCACCCAGCATGCCTTCTCCCCCCCTCTCCTCTCCTCTCCTCACCCAGCATGCCTTCTCTCCCCTCTCCTCTCCTCACCCAGCATGCCTTCTCTCCCCTCTCCTCTCCTCACCCAGCATGCCTTCTCCCCCCTCTCCTCTCCTCACCCAGCATGCCTTCTCCCCCCCTCTCATCTCTCCTCACCCAGCACACCTCTCCTCTCTCCTCACCAGCACGCCTTCTCTCCTCACCCAGCACACCTTCTCTCCCCTCCATACCTCCTCTCCTCACCCAGCATGCCTTCTCCCCCCTCTGCTCACCCAGCATGCCTTCTCCCCCCCCTCCCCTCCCCCCTCTCACCCAGCATGCCTTCTCTCCTCTCCCCTCCCCCAGCCTACCTTCTCTCCCTCCACCCCTCCTTTCTCTCCTCACTCAATATGCATTTGCTGCCCCTCCACCTCTCCTCCCACAACATTGCTTTATTCCCTTCCACCCCTCTCATCCAGCTCTCCTCACCCAGCACACCTCTCCCCTCCACTCCTCCTCTCCTCTCTCCTCACCAGCACGCCTTCTCTTCCCTCCCCTCCTTCTCTCCTCACCCAGCACACCCTCACTTCCCTTCACCCCTCCACTCTAGCACACAGCAGCAGTGCTCTGTCATGGAGACTTGGGGAATGAGGACATTTATTTTAAATGACACTATGGAAAATGAACAAAATTTCATTTGTTTTAAAAATAAAATGAAACATGACATTTTGTTAAACTTTCCAATGTTATGTCAGGGAAAGCACATCCTTAATACACAGCTGCGATGGTGGAGCACAGATTGCATGGGTCCTAGGGGCACCAGCTTCGTGCTGGGCAAGCACGGAGCCCCCCTCCATTGAGTCCATCTCTGGGCCCCATCGCCAGGTCAGAAGGACCACATCACCTTTGCACAGGCCTCAGTCCAGTCAGGCTCAGCAACAGAAAGTCATGGAGGTAATAAGTGGTGGTGACTCTCAGCCAGGGGACAGAGGTCCGTCTGTCCACTCCTAGAGGATGTAGACAGACAACAGCCGGAAGCTGCTGTCAGCTTGACCAGGCTGATGTTGCTGTTGAAAGGGCACAGCTCCGGAGGCAGAAAAGCATGAACCGATCTCCCAGCGGACGGATGCACCAGGCAGGAGTGAGGACAAAATCACGTTCGGGGAATGGGTCTGAGTGCCACGTTAATCGTTTCCCACAGACCTGCTCCATGATACGTTGCAGGGAGAGGCGCCATCCTGAAGCCAAATTTAAAACCCTCCTAGCTCAGCCACTACTGCCCCCTCCCATGTAGGGGAGCCCTTCCAGGTGTGGTAGAAATGCCCTGCTAATGGAGGCATCAGTATCACCCCCCCCCCCCGTGTGGAGCGGTGCGGAGCTTGAATGCTGGAAATGTTCCTCCTGGGCAGAAGAGGAATCGAGTGTGCGTCTATGGACAGAAGCAGAGTTCTGCTGCCGGAGCCTGTAATTGGGATCTATGGGCACGAAACCTGCTTTCTGCTTGAAAAACGGTCCCTGGGCTGGAGAAATCATTTTCTCTGCACTAAGCCTTTTCTTTGAGCACAGTTTGTAGCTCCTGCTCCACAGGGAGTTAGAGAATTGTTCGGCCGGGCTTAGACCCCCGACTCTGTGCAGCTTGGGGTGAGGACGGTGCCAGAGTCGGGATGCAAGATGCTTTCTCGCTGCTGTGATGCCCGCCTGCCTCTCCTGCCCCGGGCTGCGGTTCTGTTGGGACGGATCACTCCTCCCACAGTGAGGTTGTTTCATGCTTTGGGCTGCAGGCCCCAGGGGAATCCCGGGATCTTCCTTTCCCTCCTCTCGCTTTTCCAGGCTCTGGCGTGGTCTTTCGGCTGACGGAGGACTTTGGCCTTTCACCTCCAGCCTTCTTCCAGTGCTCTGTGTCCTGGGGAGATTCTCTGGGGCCGAAGGCACTGCCCCTGAGTTTCGCATGTGCCAGGCACCAGCTCTCGTTACAGAGCAAGGGGCCCCTGCCCTCTTCATGGTAACTTGGCGCCTGACCTTTGTCCTGGCAGGAGATGTAATTAGCATTAGTGGCACAGGTGCCAGGGAGCCCTGCCCATCCCCCTCCCTTACACTTACCTGACACAGGAGGCAGCAGGGGCTCCTTACAAGGTGGTGGGGAGGCTCTCTTGCCCCCCGTCCCCTCCCCCCCCCCCCCCAGCAGAGCAACTCTCTCTGCCTCTAAGCCGCCCGCACAGAGTTTACCGAGCGTCTGTGCTGCCCTTCCAGTCACAGGGATGGGAAGGACTGGAGCCTCAGAAACCCAGGTCCCCTGCTGTATGCGCGGCGCCCGGGCCCAGGCTGCTCCTGAAACCAAGCCGCACGCGGCTTTCTCTTCTGCAGAAGCTGATGCAGGACACTGCATGCACCTGACACGTCTCATGTAACCAACGATTTCCCTCATCCTGTCCCAGGGAACGCACCGCAGGGGGCGGGGGGGGGGGGGGGGGGTCACTGTGCTCTGCTCCTGAAACCAAGCCGCACGCGGCTTTCTCTTCTGCAGAAGCTGATGCAGGACACTGCATGCACCTGACACGTCTCATGTAACCAACGATTTCCCTCATCCTGTCCCAGGGAACGCACCGCGGGGGGCGGGGGGGGGGGCACTGGGCTCTTCTCCTGTATCCGAGGTTCATCCTGCTGCCTCCATCCACCAACCTCTGGGGCACTCATGAACGAGAGGGGCCCTCAGACCAGGAAGATTCAAACTCAGACAATTTCCACCTGCGATTCCAAAAGTTCCAGAGGAACTAAGTAGTTAAAAATAAAAGAAGAAATCAATGTATTATAATGTGAAATAAAATAAAGTGCAGACAGGAGAATGTGAGCACTTTGGAGATGTTTAGTATGAAGTCCTGCCAGGAGCTGGACTTCTTCTAACTGAGCCCAGTTCCATCCTGCAGCCGCGGGAGGCTCTCCCCAGACCTTAGAGGGAACAGAGATGGATGGACACTGCTCCAGGCCTTTCCCTTCACTGCGGATGTGGCATTTCCTCCTGGTTTCCTGTGTGGCCCTAGGGTCTGCTGAGGGTCTATCCTGACTGCCTGACTGGGAGTTCAGGTGCGATGCTAATTTGGAAAAGGGGTAGGAGTTTGGGGCTGGCTATCACACAAATAACTACACCTTTTTCATTGGTGTTAAGCTGTGCGATATGGCTTCATCTAAAGTGCACTCTTTTCGCAAATAGCATTTTGGGTATTTTAAGAGAGAGAAAAACTAGCTGTATGGCCCTTCTAGTAGTTAGGTATTTATACCTCTCTAGGAGGCCTCACCTAGTAACGCAAGGTGAGGTTTAGGTAGTAGTGTAGGGGATAGGGGCCACTTTGACATTCAGAGTGAGACGTAGAACAGAACAGTGCACTAGGGACGCACAATGTATCCCTAGCACCTCCTTTGTAGTGCATCGGCCGGCTTGTTTGTTCACCTTTATTACTAGCGGACTCACTTCCCCTGGGCACCTGATGCCGTGGACGCACTAGGGACGCACAATTTATCCCTAGCACCTCCTTTGTAGTGCATCGGCCGGCTTGTTTGTTCACCTTTATTACTAGCGGACTCACTTCCCCTGGGCACCTGATGCCGTGGACGCACTAGGGACGCACAATGTATCCCTAGCACCTCCTTTGTAGTGCATCGGCCGGCTTGTTTGTTCACCTTTATTACTAGCGGACTCACTTCCCCTGGGCACCTGATGCCGTGGACGCACTAGGGACGCACAATGTATCCCTAGCACCTCCTTTGTAGTGCATCGGCCGGCTTGTTTGTTCACCTTTATTACTAGCGGACTCACTTCCCCTGGGCACCTGATGCCGTGGACGCACAATGTATCCCTAGCACCTCCTTTGTACTGCATCGGCCGGCTTGTTTGTTCACCTTTATTACTAGCGGACTCACTTCCCCTGGGCACCTGATGCCGTGGACGCACTAGGGACGCACAATGTATCCCTAGCACCTCCTTTGTAGTGCATCGGCCGGCTTGTTTGCTCACCTTTATTACTAGCGGACTCACTTCCCCTGGGCACCTGATGCCGTGGACGCACTAGGGACGCACAATGTATCCCTAGCACCTCCTTTGTAGTGCATCGGCCGGCTTGTTTGTTCACCTTTATTACTAGCGGACTCACTTCCCCTGGGCACCTGATGCCGTGGACGCACAATGTATCCCTAGCACCTCCTTTGTAGTGCATCGGCCGGCTTGTTTGTTCACCTTTATTACTAGCGGACTCACTTCCCCTGGGCACCTGATGCCGTGGACGCACAATGTATCCCTAGCACCTCCTTTGTACTGCATCGGCCGGCTTGTTTGTTCACCTTTATTACTAGCGGACTCACTTCCCCTGGGCACCTGATGCCGTGGACGCACAATGTATCCCTAGCACCTCCTTTGTAGTGCATCGGCCGGCTTGTTTGTTCACCTTTATTACTAGCGGACTCACTTCCCCTGGGCACCTGATGCCGTGGACGCACAATGTATCCCTAGCACCTCCTTTGTACTGCATCGGCCGGCTTGTTTGTTCACCTTTATTACTAGCGGACTCACTTCCCCTGGGCACCTGATGCCGTGGACGCACAATGTATCCCTAGCACCTCCTTTGTAGTGCATCGGCCGGCTTGTTTGTTCACCTTTATTACTAGCGGACTCACTTCCCCTGGGCACCTGATGCCGTGGACGCACAATGTATCCCTAGCACCTCCTTTGTAGTGCATCGGCCGGCTTGTTTGTTCACCTTTATTACTAGCGGACTCACTTCCCCTGGGCACCTGATGCCGTGGACGCACAATGTATCCCTAGCACCTCCTTTGTAGTGCATCGGCCGGCTTGTTTGTTCACCTTTATTACTAGCGGACTCACTTCCCCTGGGCACCTGATGCCGTGGACGCACAATGTATCCCTAGCACCTCCTTTGTAGTGCATCGGCCGGCTTGTTTGTTCACCTTTATTACTAGCGGACTAACAGCGATCCTGCTGCAAAAGCTGCCAGATGGCAGGGGCCTCTGCATTCTTCCAGCGAGCAGGACCTTCCGGCTCTGAAAAGAAATCAGCACTAAAAACTGCTGCGTCTTTCCTCTTGTGTTTCTCCTTTATGTCTGAAGGCAGTAAAGTGCAGAATGAGAGCAGTGCGCCCTCTGCGGGTTCCCAGGAGGCCATCACAGCACACGCTAAGCACCTACGGTTTCAGCAGCTTTCAACAGGTGCAGATGAACTTATTTTTCACCTTCGCTTTTCCTAGGGCCAAAATTATCACAGGGCAAAGCTTCCACTGCCATTCAAATTCAGTGATTTGTGACTTTTTGCAATATTTTGCTGGTATTTTCTTACGCATGGTAACTTAATGTGCAGCGCGGGTCCCGGGCCTACCTTTCATCATGAAACCCCCCGCCCTCCAGTATCGCTTCCCCCTCGGGACTCTGCCACCCCCACAAGCTTGGCGCTCTCGGCGACCCTCGAGTTTCCCTGTGTGTGCATTTCTTACATTTAGCACAAAAGCCTAATTCAGTGCTTGTGTGAAAATATTGCCCAGTCCGAGATTCCCTCCCCCTCCTCCCCCTCCCCCGATGAACTTCAAACTGCGTCTACTGCTAAGTCATCGCCAATGCTTTTCACATTTGCCTGCAGGGACTCTCCAGGCACTCTTCTTTATAAGGGAATGCATTCTACTCTTAATTTGTGTTTGCAAATCTTGTGAACCAGCATGAGCTGCACTGCAATATTTAAAATAAACAAATGAGCCTGGAAGATGGGGCTCTTCAGCACTCATTATTTCTCATGCTTTGTTGGTGCAATGTTTCCCCTTTACACTTTGTCTTTCAATCTGTTTATTATACTTAAATTGTCTTTTCATAATACCTAAGGGAGTAGACAGAAGGCAAAGTGGCCTATAAAAGCTTGAGCAAGGGCTGAAGGCCTAGCAGTTAAAATTCAATGTACAGGGTCCTGCATTTAGGATGCAGATATCCAAAGGAGCTGAACATGATGGCAGCAGAGGATCAGGTGAGAGACCTCGGGGGCACAGTGTCCGATGATCTGAAGGTAGCAAAGTAATGTGAGGAAGCGGTGTTTTCGGCCAGAAGGATGCTGGGCTGTCTGGAGGCCTAACCAGCAGGAAAAAGGAGGTGGTGATGCCCCTGCACTGTTCTGGAGACCTCATCTCCAAAAGGACAGGGATGGGCTACAGTCAGTCCAGAGAATGGCAACCAAAATGGTGTGGGAAGTGCATCAAAATACATACGAGTAAGACTTGAGGACCCTAGAGGACAGGAGAGACGGGGGAATCTGATACAGATATTTAAATATCTAAACAATATTAACGCACAAATAAACCGTTTCCAGTGGAAAGGAAGCTATAGACTTAGGAGTCACAGTTTGAAGCTACAAGGAGATATTTTCTGTTGTTGTTGCTGAATCTATGTTTCACAGAAAGTGGTGGATGCATGGACTGCACTCCCAGTGGCAGAGGGGTGGAGACAGGCGGTAGAAGAATTCAAGAAAGCATGGGATAAACACAGAAACCATGTACAAAGCTAACATGCATGCACCTCAAACCAGACTGAAATGATTGCATTGTGCTTCAAACAAAAGCTCGGGGTAACCCGCCCAGAGCGGCAGTTACGTCCCCGCACAAGGCGGCTCGGGGTAACCCGCCCAGAGCGGCAGTTACGTCCCCGCACAAGGCGGCTCGGGGTAACCCGCCCAGAGCGGCAGTTACGTCTCCGCACAAGGCGGCTCGGGGTAACCCTCCCAGAGCGGCAGTTACGTCCCCGCACAAGAAGGCTCGGGGTAACCCGCCCAGAGCGGCAGTTACGTCCCCGCACAAGGCGGCTCGGGGTAACCCGCCCAGAGCGGCAGTTACGTCCCCGCACAAGGCGGCTCGGGGTAACCCGCCCAGAGCGGCAGTTACGTCCCCGCACAAGAAGGCTCGGGGTAACCCGCACAGAGCGGCAGTTACGTCCCCGCACAAGAAGGCTCGGGGTAACCCGCCCAGAGCGGCAGTTACGTCCCCGCACAAGGCGGCTCGGGGTAACCCGCCCAGAGCGGCAGTTACGTCCCCGCACAAGGCGGCTCGGGGTAACCCTCCCAGAGCGGCAGTTACGTCCCCGAACAAGGCGGCTCGGGGTAACCCGCCCAGAGCGGCAGTTACGTCCCCGCACAAGGCGGCTCGGGGTAACCCTCCCAGAGCGGCAGTTACGTCCCCGCACAAGGCGGCTCGGGGTAACCCGCCCAGAGCGGCAGTTACGTCCCCGCACAAGGCGGCTCGGGGTAACCCGCCCAGAGCGGCAGTTACGTCCCCGCACAAGGCGGCTCGGGGTAACCCTCCCAGAGCGGCAGTTACGTCCCCGCACAAGAAGGCTCGGGGTAACCCGCACAGAGCGGCAGTTACGTCCCCGCACAAGAAGGCTCGGGGTAACCCGCACAGAGCGGCAGTTACGTCCCCGCACAAGAAGGCTCGGGGTAACCCGCACAGAGCGGCAGTTACGTCCCCGCACAAGAAGGCTCGGGGTAACCCGCACAGAGCGGCAGTTACGTCCCCGCACAAGGCGGCTCGGGGTAACCCGCCCAGAGCGGCAGTTACGTCCCCGCACAAGAAGGCTCGGGGTAACCCGCCCAGAGCGGCAGTTACGTCCCCGCACAAGAAGGCTCGGGGTAACCCGCACAGAGCGGCAGTTACGTCCCCGCACAAGAAGGCTCGGGGTAACCCGCACAGAGCGGCAGTTACGTCCCCGCACAAGAAGGCTCGGGGTAACCCGCCCAGAGCGGCAGTTACGTCCCCGCACAAGAAGGCCCGGGGTAACCCGCCCAGAGCGGCAGTTACGTCCCCGCACAAGAAGGCTCGGGGTAACCCGCCCAGAGCGGCAGTTACGTCCCCGCACAAGGCGGCTCGGGGTAACCCGCCCAGAGCGGCAGTTACGTCCCCGCACAAGGCGGCTCGGGGTAACCCGCCCAGGGCGGCAGTTACGTCCCCGCACAAGGCGGCTCGGGGTAACCCGCCCAGAGCGGCAGTTACGTCCCCGCACAAGGCGGCTCGGGGTAACCCGCACAGAGCGGCAGTTACGTCCCCGCACAAGGCGGCTCGGGTAACCCGCCCAGAGCGGCAGTTACGTCCCCGCACAAGGCGGCTCGGGGTAGCCCGCCCAGAGCGGCAGTTACGTCCCCGCACAAGGCGGCTCGGGGTAACCCTCCCAGAGCGGCAGTTACGTCCCCGCACAAGGCGGCTCGGGGTAACCCGCCCAGAGCGGCAGTTACGTCCCCGCACAAGGCGGCTCGGGGTAACCAGCCCAGAGCGGCAGTTACGTCCCCGCACAAGGCGGCTCGGGGTAACCCGTCCAGGGCGGCAGTTACGTCCCCGCACAAGAAGGCTCGGGGTAACCCTCCCAGAGCGGCAGTTACGTCCCCGCACAAGGCGGCTCGGGGTAACCCGCCCAGAGCGGCAGTTACGTCCCCGCACAAGAAGGCTCGGGGTAACCCTCCCAGAGCGGCAGTTACTTCCCCGCACAAGGCGGCTCGGGGTAACCCGCCCAGAGCGGCAGTTACGTCCCCGCACAAGGCGGCTCGGGGTAACCCGCCCAGAGCGGCAGTTACGTCCCCGCACAAGGCGGCTCGGGGTAACCCGCCCAGAGCGGCAGTTACGTCCCCGCACAAGGCGGCTCGGGGTAACCCTCCCAGAGCGGCAGTTACGTCCCCGCACAAGGCGGCTCGGGGTAACCCTCCCAGAGCGGCAGTTACGTCCCCGAACAAGGCGGCTCGGGGTAACCCGCCCAGAGCGGCAGTTACGTCCCCGCACAAGGCGGCTCGGGGTAACCCGCACAGAGCGGCAGTTACGTCCCCGCACAAGGCGGCTCGGGGTAACCCGCCCAGGGCGGCAGTTACGTCCCCGCACAAGGCGGCTCGGGGTAACCCTCCCAGGGCGGCAGTTACGTCCCCGCACAAGGCGGCTCGGGGTAACCCGCCCAGAGCGGCAGTTACGTCCCCGCACAAGGCGGCTCGGGGTAACCCGCCCAGAGCGGCAGTTACGTCCCCGCACAAGGCGGCTCGGGGTAACCCGCCCAGAGCGGCAGTTACGTCCCCGCACAAGGCGGCTCGGGGTAACCCTCCCAGAGCGGCAGTTACGTCCCCGCACAAGGCGGCTCGGGGTAACCCGCCCAGAGCGGCAGTTACGTCCCCGCACAAGGCGGCTCGGGGTAACCCGCCCAGAGCGGCAGTTACGTCCCCGCACAAGGCGGCTCGGGGTAACCCGCACAGAGCGGCAGTTACGTCCCCGCACAAGGCGGCTCGGGGTAACCCGCCCAGAGCGGCAGTTACGTCCCCGCACAAGGCGGCTCGGGGTAACCCGCCCAGAGCGGCAGTTACGTCCCCGCACAAGGCGGCTCGGGGTAACCCGCCCAGAGCGGCAGTTACGTCCCCGCACAAGGCGGCTCGGGGTAACCCTCCCAGAGCGGCAGTTACGTCCCCGCACAAGGCGGCTCGGGGTAACCCGCCCAGAGCGGCAGTTACGTCCCCGCACAAGGCGGCTCGGGGTAACCCGCCCAGAGCGGCAGTTACGTCCCCGCACAAGAAGGCTCGGGGTAACCCTCCCAGAGCGGCAGTTACGTCCCCGCACAAGGCGGCTCGGGGTAACCCGCCCAGGGCGGCAGTTACGTCCCCGCACAAGAAGGCTCGGGGTAACCCGCCCAGAGCGGCAGTTACGTCCCCGCACAAGGCGGCTCGGGGT
This sequence comes from Rhinatrema bivittatum, assembly GCF_901001135.1. NCBI lineage: Eukaryota > Metazoa > Chordata > Amphibia > Gymnophiona > Rhinatrematidae > Rhinatrema > Rhinatrema bivittatum. Next base: position 4,066,540 of record NC_042626.1, on the reverse strand, counting down.
AACCCGCCCAGAGCGGCAGTTACGTCCCCGCACAAGGCGGCTCGGGGTAACCCTCCCAGAGCGGCAGTTACGTCCCCGCACAAGGCAGCTCGGGGTAACCCTCCCAGAGCGGCAGTTACGTCCCCGCACAAGGCGGCTCGGGGTAACCCTCCCAGAGCGGCAGTTACGTCCCCGCACAAGAAGGCTCGGGGTAACCCGCCCAGAGCGGCAGTTACGTCCCTGGACATCTTGCTGGACAGAGTGGATGGATATTTCAGTCTTTTTCTGCCATCATTTAATACCCCCCCCACATCAAAATTACTGTCCAGCAATGATCTCAAAATATTGTCCATCTCTTTGAGCAATTCATAAAGACCTTTAAACAAATAAATATCTGTTTATTTAATATATTTATAAGCCCCGTTGGTGGTATCGGTTTGTGCATGAACAGGTCCCTCACATGCCCCGTTGCTCAGTGTCCAGTCTTTGCTATTGCATCCGGGCACATGTTGGACCATGACCCCCTCTCTGTAAGGTCACAGCCACTGCTGAGAGTCACAAAAATAAACACAAGGGAGACGTCAGTCCTAGAGATCTCAAACTTGTCAAGTTTATTATCTTCCTGATATTAATGACATTGCCTGTCCCTGGCTGGCAGCAAACACCCTTTCATCATTCTCTCCTGATAGATAGATAAATAAATAAATAAATAAATAAATAAATAAAACCCGGTCTGCAGATACAGAAAGTAAGACAGCGTGCATTGCAAGGTCCTAAACAGTTTCTGCAAATCCTATCATATAAATAAAGAGAAATCAATTATACTTTGCACTGAAAAAAATCAGAGGCAGCAGAGAAACTCTGCACACGCACACGCACGCACACGCACACGCTCCCCCCATCAGTGGAAAGCTGCAGATCAGTCCCTGCTGCCTTCTCACAAAGCGCAACTCAGCTCCACCAGGAGCCCCCTGAAGTGGCCCCAGCGGGGGTCAGGCTGGGCCTGGCAAGCAGGACCTGAGGTGGCACCAGTCCTGAATCCTGGCGCAGCCTCCAGCTGTGTATCCCCCGCAACACGCACCCGAAGGGACGGGCTGCAGCATGAGCTCACCTGTCCTTCCTACATTTATTATAAATAAAAGTCTTAAACAGAAACACAAGTAAATAAGGCCTCACACCCACCCCACCCACAGGAGAGGAATGTGACCTTCCAACACCACAAGCTGGGAAAAGGTTTCTTCAGTTCTGTCCTGCTGGGGTGGGGGCTGTGAATGAAGATAATTCCAGCCTTAGCTAACATACACACAATTATCAGGCAACTCCTTCATTTCCATGCTGAGGGGAAAGACCTCCTGAAAACCCATTGCTGGGAAGTGAAGGAAATCAGGGTGCGACTGAGCTGATCATCATCAGAACCCATGGGTGCACCTTCTCATTCCGTCCCCCCACTGAAGCCTCACAGTAACATACGTAGCATCTGAATACAGCAAAGACAGCTGTGGTGTGGAGATTATTAAAGCTAGGGGCTATGACTAGAAATAGAGAGGTGGGCACACATAAAACTAACAGATATATTAAGAAAAAGGAGCAGACCCAAGAGAGAATCTGCTGCTCTGGAGGCTGCAGCTGGCACCGTGGCTTTACGAGGCTTGCAGGCCTCCCAGAGTAGGTTCTATGATGTCATTGGCGCTGCATGATGTCACTGTGTCCATGGCTTCAAAATCGACCTCCGCCTCCCTATCACTAACTTTCTCATTAGTTCTAACAAGTTTAATTTAATTTCTTACAGAAAATGAACAAACACCAGGAAGCTTCTGCAGTAGAGAATTAATTACCTCATTTGATAAATATTTGAAAAACTTCTGGACTTGTTTGTAACGTCTCCTTTCCAAAACAGTCAGGCTGCACGGTACAGATCTTGTTGCACCGGTTTGCAAAGGAAATCACGCCCAGGTACCAAAAAAAGAGTCAGACTGCAACCACAGCCGCACCAGGAGCATGGAAGATCTCTCACTAACGTAGCAGGAAGTTAAAAGGTAGAAATGATGAGGATCTCTCTCTCCTGCTCACACCCGGGCAGGTGGCAGCAGGCACCACTGAAGGAGAGATTTTAAAAGCAGGGGCCTGTGCAGGGCCTCTTACTGGAGAAAGGCAACGCAAGACAAAGTACAGGAGACTCAGGAATAAGAATGAAAGAGGATTTTGTAGATTGCAGCTTTGCTGCTGGGCAGTGAGGAGCATCTCTGAAAAAAAAACCCCAAAAAAAAAAAATGAAAGCTACTTCAGAATGCACCTCCCAGGCTCCTGAAAGGGGCTGCCAGCCAGTGGCAATCATTGCAGGGCCGGCGGCAAGCAGTTTTCTGGGTCAGTTCTCGCTTTTAGCCTGTTACTCGGCCACTCTCTGTCCCGCAGGAAACTGCAAAGACGAAAATTCTCCTCCAAAAATCTGAAATTGCAGATGTCGTCCAACCACCCCTCCCCCACACAAAAAGCCACCACCAGAAATAATCTGAATGGAATAAAACTGAACATAAATCAATCTACGGATGAGAAAAGAGTTCGGCTTCCAGGGATGAGGACGGGTTCTAGGCCCCTCGTGAACACTGATCCCAAGCAAGGGGAGGGAGGGAGAACCGCAGGCAGCAAAGCCCCCCTCCCGCCCGTCAGCCGGGAAGCAGACCCTGGTCCAGCAGGTAGGAGATGGTGTCCCAGTGCCTCCAGAGAAAGGCAAGCAAGAGGAGCAGCAGGAGGGAGCCCAGCAGCCGAGACCGCGTCTTCATCAGCGGCGTGACGAAGTTGGCGATGGTGGATACGAAGACCAGCAGGACGGCCATCAGGGCCAGCAGGACATTGATGAACTTGCCCAGCAGCGCCCGGGCGTTGGCGTTCTCCACCCCCTCCAGTTGCACCACTTGCTGCTGCTGCTGTTGGAGCTCAAGCTTGGTGATGCGGGTCAGGCAGGACTCCACCGCTTCCTGGGGGCACAAGCAGGTGGAAAAGCATTACCCCCAGGCACTAAGTCCTCCACGTGCCTTCTGATGCCCGAATACCAGCCTGGACAGTCACCGTGTGCCACTCCCTGGGTATCCCTGGCTTGCTCATAGGACTGCTGGGGTCACCATGGCCTGGCACCTGATTCATATGGCCAGGGTCACCGTGTGCCACTCCCTGGGTATCCCTGGCTTCCTCATAGGACTGCTGGGGTCACCATGGCCTGGCACCTGATTCATATGGCCAGGGTCACCGTGTGCCACTCCCTGGGTATCCCTGGCTTGCTCATAGGACTGCTGGGGTCACCATGGCCTGGCACCTGATTCATATGGCCAGGGTCACCGTGTGCCACTCCCTGGGTATCCCTGGCTTGCTCATAGGACTGCTGGGGTCACCATGGCCTGGCACCTGATTCATATGGCCAGGGTCACCGTGTGCCACTCCCTGGGTATCCCTGGCTTGCTCATAGGACTGCTGGGGTCACCATGGCCTGGCACCTGATTCATATGGCCAGGGTCACCGTGTGCCACTCCCTGGGTATCCCTGGCTTGCTCATAGGACTGCTGGGGTCACCATGGCCTGGCACCTGATTCATATGGCCAGGGTCACCGTGTGCCACTCCCTGGGTATCCCTGGCTTGCTCATAGGACTGCTGGGGTCACCATGGCCTGGCACCTGATTCATATGGCCAGGGTCACCGTGTGCCACTCCCTGGGTATCCCTGGCTTGCTCATAGGACTGCTGGGGTCACCATGGCCTGGCACCTGATTCATATGGCCAGGGTCACCGTGTGCCACTCCCTGGGTATCCCTGGCTTGCTCATAGGACTGCTGGGGTCACCATGGCCTGGCACCTGATTCATATGGCCAGGGTCACCGTGTGCCACTCCTTGGGTATCCCTGGCTTGCTCATAGGACTGCTGGGGTCACCATGGCCTGGCACCTGATTCATATGGCCAGGGTCACCGTGTGCCACTCCCTGGGTATCCCTGGCTTGCTCATAGGACTGCTGGGGTCACCATGGCCTGGCACCTGATTCATATGGCCAGGGTCACCGTGTGCCACTCCCTGGGTATCCCTGGCTTGCTCATAGGACTGCTGGGGTCACCATGGCCTGGCACCTGATTCATATGGCCAGGGTCACCGTGTGCCACTCCTTGGGTATCCCTGGCTTGCTCATAGGACTGCTGGGGTCACCATGGCCTGGCACCTGATTCATATGGCCAGGGTCACCGTGTGCCACTCCCTGGGTATCCCTGGCTTCCTCATAGGACTGCTGGGGTCACCATGGCCTGGCACCTGATTCATATGGCCAGGGTCACCGTGTGCCACTCCCTGGGTATCCCTGGCTTGCTCATAGGACTGCTGGGGTCACCATGGCCTGGCACCTGATTCATATGGCCAGGGTCACCGTGTGCCACTCCCTGGGTATCCCTGGCTTCCTCATAGGACTGCTGGGGTCACCATGGCCTGGCACCTGATTCATATGGCCAGGGTCACCGTGTGCCACTCCCTGGGTATCCCTGGCTTGCTCATAGGACTGCTGGGGTCACCATGGCCTGGCACCTGATTCATATGGCCAGGGTCACCGTGTGCCACTCCCTGGGTATCCCTGGCTTCCTCATAGGACTGCTGGGGTCACCATGGCCTGGCACCTGATTCATATGGCCAGGGTCACCGTGTGCCACTCCTTGGGTATCCCTGGCTTGCTCATAGGACTGCTGGGGTCACCATGGCCTGGCACCTGATTCATATGGCCAGGGTCACCGTGTGCCACTCCTTGGGTATCCCTGGCTTGCTCATAGGACTGCTGGGGTCACCATGGCTTGGCACCTGATTCATATGGCCAGGGTCACCGTGTGCCACTCCCTGGGTATCCCTGGCTTGCTCATAGGACTGCTGGGGTCACCATGGCCTGGCACCTGATTCATAGACTAGATGAAATAGGATTAAGTAACAAAACTATCAAATGGTTTAGATCATATCTAAGTAACAGATATTTTCAAGTACAAATCAAAGAAGTAATGTCAGAAAAGATAAAGACACAAAAAAATAGTAAAAATGAACTGAGATGTTAAAAGAGAAAATCAGTGATGTGAAGACCCGCCCCCCCCCCCCCCCCCCCCCCCCGACGTCAGATCGACCAGCCAGCGGCGACCCGATTAACGGCGCGATTCCACCAGGCGTTTTTCCCCTTTGTGCTAACCTTTGTGGTCCTTCTAATATAATTATATTTATGTTTATGTTAATAATTTAACTTTTATTAATGTTATTTAGCTTTTTGCTTTGTTTAAAATTATTTCATTATTGACGTTTAAATGTATTAGACTAAGGAATTTTACTTCCTGCTTATTCTGTTTCATTGTAAACCGGTTTGATATGCATTTTATGCAGGAAAATCGGTATAAAAAAACTATAAATAAATAAATAAATAAATAAATAAACCTTCAAACAGGAGTACCACAGGGCTCTGCCCTATCGGCCATACTATTCAACATATATCTCTTACCATTATGTCACCTACTGGCAGGTCTGGGCATCACACATTATATATACGCTGACGATATCCAGTTAATACTACCCATTGACGAGACAATCGAAAAAACATTAAAAATAGCAAATATGTATCTAGATATCATCAAAGAACTGCTAAACCAAATGGAGCTAGTAATTAATATTGAGAAAACAGAATTTATACATTTAGAACGAAAAAGCACGGAGATCGTTCAAAACCCAATTATACTCAATAACAACCAAAAAATAGAGTTAGCAGATAAAGTACGGAACCTAGGCGTAATAATTGACACAGAACTAAGCTTAAAACAACACATATCTCTAAAAGTAAAGGAAGGATACGCTAAACTAATGGTGCTGAGAAGACTTAAACCTCTTCTAACAACCGCCAACTTCCGATCAGTACTCCAAGCGCTGATCTTTGCAAGTACCGATTACTGTAACGCCCTCCTGCTAGGCCTACCATACATGTCACTAAGACCACTACAGATATTACAAAACACAGCAGCTAGAATCTTAACCGGCAAAAGCAAAAGAGACCACATCACAGCAACCCTGGCAGAATTACACTGGCTACCCATTGAACAAAGCACTATGCACCATACATAAATTAATACACAATGAAAAAGCAGACTGGCTGAACACAGCCCTTCGTGTACACGTCCCAAATAGGAATCTGAGATCTGCCAACAAAGCCCTCCTCACTATTCCATCAGACTCACACAGGTAAGAGAGAGAGCTCTGTCCTTGGCAGGACCCATACTATGGAACTCCATGCCCACAGAGCTGAGACTACAAAGCAACAACAAAACCTTCAGAAACAATCTAAAAACCTGGCTTTTTAAAAGAGCTTACCAAAAAGAGAAAGGAGAATAGCACTCAAGGGAAAGCAGGTACAAACAACTGAACAACAAACACACAACCAAAATCAATGTGTGTGTAATTTTTAATCAGATTAAGTTTCATTCTTTTAAAGCTCAGCAAAAGGGTGAAAGTACAATGATAGAGGTAATCTAATAACCTAAACTGTTACAATGTGAATTGGACATGACTCATTACACTTACCAATTAATATCATTTACAAACTGTGTTACCGACCCTCAAATGGCACCTATGTAACCTAAGATACGTCAGCTTCATTTTTATGTGCCTTAATGTAAACCGTTGTGACGGTTCCCACCAAACGGCGGTATAGAAACATGTTAAATAAATAAATAAATGCATCTGGCCAGGATCACCGTGTGCCAGTCCCTGGCTACCCCAGGCTTCCTCATAGGACTGCTGGGGTCACCATGGCCTGGCACCTGATTCATATGGCCAGGATCACCGTGTGCCAGTCCCTGGGAATCCCTGGCTTCCTCACAGGACTGCTGGGGTCACCATGGGCTGGCACCTGATTCATATGGCCAGGATCACCGTGTGCCAGTCCCTGGCTACCCCAGGCTTCCTCATAGGACTGCTGGGGTCACCATGGGCTGGCACCTGATTCATATGGCCAGGGTCACCGTGTGCCAGTCCCTGGCTACCCCAGGCTTCCTCATAGGACTGCTGGGGTCACCATGGGCTGGCACCTGATTCATATGGCCAGGGTCACCGTGTGCCAGTCCCTGGCTACCCCAGGCTTCCTCATAGGACTGCTGGGGTCACCATGGGCTGGCACCTGATTCATCTGGCCAGGATCACCGTGTGCCAGTCCCTGGCTACCCCAGGCTTCCTCATAGGACTGCTGGGGTCACCATGGGCTGGCACCTGATTCATATGGCCAGGGTCACCGTGTGCCAGTCCCTGGCTACCCCAGGCTTCCTCATAGGACTGGCTGGGGATCATTGGGTGCTGGGACCTGGATGTCCAGGGCTCATTGCGTCTCACTGAGTGCCAGTACTGGATATCCTTGGGAATCCCTGAATATCCCAGGCATAGCTGGGCCACAGGGGTCATAGTCCAGCTAACTTTGGGCAAGGCGTCGGCAGAAATTCCCCGGGGCAGCTTACATGGCCCAAAGGGGAGGAGCTGTACCCTCATGTCGATCCTCTGCCCTCTCTTCCACCCGTCCAGGTTGGTGCTCCTCCTGCCTGGCATTGGGCAGGAGCAGCCCAGACAGATCAAAAGGCCGGGTCAAAGGACGGAAAGTCAGCGGAGCTCCTCAGGAAAAGGAGGGAGAAAGGAGAGAGAGGAATGGGGGAGATTGGTGGGGAAGGGGTGGAGAGCAGAGGAAAAGTGAGACTGAAAGATCTGGGGGTGATGCAGCAGGTGGGGAATGGGACTCGGGGGTTCAGTCAGCTTTAAGGAGATGACAGGAGATATGGAGATGTCCGGGACTCGGAGATAATGGTGGGCGGGCGGGGGAGGAATATGAATGAGAGAAGGGGTGAAGACAGATGCTGGTTGGCTTGCCCTCCCCACCCTCCTGGGCTGGGGATCACTGGGTGCCCGTACCTGGATGTCGCGGGCTCGCTCATAGGACTGGTAGGCTACTTTCTCCTCCATGCTGGCCAGCTCTTGCTTCAAATTGGTCATTTCATTCTGGTGCAGCTCCGTCAGGTCATTCAGCTGCTCCTCCAGGCGCTCGTACCTGCAGGGAGGGTGAGAGAAGACACAGGGGGTCGTCAGTGCATGAGATACCTGCAAAATCACAGGAGACCCTTTTTCCTATAATTTTGGCAGCACTTAGCCCCTCTCTGCTTTCATGAGCAATCTCCCAGTCCCACATGCCCTGTCCGCAGGAAGAGGAGCATCCTCCGCTCTCTGCTGACCACCTGACACAGGAGGGCGTGGCTGGACAGACTTTTGTTTGGTTCTTACGTTGACCGAGTTGTCCCCTTTTCCTTCAAAACACTATCTTTTGGCAAATGTGCACTTCTTACGTTTTGCAAAGACCACATGCATGAGGAGGAAGAGTCCTAACCAAGCGTCCAGACAAAGCGCAGGAGCTCTGTGTTGGTACAGAAGCAGGTTAGGGTCTTCCTGGCTGCACTGTGGCTCCCCAGCAGGGAGGAAAGCAGAGTCATTTTTCAAGGTTTTTTCCTTCAAAGCATGCAGAGCTGTGACATCAGTCTGGTGCAGCCTTCATACAGCGCTGCTTGACCACCTCCAGGCCCGCCTTACCTGTATCGCTCCTCCTGCAGACACTGCGTCATGTAGGTATAGTCTCGCTGCAGCTGGGTCTTCAGGTCTTCCATGGAGTCATCCAAATGAGCCTGGCTGTCCTTAATCTCCCGAAGCTCCTCCAAGATCGTGTCAAAGTTATTGTGGTGACTGTCCAAGGTGTTTGACTTGGGGCTGCCCATCCCCACAGGCCCTGCCCCCGAGTTGCTGCCCCCTGCTGACCCAGATGTAGCACTGGAGCACTCATCATCACTGCCATACTTGGGGCTGGACACCAGGGTGGCACTCCCACTTAAGGTCCGTGAGGCCTCTTCTGGGTGGGGGTCCTCCAGGGTCTCCTTCATGTGGGCAATGTTGTCAGCACTCCCAAACTTGTTCCTGATTAAGCTGGCAAATTCCCGTGGCTTGGATACCACAGCCGTGTGGGTGACCTGTGAAAGTCCTGAGAGGCCCCCCTTCACACCCTCCACCACCCCGCCACCGAAGCCACTGATGCCAGCCCGGACATTGGCCCCCACGTCCTTCAGGCCCTGCTGCATGTCTCTGAGCACGTCCTTGGGCTGCCTGGAGAGGCCGTTCTGCTCGATCTCCCGCAGCTTGCGATGATAGTGCTCCAGCTTCTTGTGCAGGTGGGAGATGGTCTGTGCGGACTTCTGGTTCTTCTTCTCAAAGACCTGCTTGATGCGGGCGCTCTGCTGCTTGTCCGCGTTGTTGGCCAGCTTCAGGTATTCAGCCACATTGTCGTCCCGGGCCTCCTGCTCCACCTTTATCTGCTCCGTGATCTTCAGGATCTTCTGATGGAGGTGATCTATGGCGGCCTTTGTCCGGTGAGGGTCTGGGGCCCCTTCGGGGACATCCAGGCTGATATTGCCATCTGAGCCACCATGGGTGGTGCTGGGGGGCAGGCTGAGCGTGCTCACGTCTCCCTTCTCAAGCTGCAAGGAAAGCAGAGAAATTAAACTGCAAGGTTTTATGGCAAGAAGCAATCATCAAGGTCATGGCAGTGCCCATCTGCTCGGTGCTATTTTTTGCTGCTTGCGATTGAAATACATTTTTTAATGCTGCCAGCGGCCCTTGCGCACCTCTGGATCAATGAAATCTTTTCGGTAGAGCACTGCAGCATTCGTACTACAGGGAAAAACAGAGGAGTGACCTTCTACCAGACCATCAAGCAATGAGAGAAAAGTGAGGAAACACTGCTTTTCACTAAAGGATTTAGTACATCAGCGCTGGAGGAAAACGCTGAGCAGTGACTCTGCTTAGGTAAATAAAATGTCAGAATATATGAAGAAGGCACGAGGAGTGCGCACACGTTAACGTAAATCCTTCCCCGGTAATGGCCCGGATGGGCCACGTTGTTGGGAAAGCTGATGGGGCTGCGAGTCGTAAGACGCAGGGTCAGTGCATCGTTACGAACGGCCAGGACTAAGCGGTCAGGGGTCATGCTAGCGTCCGTGCAAGGTGAACACATGCACGCAATTGCTGGGAGATGTGGGGCCGTGCTCGAGGACTGGGACGTTATTTAAAACGTTAAGATGCCAGCAGTCCACAGACCTTGCTGGATTAGACCTCCACATTCATAAGACCTGTAGATTACTTACAAAACGTCTGCCGCTGGTAAGCCCCATCTCTGGTGCCCACGGGGGTCACTGTGGTGGCAGTTTCTCCCCAGCCTCCCAAAGATGTACAGTACTATTATACATTCATTTATAGCAGTCTCTCTCTCTGTGTGTGGACTCATCCTCTCTGACTAATGCAGTTCTCTTTGCAATGATTATTAACTTTGACACTGTTTTATTCAACAGATTTCTCAACATTCATCTTCTTCACTGGTTTGCTAAATCATTTTCTGAAGAGAGACTTTCACCTCGGTCTGCACGGGTTTTAGAGAGAGACAATGCCTTTCCTTTCTTAGGATGAAATGAGTCTGTGCCAGGAGCGAGCCGCCTGCTCTCCCCTCCACTAATCTGCAGAGCAGTGGCCCAGCGCTAAGGCAGAAGGCCGAGAACCAGGGAAGCCAGCATTCAAGCCTCAGCTGCAAATGCACATTTCCTCTAAACCCCTGCTCCTATTTAAATGAGCTGCTTTGCATGCATAATTTTTAAATGCATGCAAAAGAGCTCATGACTATCTAATCCTATGCAAATGAACTAACACAGCTTGCCAAAAATAATGCAAGCTATGCTCATTCCCAAAATATTAGTTACAACTCTGGCACTGACAATTAAAGGGACAGCAGCAGCCCAAAACACCCCTGCCAGCGTATAAAACTCCCCAAGGGGTCTGGGTAGACCCCTGCCCAGCCCCCCCCCACTGGTGGAGGTGGCTCAAAGGTCTAAAAATTAAAAAAAAAAATTGTATTGTAATTCACGCACTCTGCCCCCTTCCCAAACCCCTCCCCCAATCCAACCTCCCCACCCCCCAGACCTTTCAGTAGTATCTCCGGAGTCACCTCTGGGCCAGTTGCCACCAATTTCCAAAATGCTGCTGCCGGGCCTGTGCCGCTGTCACATGATGGGCGGGGCTTGAAAGATTTGTCCCCTCCTGCAGCTTAGTGACGGGCGCTGGAGAGGCAGAAACCTCTGCTGGAGAGGACGTCAGCAGGGGCTTCTCATTAGTAAGGTTAGGGTAGGCAACAAGCACCCGGGTCAAAGTTCATCTCTACTTGCTTTAGGTCTCAACACTGCTGTTTTTTCAAAGGGGGCGCCACTGTGACACTCTGCCAACCCCTCCCCCCTGACCTCACCTCGCTTTCTCTCCCATCCTGCCTATGGGCGGGTGCCAAGCTCTTAATGCAACCCTGGTAAAGAGGCAAATAGAAGGTGCAATCAACTGGAATCATTTTACTGTCCCACACCAAGAAGTGGGCGAGATCGATCTGCTAGCAGGCCAGGCTGGAGGCACCGCTGAGCCTTCTGGCACATCTGGATTCAGAGAAGTCATGAGCCGGAGGGGGAACACCTGCTTCCAGGCCACGAGGAGCATCACGGGGGGGGGGGGGGGGTTCTCACGATGGAAAACCTGGGAAAAGAGAGTGACCCCCTGATGGCTCACAGTCTATCCAGCTCAGTTGTCCAAGGGAAGAAGAGTAGGACAGATGTGCTGGAGCCAACGACTGGAACTAGAGGATGAAGCTGTAAGTGCTATGGAGGCAAACTCCCCTGGGCAGATAGGCTACGGTGGAGAAAGCACCCTCCGGGAGCCCTATAATATCCTGCGTTGTACACTATTTGTGTTTTACATTCTGTCAGAGACGTTTGGCTGTAATTCTCTTTTATATTTCGATATATTTTTATGTTGGTGCAATACTCCAGCGTTGAGCATAGTTTAGGGACGGGCAGGATGCTGCCTACCTTTATTAAACACCTGGGAATCCTGCCCACCTTTCTCCATCCAGATGTGAAAGTTTAATAACTGTCCTGGGGGATGAAAGCACCCCACCCCCCACCCTCATGAAGAAAGAAAACTGAACTGAGGAAGTTCTGCTGGTGAGAGAGAGAGAGAGAGAAACTGCTTTCTGCGGAATTCGGTTTTATTTCAATTTGCTGGGATTTTCCACTTTTTTCTTTAGGAATTAGGAACTGAGATAAAAGCTCAAATATAGGAGTGAAGTTGGAGAGGTTTGCTCACCCCCATGATTCATTAAATCCCTCTGTCTCTGAAAGAAAAGAAGATCTTTTAATATTTCTTTTGCAGTTTTCCACTTTGGCTCAGAGGCCAATTGTCTGCACTGTGCAGTCCTATGGCCTCTGGGGTCTGGGTCCTTCATGCTGGGTCAGACCAAGGGTCCATCAAGCCCAGCATCCTGTTTCCAACAGTGGCCAATCCAGGCCATAAGAACCTGGCAAGTACCCAAAAACTAAGTCTATTCCATGTAACCATTGCTAATGGCAGTGGCTATTCTCTAAGTGAACTTAATAGCAGGTAATGGACTTCTCCTCCAAGAACTTATCCAATCCTTTTTTAAACCCAGCTATACTAACTGCACTAACCACATCCTCTGGCAACAAATTCCAGAGTTTAATTGTGTGTTGAGTAAAAAAGAACTTTCTCCGATTAGTTTTAAATGTGCCCCATGCTAACTTCATGGAGTGCCCCCTAGTCTTTCTACTATCCGAAAGAGTAAATAACCAATTCACATCTACCTGTTCTAGACCTCTCATGATCTTAAAGACCTCTATCATATCCCCCCTCAGCCGTCTCTTCTCCAAGCTGAACAGCCCTAACCTCTTTAGTCTTTCCTCATAGGGGAGCTGTTCCATCCCCTTTATCATTTTGGTTGCCCTTCTCTGTACCTTCTCCATCGCAATTATATCTTTTTTGAGATGCAGCGACCAGAATTGTACCCAGTATTCAAGGTGCGGTCTCACCATGGAGCGATATAGAAGCATTATGACATTTTCCGTTCTATTAACCATTCCCTTCCTAATAATTCCTAACATTCTGTTTGCTTTTTTGACTGCTGCAGCACACTGAGCCGACGATTTCAATGTGTTATCCACTATGATGCCTAGATCTTTCCTGGGTGGTAGCTCCTAATATGGAACCTAACATCGTGTAACTACAGCATGAATTATATTTCCCTATATGCATCACCTTGCACTTATCCACATTAAATTTCATCTGCCATTTGGATGCCCAATCTTCCAGTCTTGCAAGGTCCTCCTGTAATGTATCACAATCCACTTGTGATTTAACTACTCTGAATAATTTTGTATCATCCGCAAATTTGATAACCTCACTCGTCGTATTCCTTTCCAGATCTTTTATATATAAACTGAAAAGCACCGGTCCACAAGTACAGATCCCTGAGGCACTCCACTGTTTACCCTTTTCCACTGAGAAAATTGACCATTTAATCCTACTCTCTGTTTCCTGTCTTTTAACCAGTTTGTAATCCACGAAAGGACATCGCCTCCTATCCCATGACTTTTTAGTTTTCTTCGAAGCCTCTCATGAGGGGTGGCTCAGTGCAAGCCATGGTCACAGTAATACTGCTCTGTGCCTTCCCTGCCTGTATGTTACAGGCACAGCCTTCTCCAGGGGTGGCTCAGTGCAAGCCATGGTCACAGTAATACTGCTCTGTGCCTTCCCTGCCTGTATGTTACAGGCACAGCCTTCTCCAGGGGTGGCTCAGTGCAAGCCATGGTCACAGTAATACTGCTCTGTGCCGTCCCTGCCTGTATGTTACAGGCACAGCCTTCTCCAGGGGTGGCTCAGTGCAAGCCATGGTCACAGTAATACTGCTCTGTGCCGTCCCTGCCTGTATGTTACAGGCACAGCCTTCTCCAGGGGTGGCTCAGTGCAAGCCATGGTCACAGTAATACTGCTCTGTGCCTTCCCTGCCTGTATGTTACAGGCACAGCCTTCTCCAGGGGTGGCTCAGTGCAAGCCATGGTCACAGTAATACTGCTCTGTGCCTTCCCTGCCTGTATGTTACAGGCACAGCCTTCTCCAGGGGTGGCTCAGTGCAAGCCATGGTCACAGTAATACTGCTCTGTGCCTTCCCTGCCTGTAGGTTACAGGCACAGCCTTCTCCAGGGGTGGCTCAGTGCAAGCCATGGTCACAGTAATACTGCTCTGTGCCTTCCCTGCCTGTATGTTACAGGCACAGCCTTCTCCAGGGGTGGCTCAGTGCAAGCCATGGTCACAGTAATACTGCTCTGTGCCATCCCTGCCTGTATGTTACAGGCACAGCCTTCTCCAGGGGTGGCTCAGTGCAAGCCATGGTCACAGTAATACTGCTCTGTGCCGTCCCTGCCTGTATGTTACAGGCACAGCCTTCTCCAGGGGTGGCTCAGTGCAAGCCATGGTCACAGTAATACTGCTCTGTGCCTTCCCTGCCTGTATGTTACAGGCACAGCCTTCTCCAGGGGTGGCTCAGTGCAAGCCATGGTCACAGTAATACTGCTCTGTGCCATCCCTGCCTCTATGTTACAGGCACAGCCTTCTCCAGGGGTGGCTCAGTGCAAGCCATGGTCACAGTAATACTGCTCTGTGCCGTCCCTGCCTGTATGTTACAGGCACAGCCTTCTCCAGGGGTGGCTCAGTGCAAGCCATGGTCACAGTAATACTGCTCTGTGCCGTCCCTGCCTGTATGTTACAGGCACAGCCTTCTCCAGGGGTGGCTCAGTGCAAGCCATGGTCACAGTAATACTGCTCTGTGCCGTCCCTGCCTGTATGTTACAGGCACAGCCTTCTCCAGGGGTGGCTCAGTGCAAGCCATGGTCACAGTAATACTGCTCTGTGCCGTCCCTGCCTGTATGTTACAGGCACAGCCTTCTCCAGGGGTGGCTCAGTGCAAGCCATGGTCACAGTAATACTGCTCTGTGCCTTCCCTGCCTGTATGTTACAGGCACAGCCTTCTCCAGGGGTGGCTCAGTGCAAGCCATGGTCACAGTAATACTGCTCTGTGCCTTCCCTGCCTGTATGTTACAGGCACAGCCTTCTCCAGGGGTGGCTCAGTGCAAGCCATGGTCACAGTAATACTGCTCTGTGCCATCCCTGCCTGTATGTTACAGGCACAGCCTTCTCCAGGGGTGGCTCAGTGCAAGCCATGGTCACAGTAATACTGCTCTGTGCCATCCCTGCCTGTATGTTACAGGCACAGCCTTCTCCAGGGGTGGCTCAGTGCAAGCCATGGTCACAGTAATACTGCTCTGTGCCGTCCCTGCCTGTATGTTACAGGCACAGCCTTCTCCAGGGGTGGCTCAGTGCAAGCCATGGTCACAGTAATACTGCTCTGTGCCGTCCCTGCCTGTAGGTTACAGGCACAGCCTTCTCCAGGGGTGGCTCAGTGCAAGCCATGGTCACAGTAATACTGCTCTGTGCCTTCCCTGCCTGTAGGTTACAGGCACAGCCTTCTCCAGGGGTGGCTCAGTGCAAGCCATGGTCACAGTAATACTGCTCTGTGCCATCCCTGCCTGTATGTTACAGGCACAGCCTTCTCCAGGGGTGGCTCAGTGCAAGCCATGGTCACAGTAATACTGCTCTGTGCCATCCCTGCCTGTATGTTACAGGCACAGCCTTCTCCAGGGGTGGCTCAGTGCAAGCCATGGTCACAGTAATACTGCTCTGTGCCGTCCCTGCCTGTATGTTACAGGCACAGCCTTCTCCAGGGGTGGCTCAGTGCAAGCCATGGTCACAGTAATACTGCTCTGTGCCTTCCCTGCCTGTAGGTTACAGGCACAGCCTTCTCCAGGGGTGGCTCAGTGCAAGCCATGGTCACAGTAATACTGCTCTGTGCCATCCCTGCCTGTATGTTACAGGCACAGCCTTCTCCAGGGGTGGCTCAGTGCAAGCCATGGTCACAGTAATACTGCTCTGTGCCGTCCCTGCCTGTATGTTACAGGCACAGCCTTCTCCAGGGGTGGCTCAGTGCAAGCCATGGTCACAGTAATACTGCTCTGTGCCGTCCCTGCCTGTATGTTACAGGCACAGCCTTCTCCAGGGGTGGCTCAGTGCAAGCCATGGTCACAGTAATACTGCTCTGTGCCGTCCCTGCCTGTATGTTACAGGCACAGCCTTCTCCAGGGGTGGCTCAGTGCAAGCCATGGTCACAGTAATACTGCTCTGTGCCTTCCCTGCCTGTATGTTACAGGCACAGCCTTCTCCAGGGGTGGCTCAGTGCAAGCCATGGTCACAGTAATACTGCTCTGTGCCTTCCCTGCCTGTAGGTTACAGGCACAGCCTTCTCCAGGGGTGGCTCAGTGCAAGCCATGGTCACAGTAATACTGCTCTGTGCCGTCCCTGCCTGTATGTTACAGGCACAGCCTTCTCCAGGGGTGGCTCAGTGCAAGCCATGGTCACAGTAATACTGCTCTGTGCCATCCCTGCCTGTATGTTACAGGCACAGCCTTCTCCAGGGGTGGCTCAGTGCAAGCCATGGTCACAGTAATACTGCTCTGTGCCGTCCCTGCCTGTATGTTACAGGCACAGCCTTCTCCAGGGGTGGCTCAGTGCAAGCCATGGTCACAGTAATACTGCTCTGTGCCGTCCCTGCCTGTAGGTTACAGGCACAGCCTTCTCCAGGGGTGGCTCAGTGCAAGCCATGGTCACAGTAATACTGCTCTGTGCCGTCCCTGCCTGTATGTTACAGGCACAGCCTTCTCCAGGGGTGGCTCAGTGCAAGCCATGCTCACAGTAATACTGCTCTGTGCCTTCCCTGCCTGTATGTTACAGGCACAGCCTTCTCCAGGGGTGGCTCAGTGCAAGCCATGCTCACAGTAATACTGCTCTGTGCCGTCCCTGCCTGTATGTTACAGGCACAGCCTTCTCCAGGGGTGGCTCAGTGCAAGCCATGGTCACAGTAATACTGCTCTGTGCCGTCCCTGCCTGTATGTTACAGGCACAGCCTTCTCCAGGGGTGGCTCAGTGCAAGCCATGGTCACAGTAATACTGCTCTGTGCCGTCCCTGCCTGTATGTTACAGGCACAGCCTTCTCCAGGGGTGGCTCAGTGCAAGCCATGGTCACAGTAATACTGCTCTGTGCCGTCCCTGCCTGTATGTTACAGGCACAGCCTTCTCCAGGGGTGGCTCAGTGCAAGCCATGGTCACAGTAATACTGCTCTGTGCCGTCCCTGCCTGTATGTTACAGGCACAGCCTTCTCCAGGGGTGGCTCAGTGCAAGCCATGGTCACAGTAATACTGCTCTGTGCCGTCCCTGCCTGTATGTTACAGGCACAGCCTTCTCCAGGGGTGGCTCAGTGCAAGCCATGGTCACAGTAATACTGCTCTGTGCCGTCCCTGCCTGTATGTTACAGGCACAGCCTTCTCCAGGGGTGGCTCAGTGCAAGCCATGGTCACAGTAATACTGCTCTGTGCCTTCCCTGCCTGTATGTTACAGGCACAGCCTTCTCCAGGGGTGGCTCAGTGCAAGCCATGGTCACAGTAATACTGCTCTGTGCCTTCCCTGCCTGTATGTTACAGGCACAGCCTTCTCCAGGGGTGGCTCAGTGCAAGCCATGGTGACAGTAATACTGCTCTGTGCCGTCCCTGCCTGTATGTTACAGGCACAGCCTTCTCCAGGGGTGGCTCAGTGCAAGCCATGGTCACAGTAATACTGCTCTGTGCCGTCCCTGCCTGTATGTTACAGGCACAGCCTTCTCCAGGGGTGGCTCAGTGCAAGCCATGGTCACAGTAATACTGCTCTGTGCCTTCCCTGCCTGTAGGTTGTAAGCAGTGAGAAAGGAGAAGGGATGGAGGAAGGAAGGAAGGATCATGAGAGCACTGCCAGGAAGTGGCTGACTAAGGGTCGGACAGGAACTCCTAGCCCGATGGGTGGGAAGGCTAGGATGTGCTCATAGCTGGACAAGGGCTGTACTCCAGAACACAGCACCATCTGGAACGTGACTGTATTTTGGGAGGGGGCGGCTGGTCTACCCCCATTCCTACTCCTGATGATGCCAGAACAGGCAGTTACCCCCAGACATGAAACATCTGGATATCCCCCTGTCCCCAGCGTCACTTCTATTCGATATCATCGTGGGGTCTGAAGCCAACCTCCAGTTCCTGAGAAATATTTCCTGTCTTCGCATTCACAAACAAACAAATAACTTCCAAAGAACTGAGAGCTATAAGAGGAAGGCCCATTCACACATCTTTCATTATCTCGTGGTCGGCTGCCGCAGACCATGATACTCTCCATGCCCTGCCCTTATTACAGACGTCTGTAATACTGAGGTCATGCCAAAGCATGGTCAGCAATCTGAGCCTCTCCTCTCTCCCTGACCTTAAGTGAGTCACTTTACCTTCTTCCGTTGCCTGAGTTCTAATCCCAGCTCTGCCTCTAACATTGTCACTTTTCCTCTCTATGCCTCTGCACAGTCCCAGCGCCATAGCTGTGATCATACATCCCAGAGGTGGCTGCACGAGTGTTTAGACAGCTCGCAGTCTTGTTTACAGGAAAATCTTAATTAGCCGCATTATAACATTGATTTACTACAGAGATGCTGACCTCCAGTGGTACAAATTAGGGAAAGATTAAAAAACCCCACCCTCAGAGTATTAGCAGGTCCTTCTTCCCTTCTGGGACCACAGCCAGAGTCCTCCCATCCGTGCTGCCTCCACCTACCTGCATCCCAGTGCCTGGAGCCGCCACGCTGCAGCAGTGCACAGCAGCTCTCAGTAGGAGGCGGGGAAGGAAGAGGCACAGCTCAGGGAGCCAGGAGGCAGGCAGTCCATCAGTCACTAATGGCAAAGGAGATGCTAAGAGCCTGAATCTCATTCCGCAGGAAACTGGTACAGAGCAGGAGAGCCCTGACTCAGGAGAACAGCACAGGTAGAGGGAGGGAATTCTGCACGCCCTATGCAACATGGCACATGTATTATTTACACTGTACTCTTACCAAAATGTATTTACCTGGTTTTTGATGGTAGAAAGGTATTAATGCAAAGATGCAAGCAGTCCTTACATCTGAGGGAGTAGGAAAAAAAAAGCATTGGACACTGCTCTGTGCTCTTGGGGGTCTCAGTACTGGAATAGCAGGGGGTGCTGCAGGGCAGGAGTGAGGAGCATGGGCAGAGCTGTGTGTGAGGGTCTCAGTACTGGAATAGCAGGGGGTGCTGCAGGGCAGGAGTGAGGTGCATTGGCAGAGCTGTGTGTGAGGGTCTCAGTGTGGAATAGCAGGAGGTGCTGCAGGGCAGGAGTGAGGTGCATGGGCAGAGCTGTGTGTGAGGGTCTCAGTACTGGAGTAGCAGGGGGTGCTGCAGGGCAGGAGTGAGGTGCATTGGCAGAGCTGTGTGTGAGGGTCTCAGTGTGGAATAGCAGGAGGTGCTGCAGGGCAGGAGTGAGGTGCATTGGCAGAGCTGTGTGTGAGGGTCTCAGTACTGGAATAGCAGGGGGTGCTGCAGGGCAGGAGTGAGGTGCATGGGCAGAGCTGTGTGTGAGGGTCTCAGTACTGGAATAGCAGGGGGTGCTGCAGGGCAGGAGTGAGGTGCATGGGCAGAGCTGTGTATAAAACTCAGAAAATAAGCCGGAGGTAAGGTTTGAGCCTAAAAGTGGAAAATATGGTAGCCTTTAGTAGGCACTGCCAGCACTTATTCTCGGGATTGGCTCTCATTTTATAAAAGGTTTGCCGGGGGAGGCTGTGATGCTGCATGGCATATACTTACGACGGCTCCTAGCAGACAGTTTAACAGCACAAACCTCTTCCCTGAGCAGTAGGCAGAAGGGGGCATCTCGGGCAGAAAGGTGCTGTGAGGCTGGTGCCAAGCGTCTGGCTGATGATTCCTGGACAGGCACAGCCCTTCATGGCGTTCAGCTCATTAAGGATCAGTAAAGGGACAGAGACTGCAGTCTGCACGGATGTTGTGCTCAGGTTCTGTGGCAAATGGGAGTCAGGAGCGTCCTGGGAAAGGAGAGAGCAGAGAGGGACTGGCTGTGCCTGCTCTGTTCACAGATGAGGCTTCGCTATTTACGTTGGGGGAGAGGATTGGTTTTCTGCATAATCTCTCTTTTAAAAATAAAATAAATCATAAACTATAAAGTCATGTGGCCGCCATGTGAGTCTACTTGAATACACAGAAATAAAGGTTAACAAATACAGCACATCCCCCAAATATCAGCTGAAACCTTTTTACGGGAGCAACTTAATGCATTTCTTGGCAAGCGTTCACGGTAATCCTCTCTTCCTCAAGTCAGCACAGAGTGAGCGACATTAGCAGGAAATGAGCGAATCAGAAAAGGCTTTTCCCGATGATAGGATGAAAGGTGCAGGGGTGCATTGGCAGGAGTTAATTTCTGAGAGTAAAATGTGCAGCTTGGCTGCACATTTTACTTTCTGTATCAAGCAGGACTAACTAATAGGCGTTTTCCAAGCACTATTACCCCTTACTGTATAAGGGGTAATAATAGCACGTCAAAAACACGTGTCCAAACGGGGGCTAACGGTAAGCTCGGCCTGAGCGAACCATACTGAATCGGCCTGCTTGATAGATCCCCCTGCCGTTATATATAGAGAATAGTGCAGTTACTCTGCCTGACACACTCACAGATCCCCCTGCCTTTATATACACAGAGAATACCACAGTTACTGCCTGACACACTCACAGATCCCCCTGCCTTTATATACACAGAGAATACCACAGTCACTCTGCCTGACACACTCACAGATCCCCCTGCCTTTATATACACAGAGAATACCACAGTCACTGCCTGACACACTCACAGATCCCCCTGCCTTTATATACACAGAGAATACCACAGTTACTGCCTGACACACTCACAGATCCCCCTGCCGTTATATACACAGAGAATACCACAGTCACTCTGCCTGACACACTCACAGATCCCCCTGCCTTTATATACACAGAGAATACCACAGTCACTGCCTGACACACTCACAGATCCCCCTGCCTTTATATACACAGAGAATACCCAGTCACTGCCTGACACACTCACAGATCCCCCTGCCTTTATATACACAGAGAATACCACAGTTACTCTGCCTGACACACTCACAGATCTCCCTGCCTTTATATACACAGAGAATACCACAGTCGCTCTGCCTGTCACACTCACAGATCCCCCTGCCTTTATATACACAGAGAATACTACAGTCACTGCCTGACACACTCACAGATCCCCCTGCCTTTATATACACAGAGAATACTACAGTCACTGCCTGTCACACTCACAGATCCCCCTGCCTTTATATACACAGAGAATACCACAGTCACTCTGCCTGACACACTCACAGATCCCCCTGCCTTTATATACACAGAGAATACCACAGTTACTCTGCCTGACACACTCACAGATCCCCTGCCGTTATATACACAGAGAATACCACAGTCACTCTGCCTGACACACTCACAGATCCCCCTGCCTTTATATACACAGCGAATACCACAGTTACTCTGCCTGACACACTCACAGATCCCCCTGCCGTTATACACACAGAGAATACCACAGTCACTCTGCCTGACACACTCACAGATCCCCCTGCCTTTATATACACAGCGAATACCACAGTTACTCTGCCTGACACACTCACAGATCCCCCTGCCGTTATATACACAGAGAATACCACAGTCACTCTGCCTGACACACTCACAGATCCCCCTGCCTTTATATACACAGCGAATACCACAGTTACTCTGCCTGACACACTCACAGATCTCCCTGCCTTTATATACAGAGATTAATGCAGTTACTCTGCCTGACACACTCACAGATCTCCCTGCCTTTATATACACAGAGAATACCGCAGTCACTCTGCCTGTCACACTCACACATCCCCCTGCCTTTATATACAGAGAATAGTGCAGTTACTCTGCCTGACACACTCACAGATCCCCCTGCCTTTATATACACAGAGAATACCACAGTTACTGCCTGACACACTCACAGATCCCCCTGCCTTTATATACACAGAGAATACCACAGTCACTGCCTGACACACTCACAGATCCCCTGCCTTTATATACACAGAGAATACCACAGTCACTCTGCCTGACACACTCACAGATCCCCCTGCCTTTATATACACAGAGAATACCACAGTCACTCTGCCTGACAAACTCACAGATCCCCCTGCCTTTATATACACAGAGAATACCACAGTCACTCTGCCTGACACACTCACAGATCCCCCTGCCTTTATATACACAGAGAATACCACAGTCACTCTGCCTGACACACTCACAGATCCCCCTGCCTTTATATACACAGAGAATACCACAGTCACTCTGCCTGACACACTCACAGATCCCCCTGCCTTTATATACACAGAGAATACCACAGTCACTCTGCCTGACACACTCACAGATCCCCCTGCCGTTATACACACAGAGAATACCACAGTCACTGCCTGACACACTCACAGATCCCCTGCCTTTATATACACAGAGAATACCACAGTCACTCTGCCTGACACACTCACAGATCCCCCTGCCTTTATATACACAGAGAATACCACAGTCACTCTGCCTGACACACTCACAGATCCCCCTGCCTTTATATACACAGAGAATACCACAGTCACTCTGCCTGACACACTCACAGATCCCCCTGCCGTTATACACACAGAGAATACCACAGTCACTCTGCCTGACACACTCACAGATCCCCCTGCCTTTATATACACAGCGAATACCACAGTTACTCTGCCTGACACACTCACAGATCCCCCTGCCTTTATATACACAGCGAATACCACAGTTACTCTGCCTGATACACTCACAGATCCCCTGCCTTTATATACACAGAGAATACCACAGTTACTCTGCCTGACACACTCACAGATCCCCCTGCCTTTATATACACAGCGAATACCACAGTTACTCTGCCTGACACACTCACAGATCCCCCTGCCTTTATATACACAGCGAATACCACAGTTACTCTGCCTGACACACTCACAGATCTCCCTGCCTTTATATACAGAGATTAATGCAGTTACTCTGCCTGACACACTCACAGATCCCCCTGCCTTTATATACACAGAGAATACCACAGTTACTCTGCCTGACACACTCACAGATCTCCCTGCCTTTATATACAGAGATTAATGCAGTTACTCTGCCTGACACACTCACAGATCCCCCTGCCTTTATATACACAGCGAATACCACAGTTACTCTGCCTGACACACTCACAGATCCCCCTGCCTTTATATACACAGAGAATACCACAGTCACTGCCTGACACACTCACAGATCTCCCTGCCTTTATATACACAGCGAATACCACAGTTACTCTGCCTGACACACTCACAGATCCCCCTGCCTTTATATACACAGCGAATACCACAGTTACTCTGCCTGACACACTCACAGATCCCCCTGCCTTTATATACACAGAGAATACCACAGTTACTCTGCCTGACACACTCACAGATCCCCCTGCCTTTATATACACAGAGAATACCACAGTTACTCTGCCTGACACACTCACAGATCCCCCTGCCTTTATATACACAGAGAATACCACAGTCACTCTGCCTGACACACTCACAGATCCCCCTGCCTTTATATACACAGAGAATACCACAGTTACTCTGCCTGACACACTCACAGATCCCCCTGCCTTTATATACACAGCGAATACCACAGTCACTCTGCCTGACACACTCACAGATCCCCCTGCCTTTATATACACAGAGAATACCACAGTTACTCTGCCTGACACACTCACAGATCCCCCTGCCTTTATATACACAGAGAATACCACAGTCACTCTGCCTGACACACTCACAGATCCCCCTGCCTTTATATACACAGAGAATACCACAGTTACTCTGCCTGACACACTCACAGATCCCCCTGCCTTTATATACACAGAGAATACCACAGTTACTCTGCCTGACACACTCACAGATCCCCCTGCCTTTATATACACAGCGAATACCACAGTTACTTTGCCTGACACACTCACAGATCCCCCTGCCTTTATATACACAGAGAATACCACAGTTACTCTGCCTGACACACTCACAGATCCCCGTGCCTTTATATACACAGAGAATACCACAGTTACTCTGCCTGACACACTCACAGATCCCCCTGCCTTTATATACACAGAGAATACCACAGTTACTCTGCCTGACACACTCACAGATCTCCCTGCCTTTATATACAGAGATTAATGCAGTTACTCTGCCTGACACACTCACAGATCCCCCTGCCTTTATATACACAGCGAATACCACAGTTACTCTGCCTGACACACTCACAGATCCCCCTGCCTTTATATACACAGAGAATACCACAGTCACTGCCTGACACACTCACAGATCTCCCTGCCTTTATATACACAGCGAATACCACAGTTACTCTGCCTGACACACTCACAGATCTCCCTGCCTTTATATACAGAGATTAATGCAGTTACTCTGCGTGACACAGGAAGGATTACTGGAGATTACTGTCACCGTTTCATGAAGATTCAAACAGTTTTGTGTTGCAGGGCAGTGGGATGGGAAGGCCTTTACCCGCCATATTGCCTGCCAAACAACCAAAGAGGGATTCACAGCACAAGACGCACAGCTAAGGTTTCACCTGAACTGAAAAGGATCAGTTTATCTGTGAGTAACTCTGCTTGTCCCACTCACAGATTCCAGTTGCCCACTGCTCGGGACGTTGCCCCACCTGCATTGTCCCTCTCCTCAGAGAGTTGGGACCCCCTAGAAATAAAAGTAAAAGTTTAGGTGGGCGTGGCCTTGGCTGCAGTGAGGTAAAGGATACTGCACAGTCCCTGTGCCTGACACTCACAGACGCCTGCTCCCTTTCCACAGGCGGATCACAGTTGGGTTCTCATGGATGCAGCGTCTTGGATCTTTCCCCTTTGCTTGCTGAGGCTGAAGGTCCTTTGCTGGGCCGGATTCCTGACGTGTCCCAGTGATGCGCCTCCCTCTCCTCCTCCTCTGAGCTATCAGGTCTCAGATGGGGGCTGGAGGAATCTGGCAAGTCCTGGGCAATCCGATCCTCACACCCAGGGACCCCGGGCCACGTCAGCTCTCCATGAACCGAAGCCTGGATTCTGAGCGGGGTAGGAGGAGAGGCCTGGCAGGCACCTGGGGAGCCAGACTGTGACTCAGGGGCCTGAGAGCAGCAGGGAGCGGTCAGTGGGAGACCCCAGCAGAGAATGACAGGAACCTGTACAAACCCCCTCTCTAGCACGCTATAACCCCCTGCCCTGAGAGGGACTAAGAAGTCCTTTAATAGATAAGCAAATATTTTAAAGTGCGAGTGGAAAGGGCAATGGATGCCTGCAGGTGGTGGGGACGAGGCGTGGTCAGAGGATATTTAGGTGCAGGGAGGGGGGATGGAGCCCATGCTCTGCGCTATTGGAATGACCCGAATGGGTGGCCCTGGGATCCTTAACAGGGCCAAACTCAGTTTTACAGAAAACGGGGCGGTCCAGGTGAATTGAGCACAGCGGGGCCCTGCAACACTGAGGATGGCAGTGCAGGGCCCGTGCTCCTGTTTGTGGCTCTCCTGCCCCCCCCAGGGTTGGCCCTGATGGCAGTAGACCCTCCTGATTCTTGTCCTCCAAAGGTTAAACCTCAATAAATCCCTTCAATCTATGAAGTGCTTGCGGTCTCTGTCGTTTTCACTGGAAGGACATTGAGTTGCAGGCAATACCCAGGACTCAGTACCCAGGACGCCTTCTCCCTAATGATTAATCAGTCCTGTAAGGCAGCGCTTCAGCTGCTCCTGTCACTTCTGTTTCTGTAATTTTACCCTGCCAAGAGAGCTGACTGCAGCCGTAAAGGGACGGGCACTTCCCCTCTCATAACCATAGCAGCAGTGCTGCAGTACAGTCACAGCTATAACGCCTGCCCTGGGTATCGAGTGCGCCCATGCACTCACTGAGGACCCTGCCTGGTGCTGTCGCTCGCTGGTACTCTCCTCACATGCAGCTCTGTGCGCTTCCCATTACAGGAGGAGCAGGTAGCGCTGAGGACCCTGCTAATCAGGGAAGATTCTCCTGTCGAGTTGGAGATGTTTAAACATTTGAGGGATTCCCAGAATACTCATGGCCATGATTGCATTTTCTGTTTTGATCTATGAAGACTGTTTTTCAGGCCATGGTCACATCACATCTGGACTGCTGTAATGGGGGTCTGTGAGCCGTCCTGAGTTCCTCACACACTGGTTCCGTTTCCTCCATTATGGCTACAGGTACAGGCACACTTGCAATTTAAAATCCTTGTTTTTGCATTTTGTGGAGAAATGGCCCCGATTATCTCAAGCAAGAACTGATGTGGTACCCAGTGGGGCAACTACACACTGCGGCAGTTACTGCCCTTATCAGAATGCATGGGGGTAACCTGCACAGAGCAGCAGTCCTTACCCTTAAAAGAAATATGGGAGTAACCTGCACAGAGCAGCAGTTACTGCCCTTAACAGAAACATGGGGGTAACCTGCACGGAGCAGCAGTTACTGCCCTTAACAGAAACATGGGGGTAACCTGCACGGAGCAGCAGTTACTACCCTTAACAGAAACATGGGGGTAACTTGCACAGAGCAGCAGTTACTACCCTTAACAGAAACATGGGGGTAACCTGCACGGAGCGGCAGTTATTACCCTTAACAGAAACATGGGGGTAACCTGCACGGAGCAGCAGTTACTACCCTTAACAGAAACATGGGGGTAACCTGAATGGAGCGGCAGTTACTACCCTTAACAGAAACATGGAGGTAACCTGCATGAAGTGGCAGTTACTGCCCTTAACAGAAACATGGGGGTAACCTGCACGGAGCAGCAGTTACTATTATTTTTATTTATTTATTTAACATTTTTCTATACCGGCATTCGTAGGACACATCACGTCGGTTTACAAGTAACTGAGAAAGGAAATTACAAAAAACGGGGAAGGGGGCTACCCTTCCCTTAACAGAAACATGGGGGTAACCTGCATGAAGTGGCAGTTACTACCCTTAACAGAAACATGGGGGTAACCTGCATAGAGTGGCAGAGGATCCCAGAGGACCCCGAAGACTCCTGAGGACCCCAAAGGTCATCAATATACTCCCTGAGAGGAGAAACACACTGAGAAACTCACATTGAACTACAGTGCTCTACCTTTTGCTCCATATATCACAATCAGACATGGAATTAAAAGCAAGAATGCAACCAATAACAGGACAGGGCGGAAATGGTGACGTTATAAGCAACAAATACAAAAATCCAAACATGGCTAAAAAAAAACCCTACAACATACAACAGACACCAAACACCAAACCATCAAAACATGCATACTGTTCTTCCTGCTTCTACTTAATGCACAATCAATTTCAAACTAAATCCCACTCATCAATGATATTATTAATGACCAACAATCAAAAATATTCTGCATAACTGAAACCTGGGTAGATGACAAAGATAACGTACTACTAAACCAGCTATCACATCCTAATTACAATCTATTCAATGTGCCGCGACAAAAACGAAAAGGCTTACTAATAATCCACAGAGAGGAACTCAAATCAACCCTAAAACAATGTGAAACCTACCCGCACTATGAAGTAGCCATCTTAAAATCAAAACAAATCAACACTGGATTGGTATTCTGCCCCCAGGCCTACTCCAAGAGAATTCCCTTCACTCAAGACAACGATAATCTTAGGAGATTTTAATCTACATGTAAATGATTGCCCAGGATCCATGTTCCTAGAAGCAATGAAGCTCGAGGATGAACTCAACACATTTCCCAGGCCACCCGCAAAGCAGTCAATACTCTTGACCTCATATTTGCAAATTCTAATAATTAGTGTATAAATACTATGCACAAAATAATCCCTTGGTACGAGCACCACCTAATTAAAGCAGATCTAACACACAAAAACCATTCAGTGATGACCTCTGAAAGCAAAAACTCTCAAACATTCAGAAAGAAAATCAAAAGTGAAACACTACCTAATGCATCAGAGTCCAAACTCAACAACCTAACTCTAAACAGCTGTAATGAGGCATTTGATTCTTGGGAAAAAAAGATCAAAGAAATAGCAGACAAACAGAGCCCAATTCAAACTAAACTTCAAACAAAAATTATGATAAGCTCAGAAAAATGAACCCCTGGTATAATGAAGAACTGAAAGAAACAAAAAAAAGCACCTCCGAAAACTTGAAAAACTGGCAAAAAACCTCCAGATGAATCTCCAAGAAGATCCAAATCAAACCTGTCACACTCAGAACTAATGAATAAATCTAAAAAAAGACTATTACGCCAAGCAAATACAGGGAGTTATCTTCAACGGAAAACTACTGTTCCAAACAGTTAAAAGACCCTTCTACAATCCAAAGTAGGAACAATAACTTCACGAGAACATCCTAAGCATTAAGTGAAAAACTCCAGGAGGCTGAAACAGCTGCAGCTGAGAGATGCAGACAGCATTACCTGGAGGTGGAGCAGGAAGCAGCCCTGGAGGGATCCTGGCAGGTCACCAGAGAGGGATTAGCTTCAGCGCCGCTTCATCCCTTTCCCAGGGGAGCATCACTTCCACCCTTTCTGGAAAAGCCCCAGCAGCTTTCTCTTTCCTCACCAGCAGAGGGCGCTGCGGGACAGCACAAGCCAGCGTTACCCTCCCGCTAGGCCTCGGCAATGTGTGCCAAGCTACTTTTATTCCTCCTGAGGAAATGATGTTCTTTCAGGTCTTTCAAACTATAATTCTTCCAGGGATCTCCAGGAATGAAGCGGGACGTATGGTCCTTATCTGCCATCAGATTCTCTGTTTTTATATAAAAATATTATTGATGCCTAAATGCAGTGGAAGTGCAGAAGAAAAGTCTCAGGAGACAGAAGGGCAGCCCAGAGCTTACAGACATCTCTGGCTTTCCTTCCCTCTCTGTCACCCTCACTTTGCTCCTAACCTCTCTCTATACTTCCCTTAATCTTTCTTTCCGTAGAATTTAATCTCTCCCTTTGACACTATATATATGTATATGGGGGGGAGAGGGGGTGTCTCACTCAAGGTGGGGTCTCACCATGGAGCGATACAGAGGCATTATGACATTTTTCCATTTTCTTAACCATTCCCTTCCTAATAATTCCTAACATTCTGTTTGCTTTTTTGATTGCTGCAGCACACTGAGCTGACGATTTCAATGTGTTATCCACTAGGATGCCTAGATCTCTTTCCTGGGTGGTAGCACCTAATATGGAACCTAACATTGTGTAACTACAGCAAGGGTTATTTTTCCCTATATGCATCACCTTGCACTTGTCCACATTAAATTTCATCTGCCATTTGGATACCCAATCTTCCAGTCTCACAAGGTCTTCCTGCAATTTTTCACAATCTGCTTGTGATTTAACTACTCTGAATAATTTTGTATCATCCACAAATTTGATAACCTCACTCGTCGTATTCCTTTCCAGATCATTTATATATATATTGAAAAGCACCGGTCCAAGTACAGATCCCTGAGGCACTCCTTCAGTACCCTAGGATGCATACCATCTGGTCCAGGTGATTTGCTATTCTTTAGTTTGTCAATCTGGCCTACTACATCTTCCAGGTTCACAGTGATTTGGTTCAGTTCATCTGACTCATCACCTCTGAAAACCATCTCCGGAACTGGTATCTCCCCAACATCCTCATTAGTAAACACAGAAGCAAAGAATTCATTTAGTCTTTCTGTAATGGCCTTATCTTCCCTAAGAGCCCCTTTAACCCCTCTGTCATCTAATGGTCCAACCGACTCCCTCACAGGTTTCTTGCTTCGGATATATTTTAAAAAGTTTTTATTATGAGCTTTTGCCCCTATTCATTTCAAATTCTCTCTTCACCTGTCTTATCAATGTTTTATACTTAACTTGACAATGCTTATGCTTTTTCCTGTTTTCTTCAAATGGATCCTTCTTCCAATATTTGAAGGATTTTTTTTTGGCTAAAATAGCCTCTTTCACCTCACCTTTTAACCATGCCGGTAATCGTTTTGCCTTCCTTCCACCTTTCTTAATGAGCAGAATACATATGGACTGCACCTCTAGGATTGTATTTTTAAACAATGTCCAAGCCTGTTCAACACTTTTAACCTTTGCAGCTGCCCCTTTCAGTTTTTTTCTATTTTCCTTATTTTATCAGAACTTCCCTTTTGAAAGTTTAGTGTTAGAGCTGCAGATGTACTTATTGTCTCCCTTCCAGTTATTAGTTTAAATGTGATCATGTTATGATCACTGTTGCCAAGTGGGCCCCACCACTGTTACCTCTCTCACCAAATCCTGCGTTCCACTAAGAATTAAATCTAAAATAGCTCCCTCTCTTGTTGGTTCCTGAACCAATTGCTCCATGAAGCAATCATTTATTACATCCATGAACTTTATGTCTCTAGCAAGTCCTGATGTTACATTTACCCAGTCAATATTGGGGTAATTGAAATCTGACCCAAAAACACCACAGAGCAGAGATACTGCACTTCAATAATATCCAAACACAAGAGTGCAGAGAGAAGTTAGTCCAAACCACAAGGGAATTCAAAAAGCTCTAAGGAGCATAAAGTTTTTATTCTTTTTTCATGCGGCAACTCCACTGACTTGCAATTACACCACAGTTTAGACCGCGTCCCCCGACACGGTCCCGTGTTTCGCCAAGGGCTGCATCGGGGGGGGGAGCAACACAACTTTCAAAGGCACTGTAAATAAACATACAAGGGTTAGGACATGTGTTGCTCCCCCCCCCGATGCAGCCCTTGGCGAAACACGGGACCGTGTCGGGGGACGCGGTCTAAACTGTGGTGTGATTGCAAGTCAGTGGAGTTGCCGCATGAAAAAAGAATAAAAACTTTATGCTCCTTAGAGCTTTTTGAATTCCCTTGTGGTTTGGACTAACTTCTCTCTGCACTCTTGTGGTTGGTAATTGAAATCTCCCATTATTATTGCACTGCCAAATTGGTTTGCTTCCCTGATTTCTCTTAGCATTTCATCATCTGTCTGACCATTTTGTCCAGGTGGATGGTAGTATACTCCTATCACTATACTCTTACCCAACACACATGGGATTTCTACCCATATAGATTCTACTGAGCATTTAGTCTCTTGTATGATCTTTATCCTGTTGGACTATATACCGAAGCCAGATGGGAATATAAGGTTCTGTGTTGACTTTAAAAAGATCAATGAGGGCTCA
This sequence comes from Rhinatrema bivittatum, assembly GCF_901001135.1. Classification (NCBI taxonomy): domain Eukaryota; kingdom Metazoa; phylum Chordata; class Amphibia; order Gymnophiona; family Rhinatrematidae; genus Rhinatrema; species Rhinatrema bivittatum. Next base: position 4,035,376 of record NC_042626.1, on the reverse strand, counting down.
AAACTCGATGTGTACCCTAACGCCATGAGTGGATGAACTGATTGAGCATCTGGGATCAGCCCACTTCATCTCTACCTTGGATCTTACAAAAGGCTATTGGCAGGAACCTCTCACACCAGTGGCAAAGGAGAAGGCTGCATTCTCAACGGCAGTGGGAACCTTTCAGTTTACCATCCTCCATGGTGTTTCCATGCTTGGTCAACCGCCTGCTTCACCTACATCATGGGTATGCAGCAGCCTACTTGAATGACATTGTGATGTACATCCCAGATTGGAAGACACATCTAAGCTAACTCCAGACTATGCTAACCAGTCTGAGGAAAGTAGAACTAATGGTTAACCCCAAGAAGTGCTTGCTGGGAGGGCAAGAATTCCAATTTCTTGGCTACACCCTGGGGAAGGGCAAGGTCCATCCACAGAAGCAGAAGATCGAGGCGATCACCCAGGTACTGGTCCTGCAAACAGAAGCGAAAGTGAGAGTGTTCCTAGGCCTTACAGGATACTTCAGAAGGTTTACCCCCAATTTCTTGGAGAAGGCAGAACCTATCACAAGGATGTTGTTGAAAACAGCACCAGAGAAGGTCCAGTGATCAGCTGAGGCAGGGAAGGTCTTCAGGGCTCTAAAAGAGGTTTTATTCTCTGAACCGGCCCTGATAAGCCCGGACTTCACTGAACCCTTCACGGTGCAGATCGATGCCTCAGACGAAGGCTTGGGTCCTCGTCCAACAGAAGAATGGTCAAGAACATCCTGTGGCATACATTAGCCGGAAGCTGATGCCAAGAGAAAGACGTTACTCAACAGTTGAGAAAGAGGCCTTGGCAGTCAAGTGGGCCTTGAATACTGTGTACAATTCTGGTCGTCGCATCTCAAAAAAGATATAGTTACGATGGAGAAGGTACAGAGAAGAGCAACCAAAATGATAAAGGGGATGGAACAGCTCCCCTATGAGGAAAGGCTGAAGAGGTTAGGACTCTTCAGCTTGGAGAAGAGACGACTGAGATGGGATATGATAGAGGTCTTTAAGATCATGAGAGGTCTTGAACGGGTAGATGTGAATCGGTTATTTACACTTTCGAATAATAGAAAGACTAGGGGGCACTCCAAGAAGTTAGCAAGTAGCACATTTAAGACTAATCGGAGAAAATTCTGCAGGCTCATAGAACCTGAAGCCCTGGCACCAGATGTTTTTACTGACATGAAATTATTCTTATGAACTTGCCATTTTCTGTTGTTTTTCTTTTCTTTTTTTTTTTTTGCTCTTAGTAAATTTACAGACAATTGGCAATCTTGGTTGGCTGCCTTCCAGCCCAACGGGAGCTGGCCCCAGGCCTCTGCACTGCAGTCCTGATGTAGGAGGTATCGCCCACCCCTCACTCCTCTCCCTGTGCTTCTGGCATCCAGAAACATATCTGATGGATTCAAACAATGACTCTAGAACAAAATAGCTTCCAAACATTAGAGAAGCAGAAGTGCACCGTCCCCTGCCTGCCAGCGCCTGCCTGTGTCCTGGGAGCCTACCTTGCAGGGGTAAGGATGCACCAAATTCTCATCGGAGCTGGGGCCTTTCTAGCGCCTGCCAGGGGAGGATTATTTCTAATGCCCCGAGGGCCTTAGTGCCTGAGAGGAAAGTGCAGCCAAAGACCAGGGCCGTGCACAGATTGTTTTCTCTGTTTCGTCTATGTTTCATTTCATTTTGCCTTTTGTTTGTTTGTTTAATTTCTTTAAAACAAAAAAAACTGAACAAACAAAATAAAAAAAAAAATGAAGAAAAAATAAAAGCGAAGAGAGACAAGACTGTCCCCGTTAAGGGGGAGCTCACTCCTGGGCCTTCCCCCAGTTCTAACTATATTTTCCTTTTTCTTCACTGCTGCAGTGGAGAAAGGTGGAGGAGTGGCAGTGAAATTTTAAAATTAAACATATGAAAACAAAATTTACTTCATTTTTCTTTTGCTGCCTTTTAGAAACACGAAATGTGAAATTTTTGTTAAAATGTCCTGTTTCATTTCAAATGAGTGCAGTTCCCCAGCAAATGTCTCTGGTGCGTCTTCCTGCTGGATATCAGGGAAAGGCTCTGAGGGAGGTTTCTAACTGCTGTCCCGATATTTAAGGCACTGTTCTGAAAAAACCCCAAACAAACGCTGCCTTTGGCGGCAGAAAATACTACGCATGGGGAGATCTAACTGCCGTCCAGTGCGGGCTGCAACCTGGACTACAAATCCCAGGAGTCAGTGGGGCAGCCCTGGGAAGGGGCGATGGGCCCAGCTCCTGTGCTATTAGCGAGGACTGCCCTAGCTGCACAGCCCTCGGCCTTTCCTGGCAGGTCAGACTTGTCATGGGATGCTCGTCTCTTCACAGCCTCTGGAGGTAGCTCCCCAGGGCTGCCAGCCCTCCTGTACTGGGTGAAGGCCAGCGTGGCCACCCAAGACGCTATCTGTGAACATCTGTACATCCGAGAGAGGGCTCAGTCCTACCCAACCTCCATTAATCTTAGTAAAACCTGCAGCAGGGTCCCCGGGGAGTGAAGGCCACCTTTACCTTCTCCTGCCTCTCCTTAGCAACTCTGTCACCTGATGGTTATTTCGGCTTGGGTGGGTCCAGTTAGAGCGTGGGAGGTATTTCTCGGTTCTCCGGTTTGGCTGTAGTGGGAATGGGAATTGACATTTTCTGTGTTTGCATTGTATTTACGCTGTAATGAAACTGCTGACCCCCTTCCCCATCCAGCGGTTCACGTTTAGTGCTCTGACATCACTTTGTGGTCCTGGTTGGGTGGACAGGCAATAATACTAATAATATTCTCTGTAAGCTGGCAGGACACTGTCCCAGCAGAACCAGGAAAGAGCAGATCAGTGCAAACGCTCCCACTGTATTCCCTGCATTCCAGGGCTCAGGTCACGCAGCACCAACCTCCCCACCTTCCCAGGAATCTGGCCCTGTCTCCCGGGAGGATCCACACCCAGGCATGGAGCTGAGAAATGAACGGAGCCGGATCCGGCTGCAGGTAACCTTTCATCCAATAGCAAAAGGGCTGTGCTCACATCTCCTTTCCCAGATTCAGACACAGGAATTCATTAACACTCATGTGAGTCCTGGATGGCAGGTTCAGCTGCCCCGTCACCATTGTCTTAACTCTACCACTCCAGTGGGGCTGCGCCTCAGCGGAGAAATCAGCACCAGCAGCGCACAGCGGTCAAGCAATCCTGTCCACTGCTGTCATCCCCACAGCAGAAGCAGCCCCCACATCTGTCAGCCCAGGGGACCAGAGCCATGCTGACAGGGACCCACATCTGCCAATGCACCTCACTCCTGCCCTGCAGCACCCCCTGCTATTCCAGTACTGAGACCCTCACACACAGCTCTGCCAATGCACTTCACTCCTGCCCTGCAGCACCCCCTGCTATTCCAGTACTGAGACCCTCACACACAGCTCTGCCAATGCACCTCACTCCTGCCCTGCAGCACCCCCTGCTATTCCAGTACTGAGACCCTCACACACAGGTCTGCCAATGCTCCTCATTCCTGTCCTGTCTGTGTTTCTAGTACTGGGTCTCATAAGAAGTGAATTTACCCTTGGGGGGTGGGGGTGGTGGTGAGGGGGCCATCATTATTCACTGGTGCTGTCTGTTCTGCACATAGCACTCCTCAGTATCTCCTCCGTGTGCTCACCTCCTTCAGTCCTCTCCGAATCTAGCTCTGCACAGTAAAGAATGACAGAAGGGGAAGAGGAGGAAGAGGAGGAAGAGGGACGCGTAGGAGGGAGCTGTGATTCCTATTCTAAGACACGACGGAGATTAGTCCTCAGCAGGCACAGTGTTGCTTCCCCAGGCAGTCAGGAGCCTTTTGCAAAGCATTTGCTTCAAGCTGTCCTGGCGCATTAGAAACTTGTGTTTTCTAGTAATACAGTCAGCCAGCGTCTACAACACATAAAATCATTATATGATACTCCATTAGCTGGCTGATTTTTTAAATTTAATTTCTCAAACAAAATAAGTGAACAGGGCTTTAGAAAGCTCCATCTGCTTAGTTTCTGCTCTTGATCAAGATCCAGCAGCGCCAGTCCACTACCCTGGGTGCATCATGTGAACAATACAACATAGACAGCTGCAGTGAGACCTCAGGGAGGCCAGAGCAGCACAGAGATACCCAGAGTATACATACAGCACAGACAGCTGCAGCGAGACCTCAGGGAGGCCAGAGCAGCACAGAGATACCCAGAGTATACATACAGCACAGACAGCTGCAGCGAGACCTCAGGGAGGCCAGAGCAGCACAGAGATACCCAGAGTATACATACAGCACAGACAGCTGCAGCGAGACCTCAGGGAGGAGACAGCAGTAAAGAGACATCCAGAATATGCATACAGCACAGACAACTGCAGCGAGACCTCAGGGAGGCCAGAGCAGCACAGAGATACCCAGAGTATACATACAGCACAGACAGCTGCAGTGAGACCTCAGGGAGGAGACAGCAGTAAAGAGACATCCAGAATATGCATACTGCACAGACAGCTGCAGCGAGACCTCAGGGAGGAGATAGCAGTAAAGAGACATCCAGAATATGCATACAGCACAGACAGCTGCAGCGAGATCTCAAGGAGACAGCAGCACAGAGACACCCAGAGTATACATACAGCACAGACAGCTGCAGCGAGACCTCAGGGAGGCCAGAGCAGCACAGAGATACCCAGAGTATACATACAGCACAGACAGCTGCAGCGAGACCTCAGGGAGGCCAGAGCAGCACAGAGATATCCAGAGTATACATACAGCACAGACAGCTGCAGCGAGACCTCAGGGAGGCCAGAGCAGCACAGAGATACCCAGAGTATACATACAGCACAGACAGCTGCAGCGAGACCTCAGGGAGGCCAGAGCAGCACAGAGATACCCAGAGTATACATACAGCACAGACAGTTGCAGTGAGACCTCAGGGAGGCCAGAGCAGCAAAGAGACACCCAGAGTATACATACAGCACAGACAGCTGCAGCGAGACCTCAGGGAGGAAAGAGCAGCACAGAGATACCCAGAGGATACATACAGCACAGACAGCTTCAGCGAGACCTCAGAGAGGAAAGAGCAGCACAGAGACACCCAGAGTATACATACAGCACAGACAACTGCAGCGAGACCTCAGAGAGGAAAGAGCAGCACAGAGATACCCAGAGTATACATACAGCACAGACAGCTACAGCGAGACCTCAGGGAGGCCAGAGCAGCACAGAGATACCCAGAGTATACATACAGCACAGACAGCTGCAGCGAGACCTCAGGGAGGCCAGAGCAGCAAAGAGATACCCAGAGTATACATACAGCACAGACAACTGCAGCGAGACCTCAGGGAGGAAAGAGCAGCACAGAGACACCCAGAGTATACATACAGCACAGACAACTGCAGCGAGACCTCAGGGAGGAAAGAGCAGCACAGAGACACCCAGAGTATACATACAGCACAGACAGCTGCAGAGAGACCTCAGGTAGGAAAGAGCAGCACAGAGACACCCAGAGTATACATACAGCACAGACAGCTGCAGCGAGACCTCAGGGAGGAAAGAGCAGCATAGAGACACCCAGAGTATACATACAGCACAGACAACTGCAGCGAGACCTCAGGGAGGCCAGAGCAGCACAGAGACACCCAGAGTATACATACAGCACAGACAGCTGCAGCGAGACCTCAGGGAGGAAAGAGCAGCACAGAGATACCCAGAGGATACATACAGCACAGACAGCTTCAGCGAGACCTCAGAGAGGAAAGAGCAGCACAGAGACACCCAGAGTATACATACAGCACAGACAACTGCAGCGAGACCTCAGAGAGGAAAGAGCAGCACAGAGATACCCAGAGTATACATACAGCACAGACAGCTGCAGCGAGACCTCAGGGAGGAAAGAGCAGCACAGAGATACCCAAAGTATACATACAGCACAGACAACTGCAGCGAGACCTTAGGGAGGAAAGAGCAGCACAGAGATACCCAGCGTATACATACAGCACAGACAACTGCAGCGAGACCTCAGGGAGGAAAGAGCAGCACAGAGACACCCAGAGTATACATACAGCACAGACAGCTGCAGCGAGACCTCAGGGAGGCCAGAGCAGTACCTTGAGATGCCAAGTATATGCAAATAAAACAGTCAACTGTGGAGAGGGCAGTAGCTCCTAAGGATGCATACAGCACAGACAGCTGCAAAGGGGGCATCAGGACCCTGAGATGCATACAGCACAGTCAGATGCAAAGAGATCAGCAGCACCCCAGAAAATGCATACAGCACAGACAGCTACAGAGGGGGCAGCAGCACTTCAGAATGCGCATACAGCACAGCCAGCTGTGGAGAAGCAGCAGCATCCTGAGACGCATACAGCACAGACGACCATGGAGGGGCAGCAGCACCCTGAGATGCAGACAGCAGAGGCAGCTAGGACTGTGCATTAATTTTTAAACAAAATGAAAAACGTGATGACACACCCTGAATTTAATTATAAAAAAACAAAACAAAACTCACCCTTCCCACAACTCAGAATTTTGTGGAGGGGAGGAGGTTTGTTCACTTTTGTTTTATAAAGTCAATGAAAAAAACCAAAGAGAGCCGGCAAAACATTAGAAATAAAACACAAAGCCTTCCCCTCTCAGAGGTATCTTAGCCCTTTTTGGGGTCTGTGCAAACTTGCCAAGTAAAAAGGGGCAGGGTGATTGCCCCGTGACTTCTGCCCTGCTGGATCCTGCCCCTTTCTGCTTGGAGCGAGGAGAGGGGCAGCAAGGCCCTTTGCCTGCTGACCGCTCCGGGCTGTCCTGCACCCCTGCCTTCGCTCGCATCACCTCCTTACCTTGTCCAGGCTTCTCTCGGGTTCGTCTGGCAGCAGATAGGTGGCTGCGCTCTCCCCAGTCAGGGCACTGCTGTCTGTGGTGGAGGAAGACCGCGGCCTGCCCTGGTGCTGGTGCAGGATGGCTGTGAGGCTGCTGTCCTGGGGGGCCCTTCGCAGCAGGTGGGGGCTGCTGCTCCTCTGGGGTTCAGAGGGCCCGCTCTTACTCCTCCGGCTGCTGCTGCTGCTGCCCCTCTTGATGGAGGGACGGGAGCGGATCTGCTGGAGCACCCTGTTGAAGGCCGTGGGCCGGGCGGGCAGGTCGTGCAAGGACACGGCATAAGACACCCGGTGCATTTCTGGAGAGCGCTCCTTCTCATCCGGCGAGTCCCGGTCTGACATCCCCGGGTGCTGCTGCTGCTGCTGCTGCCACGTGTCCTGAGGGCTCTGCTGCTCCCGTTCTCGGGACCGCCGGCGGCTGTGGAAGAGGTGCTTCAGACCATGGCCGAACATAGAGCCCTCTGAGAGCTGCTGAATTTTCTTTTAGCGAGGAAAAAGATTGAAAAAGAGAATATTAAGCAATGCGTGCCACTGAAGGCCAGGCAGCAGTTGCATGCGAGTTACAGAGTGCAGGCCATTCAGAGAGGACCAGCAGGGAAGAGCTAAGAACTTCATAATCTGAAAGTTCTGTACCTCCCGCATGAAACGTGGCACCACAAACCTTCAAACAGGCTTCCTTAATGCTGGATAGGGCAGGAGAATGAAGTTTTTACATAGTGTACCTGTGTATAAAAGCCAGCATAGTGCTAGCTTTCTTTCTGACAGCACTACACTGCTGACTCGCATTCTCCTTCCCATCACTGCCACTCAGGCCATAGTCTGTATTTATGCATTTGGAGGACGATGATGGTGCTAATTCAACCCCCTTTTAGTGCCTACGGGCAATACTCAAACAGGCCAATGCAATACCCTGCGCTGTCCACAGCGCTCGGCTCAGCACACAATTGGACGCACGTCCATAACCCCCTATGCAAAACGGCGGTTAAGCGCGTCCAAGTGAGCGCATAGGTAACAGCACTCATGACGTAAATTCATGTTGATGTGACTATTACCTATTTCCCCCCGATTAAAAAAAAAATGTGCACTGTCAAGTACATTTACCCTGCAAAAATAAAAACCTGCCTGGAGCAGGAGGCCAAACAAATTACAGAAAAATACTGCTTTTCTGTTCCTCTGACTTAATATTGTTGCGATATTAAGTTGTAGGAACTGAAATAGGAGAATTAAAAAAAGAAATAAAAGTGGGCCAGCGGTCAGGTTAGGACAAGGGACGCTCAGTTAACGAGCATGCACTTTCCTAAAATTCAGCGTCCCTTGTCCTAACCTGGGTGCCCACTGCCGAGGAGGTACCAGGGGTGCACAGTGTCCCCCTAGCGCCTCCTTTTTACCACAGCATCCCATTTAAATATTAAATTGGGCACCCCGGAGAGGTGGACCGGCTCGTGTTACAGGAGCGGGCACGCAATCACGAGCGCCCGTTAAATGCGCGCCGATATTGCATTGGCCTGAAAGGGATTTATCTGACTAAAGAGGAATTCACTCAAGCAGATTGTCCTGCTTAAAAAGACAACTCTTTCAGAGAAGTGAAAGGTTCGCGCACTTTGTATGTGTGGCTTCCCTTCCAAAATTACCTTCAAGGTCTGCAGCTACTTTACGGCTATGGGAAATTATTCTCTTGACTATTTCTACCTAATTTAAGAACACAAGAAGTGCCAGGCTGGGTCGGAGCAAGGTCCATAAAGTCCAGCGTCCTGCCTCTGACAGTGGCCAGTCCGGATCATTATTTAGTACCCAACAGATCCCATAAAGTAGATCTAATGCCTGTTACTCACTCCCAGGGATAGCGATGGCTTTCCCCAAGACTACCTGGCTAATATCTGGTTATGGACTTTTCCTTCAGGAACTTATCCAATCCTCTTTTGAACCTAGGGTTGCCAATCGGCTGCAGATTATTAGGACAGGTTGATCCAGTCCTGGTTTTACCCCATTGCATGCTGGGACTAATTCTGATTTACCTATTGCATTCCCTCAAGACTATAAGTATCTGCGTGCAGGAGAGTAAAATCAGGATTGGATCAACCTATCCTGAAAATCTGGAGCTGGTTGGCAACCCCACCATGTTATTTGCCTTCACTACGTCCTCCAGCAACAGATTCCATAGCTTAGTGAAAAAATAGTTCCTGTGATTTATTTTAAATTTGCTGGTTGTTAATATCCCGGAGTGTCTTTTATTTACTGGTTCCATCCCACTCATGATTTTATACATTTCTATTATGTCCCCTCTCAATCATTTCTTTTCCAAGCCCTAACCTATGTAGCATCCATTCCTTTCCAAATAATTCCTAACCTTCTGTTTGTTTTTTGACTGCCTCTGCACACTGAGCTGAGAATTGCAAGCTATAATTCATAAAGATTTCAAGCTCCTTTTCCTGGGTGGTGACTCCCAATACACAACCCAGCATCGGGCACCTGTACTTGGGATTATGTTTTCCTATGTGCATCACTTTCACTTGTCCACATTAAATTTTAGCTGCCGTTCAGTTGCCCAATCTTCTAGGCTTACAAGGTCCTTCTGCAGATCCTCACAATCTGCTGCTGTTTTAATAAAAGATAATAACATAGTAAATGTCAGCAGAAAAACCCCAAGCGGTCCATCCAGTCTGCCCAGCAAGTTTTTATTATTATTATTATTATTATTATTATTTATTTAAGCATAGTAACTACTGCTCCATGTAGGATACCCCTGTGCCCTCTGTTATGAGAATAATTTTGCATCATCTGCAAAAATCTGAACATCCCCACTCATTGTTCCAGATCATTGATGAATCTGTTAAACAGCACAGGTCTCAGTACCGATCCCTGGGGCACTCCACTTATGACCTCTCTCCATTTGGAAACCTGACCATTCAGTCTCACCTTCTGTTTCCGGCCTTTTAACCAGGACACTGCCTCCTGTCCCACGAGTTTGTAATGTCCTGAGGAGTCTCTCCTGGGGGACTTTGTCACATGCCTTCTGAAAACCCAAATATACATCTTTATCTCGTGCTTTTTTACTCCTTAAAAGGGTCTACTAGCTTGGTAAGGCAAGACTTCCCTTTACTAAACCATGTTTAAGGATTGCTAGTAACAAGTTTGTAATTTCACGTTTAATGAAGCTGGGGTGAATTCGTGGGATCCTGCTGATTTGTTACTCTTTAGTTTGTCCTTTTGATTTATTACATCCTGCAGTGTGATAATGATTTGCTTTAGTTGTTCCAAATCATCACCCAGGCAATTTAGTTTTATTCCAGTTCCTCTTCCTGCCCTAAGGTGATAGTTTTCATTCTTCCGGTTGTTACTTTCTCTTTCTGTGCTGATATTTACGGCCTGTGCCATTGTTTGGCAATGCTCTGTAGGCAGATTATTCCTGTTGTCTACAAAGATAGCAGAAAGGGCTGCAGTGCCCAGAGCACTTACTGTATCTGTATAAGGAAGGCACTGTACTGTGTTTCTAAGTCTGGCAGGGCAGGACTGAGGTGTACTGTCACTGCTGTGCTACAGAAACCCTTGTAATCAGGACAAGCACCCAGAATGGAAAATAAAATGATCATGGGGGAAAACCTATTGATGACAATGTTAGGGTGAAATTATCCTGCACTGGTAACAGAGGATTTAAGAAACATTGTAGAGGAATGTATGAACATCAAATAGCTTTGCAACTGTCTTTGGTGACATTTGCATTCACATTTTTATAATAAACAAGGGTTATTTTTTATTTAAACAGTTATAAACCATTCTCCAGGTACAAATTAAAAGACTACTCAAAGCAATGTACAACTGCAAAAATTACAATACAATATGACAAACAAAATAAACCACACCAAGCAAGAAGATAACCGGAATGGTTCAGGTTGATCTAAGCTGTAAAGTGCTCCTTTCTACATCAGGAAGAAGACTGAACGTCAGTGTGTCCTTATGTCATTACCTCGCTCTTTTAGGATTGGTCTCCTCCCTGCATTGTTCTCACTTCAGTCTACAGCCCCCAGTGGACAAATTCCACATTCACTAGTCCATTCTTACTTCTATCAGCCCCTGCACCCTCCCCTCTAAAAATGCAGCATCCCAAATCCAGTTCTCAAGAACAGCTCTGGCCTTCAGAGTTAAGCAAAGTAACCTTCGTTTTTCACCTACATATGCAAATATATCTTATGAATATTCATTGTGAATGTACTGGGAAGCAGGTTTGCTGGGGGTTCTCTGTTCTTGCATTTGCATGCTCATTTCCATCCTGGGAACGGCGACACAGTCAGCTGTAAAAGGCTTGCTTGGATCTCTTCTGTAAGCTTTAATTTCCTGTTGACTTCTGTGTTACATTAGCTCAAAAAAAGACGAGAACACAGCGTATCGCAAGCATCTGCTCAGAGCAAGCACCCTCTTCTGGGAACCGGAGGAGGACAGAAGACAGACAGGAAAGTGCAGCTACTCCCTGGCTCCCCTCCACACACACCCAGCAGGACTTAAAGTTTCTTCTATTTCTGGCATCTCTATGGCAACAGCAACACCGTGCTGGATAATAAGGGGAAACCCACAAATTCTTATGTCAGACGAATGTGTAGAACTACACATCTTTTTCCTATTGACTGTTCCCCAACCCTTGCTGGGTCTTGGAAGGAGGGGGAGGATCCTTGGACAAACCTTTGCCCACTGAATGTCATTTATGTAAATCCTTCTTAACCTTCATCTGACCACGCACAGGCCCAGGCTTCCTGAGCACCCGCTCCCCCCCCCCCCCCCCCCACATCCGCCTTAATCCCTGATGGTCTAAAACGAGTCCCTAATTCTTAGCTGGAGAGAAGGACCTTGTTTTACTTTCTGAGAAGTATCAATCCTTTCTCTAAATATAATTCTTCCTTCCCCCACCTATGCCCATGAAATCCTACTTTTAATAAGATAGGCAAGGCTGAATCCAATCACTACGCCTTCACCCAAGGAGTTCCCCAAGGTTCCTCCCTCTCATCCACCTTATTCAATATTTACCCTCACCCCCCTCTGCCAGCTCCTATCTGACCTGGGCCTCAAATTCTACCTTTATGCCGACGACGTCCAAATCATCAAACCCATTCATGAATCTATCTCTAAAATTCTGGGAGAAATGCCTTGCTTCCATTAATATCCTTCTCACAAATCTCCACCTTGCCTTAAACACCACCAAGTCAGAACTGCTCTTCATATCCCAACACCAAAGCCCCAGACCTGCCCTTACAAATGACCCGGCATTTAGCTCCATCTCCGCTCAGCACTATGTACGAGACCTTGGTGTCCTGACTGACCAGCAACTGAACCTAAAACAATACATCAATGCAATTCTCAAGGAAGGCTTCTTCAAGCTTAAAGTCATGAAAAAACTAAAACCCTTACTCCATACCCATGATTTCCGCACCGTCATTCAGGCCACCCTCTCATCCAAAATGGACTACTGCAACTCCCTACTCCTAGGTCTCCCCTATTCCACCTTAAAACCGCTTCAAATGCTCCAGAATGTGGTAGTGAGGACCATCACAAATGCCCGCAAATCTGATCACATCACCCCCATTCTGAAAGACCTTCATTGGCTCCTCTATAAAACCCTCACTATTGTGCACAAATCCATCTACGGACACAACTCCAACTGGTGGGATGAGTCTCACACTCTCAGACCACCCCACCAGAGCAAACAATATAGGAACCCTCCATATCCCATCCCTCAAGAAGGCTCACCTCACCTCCACGAGGGACCGAGCCTTCTCCATTGCTGGTCCCACCCGCTGGAACTCACTACCAACAAACCTCCGACTTGAGCCCTGGACCGTCAAATTCAAAAATAAATTAAAGAGCTGGCTATTCAAACAGGCTTACCCAGATTACATCCCCCTTACCCTTCAACCTCTCGATGCAGCAGTACCTGAGCTGAACCCATATATAGGCTTGTATAAAGTTATGTTCTCACTGTTTACCTGTCATCTTTCTTGTTTGCCTTTTCTGGCTAATTTCTCTTCATTGTTCTATGTAGCCCCATCCCCTGTACCTGTTTGATGTAATTTCCACCTCAGTTCTGATGTAAAACAGGTATGATGTATCTACTAATACCGGCATAAAAATAAACAAACAAATAAATAAATTAAATAAATAAATAAATAAATAAATAAATAAATAAAGCACATAAAGTATTAAATAGATAAATAAATAAATATCCTTGTTCAGGACAAATGAATGAGTGCAATGCAGAAGACGATGTCACCAACTGAGCATCAGGTTGGTCCCTTTTTTGGGGTGGGTTAGATAGGGATTCTAAATGAGGAGAGGACAAACGTACAGGAGGTTAACATATTAACATAGTAATGATGGCAGAAAAAGACCAAAATGGTCCATCAAGTCTGCCCAGCAAGCTTCCCAAGGTAGTAACTGCCGCTCCGTGCAGGTTACCCCCAAGCCTTTTTATTTACTCCCATCCTCGAGCCTTTAGGGATCCACAGTGTTTATCCCATGCCCTTTTGAAATCCTTCACAGTTTTGGTCTTCACCACCTCCTCCGGAAGGGCATTCCCGGCATCCGCCACCCTCTCCATGAAGAAATATTTCCTGACATTGGTTCTAAGTCTTCCTCCCTGGAGTTTCAAATCATGACCCCTAGTTCTACTAAATTGTTTCCAATGGAAAAGGTTTGTTGACCATGGATCATTAAAACTTTTCAGGTATCTGAAGGTCTGTATCATATCCCCCCTGCCCCTCCTCCAGGGTGTACATATTCAGATCCTTCAGCCTCTGATACTTAACCTTCAGTCTATCTGTAACATTTAAAATAACAGCTGACAAAATTGCAATTGAAAAACTTCCTGCTGAATAAACATAATTAAGGTATAATACAACATAAATGATGAGAAGGAGGGATTGAAGGAGAGCTATAAAGGTCAGAGGTCTTTGACTGGATTTTTCAGTAGCTGAAGCAAATCTCTTGAATTCCTGGGCTTAGCGTGCCGCAGCAGTCAAAAAAGCAAGCAAAATGTTAGGAGTTCTTAGGAGGGAATTGGAGAAGAAAATGGAGACGCTCCAAGCACTTACTAAGCAGCACATTTGCAATAAATTGGAGAAAATACTTTTTCATGCAACACATAATTAAGCTCTAGAATTCATTGCTGGAGGAGATGATAAAGACAATTAGCGAAACTGGATTAAAAAAAAAAAGTTATTGGAAGAAAAGTCTGTAAACTATTAACCAAGTAGACGAGGAAAGGCATGGCTTGTCCATAAGAACATAAGTAATGCCATACTGAGTCAGACCAAAGGTCCATCAAGCTCAGCACTCTCTCTGACAGTGGCCAGTCCAGGTCACAAATATCCAGCGGGATCCCAAAGAATCCTTCTTGCTCTCCATAAGAATAGTCATTTGATACAGACGCTTTTAATAGTAATGCTGCTCTTGTGTTTTTCTCCTTTACCACACGGTCTGCTTTTCTAGTATCAAGCTTTTTATCAGTTGAAATAGGAATATGCCAGGTGATCATAAGGAATTCACTCTCTGCTATTCTCTCAGGGTTATGATACCAGTCATTTTTTCTAGTACCATGGATTCATAATATTTACAGAGTTTCAAATGGATGAGCCCTACCACCTTATTATGCAGGTTTTCTGACTTCAGCATGTCACACCCAGCAAAGAGATGGGAAGCACAGCAGCATGGGATCTATCTAGTATTTGGGATTCTGCCAGGTACTTGGGACTTGGATTGGCTGCTGTTGGAAACCGGACACTGGCTTTGCTGAACCCTTGCTATGTTCTTATGAACTGATGCATTTTGGTGCTGTCTTTGGCATGGAAAGTTTCTAACAATTTCAAATCTCTCTACGCAGAAATAGAGAATGCAATCTGGAGAAACAAAATGAAAATAAACATTCCCCTTTATAAAAATCAGCAGCTGTGCGTGGGTTTTTCTTTTTTTTTTTATTCAGTTGCAATATAATTTGAGCATTTCAGTGCACTGGGACCAGAGGCGTTTGCTCCCCTCCTCGGCAGCTCCTGCTGGGGGTTCCAGGCGGCTAAGGGTGCATGGCATTTATCGCTTTAATGAAGGAGCTGTCCAAGGAAGCAGTCCTGCATGCCTCTCCAGGAGACCCTCCCAAGCAGCAGAGCCGGCCGAAGCAGTTTCATTCCATCACAGCTCATCACCTCTCCCCAAATCGGAGCCCCTTATGTGCTCTGAACGCTGGCAACCCAAGTGCCAACTGCAGCGGCACGGCCTCTCGTCTTCCCATGGAAGACCCTCTAAGCACAGTCTCGCCCGAAGAGCCAGCCCCATCCTCCACCTACCTGTGCAGATCGCTTACCTTCAGGTCCGGGGGCTTGCTCCGGGTGATGGCCGGGGGGCCCGGCTCTGCAGGTGCCTCCCAGGCCCGAGTCTCCGTGGACCCATCCTCGGCCCCGTCCTCCTCGGGCTGCAGCTCGTCCGATTTGCAGCGCTTCATTGCCTGCGGGGCGGCAGGGAAAGCAAAAGCCAGGAAAGGGGCGAGAGGCGGATGCAGCCGGGGCTGCTCACCGCCTGTGCCCGGCAGCGCCTCCTGCCCGCCCCAGCACCCGCATTCTGGTTGGGGGCCGGCGGCGGGCGCAGCCCCGCGCTTGCAGCCCTACAAACTCCCGCAGCCCAAGCAGCGCAGCCTACCCCGACGCCGCCGGCTGAGCGCTGACCGGCAGCGGCCTCCTCCAATAGCGAGCCAGAGCTGGGCAGGGCGGGGCCAGAGCCCGTTTCACGCTCGGTTGAGCCGCGGCAGCCTGGGAGCTGTCAGTGGCGCGTGGTGCTGCAGAGGCGCTCGTGCAGGCGGCTTCCCCGGGCCCTGGCCCGGCTGCTCCCCGGTCTTACCTGGCTCTTATTGCCATGCAAACCCCTCGCACGAGCTCCTCTGCCCGCTCCGGTCCTGGCAGCGCCGCTTTCCTGCCACTTGGTAAACTTCAGCTGCTCTCATGTTCGTGCAGGCGCTCCAGGGAAGCAGTGGAAAAATCTGAGCTCCTGGGTACCCTCAGCTTGCACAGCTACAAGATGAGCAGGTACAGAGGATAGGATAGCGGCACTGCTTTCTGAATGCCGGGTCCGGACAGCACAGCACCGAGTGCATCCAGCTTTGCTCAGCTCACGCTTCCAAAAGGGGTGGGAGTGGAAGTGGGCCTTTATAAATGCACGGGAGAGCATGGTAGAAATGACTTTCTTATAGCTAAGAGCTTTCTTCAAGCTCAGATATAGTTAGTGTTACTAATGACAAATGCCTGAGGAAGTGGGCTCTGTCCTCCAATAAATTGGCTGGTCTGTAAGGTGCCATCCGCCTTGTGTCTCTAATGACAAAGGTGCTATGGGGATATCCTTCTAAGAGAGTCGCGAAGGTGATTTTTTTCCTAAACATTTTCATTAGTTTCCCCCTATGTTTTGGAGAATCAATTCAAAGAGGAAAGATAACTCGTTTGTAATGAGGGCTACCTGTGCCTCGCCAATGCTTAGTGAAACTTAAGGGAACATATACTTACAAAACAAACAAGCAAACAAGCAATAAACAAAAGAAAGGTATCTTGAGGAATTCTAAGCATTGTGTTTGGATTTGGTGTCCCCGAGAAATTAAAATAAAATATTCCAGAAAGAGAGGCACTTTATTCCATCCACCTGACAGCATTGTGGATGGAATATGATGGGCTATGATGTCTCATGGGTGGTCTCATCCATGCCTTTGCGAAGGTAAAAGGGTTCCCGATTAGCAAATGTTCTCCATATTTACCTAAGAAATTGTCCAAGGGGGCCTCAATTTACCTATCAGGACTGTTTAACACACAGTTTTCCCAGCAATGCCCGGAAAAGGAGTTTCCAGGTTCTTGCTCAATTATATAAACAGGGATGTGTTTGCAAGATTGCAATGAAAACTTAATATTTTTAAATGCAAGAAACAGTTCACATTACTGGCAGAAGCCAGTAAGAAGGAGAGGAGATTGCCATACTGGGACAGAACAAAGATCCATCAAGTCCAGTATCCTGTCTCCGATAGTGGCCACTCTAGGTCACAAGTACCCAGTAGGAGTCAATCTTTCTGCAGTGTTGAGGAAAGGTGATTGTGCTATCAGAGTTTCATATTGGATTGAAGTTAGGGGAAGCCTGCAGAGGAAAAGTCAACATCTAGGTAGGTTGTCTGTGTAGGTGACTTGGCAGACTCAAACTTACAAACTAATTGTCCAACTCAGATCTGCTAAAAATGTTGGCTTTTCTACATTTAAAGCAAATGTAAAGACCAGAGTGCCCATCATCATACAGAATGGCAGGGTCATGCAATGTCACAGTCAGTGCCTGAACCGTAAAGCAGGGCTGACTTGTGGCGTGAGGAGCCCAACAGCCCGTCTCGGTACAACTTTACTGAGCATGCAGGGGCCTCCTGAGCTACTCAGTCTTGTTTTTCCGAGCTACCACTCCGCCCTCGTTTGTGGATTTGGTGATTGAGGTCTCCTTTTTTGTTGCCTTCTTACAGTGAGTTGTCCACATGCTGCCTTACAAGCCTCTCGAAAGTACTTTTAAGTACTAGAAAAGTAGTGGAGCAAGTTTTTTGGTTTTGTTTTTTTTGGTTGATGCAGCAGGGAGTGCATTCACGCAGCTGAAGTCTGAATTTATCATACAAATCACTGCAACACCAGAGAACAATTCAAATTCAGATCACCTTATTAACATGACTGTATTACATGGGTTTGCAAAATAATGTACACACACAGCAGCTCTGGGAAAAGGGACAGTGGAGAAATACAATTTAGTTCCTCAAAACAAAAAACGTGTAAGCTGGCTCATTTCCTACAACACGGGGAAAACAAACCACAAGCCTTTAGAAAGAGAGCAGTCCTAGGGATGTTGTAATCAGAAAGGTCTTGCTAACTCTCTTTGAGCTAGGGTAGGGAAGAGCCATACCTTCATCTCCAAGTCAAGTGGCCTGAGAACAGGAAACCCTGATCTTTGCAGCTTCTCATACTTTTCTTTGGCTCATTTTAAGAATTATCTAGAGACGATTTTTTACCTGGCCCCCTCTTCAGATGTCAGTGAACATTGTGATGCTTGTTTATTCGTAATGTAGCTGATGTGTGGTTCTGATATCATTCCTCTTTCGTGCCAGGGATTTTGTGGCATTAATTAAAAGTGATTGGTTAGAGATGGGCTGACACTTCTCATCATTCTACCTCTAGAGTAGGAGTTTTATGTTTAGTTAATTTTATCCTACAAACATTGGAGTAAATTAGGATGCTGGGTAAAGTAAAATCGTGGCTTGTCTTGACAAACCCATGGAGTGAGGCTTCTCTGACATTATCTCTCGAGTTGCCTCTGCCTGGACACATCAACTTTAAATACCAGGAGGTGAGAGAACTCAGCGTATAGCAGCAGTCTGAGATGTTCCCGGATACCACTACTGTTTTACTGAGAATCAATGCTGAGATTTCCAGGTGTACAGGGATCTGGAGTCTAGATCCAATAACATTTCTTTTCTTTAGGCATGAGAAATAAAATTTTTACCACCGTTTAATTTGTGATGTGTTTTTGTGTCTCTGTGTACATCCAAGGTTTAGTTACAATAGTTGTGTATGGATGTGTGTGTGGCGAGAGTGTGGCTGTGTAAGAGTGTGTGTGAGTGAGACTATGTATGAGGGTGTGTGTGTTTGCCCCTGTCTGCATGTTTTATATGTCAACCTGGAAGTCTTCATTCGCTTGTCTGTACAATCTGTGATATACAAACCTAAGTGAAGCAGGCAATGGGAGAAGGTAGACTGCAGGTGCAGGGTCCCTCCTCTGCTCATAAATTATTAGCGCTTCTCCCTTGTGTCACTCAAACACTTGACAGCTAGGTACAAAGTCAATTAAATATACATTGGCAACACCAGCACATATTGGATCATGTTTGGCTCTGTGGAATAAATGTAACTAAAAACCAAGAGCTGTATTTTGATTGTTTTCCTGGAAAGGGGGAGGGAAGGGGTAAGGACACTATTTCACTGCTAGTCAAGCCAGAACACTGCACTTTTTCCATCTTGGGAGGGGAAGAAAGTAGTTTTGCAGCTTTTTTGTAGTCCTGGTGATTATTATTAGGTTTTTGAGGCATCCTTTCAATTTAAAAACGTAATAGGATATTTTTAATAGCTTTGTTTGATATATCTATTTTATTTATTTCCACTGTTATCCACAATTCCTGCAGAGTTCACAGTAATGTACATAAATACATAATCCACCCCTCCATTTACCCTCCCACCACTCC
The DNA here is from genome assembly GCF_901001135.1 of Rhinatrema bivittatum. Classification (NCBI taxonomy): domain Eukaryota; kingdom Metazoa; phylum Chordata; class Amphibia; order Gymnophiona; family Rhinatrematidae; genus Rhinatrema; species Rhinatrema bivittatum. Next base: position 4,016,247 of record NC_042626.1, on the reverse strand, counting down.
AGATCCAATTTTACAATAATAAAGCAATATTCCTCATAACCTCACTAAAGCCTCAGAAGGAGCATTGGCCAGTTAATTCCTATAACTGTTTCTTGCTTGATTGATAAAATAATTACATCATCTTCATTGTTGCATTTTTTTTAAATTACTTATTATTTTATGTTTTGTTAACCATATCCAAAGTTCTAAGCGGGGTACAACTGAAACAGTCATAAAACAATCAAAACCAAAATTAAAACATATTGCAAAAGAAAATATTCAGGAGCCACTGACGAAGATGAAAAACAGCAGAACTTTAATTAGTACAACTCTGAATGATCTTCTGATCAAGAACGCGGTATGGGCTGAATTTAAAGAAGATGGAAACACAACCTCAGCTAATAATACATTATTAATACTGGCCAGAACATCAGACAGAGATGCCTTTCTGGCCCGTACCAAGGCTGAGGGACATGGGTCCAATACACAGAATGGGCTTAATTTATGGAATTAGTTTAATAGCATCCAATGAGGTAATAGTCTGAAAGTTTTCTCACAACACTCTAACATGTTATGTTATGTTATACAATGCCATTAGGCTCAGCAACATCTGGACAATCAATGGAATTTGATTCAAGAATGGTAAATTCTGGAGATTTCAGAGCTGAAAAAGCCATAATAAATATCAGGGTTCGGGTCTATACCGGAAGGTCCCTCAACTAATTCCTTTATGAACCTTTAATAATGTACGGGGCTGCTTATATGAAGTTCGGATTTTAATTGAGAACTACGCCTTCATTGTGTTGGTAATGAGAATCTTTATATATGTATGAATTCATACCTCTCAATAATGATTGCTGCTGGACAAAACAAAGTAGTATGATCACCATTTTAATCTATTTATTTATTTATTTAACATTTTTTATATACCGAAATTCTAGCAACAATGTTGCTAATCATTTCGGTTTACATATAACATTGGAGTGACTTAACATGCGAGTCTTACATGGAACAGGAAAATGAACTTGGAGAAAATTGAATAGATACTAATAACAAATAACATTAAAACAACAACAGTAGTAATAGACATGTTATATACAGGCGATTAAAATGAATCAGTTATGAATAAGATATCTGCAAATAGACAAGAGGGATTGGAAAATTAATTCTTTAGTTGTTGAGCTAAGAGGTATTATGTGGCATAGACCTGGAGGAGGGATTTGTGGATAGTACTCAATCTACTTGGATGCAAGGAAATAAAAGGTAAAGACAAATGACATAGCAAAGGCAAAACAAAGAAACAGAGAATTTGAATGTAAGATCATGAAATCTGAGGTATGCAGGGCACGTAGAATAAGAAATTGTTTACTTAACACAACATCAGCAAAGTAATTTGCTACTATTGATGTCTTTAGATGCATTAGCTTGGACCGATATTTTTTCAAGAGACCAGGACCAATTGCGCTCCTACAGCAACCCTAAAGCCCCTTGCCCGGGCAGCCTCTGGGACGTCCAATCACGTTCTCTGAGCAGCTAAGGAGTGAAGGCTGCGTGAAAAGCGGGCGTATGACATCACTCAGCTGCAGAACGGAGTCACGCTGGCGCCTCGCTGGAGATGGAACTACGAGTCCCGGCAGTCCTCGCCGCAGGCGTCGCATGCGCGGCCCAGAGGAGAAAGATTGCGTGGCGGGCGGGGCCCGCGCGCGCGCTGGGGGTGGTTTGTTTGTTATCGGCGGAGAGGGGAGAGGCCGCGCCGCGGCCCTCGGAGGCCACCCAGGATGGAGGGCGGCGGCGGGGCCTTCAGCCGGGACCTGAACCGCATCTTTAGCCGCTACAACAAGTACCTGGGGCGGCTGCAGCACAACGTGCGCGAGACCCGCAGCTTCCTGCGCGACGTCAGGCTCACGTACAGCCAGGGGGCGGCGGGGCCCGAGCCCCCCGCCAGCCCCGGCCGCGCCGGTGAGGAGGGGGTCGAGAAGGGAGGAGGGAGAGGAGAGGACCCCGTTCTCGAGGAGTTTCTTTTCATCTTCTCCACGCAGCCATTCACTGTGCACCCCCACTCACTGTGCATCCCAGGGCAGGGGAGACCTTTCACTGCCCACCCCCACTCACTGTGCATCCCAGGGCAGGGGAGACCTCTCACTATGCATCCCAGGGCAGGGGAGACCTTTCACTGCCCACCCCCACTCACTGTGCATCCCAGGGCAGGGGAGACCTCTCACTATGCATCCCAGAGCAGGGGAGACCTTTCACTGCCCACCCCCACTCACTGTGCATCCCAGGGCAGGGGAGACCTCTCACTATGCATCCCAGGGCAGGGGAGACCTTTCACTGCCCACCCCCACTCACTGTGCATCCCAGGGCAGGGGAGACCTCTCACTATGCATCCCAGAGCAGGGGAGACCTTTCACTGCCCACCCCCACTCACTGTGCATCCCAGGGCAGGGGAGACCTCTCACTATGCATCCCAGGGCAGGGGAGACCTTTCACTGCCCACCCCCACTCACTGTGCATCCCAGGGCAGGGGAGACCTCTCACTATGCATCCCAGAGCAGGGGAGACCTTTCACTGCCCACCCCCACTCACTGTGTATCCCAGGGCAGGGGAGACCTCTCACTATGCATCCCAGAGCAGGGGAGACCTTTCACTGCCCACCCCCACTCACTGTGTATCCCAGGGCAGGGGAGACCTCTCACTATGCATCCCAGAGCAGGGGAGACCTTTCACTGCCCACCCCCACTCACTGTGCATCCCAGGGCAGGGGAGACCTCTCACTATGCATCCCAGGGCAGGGGAGACCTTTCACTGTGCACCCCCACTCACTATGCATCCCAGGGCAGGGGAGACCTCTCACTATGCATCCCAGAGCAGGGGAGACCTTTCACTGCCCACCCCCACTCACTGTGCATCCCAGGGCAGGGGAGACCTCTCACTATGCATCCCAGGGCAGGGGAGACCTTTCACTGCCCACCCCCACTCACTGTGCATCCCAGGGCAGGGGAGACCTCTCACTATGCATCCCAGAGCAGGGGAGACCTTTCACTGCCCACCCCCACTCACTGTGCATCCCAGGGCAGGGGAGACCTCTCACTATGCATCCCAGAGCAGGGGAGACCTTTCACTGTGCACCCCCACTCACTATGCATCCCAGGGCAGGGGAGACCTTTCACTGCCCACCCCCACTCACTGTGCATCCCAGGGCAGGGGAGACCTCTCACTATGCATCCCAGAGCAGGGGAGACCTTTCACTGCCCACCCCCACTCACTGTGCATCCCAGGGCAGGGGAGACCTCTCACTATGCATCCCAGAGCAGGGGAGACCTTTCACTGTGCACCCCCACTCACTGTGCATCCCAGGGCAGGGGAGACCTCTTACTGTGCATCCCAGGGCAGGGGAGACCTCTCACTGTGCATCCCTGGGCAGGGGAGACCTCTCACTGTGCATCCCTGGGCTGGGGAGACCTTTTACTGCCCACCCCCATTCACTGTGCATCCCTCTCCCCATTTTCCTTCCTCTGTGTGGTCCAGGTTGGGGCCCCCCTTAGCAGTTACTCTTCCCTCCGCTCTGTCAAAAGTTCCTTTATTTGACTGAGATGTTTGGTTCTCTCGTTGCCTCTGTCCCTTGCAAGCCTTGGCTGATAGGCTGATGGTCATAGGGGATTTTAAAAGGTTTTTTCACCACTTGGGGAAAGGCCCTGGAGCATCACCAGTAATCTTTCATTTCATGGTCTGTGATGTCTAAATTGATAGTGAAATCATGTACGGAGAAACCGTGTCATGGATTGATATTTTAATATATGCACGTTACTTTTCTGTCCACTCTTATGCAAAAATAAGTTGGCTCAGTGTGTAAAGTAGTAAGAGAAGAGACCTTTTACTAACTTTATTTATTTAATGCTCTGGTTGCTTGTAGTCTATCTGAGACCCTGCAGAAAGCATTTTGTGTTCCTTTCTGCAATATGTATATAACTTCTAGATGCAGAAATCATTTCAGGATTGTAGACATTTGTATACATTGCAGCAGGGCACTAATTTCCATCATTCTTTTGTCAATATGTTGGCTGTTAAGGAAGTGATGAAACTGACAACATAAAGAGCAAGTAAGGTGTATTATGGCTTTCTTGTTGGGGTAACTTTAGGAATCTTGCATTTTGAGGTATTGCTACTGAAGCAGTGGAAAATTCCTCGCTCAGAATACTAATGTGTTAAGACTCGTACTGCATCTTTTCTTATTAAGGGCTTTACCCAATAACTTTTTTTTCCCCATAGGCATGAAGTGGGGATAGTTGTGGGGTTTTTTTGTTTTTTTTTTAATAAGGCCTTGAATTGTTGACACTTTTTTGTGTTGAAATAAAATAATTGAAAAATGTCCATGTACAAAGATCCTGCTAGAGAGAGAGGGTGGAGGATGCCTGGAATGCCCTTCCGGGGTGGTGAAGATAAAAATAGTGAGAGAATTCAAAGGAGCATGGGATAAACCCTGTGGGTCCCTAAAGGCTCGAGGATGGAAATAAAGAAAAGAGCACATGGGGGTAACTTGCTGGTGCGGTGGTTACCGCCCTTAACCAATAAGCCTTCATACTGTTGCTGCAACTCCATCTTTCTCTCTGCTTCAGTGGCAGGGGTAAAAGGGTAATTGGATTCAGACAGCGACCAACAAGTCATTGAATTTTGCAGTCTGGGAAAACAAATAAGTATGGGGGTAACTTGCTGATGTGGCTGTTACTGCCCTTAACCAATAAGCCTGATACTTGTGATGTAACTGCAACATTGCTCTCTGCTTCAAAGGCAAGAGATAAGAGATAACGGGGAATTGGACTCAGACTAAGGCCCTCTTAGTTTGATGGTTTGGGAAACTAAGTATGGGAGTAGCTTGCATGGCAGATGCCACCCCCTGATGCTATCCTTATGGGGGAGACCGGTATGGCGTGGCAGATGTTACCCTAAGCTTGCTAGGCAGACTGGGTGGACCGTTTGGTCCTTTTCTGCTGTCATTTCTGTGTTTCTATTTATCACAGAAATCCCAAAGTCATGTACTATGAGACTATCCTTACAATCTTATTGAAGAACTGAAACAGATGTAAAAGGAAAAAAAAATCATCCTTCTGTAAATTTTTGTTGCTTTGTTGGAATTTATTTTCATAAAATGGCAAGGGCCACACATTCCCATGCAGCTCATGTGTTTGTGTCCGATCTCCTAGTTACTGGTACGTACATCTGTATGACAACCAATAGGTTTGATCTTATTGTCTGTGGTATTCAAGTTGTTTAATCTGGCTTTGTGTTGTATTATACCAACATCTAGGGTTTTTTTTTTTTTAAATTAAGATTCTTTTGGTTTTTGGTGGTATTTGTATTTTTCTGCTTCTTTGTGTATAGAACAAAACTTTATTGAACCTGTCCTAGCAACACCACAAACAGTTGGGTTTTCAAGACATTTACGATAAATTTGCATGTACTAGTCTTCAGTCTTTGTAGATTTATGCTCTGCATGTTCATTTTGAGTACAATATTGTGTTTGCTAGGTTAGTGCCCTTGTATATATAGAAATAAGGGTCAACAAACAAGTTGGAGGTGAGAGCTTGTCACTGGACTCAGTTTCTTTATGATCTGTTGAAGGGAGCAGAGTTCTCTAAGGTTGAACTGAGTGAGCCCAACCTTCAAATTGATTTGATATGGATGTGCTAAAAGCATGTCTAGCTGTGGGTCCCCAGGCGCTAGGAACTTTGTGGGAAAGTACCCTTTGAGTTTTTCATACTGCAGTAGAGAAGCTTCCCAAAGGTTTATACTATTCTGAAGGCACCTTTTGGAAAACATTCTTTGCTATTGTTTTCTGTAATAATTTATCTCGAGGTCAGTGGTGATGGGTGATTTAAAAATAGGTGTTTGAGATGTATTAACTTAGTTTTGCAGGGTAGGAGAGCCTGATTTTACAGTTAGCAGCATATACCTTTTCCTCTTTTCATTAATGTGGGTATTTCAAATGAAGAAAGCCTAATGATTTACCCAAGCTTTTTATAATGCGCTCTGCACTGCTGATGAATTGGCAATATTCTTTGAGTCTTGAATGGTCACTCCCTCTCTTTGGGGATTTATGTCAAAGAAGAAACCGTTTTATATCACTCTTCCACAGCCCCTTACTGTTTACATCTAATATATTTTACTAAGGCACCCAGCCATAGGCTACTTAACACTATATGCAGTCAGAAATGGACATCCAACATCTAGCCTGCTTAGTTAAAGTTGGCAAAAGCATGCTCTGCGACTTATTTACATCCTAGCAGAGAGCTGTCAGCTTTCTCTGCTGTGCTGTGAGCAACCTAGCTGGCAGCTGGTGCGGAGGCAGCGTCTGTTGCACTTGCTGTGTAACCAGGTTTAAATTCAAACTAAATGCAGCAAACAAGGGAAGATGTTACTGCTTTGACTCTTTATTTTTGGGGAAAGAGGCACTAAAAAGGGCATCCTTTATAATCGTGCTGGCAAATTAGATGGAAAACATTACTGAGAGAGAATTTGGATAGACTTCTGGTAAAATGGTGAAAGCCATTACTGGCATAGATATAAACATGGTTTAATGAGGAAGAGTCCCCATAGATTTAGCAAATCTGTTACAGTTCTTTGATTTGGATAAGAGTGAACGTGATGCAGTGCATTTCGATTTGAGAGTTCTCGAGAGACTCCCCAGGAAATGCAGAAGTTGAGGGATAGGAGGCAGTGTCCTTTTGTGGACTGGGCAGCTGGTTGCAGTGTTTCTCAGCCCTCTCCTGGAGGCATACCTAACCAGTAATGAATCTGCAAGTATACAAATCTTTCTCATACATATGCATTGGGGCATTCCTGCCTCCTGGAGAGGAAACAGAACGAAATGGTCAGTTTTTCTCAAGGAGGGGGAGAGAAAATGGACTACCCCAGGGATGTGCATTGGGACCGGTGTTTAACTTATTCATTAAGGATCTGGAAAAGGGAGCAACAAGTGAGGTCATCAACTTTATGAATTACACAAATATTCAAAGTAGTTAAAATGTAAGTAAACTGAGGACTTGCTAGAGGGTTTTGTGAGACTGGGGAACTGGTCACGTCACTGGCAGGACAAATTTCATATAGGCAAGTGCAAAGTGGTGCATAGAGAAAATAAACTCATCTTCTTTTGTACACAGTGCTGTGTTCCATTTTAGGAATTATTACGCAGGAAAAGGACCTTGGAGTCATTCGGGATAATAAATCTTTAGCTTGGTGTGCTGCAATGGTTAAAAAAAAAGAAGGCAAATAGAATGTTAAGAATTATTTGGAAAGGAGTGGAGAATAAAACTGAATATTGTGCCTCTGTATAAATCCATGGTGTGACTACATCTTGAGAATTGTGTACGGTTCTGGTTGCCCCATCTGAAAAAAGATATAGCAGAACTAGAAAAAAGTACAGAGAAGGGCAGCAAAATGACAAAGGGAATAGAATAGCCTTTCATAAGGGAGCCAAACCGGGTAGTGCTCTTCAGCTTGGAGACGGTGACTGAGTGTGGATGACAGGTTTATAAAATGAGTGGTTTGGAAGGCACTCTACCCTAGTCCAGACGCATGGAGATGGAGTCAGAAGCCAGGTTGTCTTTCAGTGGCTTCATCACCTGTTATAGAAGCTGGTGCAGCACTGGCAATAGCAGAATTGAGTAAACAGATGGTAGACATGTTCTAGATCTAGTCACATGTTCTTGAAGGATCTAAATTAAAGGTGGTCTTCCTAGTGGCCTGTACCCAGAGTTAGACCTAAATTAGCAGAGATCCCTCCTAGTCACTTTTAATTAGTGCCGGCCTTCTTATGCAAGGTTGTGTTTTTGCCTTCAGTTAAACAGGCAGAGTCTCTTCTGGTGTCTCAAAGGGAAATGTCATGGTAAGGGTAGTGTCTCCCCTTATTAAAGGTTCAGATGTTAAAAGACGGCTAACCAATAGGCCTTTATTCAGCAGCTTTAAAATCCTCCTCTGTGTGGCTCAGGCTGATGATTTCCTCAGGCTGCCACTTGATCTTCCTTAACATTCACTTGTAGGCACTATAGGGAGATACTGCCTTGGGGTGGGCATGCTTGGAGTGGGCCTGCATTCATCCCGTGTAGCAGGGTAAGGAGAAGAAATGTAATTTCCTTTCCATGTGTCTGTCTTGCTGGTGCTGCACCAGTCTATGTACCAGGCATTGGTCCTCTGTCTCCATCTGGACTGGTGTAGCAGCATCAAGAAAAGGAAATGAACAGGTAAAGCTACATTGTTAGAATTTGATTTGGCTGGAGAGAGATGGACTTAAGACCATTAATAGCCATGCTTAGGAATGGACCTTTATGCTGGACGGTCTTCTACTACGTAGAAATGATTTGCAATTATGTCTTGCTTGCAGACTTGGCCTATTTTACTATTTTTTTTCCCCGTAATTACAAAATGGGAAAAAAAAAATTCCTAAATTAGGCTTAGTGTTAGATCCTGTCACTGAATCTTATTTATTTAAAAAGGCTTGTATTCCACCTAAGGCGAACTATTTGTGCTAGGCGGATTACATCCTTCCAAACAGCCATAATGCATGCAGACGCAAAACTGATCAACATAGGCAAATTAGGTTGTAATACATACAATCCATAAAACAGATCAAGATTAAGACCCCGAGCTTTGACATGCTGAGTATGTTTGAGTCCATCTGATGGTGATCGGTTAATATATTAAATGCAATGAGAGAGAAATATTGCTTTGGGATGAGGATCCAAATTAGTTCTGCTCTTCACATTCAAACTTTGGACCCTGCACATGGAGGCAGTCTCATGCCCTGGGACATAGCTATCTCATTGGCCAGCATCTGTGCTTTGACTTGGAAACTCTGGTGCAGTGGGTACTCGTAACAGAATTTCTCCTCTTTCTAAGAATATTCCTGTGTATAGGAATGGGGGGGTTACCCCATTATTGTGAAGGTGCATCTGTCATGGCTATGGTCAGGTTTAATGGGACTCGCTTCTAATGCAGAGAATTCTGAATTGTTGTCACCGTTTGCTGCTGAGGCACTACAGGCTGCGTTGTCTGTGCGTAATAATTGGTGAAGGCTATTTCTTTACTGTCAGCAGTTTCACAAGTCTGGATTTTTCTCATCCATATACAGAAATAATTGCTAACAAATATAAACAAAAAATCCCATGTAAGATGATACCTTATACATCTAGTCCAATAAAAAGGTATCATCTTATATATTTTTTTTATTTCTAGCACTTTATCTTGCAAGTGTCAGTCAGAAGTAACCTAGATCAGTGTTCTCAGTCCAGTCCTTGGATGCCTCTTTCTAGTCCAGTGTTCAGGAGATGCACATTGAATATGCAGGAAAGCTTTGCTTGCTCTGCCTCCTGTGCACGTAACTCTCTTGCATAGTCTTCATTGGATTGGTTGCTCTGATTAATTCTTAGGGTTTGCTCTTTTACCATTGCTAATTGGATTAGTAATTTTAAAGAGAGATTTTCATCCCTCTGGCAGACTAGTGTGTAGCACATACAACATACACCAGTGTGATTCCATGAATGGGCTTGAAATATGTGAAGTTAACACTTTTGTCAAAGCTTCCAGTTTAATCGAGGCTTTTTTTTCAGTTTTCAAATTACATTTGAACCAAATCTTTGGTTTCTTAATGCTGGAAATGTAACTCCTGATCAGCGATGGAGTAAAGTTTCTGGGGCCGAACTTGGAGTTTGTGCTGTGGGGTCCTCTTCTTGGAATTTGTGCGTTTTCTACACACAAGCTGTGAGCACAAATGTTATGCTCTTAACTCATGTTTTATGCATAATTTTTAGTAGCATTACCATGATTTGTGCATTTGTTATGCTCCTAAAAGTTGTGCACACATGAGTTAGGAACCCAAGTTTCTGCACAGTGTGCACAAAACATGTTTTATGTCCTTAAATCTTGGTGTATGTGCATGCATTATTTATTTAATTGAATATTATCTGTAAGACAGTTCATCCAGGCAATTAATAATAAAAGCACACCTAGAACTCACTCTCAGTACATATAATCAGAACAAATAGGATGAGCACAAATAGCATAAGCATGAAAATAACAAGGCCCTGCAAACAATTGCAACAGTAAATGTTAAGTGTTAACCTGACAAGCCGTGATTTAACTCTTTCTGAACTTCACATAGCTCAATTCCATGTGGATGTCAAAAGGAAGAGCATTCCTGAGGAAAGGGGCCCGATGAGCAAAGGAAGTATCTCGTCTTCTCTAAGCTGATGAGAGAAGGAGATGGGAGATGCAGAGAGTACGGGACAGGGTGTAAGGAATCAGAAGGTTCAAAAGATACAGGGGAGAGCCAGCATGAAGGGCACAGAATGTCAGAGGATTTTAAATTTGATGTGGAAGATGAAAGGAAGTTGGTCATAGAGGTAAAAACTGACAGTAAAAATTTTTTAAAACATATCCAAAGCAGAAAGGCTGCGAGGGAGTCAGTTGGATTGTTAGATGATTTTGCTTTGGTGTTTACTGAAGAGGATGTTGGGGAGATAGCCATTCCAGAAAAGGTTTTTATGGGTAATGATTCAGATCAAATGAACCAAATCACGGTGAACCTGGAAAATATGGAAGGCCTGATTGACAAACTGAAGAATAGTAAAGGAAACAGAGTAGGATTAAATGGACAATTTTCTCAGTGGAGGGGGGTGGGCAGTGGAGTGCCTCAGGGATTTGTACTGGACCCTTACTTTTCAATATATATATATATATATATTGAATGATCTGGAAATGAATAAGATGAGTGAGGTAATCAAATTTGCAGATGATACAAAATTATTCAAAGTAGTTAAATCACAAGCAGACTGATACATTACAGGAGGACCTTGCAAGACTGGAAGATTGGGCATCCAAATGGCAGATGAAATTTAATGTGGATAAGTGCAAGGTGATGCATATAGGGAAAAATAATCCTTGCTATTGTTACACAATGTTAGGTTCCATATTAGGAGCTACCACCCAGGAAAAGAGATCTAGGCATCATAGTGGATAATACATTTAAATCGTCAGCTCAGTGCAGTCAAAAAAGCAAACAATTTTAGGAATTATTAGGAAGTGAATGGTGAATAAAACAGAAAATGTCATAATGCCTCTGTATCGCTTCATGGTGAGACCGCACCTTGAATACTGTGTACAATTCTGGTCACCGCATCTCAAAAAAGATATAGTTGTGATGGAGAAGGTACAGAGAAGGGCAACCAAAATGATAAAGGGGATGGAACGGGTCCCCTATGAGGAAAGGCTGAAGAGGTTAGGGCTGTTCAGCTTGGAGAAGAGATGGCTGAGAGGGGATAAGATAGAGGTGTTTAAAATCTTGAGAGGTCTAGAACGGGTAGATATGAATCAGTTATTTACTCTTTCAGATAATAGAAGGACTAGGGGGCACTCCATGAAGTTAGCAAGTAGCACATTTAAGACTAATCTGAGAGAGTTCTTTTTCACTCAACGCACAATTAAACTCTGGAATTTGTTGTCAGGGGATGTGGTTGGTGCAGTTAGTGTAGCTGGGTTCAAAAAAGGTTTGGATAAGTTCTTGAAGAGAAGTCCATTACCTGCTATTAACCAAATTTACTTAGGGAATAGCCACTTCTATTAATTGCATCAGTAGCATGGGATCTTCTTAGTGTTTGGGTACTTGCCAGGTTCTTGTGGCCTGGACTGTTGGAAACAGGATGCTGGGCTTGATGGACCCTTGGTCTGACCCAGTATGGCATGTTTTTATGACTAATAACCAGTGTAATGCCTGTAGCCTTGGAGTTCCATGATCAAGTTTTTTAAACTGTCCTGGACAAGTTGTAAGTTTTTGAGCTGTGAGTATGGGAGCCCAAGAAGTCTCTTCTAGAAGTTACCAAAGTGTGAATGAACAGTTTTAAGTAATGAGGATCAAGTAATGGACGTAGTCGATGAATGCAATGAAGAAAGTTTTGAAGGTTGTTAGCGAGATAAGCATTGAAAGCTCAGAGTCCAGTTTTTTTTTTTTGGTTTTTTTTTTACCTGAATAGGGTTACCAAGCATTGATGGGGGAATAAGATGGTCAGGGGCTTGATGGATTCCTAAAGCTTCAGATTTGTTGCGATTGACCTTCCATTTATGACTACTAGGTTTAGACATTTATTAAAATCTGTAATTTTTGTCCTGATAAAACAGTGCTGTGGATATCATCTGCATAAAAAGGATCAGAATGCAAGGGGGAAATATATTAAAGAGGAGAGAGGGTAGAACCCGGGGGAACCCCAGAGAGTGAAGGTCTGGTATCTAAGTATGTTTGTGCGCATTAAACGTGATGGACAGTTTTTAAACTCCTGATGCATTTGAATATTAGCTTACTGCATTGGGAGTTAACATTTCCAATAATATACTAAGAGGATTCGATAACAAAATAGGCCACTTACTGATCCTCCTCGATCTTTCCGCAGCATTTGACACAGTTGACCACAAGAGGTTAATATCTAGTCTAGAAATCATTGGAGTTGCAGGCAAAGCTCTAGACTGGTTCACTTCTTTCCTAAAAAACAGGTTTTTCAAAGTCTCCATAGACAACAACTCTTCCAAAGCCATCCCCCTTGAAACAGGAGTGCCACAAGGGTCTGCTCTCTCGGCCACACTCTTCAATATTTACCTACTACCTCTATGCCAACTCCTATCAAGCCTTGGCATAACTTACTATATGTATGCGGACGACATACAGCTCCTCATTCCAATCACTTCCACCATAGAAGATACTATGACTCTAGTAGCCTCACCCCTTGATGCAATTCGAAATATGCTAAACCACCTAAAATTGTCTAAACATGAGCAAAACCGAATGCATTCTAATCGTAAGAAAAAACTCAGGTTCAAAAACCACACCATCCTTCCAAATAGAGAACATCTGCATACAACTCAAAGATAACGTAAAAGACCTTGGCATATGGATTGACAGTGAACTAAACTACAAAAAACACATCGCAACAAAAACAAAAGAAGGTTTCCATAAACTCCAAATACTCAAACACCTAAAACCGATGCTCCACCACCATGAATTCAGAACAGTCTTACAAGCTCTCATTTTCACCAGCCTTGACTACTGCAACTCACTCTTGATAGGACTACCCAAAATGACCTTAAAACCACTTCACTTACTACAGAATGCCGCTGCCAGAGTCCTAACTGGTAAAAAGAAATCAGACCACATCACCCCCGTGCTCAACAGTCTACACTGGCTAACGGTAGAAAAAAGAATCGAATACAAAGTACTTCACAAAGCTGACAACACGGCCCTTGACAATGTCATACTTATACACAGATCACAACGTACCACTAGGACAACAAGTAAACCAAATCTAGATGTACCTTCACTACCACTAGCCAAACTTTCAATCACAAGAAACAGAGCCATTTCCATCGCTGGCCCGAAACTATGGAACTCTCTACCAGAACACCTGAGCTCACAAAACAACATTAAATCATTTAAAAAAGAACTCAAAACATGGCTATTCAGTCAAACATACAAAGATGGTATTGGTTAATACCACCGAACATAGCTAATACATACCCTTTTCAGGTATGGAATGTCACTCCAAAGGCTATCTCACTGATTCACTGAAATCTTATTGAACACCACCCGGACTTAATTCAATCCCCATACATGATTTGAGCACAGATATACACCTCGTTATATATGTAGATGTTGATTGTAATAAGTTGTTGTTCAGATCCAGTTTCAATTACTGTTAAATGCTTTGGATGTAACAGGTTGTTGTATATGTAAACCGGAATGAAGGCAGCTTGCTATACCTTGGTATATAAAAAACTTTTAAATAAATAAATTTTGTGCTGAAAGTGTGTATTTTAATTTATTTACTCCTGTCTCAGTAGATCAGGCCCTAGATTTACTGCTGCCGCCCACGTGAGTCCTAAGCTGTCTTGGCTAACTTTCCAGTTGCTCAATCCCCAGATTTCATGTAACTAATCACGTTTCTTAATTCTTTTGTAAAAGGTGGTGGTTCTTAAATCACTTCAGTTCTCATGATTTGAGGATTGCAGCAGAGAAGAATGTATACAATGCATTACAGGTCCAAGGAAAACCAAACGCTGGCCAGCATGGTTAATAGTGAGGTGAAAAGCAATCTTTCAAAAAGACTGGAAAATAGGGAGGAGCAAAAGGCCTGAGTGAAAGAACTTGAAAAGAAGCTGCTGATAGAGTAGAAACCTTTTATTTTATTTATTTTATTTAAACATTTTTATATACCGGCATTAGTTGTGGACATCATGTCTGTTTACAGCAAACGGGTTAAGCTTGGAAATTACATTGTCACAGGGAAATAAAAAACTGGGAGGGGGGTAACAAGAAGTATTGCATACAGGAATTCCGGTATATAAAAATTAAAAAATAAATAAATAAATAAATAGAAATGATAACAATAACATGGTTCCTCAATGTGAGAAGAGAGAGGATAACAAAATATGGTTCCTCAATATGAGGAGAAAAGAGTAGAAGCATAATGGTCTATTTTTGGAAACGGTGTGGTAGCCTTTTATTCTGGGTAGGCTTGCTTGAACAACCATGTTTTCAATGTACTTTTCAAGTACATTAGAAGCAGAAAGCCCGTGAGTCAGCTGGGCTGGTCCGAGGGATAAGGAAATAGCAGAAAAACTAAATTAATTCTTTGCCTCTGTCTTTTCTGAGGAGCAAGTCTGGGTCCCACCCACAGTGGAAACATTTTTGATGGTGAGCAACTTAAATGAAATCACCGTGCAAGAGAAGGATGTAATAAATCAGAGAATAACAAATGACATTCACCCCAGAGTTAGGAAGGAACTCGCACATGAAGTTCTGCAACCTAGCATGTAAAACAGCTGCAGAACCTAAAGACTTTGAACTGGCCAATAAGACGCCAATTTTTAAAAAGAAGTTCAGGAGTGGTCCTGGGAATTAAGGATTGGTGAGCCGGGCAAATTGCAGAAGCTATTCCTAAAAACACAATTACTGATCAGGCAGATCCATGGCTTAATGGGGGAGAGACTTGCCTCGCCAATGTGCGTAAAGGGGAGCCGTTTGGCATAGTGTCTGGTCTTTCAGATGGCATTTGACAAAGTGCCCTGTGAGAGACTGCTAAGCAAATTGAGAGCTCATGGGATTGTAGGCAGTGTCCTATTGTGGATTGGTAACTGTATGCTTAGTTTTCTAGATGGAGAAGTCCGTATTGGGACTGGGCCATTAAGTGTATTCATAAATGATCTGGAGAAAGGAATGAGTGCGGTGACTATTTGCAGATATATTAAGAGTATTTAGGGACAGTGGATCGCAAGACACCTTGATGCAACGCGTAGGAATAGAGAAGAAATTGGGATACATCAGGAACCATTAAGTGAATTGCTTAAGCGAAAATGAAAAATATTTATTATAGCAAATGATACAAAATTGTTTCAAATCATTAAAAGAGCAGCAGCTTGTGAGGAATTTGAGATTAGGAGACTGGCATCTAAATGGCAGATGCAGTTTAATGTGGCCGAGTGTAGGTAAAAATAATCCCAATTATACATACACAAAGCTGCTTCCACATTAGGAGTCACCATCCAGGAGAAGGATCTCGGAGTCTTTGTGGACGATACCTTGACACTTTCAGCTCAGTGTGCAGTGGCAGTCAAGAAGGCAAATACAATACTAGGGATTATCTAGAAAGGAACAGAGAATGTCCTAATACCTTTGTATAGATCCATGGCGGGACCGCACAAGACATAGCGCACATAAAGTACAGAGAAGGGCAACCAAAATGATAAAGGCGATGGAAAAGCTTCCTTGCAGAGAAAGCTAAACAGCTTAGGGTTCATTAGCTTGGAAAAGAAGGGGATAGGATTGAGATTTATAAAATCATGTGGTGGAACGGTTATTTATCCTTTCAACTAACATTAGGATGTTAAGCGCAAAATCGTGCTTAAGGCGCTTTTCCACAGTCACAAGGGAACCACACCAAAGTTTTGGATAACCAAATTTAATTTTTTTTTTTATTGTATATCAATAAGCTGTACAGGGGACGCTCAATGAAACTAGGAACTGGAAGATTTAAAAGAAATTGTAGGAAGTAACTCTTCACAATGGAGCTGTGGAGTTCAATTCTTGAAGCTCCACAACCAAGTCTTAGCCAGGCAGACTTGGGAAATCCGGCGCTTATCTCTAGGATCAGCTACTGAGGACCTGCTGGGCCGGACCCGTTGGACCTTGGTCTGACCCAGAAAAGGCACACTTGTTCTTAAGAGCCTGCCGTGAGTTACAATTGATGTCCTATTCTCCAGATGGAATAGAGCAGCGACAGACAGGAAGTACCGAATTATTTTAACCTAGAGCTGTCTAGGAGGGAGTGAAGCTCATCTTAAATTTCCTTCTTAGAGGAAATAAGGAGATCAGGATCAACAAACACACAAATATCCCCTCGATACCCCACTAAACGTAATTTGTGCAATTCTCTGATCTGTTTTCTTGCTTATATATTCGTGTGCTGTTGGGTTCCCTCCTTGGTGCCATTGGATTTACATAGATGCATTAGAATATGTGTATTTTTCTTTTGTAGTTATGTGATAGATTGGACTCTTGTTCCATGGTTTAATACCGGATGCTGTATTCAGGCTTTGGACGGCAGCACAGATTTTCTTTTCAGATTTACAGTGGGTTCTCCAAGCCTCTGTAATAGCTGTTCATGAGCTGTCCCCCAGAAACGTGTTCAAACCCTTTGTAAATGCAGGCATATTACTGCCTTCCCCACATTCTCCAGCAGCAAATTCCATAGACTGAGGAGGGGTGCTCATTTGCTTCATTGTAGATAGGCAAATTAAAATATGTTTAAAATGTTTCAACTGAAGACCTCAGAAATGCAGCTTGTGGGTTAATGGCAGAGAGAGAGCTTTGAGGTCATCAAGTTTTACATACTGATCAATAATTCAGACGGGGGACCTCCACCTAACACTGATGCCAGATGGGAAGATACAATTTGCAGTTTGTCAAAGGCGATGTATTGCTTTTCTGCTGGTTGCATGAATTCATACAGTGCCATCAGCTTTGGGATCCTTTATATGAAGAAAATGACTTTCACAGCCATTTGAATTATGGAGACCTTGACTTAGACTAGAAAAGGCTTGATCCTTCTTAACGTAAAATCAAGTAAAACTAAAAACAAATCGATGCATTTACTGTGGCTTCTTTCTGTTCATAAAGGGAACTCCTTCTGCGGTCCTGGATAAGATCCGGCAGGACTGCCAGCCGCTCCCTCTGGATGGTACCCACCATTGCTGTGTAACCCTTTGAAGTCTGGTTTCTTTAGTGATGGCTTCTTACAGTGGCTGAGCTCGTCTGTTCTTTCTCCACTGGCATTGAGTGGAGTGGAGCTTTGTAATCAGATGCACGGAATCATCTCCATTCCTTTGCACGTTCTTGTTTAATTTGCTGGGCTTGCATGTACACTAAGCCATATCCTTTTCGGCTCCTATTGCATGTTTTAATTACTTGATTACTTTGTGGGGTAGAGCTTGCCAGTTTGCATTGCTGGCATGCTTTCAGACTTCCGCCAGCTGCAATACTGTTTGAGGAGAGAGCAGGCTTCATACTTCAGCAGGGACTCTCTTTTTTGAGCTGGTACAACGTATGTGTAGTAGCATTATAAAAATGTTTAGTGCTAGTAGGCACCTTTCTAACATCCCTGGTATTGGACAGTGATGGTGTTGCTTTTCTGCTGCCCAGGAATACTTAGTTTCATTGCTCCATGGTACTAGTGATTCAGGCTTAGTTTATTTAATTGCACATAATCTCAAATAACCTGGTGCCACTGACTGAAGCACAAGTACCCTGGCAGAATGAACCGCTGTTTGTAAGAGGGCGGTTTTTCTTTCAGTCCTTCATGGGTTTGATTAGAACTGAATCTCCTAGTTAATAACTGTTACAATCCTTCTCTACTAGAGCTGTATGCCAGTAAGACTGACACATCTAATCAGAGAAAAAAGTTGAGTAGCTGGCAAAGATTAGATAAGGACACACTTTGTTTTTTTAATTAGCTAGCTCACAGTCCATTTCAGTGGTTCCAGCAAATGAAGCATGCCAATACCTAGATTCTGCCAGAAGATAACTTGCGTAAAGAGTAGATAGTCTCTTTGATTTTATAAAGCTCAGGGTAGTAGATGGTGTGGCCATGATGTGAGAACCAGATGATCAATATTTCAAGAGGAATGTATACCAACGCACGCCAGCAGCACCAAGGACACAGATGAATACCGCTTTGTCCATCATTTGAATGTCTGAGTTTTGGTGCGGTATCTGGATGTTTCAGAACCAGTCCAAAAGATGGACCACCTGTTTGTCCTTCATGGAGGAAGGAAGCAAGGCAAACCAGCTTCACAAGCTACCATAGTTCGCTGGGTTAAGGAGGTGGTCACGGGAGCCTGTGTGGAGGCAGGAAAGCCATTACCCCTTCAGGTTATTTATTTATTTATCGAGTTTTCTATACCATCCGGTTTCGCCATCACAACGATTTACAAAGTTTCGATATTTAACAGAGTGTTCAGAAATTCACGTGCTTGTTAACATAGTTATCGTAGTCCTTATAAAAATAGTTTGGTTGCTAAACTGTTCAGGTTAAATTACGTGCTTTGTATTGGTTCTGCATGTTTATATGGGCCGGTAGGAAGGGAAGTTGTAGCATAGAGTCATTGGGTGTTTTGGTAGGCTTTGAACATCCAAATTTTTAGTTCTTTTTTGAAAGTTTTTAGATTTTGCTGTGTTCTCAGTTCGGTTGGGAGGGTGTTCCAGAGTTCGGGGCTTCCTAGGGATATGGCTCTCTTCCGAGCTGAGGTAAGTTGTTTGTGGAGAGCAGGTGGAATTTTTAATAGACCTTTGTTAGCTGAGCGGAGATTTTGGTTTGGTGAGTGGAGTTTTATAGATGCACTTAGCCAGTTTGTTTTTCATATATTATTTTGTGTATTATGAATAGTATTTTGTAGTCTATCCTGTGTTTTATTGGGAGCCAGTGTAGTGAAATGAGTTGGAGTAATGTGATCGTATTTTTTCGTTCCTGTGAGTATTCTGGTGGCTGTATTTTGAAGGATTTGGAGAGGTCGGATGGTGGTGAGAGGTAAGTTGAATAGAAGGGAGTTGCAGTAATCCAAGTTGGAGAAGATGAGTAGTTGGAGAACTGTTCTGAAGTCGTTGGGGGAAAGGAAAGGTTTTAGATGTCGTAGGGTTAGGAGTTTGTGATATCCGTCTTTGATTTTTGCGGAGATGTGGTTCTTGAAGGATAGTTCTTTGTCGATTATGACTCCTAGGTTGTGGGCATGGGTGACAGGGGAGATTGCTGTCTTTTGATTCATTATGTTGAGTGGTGGTATGTGCATAGGGTTGTTCTTTCTATCCAGCATGATTATTTCTGTCTTATCAATGTTTAGGATGTGTCTCATGTTGGTTAGTAGTTGCTTTATTTTGGTGAGGTAATTGGCTGTTTTTTTGTAGGTGTCTTCCAGAGAATTGTGTATTGGGATAAGTATTTGGATGTCATCAGCATATATATGAAGTGAGTTAGTTTAAGGTTTGAGAGGAAGTGGCATATCGGGAGAAGATAAATGTTGAAGAGTGTCGCCGATAGTGCGGAGCCTTGGGGAACTCCAGTGTCGAGGTTTATTTTCTTTGAGAGGGTGTCGTTGATTGACACCTGGTAGGTTCTTTGTGATAGGATGAGAACCATTGAAGGGTTTTTTCAGTTACACCAATTTCGGATAGACGGTCAATCAGTATTGAATGGTTTTCCGTGTCAAAGGCTGCTGATAGGTCTAGTAGGACTAGAAGGTAGCTGTGGTTAAAGCTCATTCCACTAGGGCTCAGGCAGTCTCATGGGCGGAAGTTAGACTGCTGTCTCCTATTGACATCTGCCGAACGGCGACTTGGTCCTCCTTGCACACCTTCCCCAGGTTCTATCACCTGGACATTCAGGCCCGGGAGGACACAGTCGTTGCAAGGGCAGTGTTAACTGGACCGCAGGCAGCCTCCTGCCCTGATTGGGAGTAGCTTTCCAAATCTCATTGGTCCTGAGTCCATCTGGCTGCACGCTAGGAAATGGAGAAATTACTTTCCTGATAATTTCATTTTCCTTAGTATAGACAGAGGGACTCAGCATCCCATCCCCAGCTACCCATGAACGGTGCTAAGGATTCACCCGTAGAGTGGATATCAATTCCAAGAGATTACGGATAAGCCGTCATCCACTCCCTAGATCCAGGGCATCTATAATCTTACTGGGGTTTATTTATTTTATTTATTTAAAATCTTTTCTGTACCGTCGTTAAGTAGTATACCATCACAACGGTTGACAGTGAGGCACATATATACATCTCTGGAAAATGTATGTTAATACTATCTATAGGAAGTGCTATTAAAGTCAGTGTTTGGTTGAGTACAGTTACGGTTATCCGTTTTTAATCAAGTTTTTTTCGGTAGTAGGTCCACAGTGGCCTTTGAAGAGAATACTGAGGGGCCGAGGTCACTGCAGGGGGGGATCTAGGGTGACTTCAGCTTTGAAACCTGACTCTGTCTCCATCTGCTGGCAGGGGAGCATAACCCATTGGTCCTGAGTCCCTCTGTCTACACTAAGGACAACAAAATTATCAGGTAAGTAATTTCTCCATTTTATTCTGTATATAAGGCTTGTTGATAACCTGCATGGAGCAGCATTACTACCATAAAAAACTTACTGGACAGATTGGATGGATCATTTGGTCTTTTTCTGCTGTCTATACTGTTACTATTCCTTTTCAAATAATTCCTAACATATTTGCTTTTTTCTCACCACTGCCGCACACTGAGCTACGAATTTCAATGTGTTGGCCACAATGACAGGGTCCTTTTCCTGAGTGGTAACTTCTAATGTGGAACTCAGCATTAGTACAAAAAGCTGGGAGCATTTTTCTCTGTGCATCACTGTGCACTTGTCCACATTAAACTTCATCTGCTATTTAAAATGCCTTGTGAGTCTTCATACACTTACATTTTTCATCCTGCAGTCTAAATACAAATCAAGATGCATTAAGCAGAAGTTTCACTCATCTGCACAATATACTCTACATTTTCATCCTGAAATAAT
The DNA here is from genome assembly GCF_901001135.1 of Rhinatrema bivittatum. Taxonomy (NCBI): domain Eukaryota; kingdom Metazoa; phylum Chordata; class Amphibia; order Gymnophiona; family Rhinatrematidae; genus Rhinatrema; species Rhinatrema bivittatum. Next base: position 3,995,155 of record NC_042626.1, on the reverse strand, counting down.
TATTGAAATATTCCCAAAGTACTGCCTAAGAATAAAAACCAGGCTTGATTGCACAAGTGTTCACACCCTTTATCGTAGCAAACCCAAATTGGCAGTGGTTTAAAACATTGTTTTAGCAAGGCCCAGAATAAGTTAGAGCACCCATATGTCTTCCTGGATGAAGAATCAAGCTGTTGTATAACATGAATTTGAAACCAAGATCAAAAGATGCTAGAGAGCGAGCTCGTGGATATGAGAAGATGTTAGTTTGGATGTCCCGTGGGGCACTGCTGTTATGTTCTTCGCTGCAGTTTGGCAGCACCAAAACACTGCTGCGATCAGGCTCTTCCTCCTGCTACTGAAGGTGAACTATCTGAAGACTATTCTATAAACATGGCTTGTACGAGATAGCAAGAAGGAAGCCACTGTGGAAGAAAAGCCATGTGACGCATGCCGCATAACATTTGCAGGGGGCATAGTTTTGTGAAACCTTTTGCTCTCCGTGGCTGTAAAAAGCAGCGCACCAGCCCTGCAGTAAAGCATGGAGGGGCAGCATTAGGTTGTGGGGGAGGAGGGGTGAGGGAAAGATGCACAATGCAAAGTACAGGCAGATCCTGGAGGAAAACCTGTCCACTCTGTCATGGGACAATGATCCTAGGCACAGAGCAAAAGCAATGAGGTGGCTGAGCCACAAGAAAGTGAACGTCCGCGAGAGGCCCAGACAAAGCCAAACCTAAATCCAACAAACTCCGGGGCTCAGACAATCCGCAGCCAACCTGCAAGAGCCTGAGCGCGTCTGCCAAGAAGAGTGGGAAACGGCGCCAGCTCGCTGGGCAAACCTGCTCGACACTTATCCTACAAAAGTGACAACTTACACAACTGAAATCTTTCTTTTGCAGTATTTCTGTAGTTCACAGTGAAACTCCTACTTTAATGCATTTTGATTGGTATTTTTTGACGACAGAATGTGAAACTGTACAAGGGTGTGAAGACTTTTACAAGGCACTGTGGATGCCCAATTCTCCAGTCCTCCTGCAATTCCCCAGCGTGCCTGTGTTTTGATAACTTTTTGAGGTTCCATCTGTTAACTGTATGTCATTTAGGCCTAAGCTACCTGTGACATTGTAATGTCAGCTGCATATCTCTGTGACTGAATCCAAATGTATGGTGTTCCTTACCAGGGCAGCAGGGCTGCATGTCATTCCCCTGCCATGAGGAGGAGTACCTGAGACTGACGGTGAACTGCTGCTGTCCGTGCATCATCATACTGGGCCAGAGCTGCAATGCACGTTGCCATGTTCTTAATATGCTTCTGGGCAGCCGACTTCTACCGACCAACAAACACACCAGTGAGGAGAACTGCAGCCGACGGCGAATTCATTTCAAGCATGGCAAGCAGACGCAGGTTAGCCTGGCACTGCCCCAGCAGTATGAGCTGGTGCATCTTATGGCAGCCAGTCAGGGGCACTGGGACACCATTCCAGAAGAGGACCTGGAGATCCATGAGAATGAGGACCCCGCACACCGACTAGCAGAGCTGGAGGTGACTCTGCCCCACTTGCTTCTGCAGGTAGGTGACTGGTGCTGTGAGTGAATCTCGGCTCTCTCCTGACTTACTATGGGTAGTGCCACTGACAGGTCTCGGCACACTAAGAGACTGATTTTTTGCAGATTTGGTTCAGGTGTGCAGCTTTGCTCTGCTTTTTCTCCAGGCAGTGGTCAGCATTGCCCTAACTTGGTTTTGGGATTTTGTTGGGGTGCATTGTAAAGTTCAGGTTTTGTTTGTACATACATGAGCAAGCTACCAAAAAGTTTAGAAATACATTTGGCATATGTAGGTCAACAGGAAGCAGGATGACTGCTCAGCTGCTCACAGCCTCTGTAGGTTTCTCATGACAGTGACAGAGATTGCTTTGTCTGGCTTGTGCTATATTTGATGTGAACCGAATGAAAACAAATGCTTGGATTCATTAAGAAAGAGATGGGAAAAGCAAGAGAGAGTGATTGCAGATGAAGACCAGATTTCAGCTGGGAACCAAGTGGGCTTCTGATTTGGGCGTAAAGACTGAGATAGATCTTAACTGCTTTTGTAGGGACTGATGTTAATTTCAAACAGCCTGCATGAATTGGAGACCATGCATATGTCAATTTCTCATCCACATTGTGGATATCTAAGTCACTGGACAGATTTGGGAAGTCCTCTTCCAATCCTGCCTCCATATTGAGTAAATTGCTGAATGTCCCTGCCTTTAACCCCTCAGTGAATCTCTTTACTTTCAGGCATGATTAAGCTGTAGGGTTTTCATGCAAACCATTGTCACAAAACAGATGTGCTTTTTGGAGGAACCTGCATCCCATTTGGCCTCCTGAATAGCTGACTGTTGCCCTTGAAGTTCTGGAGCCTCTGCCAAATGCTCTGGGCACTTGTGAAGTCGTCCTGATGTAATTTTTCTCAGAGGTGCAATGTCTGTACTTCTATTGCTTTCTTTGCCTTTAGCTAATTTAGCACAGTTGTGCTGAGTAAATGGCATCTGTGTGTAGAGCTGGCTATTAAATACCACACATGAATATTGGCACTCGGAACCCTCCTGGGTAGAGGGAAATAGGTCCAAAAAGCGAAAGGAAACCCATGTTTTTGGGCATCTAGGAATCCAATAAAAGTTTTTCTTATAGAAGCTTGACAGTAATAGCTGATGTGTCTGATATTTTCTGGTAGGTAACCAGAGACAGAGGGGTCTTTCTGTGATGAAAAAGTTCCAGAATAATGTTCAGGTTGCTTTTAACGGGAACATGCTGCAGGGAGCGTGGACTTTTCACTGCAACTATAATTTGACTGCTGAAAAAGGTGCTGATGAGATAAGATGGTAAAATTTGAAGCTGGGAGGGCAGGAGGCCAGTCTAAGGCAGGATACTTTGGTAGTCAGCAGAAGCTCACTGCAGAGCTGGAGTGAAACCAGTGCTGTGGGGATAGTGGGGTCTAATGGGATCCAGCTCCTTCTGGTATTGGACAGGAATTTTTTACAGCTTTTGGTTTTCTGCCTTGGGGTTTTTCAGGTCTGTTGCATAGTTTACCTAAAACAGAATGAAGGATGTGGTCAAAATGTACTTTTAAAAACATGTTCTCATTTGGACCAGAAGAAAACTTATCTAGAAAGGTGCAATTAATAGGAGTGTCCCATTACAGCATGTGGTGGTGGTGGTGGTTACATTTTCACCCAGATGTTTAATACTAGAGTAATTTGTTAAAGTACTTCAGTCTGTGACCAGCTGAGAGAATTGCAGTATCATTAGGAGTGCATGCTCTGTGCTGACACAGGCAGGGGTGTTTATGGGGTAACAGATCTGGGAGTCTCCAGACTCCTGGGTCTTAGGAGGTACCGTCTTGCAGGTTAATTCTTCAGATCCTCAGAACAGATTCAGATTGGTTTTCTCTTTGCTCAATGTTAGAAGATAAGATTATTAAAGCTAGCGGTTTGGCACTTCTGCTGTTACTGCTTCAGGGTGGGTGTGTGGGCTCTAGGCTAACCTGATTGTGTGGAATCGCCTGTCCCAATCTCTGTCTTGGTAGGATTAGCTTGCATTGTAAAAGATGTAGTGGTCCGTGTAAATCTTGGAGGATAAAACCATTTGGAACCTCTTCATCTTAGCTGGATTAGGTGGCAGCATGTTGCTGTTTAATGGCTTCTTTGCATGTCTCCAGGGTTGATGGCGCGCATACATTACACTGGGGCAAATGAAATTGAAACAGGTTTTCCTTGGGGGCAAGCAAGACAAACCCGAGTGACACTTTAAATGTCTTCCCTGAGAGTGCCTTTTTTCCCCCTTTAGGAGTTGGACATTGTGGTAGCTCCTTGTCAAGGATTTCAGAAGGCTGAGGATATTTTGGACAATTACTTTCACCATGTCCAGCCGGTTGTAATGTTTGCTGTCAGCAAGGATAAACTTTCTGAGCTGGATGAGAATGAACTTCGGGGCATTCAGGAGAAGTTCTCCTCCTTACCGGTTTTCTTCCTTAAAGTGCCATCCTTCGGCGGCTCAGAGCTCATTACTCCCAGGGAGCCTGAGAGCGAGCACTCCCTTCTGCATTACCAGCTGCAGGACCTGGGTTACTTAGACAACAGCAGCGGGGCTCCCAGCCTGCTGGTGGAACAGTTTGAGCAGCTACGGCGACTCTGTCAGTTCTCCAGGCAGGTGCTGCAGCAACGCTTGGTGAGTGAGTCCATGGCTCTGAACAGGATCCACTGCCGCTGGCTTGATGTCTTCATAAATCAGGCATTTGACATGCAGCGGGACCTGCAGATCACCCCCAAGCGGCTGGAGTACACACACAGCAAAGAGAATGAGCTTTTTGAGTCCCTGATGGGTATTGCTGACCGCAAGCAGGAGGAGATGAAGGAGATGATTGTGGAGACCCTCAACAGCATGACGGAAGAGCTGCTGGAGGACGCTGCCAATATACAGTTCAAAGGTAAGATGGGCCCACTGGATTGGCGGTCACCTTGTTAGATGTAATGTACTCTGCTTGTATGCACACCCCTGGAAGCTTGCAAAGAATGAGCATTTGCCCATAACTGCATATGTTGCGTCATCTTTCTGTATCTCATGAGCAGAATTTTCCTGTTGCTGAGTTTTGACTGAAAAGTATGGTTGTTTTTTAATACCAGAGTTATACTAGTAGTGTGCATTGTTTGTGGTAGCAGCCTGTCTTATTCCTGAGTCTCCCGTTAACCTGGTATGGTTTGCCTTAATTTTACTATTTTGAATAAGGTGTGTGCATTTTATTGCCACCTCTGGGGCTTTCTCAGATTAGTGCATAACATTGATTTATTTCCCTGCCTTCCTACAGATATAATCATTCCTGAGAATGGGGAGCCCATTAGCACTCGAGATATTAAATGCTGCATCAGGCAGATTCAGGATCTGATCATCTCTCGCTTAAACCAAGCTGTAGCTAACAAGCTGATCAGCTCTATGGATTATCTGCGGGAAAGCTTTGTAGGGACATTGGAGAGGTGCCTGGAGAGCTTGGAGAAATCACAGCTGGAGTCCTCAGCACACATGACAAGTAACCACCTCAAACAGGTAACAGCAAGGGAGGACTGAGACTGTAAGGGGAGCATCCTTTTGCCTAGTGCTGTAGTACTCAGGAGGTATAAATCCAGTATTGAGGGGCAAATTTAAAAAAAATCAGGGCCGTTAGGCCAGGACTTACACAAAACTTTTATGAGTAGTTGTGAAATTTAAACTTTCATGTGAGTAAAGCATTCAAGTGAAAGTTTTTAAATCCTTAGTGTACCACGCTGCCAGTAAAATCAGTCTGCTGAAGAACTTTTGGGGATAGACTTAAAGATCTAAACATGTACATGCTAGAAGAAAGTCGAGAGAGGGGAGATATGATAGAGAGACATTCAGATATCTCAAAGGTTTCCATGCATAGGAGGGGAGCCTCTTTAAGTGGAAAGGAGGCTCTAGAACAAGGGGTCATGGGATAAGGGTGAACGGCGGTAGATTCGGGAGTAATCTTAGGAAATACTTCTTTACAGAGAGGGTGGTGGATGCATGGAAGAGCCTCTCCCAGTGGAGGAGGTGGAGACAGTATCTGAATTCAGGAAAGCATGGTATAAATACAGTGGGAGATGTCTTGAGTGTGTGATGGGAATTGTAAGAACTGGATACATCGGATGGATGGGCAAGCTAGATGGGCCATGTGGTCTTTTTCCCGTTGATAAGGAGGCTAAATTAGCCATGCTGTCTGGTATGTCCTCCGGCAGCCCCGGGGCAGAGCTTCTATCCAAGATCACAGAGCTTTGACTCTGTGCACCTGCGCGAGTCTTCCTGCGCAATCGCCATTTCTCCTCAGTCTGTCGTCTTCCGCGCTGCTAGCTACACGTAGAGCTCTTCTCTTGTCTCCTCGGAAGGATTATTCACGCAAGTGCTCACTCAAACAGCACTTAAGTGCTACCATGGCGCCCAAGCCACCAGGATTTAAATATTACCAATGCGGCAAAGTTATGTCCATTACAGATGGGTTATAACTATTGCCTCATCTGCCTGGGCCCTGAACATGACCAGTCCACCAGCAGGGATTGTGGTCGGATGTTGCCCAGGGCCCAAAAGATTGCAAGACTAAGGGAGGAAGGGGACAAGCTCGTATGCCCTGCGTTGGAATGGCTCTCTTCACACTCATCCCCGGGGCCAAAGATACATCGAGCTGGAAAGACAAGGAGAGCCTCCTTCCTGGGCCCACCGAGCGGGAAAACAGGGCAGAACCAGGTTGGACATGCTCCCCCCATGCCCCAAGGAAACACCAGGTGTCAGGGGATGCGTTGGTAAGACCTACGCCCAAAACAGTGTCTACAGGGTTGAAACCCACGGACCGATGCAGTTATTGAAGCAGAGCAAGCATAACACTTGACGTAAGAGCAACCTGATGCTTGTGTCGAAGAGGGAAGGACTCGATGCAGGGCCACAACGCACTGAAGCATAGCTCACAAGCGCCGTTCACGTTGACGCAGATAAGACAATGCAGGACCACGTAACGAAGATCCGTCCATCGAACCTGACGCAGGAAGAGACTGGGGAAGCACAAACCTTCCCAGAAGCAGGCTTCTCACAAGGGAAAACAAGAGAAAAGGATCCTCAAGTGGTATTCTTGTTGGAGGAGCTCTTGGAGCTGGGTTTCTTGGATGTGGAGCTGCTCTGATGACCATTTCTCAGTGGGATCCTCTGGATCATCCCAGAGAGTATACTCAGACATGTCTACTGTGCAAAGAAGAAAAAGGCACTCGCCTCAATGACAGGAGCCCTTGGCAAAAAGACACAAACCATCGCGCAGGGACGAGAATCCAACTGAACGCAGTAGGACATCTGATTCTACCATCCTCTTAGCCACAGCACCTCCTCCAACTAGAAGGGCTATGTCCACCCTGGACCAAAGGGCAGGAAGGAATCACACCCTTCACCCAGCAGAAGAGGGAGGATTAGCTTCCCAAGCGAGGCCTCCGCTCTTGGGTTTGGCACCTTTTTGATTTCAATATTCAAAATTGCCCCACCTTCTCAAACAGAGTAAGATAGGTCCTCTTGGGGAGAAGACTGTTCTGGTGGTTCTGAGCAATTTTTTCACATCCCTGGAGAGTGGCAAGCAAGGGTGTCAACCAATCAGCCCCTCGACGGAAGAATTTCCCCCTGCAAGGGAGTCCTTGTCCCCACCATGGGAGGATTTAGCCTACGAGATGAGACAATAAACCTTCATCTACAGTTCTCCCTGCAACCAGACTTGGAGCCCAGAGACTCCCCTCAGACCTCACTGGGATCCTCCACAGGAATATGTTCCATCCTGCTGGAGGAACCACCAGAACCTTCTTCGCCCCAAGAGGACCTATCTTACTCTGTTTGAGAAGGTGGGGGCAATTTTGAATATTGAAATCAAAAAGGTGCCAAACCCAAGAGCGGAGGTCTTGGGTATTTTAAAGATCTTTGAAGTTCCAGCTGAGCCTACAGTCTTGCCCTCCCATGCAGTCCTTGACACAGTAATGGACAAGACATGGGAATCCCCCTTCTCGGGACCAGCAACATCCAGGAAAACAGACCTTAAGTTCCGGATGAGGAAGTCTCCATACTACGGAACAGTGCAACTGACACATGCTTCTGAGTTGTAGAATCAGCCATGAAGAAATCTAAAAAGACTAGGCTCCACTTGAACACTCCGCCAGGAAGGGACAACCATTACTTGGATGAGTTCGGGTGGAAAGCCTTCCAAGCGGCGATGTTGTATGCCAAGATTCAACATCAATTCTACATCACTCAATGCTTGAGTGTCTACAGTCCCTGAAACTGCACTTCATGGCTGATACATCAGATGCCAAGTTGCCTCAGCCCTTCATGGATCCTCTTTCACACGGTGTATGAGGCGTTTGAAACATCGGCCCACACATCGGCAGCTGCCATTGTGGCCCGGAGAATAGCCTGGCTGAGGGCCAGTGTCATATGTGAGGATGTCCACGAGAAGTTGGCAGATCTGCCATGTAAGGGAGACAGCTTGTTTGGAGACATGCTGCAGGAGACAGTATCCCAGCTTAAGGAGCAGAACGTGGCAGTCTTATCCCTAGTTGCCCCAACGGAACAACCCTCTGCCAGGAGATATTATTCAACCCACAAAAAAAATCAATTTACCAAAGGCGGCACCCTTTCAGGACGTACACTCACTACCGTCCACCAGCGAACCAGCAGCCGCAAACTTCACAGCCCAGGAATAGACCAAGGGGCCAACGTCAGCAGAAGCAAAAGCAAGGCACCAACCCGAAGCCGCAGCAGGGTTTTTGAGGAAGGCTCATCCATGGCTACCGCTATTGGTGGGGGCAGAATATCCCAGTTTTGTGACTGTTGGGGAAACAATCACATCGGACCGTTGAGTATTGAGCATCATCTACAAGGGGTACAGGTTGAACTTCAAAAGGAATCCATCTCTCCCGTGGCTGGTTCCTTCACCGTGGGACCACATGCAAGTGCAGCTATTGCAAAAGGAAGTGGAATCACTACTAAAAGCAGCAGCAATTCAAGTGGTGCCTTCACACAGGCGCAACAAGGATTTCTATTCCCAATACTTCCTCATTCCAAAAAAAAATCAGGACGCTCCACCCAATTTTGGATTTGCGGACCCTCAAATTCATTCTCAGGGAGAAGTTCAAGATAACATCCCTCAAATCCATTCTGCCTTTTCTGCAACCCAATGATTGGAAGTGCTCGCTGGATCTCCCACATTCCAATGCACTGTTCTTAATGGTGCTACCTATGTTTCCAGGTCAGTGTATGGCATTACCATTACAAGGCACTTCCCTTTGGACTATCGTCCGCCCCGAGAATTTTCACAAAATGTTTAGCAGTGGCCCACCTGAGAGAGAAGGGGATTCAACTGTTCCCTTATTTGGACGATTGGAGTCTGGTGGCATCAGAGGTTACTACTCTTCAAGCACACTTATTGGATGTGATAAACTGCTTAGAGGGCTGGGTTTTGTAATAAACCAGAGAAATCCAGCCTTCAACTGACGCAAACTCTTCAGTTCAGTTCATAGGAGGCAGTATAAACATCGAGGGGTTTCCTGCTGGGGTCAGGGCTCAGACATTTCATGCTCTAGCTACACAATTGAAGAATTGTGCATGCCCCTCTGCACATCAAATTTTAACCCTTCTGGGACACATGGCAGGGACATGTTGTCCCACTCACTCAACTACATATGCAGTGGGGCCTAAAGGCTTAAAGGACTCAGTTTACTCAACCATTGTCCAAGATGACACTGATCCAGGCCATGGAAAAGGACATTGTATGGTGGTTGTCCACGCCAGTCCTTAATGTGGGAGCCCGGCACATCAACTAGTTCTAACCACAAGAGATTGGGGGAGCTTATTTAAAGCATGGAAAGATGCAAGGTTTATGGACACCATTGGAGAGAACACAACAAATAAACCTAGAATTGAGAGCGATCAGGAAGGCCCTCCACACATTCCGCAACCACCTTTAAGGAAGAAACATCATGGCCCACACAGTCAACCAGGTGGCCATGTTTTACATAAACAAGGAAGGAGCATCAGGTACGTTGATCCTATACAAGGAAGTGATTTGGATCCTGGAATGGGCAAAGGCACGCTCCATCTTATTGCAGGCAACTTATTTCCCAGGGATTATGAACACCAAAGCAGACAGATTCAGCAGGATATTCCATCCGTATGAGTGGGCTCTCAACCAAAAGGTAGCAAACTATTTCTTTGCTGCATGGTGTCTCCCATGTATGGACCTCTTTGCAATGATTCACAACAGAAAGGTTCGAACATTCTGCTCGGTCTACCCGAGCCAGCAGCAATTCGCATAAGATGCATTCTTCTTCCCTTAGTTGGAGGGAGTCTAGTACGCTTACTCATTGGTACTGCAGAAATGCATTATGGACATTGCAGACCTGATCCTCATTGCTCCAGGTGGCCAAGACAACTTTGGTATGCCAATCAGGTTCAGCTGTCCACTCTTACTCGTTGGGAGACAGTGTAGATCTGCTGGCTCAGGAAGGGGACACGCTGCTACGCCCCATGCACTCCATCTCACAGCTTGGAGATTGAAAGAGTATTAGACCACCTGCAGTTGTTGACAGGAGTCCGACATTTTAGTCTCTGCTAGGAAAGTTTCCACAAGGGAAACTATCAAGGTAATTGACAGCATTACATGACTTGGTGTATTGACAAGGGAATAGACCAATTCTCCTGCTCACCTGAAGCTCTACTGGAATACCTGCATACACTCTACCAATCAGGCTTGGTGACTGCATCCATCAGGGTCCATTTGAGCGCTATAGCAGCATATCACCCATTCAATGTCCTTCCCATGTCCAGCTATCCTCTGATGTCATGCTTCATGAAAGGGATCTTGAAACTGAAGCCAGCTGTAACAAAACCTCCAGTTCCTTGGGACTTAAATCTGACGTTGGAGCAGCTCATGCTCCCACTCTTTGAACCCATGGACACTGCACATATGAAATATCTCACTTGGAAAGTAGTGTTCCTGGTGGCACTGACTTCAGCAAGACGCGTTAATGAGCTACAGGCTCTAGTTCTCTACCCTCCATATTTGCAGTTCCACCATGATAAGGTTGCCTTGAGAACTCATTCCTCTTTGCAAAAGGTAATCTCAGCTTTCCATTTGAATCTATCACATTACCTACCTTTTTTCTGAAGCCACATAAAAATAACAGGGAGAGACTCCTCCACACCTTAGACTGCAAAAGGGTGCTAGCATACCACAAGCGAACGACGCAGTCAGAAAGTAGAACTTCACAGTTCTTTGTGTCCTTTAACGCAGTTGTGCCAGGGCTTCCATTTGCAACGTGTACTTGATCGAACTGGATATCCAAGTGCATTCACTTTTGTTACTCAAGACGCTTGACACAACTTTCGGACCTAGTCAAGGTGCATCAAGTAAAGAGCAGTAGCAACTTCAGTTGCACATCTCCATAATAGGTACCATTGGATATTTGCAAAGCAGCCACGTGGTCATCTCTCCATACTTTCACATAGTACTACTGTCTAGATCAGCAGGCATCTTCGGACGCAGCTCTGGATTCAGCAGTATTGAAGCCCAAGACAAGGAAATGAGGCTGTCCATGAGAGTTGCGGGTTGTGCACACAGGGACAACTACTTCTCTTAGGGGTAGACATCCACCCCTACGTCTGCATACTACAGTGTGTGTAAATCAACCCTGAGCTGGGGACTCCCAGACAGCATGGCTAATTCAGCCTGCTTATCCATGGTGGGAAAAAAGCAAGTTTGCTTACCTTAAATTGTGTTTTCTGTAGATAACAGGATGAATTAGCTATGCTAACCCGCCCACCTCCCTGGACAGCCTCTCCACTCCTGTGATCTTGGAGAGAAGCTCCGCCCTTGGTTGCTGGAGGACGTCCCAGACTGCATGGCTAATTCATCCTGCTATCTATGGAAAAGACCGTTTATGGTAAGCAAACTTGCTTTTTTTCTGTTATCTTGTTTGTATGTTTCTAATTTGCCAGGGCCACACATTAGCTTGCTGGTGATATTTGGCATCAGGTCTTGCTGGTTTACATGAAGAGCCCTTCTGCCACTGCTTAACTGAGCTCCTGCATTGAGAGCTTTGCCACCCATGACTTTGCTATCTTTACCAGGTTGTTTTTTACAGTAATAAGGAGCCTGGCAATGGATGGAATTTAATGTTCAGATCTTTTGTCCTCCAGATATTGAATGCAGCCTATCATGTTGAAGTGACTTTCCATTCTGGATCCACTGTCAGCCGAATGGTGTGGGAACAGATCAAACAGGTATGGGGCTGGGAGTTCTTCCTCTGCATTAGGCAGGCCAGTCCCCACCAGTGAGTTATGCACCTCTGAACTTAAATATTTTTATTTATTTATTTATTTATTTATCGGTTGCGGGCCGAGAGGCTCAACAGTGAAAGCTTTTGACCTCTCCCCCTGTAGCAGAGAACCCGTTCCTGCTCTCAACCAGGGAGGGCTGAACTCAGGTAAAAATTTTATTTAAAAAGAAAATGGAAGTATTTTAGTAAGGCTACTTCTACCAGGTCCTTCTCTGTGTTTGGCATCTCCCGCTCATGACTCTGGGGAGGTTTGTGAGGTGTGGAGGCAGGTCGGGTATGGCGGGCTAGGCCCCTCTCTCAGGCTTCCTTCCCAGGCTATGTGGTAGGCTGCAGAGGTTCCTTTACGTTTTTGTGCTCCTAAATCCACATCCCCCTGTTGTGCGTGTACTTTTGTGTGTATATTGTGCATATAGTTAAGCACGTTGTTGAGTGCATTTTGTGTGTATCTGTGCGTGGATTTCATTGTGTTTTTTGTGTATTGCTAAGTGCATAACTGTGCATGTAGTTACATGTGTATTGAATGCATACCAACCATGGCGCCGGTGTCAAGTTGAAAAGCGTAGTCATTTGTGCTGCATTCCACATAAGGGCAATACAGCCAGAGCTTTCTACAAACCTGGGTCAGCACTGCCTGGATGCATGAGGAGATTTGCCTCCTTTTCATTTTGCCGATGATGGTTCATCCTCTAGGTCTGAGGGAGTGCGGCTGAAGGCGACAAAAGGATGTCCCCGTCTTCAATTGATCTGCTGACTGAGTCATCTTCGGGGGAGATTCGCTCTCAGGACATCATGCTCAGGCCTGGTATGGAGCCATCCTCCTTTTCCTGGGTGGAATTCTTCAGGGATTGCATACCTTTCTACAGGGGCGTCCTGAGTTGGCAATACCTTCTAAATCAGGATATGATGCTTGAAGTTCCCCTCTGCCACCATGTGCAAATGCCATGGTGCTGTGCATCCTGATGGTGTTCGAGTTGATATGGATCAAGATGACACTGATGATGATTTGGGGTGCTCACCTCTAGAAGAAGGGAAAATTCTCCAAGATTTAGAGCCACATAGAGCTCTTCTCCGTTTCTTTCATATTGATGAGTTGCCGGGTCTGATCTCTGACTCTGAAGACCCTTGGCGTGGCTGGGAGTGACTCTTTGGGTGTGCAGAAGAAGGATTTCATATTGATCACCCTGTGCAAGGCTTCATGTTTCTTTCCCCTCCTGGATATATTCAAAAGTTGATTGACCTTGAATGGAGTGCACCAGAGGCAACCTTTAAAAGGGGGGGTACACCTTGGCAGGTTTATACCCCTTGGATCCGTAGGCCAGAGAGCAGTTGTGTTTCCCAAAGGTGTGTTCCATCACTAAGCGAACCACCATCTCGGTGGAAGGAGGGGCAGCTCTTAAAGGATGCTTGGGATAGGAGGATTGAGGCAATCCTTAAGCAAGTCTTTGAGACTATGGTGATGAATTTGCAGATTGCTTCTTGTTGTGCCTTGGTGGCTTGAGCTGCCTTGCATCTTTCGCAAGACTGACGGAGCTGTTTTGGTGATAAAACTGAGGGTTGCTGCCTTGGCGGCTGCGGGATGTGACCTGGTTTGCACAGCTGCCAGAGGAGTTGCTTTCATAATAGCTGCATAGTTGGTCAGCTAACACTGTTTCTATGTCCAGTTTCACCAAGCTGCCCTTCAAGTGTTCCCTTTTGTTTGGCAGAGAGTTGGAAAAGATGGCAAATAGATGGGGGGGGAGTCCAAGTCCCACAATTGGAGATAAAAAGCCAGTTTCTTGGCCCTTTTGGGCAAGTGGCTGCTCTTGTAACTATAGGTGATTTTGTCCTTATGAGGGAGCTTCTTCTCAGAGATTCCATCTCTTTGGTAGGTCTCAGCCCTCTCACCCTAGAAGGCCTCTGAAAGATGCAGACTCCGGGAGTGGAGCCTCTCGATTTCTCAGTGAAGGTTTGTGGACTCACCTGCTGGTGCAGGAGATAAACAGCCGTCTTTCTCGCTATTATCAGAGGTGGGTCCAGATCGCATCGGACCAGTGAGTCCTGGAAGTGATTTGTGATGAATATACTTTTTTTTTTTTTCTTCGCATTCCTCCATATGCCTTTATGATTTCTCCATGCAACTCCACTCAGAAGGAGGGTAGTAGTGGACACTACATTGAGAAGACTGTTAGCACTGAAGGCCTTGATTCCCGTTCCGGAATCGCAGTAAAATATGGGCTGCTATTCCATATTTTGTTTGATCATTTTGGTTCTCAAGGGAGTCAGTCGTTATTTCCAAATGGAAAGTGTACTCTCTGTGATGATGGCAGTACAGTCAGGGGAGTGCCTCATGTTTCTGGGTCTCCACAGGACTTAATCTAATTTTGTACCTGATCAACGGTTCCTACAGTTTGCCATTCTGGATTGCCATTATCAATTTCAGGCCTTGCCCTTTGGGCTGACCACTGCAGCCAGGACCACCTCCAAGGTCATGGTGGTAGTAGCGGCGTTCTGGTGCATCCGTATCTGGATGACTGGTTGATTTTGAGCCAAGAGCATAGACTAAAGTCTCCGGGCTTCTAGCAAGGTAATCTCCTTACTACAGGAGCTAGACTGGGTGGTGAACTTAGCCAAGAGCAGCTTACAGCCATCTCAGATGCTGGCGTATCTCGGCGTTCGCTTCAATACATAGCAGGGCAGAGTATTTCTGCTGAAGAGTCAGATTGAAAAGTTGATTGCTCCAGTTCACACTCTAAGTACTGCTTGCCTGACAGTGTGGTTTTGGGTTTGATGACGGCCACCTTGGAAATAGTTCCCTGGGCAAGAGTTCATATGCAACCTCTTCAATGCGTGTTGCTTTCCTGCTGGAGCCCGTAGTCACAGGACTATGTGGTCAGACTTCTCCTGCCATTGGAGATGAGCGCCCAGTTGCAGTGGTGGACTGCAGGAGGATCATCTCAGAAAGGGAGTTTCCTTGGAGATGCCAGATTGGTTAGCGCTCACAACGGTTGGGGGGCTCACTGTCGGGAGTTGATGGTGCAAGGTTGCCGGAATGCCAAGGAGTGGCAGTGGAGCATCAACCGATTGGAAGCTTGGGCGATTTGCCTTGCGTGCTTGCAATTTGCTGAGCTGGTGGTGATAGGTCTGCCTGAATGCAGAGGAAGGAGAAATTACTACTTACCTGATAATTTCCTTTCCTCTGAGGGTAGGCTAATCGCCCTTGGCTGCTGCATTTTTACCTTTGGTTCGCATTTTGTTGTGGACATTGCCGAATGTTCCTGCTGTGTATTTGAAGACAGGTAAGTGGCTTAAACAGCCCCTCAGTGGTTAGTGAGTAAGTTTATTCTTTTGGCTGAGTTCATTGTTCCCTATTGGTTGGAAGCATGAGTGGTTGGTTGATAATCTTGTTCGAGTTTGATCAGTTTGTCCACAGTTTGGCTTTTCCAGAGGATACTGGTGGGACTATATGTTCATGATGTCAGCTTCTTACTCCGTCTGAATCTGCTGGCAGAGGTGCATAACCCTCTAGTGGGGATTGGCCTGCCCTCAGAGGAAAGGAAATTATCAGGTAAGAAGTACCGTAATTTCTCCTTCTTTGACCCCTCTAGAGCTGAGAGCACAGTGTAACAAAATCCCAAAAAGCTGTAAACCTGAAGCTCTTTGGGTAGAGCAGTGTTACATGAGTATCACATACGGTTTTTGTTGTCAAATGTGATTTCCTTAGTTGTGGTTATTGCACTAAAGGTTTAGTAAAACTTGCAAAGCTATGAGTATGAAAGGAAAGTGTACATAAAACACACACGAGCTCCTCATGCACATATCTGTAGATAAGTATTCTTCTGTCACTAGATCTTTCAGCGGATAACCTGGGTGAGCCCGCCTGCCATTAGCAGGGAGTGGAAGAGGAGAGTGGCTCAGGATGCAATTGAGAGCCTCAGCGCTTCCAAGCTGGCCAAGACCATCTGCAGCCAGTTCTGCAAACGGTTGAACAGCTCCCATGAGGCCTTTGCAGCTTCCCTGCGGCAGGTATGTGTGTGGTCTTTACAGAAGAGGCGGGAGGTGGGTGGGCAAAGGTAGAGGCTTGGGGGAGGAGTGGCAGAAAGTCCCGAGGCCTTGTCTGGCTTATGGAGGTAGCAGTCAGGTTAGGCCAATGGAATTGGAGCAGACTGAGGACCACCCATTCCTGTTTAAGAAAGACAGCAATATGCATCCTGAACAGGGAAGAAGATAAAGGAAAAACTACCTCCCTGCTCCCTGCCCCCCCCCCTCCAAAAAAAGTGTCTAGATTCTATTGACAAACTGTGCCTAATGTGCAGGGATTCTGATTGCTCATGCAGTGAGAACAGTTTCATTTGGATGATTTGTGACTAGCACTGGTTGATTTTAGAGAACTGAAAGTTTGACTTCTGGGAACAATGGCAAAACTTCAGTCTTTGGTTAGAGGTTCCCTGTACTTATCCGGATCACTCCAGACTCCTGGGTTTTGCCTCCCTGCCAGCAGATGGAGACAGAGAGTCTCACTGACACTGTACATAACCCAGTGAGCCACCTGCAGTCCCTTAGTATTTCTCTGTCTCCAGCAGTTCCCTGAACGTACCCAGATCACTCCAGACTCCTGGGTTTTGCCTCCCTGCTACTAGAAAGAGAGAGAAAATTTTGTAGGCACTGACTCTTAACCCGGTGTGCCACCTGCAGCTCCTCAGTATTTGTCTCCAGCAGGTGGAGACGGTGCAAAACTGCAGTTCTGAACCTAAGGGAAAAAAAAATGAAGACGGTTGGATATCAGAAGGGCCTTGTTGTGGTATCTGGAGGTCACTAACAGTTTCAGATTGTCTGATCACCTCTGTGCTATGGAGTGGTGCGAAAAAGGATCAGAAAGCATAGAAGACCACGATTGCACGGTGGTTGATGAAAGCCGTTGGCTCCGCATATCTATGTCGTGGGCTCATTCTGTCCATTCCCAGGTGTCGTCCTGGGCAGACTGTCAGCTGGTGTTGCCACAAGAGGTTTGCAGTGCAGCTGCTTGGGAGTCATTACGTACTTTTGCCAGGCACTACTGATTGGACGTCCGGGATCCGGACATTGACGGCTTTGGTGAAAGTGTTCCTTGAGCGGGACTCTCGCACTCCCACCCCAGTCGGGGAAGCTTTGGTGCATCCCAGGAGTCTGGACTGATCCGGGTACGTACAGGGAAAAAAGGAAAATTGGTTCTTACCTGCTAATTTTCGTTCCTGTAGTACCACAGATCAGTCCAGGCGCCCGCCCAGTGATGGAGAGAAGTTTGTCTGCTCAATCTGTCTTTTGTTCTTGAATAACTCTGAAGAATGGCACAGGTTTCTCGTTAATCCTTTCAATAGAGTTTTTGAAATGCATTATAAATTTTACACTCTCCTCTGCTGGTTCCGGGGAGTTTGATAGTGTTGAGTATTGGAAACCTGTTTGACTTTTTATGCTTGGGTACTTGGTAATACTGAGGGACTGCAGGTGGCACACCGGGTTAAGAGGCAGTGCCTGTGAAATTTTCTGTCTCCATCTGCTGGCGGGGAGGCAAAACCCAGGAGTCTGAACTGATCTGTGGTACTACAGGAATGAAAATTAGGTAAGAACCAATTTTCCTATTGGTTTCCTACTCATTTCACCAAGTACTGGTAAGTTAGCGATGACCTGAAATGGTACAGAAACTACCTCTGTAAAAATTAAACAGCTGCACCCCTGTCCATAAGGAGCGAGAGCTGTAGCAGGGTAAGAGGGGACACGTTTGCACTATGAAGTGAGGAACCCTAGCACCTGAATCAGGCAGACATACAATGGGTGGGCTCCATGGCTGCCTTGAAAGTGTTGTGGGGTTTTTTTTGTGGCATAGGTGTCTGCCTGTCAGTTTAGTTTGTGAACAATTAGACATGAAGCTGAGTTTTTGAAAAGTGGATCCCAGGTTTTCCCTCAATATTCTCCTTCCCAGTTGGAAGTTGGCCATTCCTGGAGGTTGGAGAAGACAGAGGATCTGTGGTTGAAGGTGCGGAAGGACCACGCCCCGCGGTTGGCGCGTCTCTCGCTGGAGAGCAGATCCCTGCAGGATGTTTTGTTACATGGTGAGTGCGGCTGGAGCCTTCATACTCCATTTATTGACATTTCTTCCACCCAAGGCAGGTTACATAACATGAAACAAGTTGCAAATCATAGTAAACATAACACAAACCAAAGAAACATCAATATCCTTTGAAACAGCAGCGGAAAACAGAACCAAGAATGTAAAATAAAAAGCAAAATCCAGCAGAAATAAGTCAGGTGATCACCCCATGCTACACCTGAAGCTGGAACAGCCATCCTGTGTCCATACTGATTTCCAACAGAGCTGTCCCAAGTGATCTACAGCAGGGAAAGTGAATATCAAAACCTCACGAAAATCTGCTTCCTGCTGCTGTTACCAGGACTAAATCCAAGCTTTCCCCAGTTGCCCCGTTCTGGCTGGGAGCAGGGGGGTGCAGGTAGTCTCTCTTCTCCTGTGCAGTGCTCTTTAAATCCTTAAATTACGCTTGCAGTTTTTCAGGTTCCCTTTCCCGCTTCCTCTTCTGGTGTCTCTTACAGATTTTAGTATCTGCATACGCGCATACGTTTCCCTCCGATTCCTCTGCAGTAGCACTAAGAAATGTACAGATCCCAGTGTTGTGCCCACTGCCACTACCACTCTGCGTCCCGCGGCTCGGCTAGAATGAAACATCAAAAGCTGTTCACAGAAACCGCATGGCCTGGGGTGCATGTTGTTCTTTTAAGTAGCTCAGTTAGCTCTTTGAAACGAGTTCAAAAAGCTGTTTGTTCATCAGAAGAGATCTGAGCAGCTACTAAACACGTGAAGGGCTTATTTCACCTGGAAAAATGGATTTTGAGATTAAGTCCTATTGGCTACCCAGATGGTAAAGTTCACGTTCACTTTTATGCAAGGTGAAAATTTGGATTTTTCCTGCTGTATGAGTGAGGTGGCTCATGACTGTAGCTGGTTGGGGGGTTTCTATTCAGGTTTTCAGTGGTTTGAGGATACCATAATTATTGGTCGGCATCCGTGGTTTAAGGTGAGCCCTTCTCACTCTGTTGTGGGCTGATTGTGCTGGCTTGCCAAAGATACGTTTTTTGTGTGCTCCTTCTGCTGGGTTTTATTTACATGTTTGTCTACTATCATTCCAAATGAAGATAATGGTGTACAACTTAACATACATAAAATAAGATCAATATATGAAATAAAATTAACACAAACACAAGATAAAAACAAAATCACCAAACACATTGCATGACTTCTAGAAAATCATTAACTTTCTTAAATAGCCAGGTTTTCAGTTTGCATTTAAATTTCTTTCCATCAGTTAATGTGTGCAATGCTTCAGGCACAGAATTCCATAATTTAGGACCTGCTAGGAAAAGGCACAGTCCCTCATGTTACATAAGTGAGTGCACCGAATCGAAGGCACTATTAGTAAACCTTTGTTTTAAGATCTGAGTGAGCATTGAGTATAAAAATGTAATGCAGCCCCAATCCAACCAAAATCCTTAACATGAATAATTTTAAAGATTATACTGGATTCTGAAATTTACAAGTAAGCAGTGTAAAGAAATCCGTATCGGAGTGATATGGTCAGGTTTTTTGCAACCAGTTAGAAGTCTTGTGGTAGCATTTTGTAAATCTTAGAGTGGAAGCAGGGAGACCAAGAAGTAGTTACAATAATTTCAATGAGAAACGATTAAAGTCTGTAATACAGTGGGAAGCAGTGTATAAAAACATGCAAGTAAATGTCTTGAAGCATCAGCTTTCAGTTTGGGTAGAATAGAGTAGGGTCCTGGGGTCAGGCTGAGGTGGTGTGACATTTCAGACAATCACAGTGCAATGCTTGAAACGGCTCAAAGTGCCACCCCTGGACTTTGTGTGGGGGGGGGGGTGATGTTTCATTTTGTAGTCCTCTTGCGCAGAACTGCACAGTAATCGTCCTGTATTAAAAGCATCTCCTGCACCCTCCTGAGCCTTTCCTTGCTTTGACGCGACTGATCTGTCGTTTGCAGGCAAGCCAAAATTGGGCCGGGAGCTCGGCCGAGGGCAGTACGGCGTGGTGTACCTGTGTGACGAGTGGGGCGGGCACTATCCATGTGCACTGAAATCTGTTGTTCCACCAGACGAGAAACACTGGAATGACCTTGCCCTTGAGTTTCATTATATGAGGTAGGACCTGTCCAGCCATTCTTCATCTCAGTCTCTGTTGCTTGTATCTTGCTGTGGATAATTCATAACTTGGGAGGATGTTAGTTAAGTGACATTCCCTCTCACCTTGCTACAAATAATACCCCAAAGAACTCATCAATTCAATTTCAAATCCTTGGCAGTCCAAAAAAAAAAAATAAATAAATCAACACCCAACCCTACCGACAGTCCTAAATTCGAAACCCAACTCCACGCCTATGTTTTATGCCAATGCCTACATTAGGCTTTATATATTGTATCTATGTTATAATCCCCATATATTAATTTCCAAGTTATTTCTTCCTGTTCATTGTAAGACAATTACTTGTCACTGTTAAAGTTTAAAATGTAAACCGAATTGATCAGTAATTCTGTTATTGGAAAGTCGGTATAGAAAAGCTATAAATAAATAAATAAATAAATACACTACGTAGCTGTTGATTTCAAACTCGGACCTTTAATGCTGTCTTTCTTGTGGGACAGGTCTCTGCCGAAGCATGAGCGTCTGGTTGACCTCCATGGGTCTGTTATTGATTACAGCTATGGTGGAGGTTCCAGCATCGCAGTTCTGCTGATAATGGAACGGTTACACCGAGACCTCTACACGGGACTGAAGGTGAGAGGGCAGTCTCTGTCTGTAGCAGTGCACCCAGAAAAAGTAGCTTTGCCCAGCTTTTCATCCTAGCTGGCACCACTGAGTGCGGTCGCAGGCAGCATCACGTAACTGGTTGTGAAGATCTGAAGAGCTTTTATGCATGCACTGTCACCTCTGCTTGGATAGTGTTGCAGGACACTGTTAAGCTTTGGATCAAACCAATCCAGAACCAGTAATGGGCTGGAGCTGTGCTCAAGGTAACCTGGAAATACTGAGGAAGTTTGCAGGGCATCAGGACTCAGGTCAAGGGAATGGCCGTGAGCTCCTGGTTGAAAGTCTCTATGCAGTTTCCCTTGCAGCATTGTCAGATCACAGATATCAAATACTCCTCCCTAGCTGTGGGTTTGCCTCAAGCAATTTCAAGCCATAAGAGCAGTGCATGTGTCCAGTTTGCACATGTGAGCAAATTGCTTATTCTCCCACAAAGATGCCCACCTGTGATTACATAGCTTGGTTTTGGACAGCTTTTAAGCTGTTACTGATAACATCTCTGTATTACAAGCTTCTGTTTTTCTTATATTGTATGTTGATTTGATTTGTTGGTTGCAGGCTGAGCTGATGCTGGAGGTTAGATTGCAGATTGCTCTGGATGTTGTAGAAGGAATCAGGTTTCTTCACAGCCAAGGGCTGGTCCACCGTGACATCAAACTTAAAAATGTCCTGGTAAGATTTGCCCTGGTTCATGCTGGGAGAGGAGGGAACAGTGAGTGGTTTGGGAGTGTGTTTAAAACATGGCAGAGGGTCTCATAGTGACACATTTTCTTAGTTGCTAAGCACATTTTGCATCACTAAGCTGAAGTGTTAAGAAGAGATGGATGGGATTATGAAGTTTTCAGCAGATGATGTTGGAATTGTCTTACAGCTGGATGAAAACAGTCGGGCCAAAATAACCGACCTGGGCTTCTGCAAACCTGAGGCAATGATGTCTGGCAGCATTGTGGGAACCCCTATACACATGGCTCCTGAACTCTTCACAGGTAAGAGAGTCTGTCTGTGCCATGCAGGGAGCTCTCTCTCATCTGCTGTGCTGAGGTCCTACCCATGTAGCAAGACATGGGAGCAGGTACAGGATGGGCTTAATAGTTCTTAACTGAGCTGTCCATGTGCACACACTCCATGTGCTTACAATGTTCTTCCTTCACTTTACCTTAAGCGATTCTGTTAAGATCACAGTAATGAGATGGGGGAATCAGATAGGGTCTCCATCATTCTGGCATTCCTTCAATATTATGAATGTTATTTACAGCGCTTAGGACCCCTCTAGTATTGGGGGGGTAAGCCACTAGGTCCTGGATCTCACTAATTTTGTAGGCTGAAGAAGCTATGGGTACAATCTCTTATGCTGCACTTTATGTATTTTTTTCCAGGAAAATATGACAATTCTGTTGATGTTTATGCATTTGGCATCCTGTTCTGGTACATCTGCTCTGGGTCAGTGAAGCTACCTGAAGCCTTTGAGAGATGCTCCAGCAAGGACCACCTCTGGAATAATGTCAAAAAAGGTACCTTTGGGTTCTGTAGACTCCAAATACAAATGGCATGTAAAATCTGCTGAAAATTCGGCTGCAGGGAGGTTAAGCACTGCCCAAAAATGCTCTCATGCAGTGGGAAGGGGTTAACGTGATACTGCATTCAAGCTCTTCAGTGCCAGGTGTTCTGCATACTGCAGAATAGGATTTTGTATTGGATTCATTTGGACAATTCTGTGCTTACTCATGGAAGTTTATTGCTATTTGAAAGTTGGGTTTAATGAAAATGTACCTGAGAGCCAGCATGACATTTAATATACTGCTCCACGAGCAGAGCGCCTGGCTCTGGGACTGGCTGGTGCGCATCTTGGAGCTGTAATCGGAGGATTTGCTCTAAGTGCACAGTGAGAGAGAGAGAGAGTCTGTGTATTGGAAGAGGAGGAGAGGGTTGGAGAGCCTGAAGTCACTGTGCAGACAAATAGCCCTTATTGTATAATCCTTTACTTTACATCCCCATTCAGCGTGAGGTGTGGCGAGAATGAGGGGAGTCGCTGCCATCCACCAAGCTGCTAATCCTTAATGTTTTTCATGTTGGTTCTGGGCAGACAGATGACGATCTCTTTCTGTATTGTGGCTGCTGCAGGCAGCAGCTGAGTTATAACTTGGAAATGCAACCAAACTAAAGCTGTTTGTTCCTAGGTGTACGTCCAGAAAAGCTTGATGCATTCGACGAGGAGTGCTGGGAGCTGATGAAAGCCTGCTGGAATGGAGACCCTTCCCAGCGCCCTCTCCTGGGCATTGTTCAGCCCATGCTGCAGGGCATTAAGGAGAGACTTTGCAAGGCAAATGCCACACATTTGAACAAAGGACTGGATGATTCCACTTGATCAAGTTGATACTACAGGACAAGAGAACAACATTTTTCTCCTTGTTTTAGATTCTTTGGATGGGAGATGCTTGAAGTGCCCTGGCAGCTGGGTCTTAGGGGCAGTAGCTCCATGCCAAAACACCAAATCAAGCCTTGTCCAAGCTCGGGCATCACACGTGTTTCTCTGCACTACCAGAGAAGTTGCATCTGTGTTTACCAAGATGTCCTATCTCCTCATCCTGCTGAGGGAGAGGATCCAAACCAAAGCAACTTGTACTCTACAGTGCACTGTAAGGGGAAGTGAGTCTGGGAAGCCAGCAGGCCCCACAGATTCCAGGATGGCCTTGCATTCTGAGTGCTGGCATTGAATTGTAGATTCATGTTTGGCATCTTCCCTTCTGCTGGCAGCTGCAAGCATGAGAATCTTCAATGAAATTGAAAAGCTGGAGGCGGGGATAGATTGACCCTTTGGGGTCTGGGGCACATGGCCCAGCGGCTAATGCTGTATAAAAGGTGCATTTGATTACTGCAGCACTTGAGTGTTTACATTATTGAAGTCACTTACCGAGGAGTTTGGTCTCTGCCACAGAAGTGTTCAGTGTCTTGCATTACAGTGGGATTCACTCTGACATAAGCTATCTGATGTACATGTACACTATCTTTTAAAAATACTAAAACAAATGCACAAGATGATGGTGGGTCTAGGGCTGCTTGATAACTTACCATTGTTAGTCCTTCATGTCAGTTTGTATAAAGAGGACTTTAAAACCTTAGTGCTTAGGTAAAAGAGAGCAAGCCGAGTGCAGGGAGAAGGGGCCAGCGTTACTTTTAGAAGAATTCTCTTGGAGAGTTGAAAATGCCATGTACAGGCACTAAGTTTTTTTTTTTAAATTTTGCTTGTATTGATTGGACTTTTTAAATGTTTGTATTTTTTTTTTAAAGGATCTTTAAAGGGTGAATGAAAGCAGGGATTCCTGTCTCTGTTTAGTGACAGGTGTGCATCGTGTTTCCCCATACAGGCTGTAATTAGCTATCTATAGAGGTATATTTAGAAAAATTACATTTTAGGGGCAGACAAGGCAGGGTTTGTATTGCTTCCCTCTTTCAGTAATGCAAGGGCACTACAGTTCTTCTCCTTGAGTTGTTTCCATAACGTTTGCGACACATGTATGAGACTTCATTTGAATAGTTAATTGAATGGGGTTGATTTGCATGTGTGTCCAACTTGAAATTGGGACCTGAATGTCCCCCTCTTTCATGTCGCTGTTACTGCCCCTGCTTTCCCTGTTCACAGGAAAGGCTGGGGATGTGTATATTACATCAGTTCGGGGCATTTGTAAAGATTACTTCTTGCGATTGGGCACTATTGTGACTCCCAGTATTGTCTAAATATGGTGCATCACCTCTTAATGGTGATGGGATTCACAGAGATCTTGAGTTAATAAAACATCTGCTATTGTTTAGTTGAAAGACCAAGAACTCTGCATGTAATTGCTTCTGGTTCATTTTACTCACCAGATGACTTGACACTCAGTACAGTATGGGAGATAGAGGGGATGAAATTCTAGGGTCCAGTTTGTCAAAGGTCATTTCCTGTAGAGGTAAAATAGTAGAAGCCCTTGTAGTACATTTGCTGCCATTCACTTAGGTGGGATTCATTCTGTTATGAATGCTTTTAAAGTGTTAGCTTTTATGCATTCCTTTGGTTTCTAAATAAACGTCAGGCTTCATGCCTGTGGGATTTTATCAGTATTAACACTAGTGAGCACCCAGGTTTCGGGGGCTTGGGATGTGTAGCCTTGCTGACAGCTAAGGCCAGTATTGCAGTTTGTAGAAAAGCGTGTGTGTATGTATAAAATCGCCAGTTAAAAAACAAATGGGTTTTGGTATGGCTACTCCTTCCCTTTGTTTCTTTTCAGATTTTAACTGCTGCCATTAATTGCTTTTGATGGTTGTGTGCTAGTGTACAGAGTTTTGCAGGTTCTTTTACTTTTTTTTTTTTTGGCAAAAGCTAGATCCGTTTGTCACAGTTTGATCCTATTACAGGTTCTCGGCACTGATAGCACAGAAATAAAATCTGCTTCTTAGAGGTTCCAGCTTTCAAGACCTCAAAGCATTCTCCAGAGGTGCAGCTGGTGGTCCTGCAGTTACCTCTCCTTTTGATGTACTGTACTTCTGGTTTACCATTGCTTCACTTTTTTTTCACTTACATTTTATTATATTTCAGATGTTAGCGTAAGTTGTACAGATGTGCACATAACACTTGTATTAATGCAAAAGTTGGAGAATATAGACTTGGCGTACTGTATAAAAATGTCCATGCTAAGCTATACATGTGAGCAGATACTCATCAGCTTTTCTTTGGATTGGTTTAATACTGAATTAAAAAATGTAAGGCAAGTTAACAGGGAATAAAGGAACTGTCTTGGACGTTAGGGGCTGGAGTTCTCCAGAATGGCATAAGGTACGTGTGCTCAGTCCTTTACTGTCCTGTTAAGGACTCTTCAAGCCTGTGTTCAGAATAAAGCTTCCTATATGTTAAATACAGTGCTTCTCTCCTGGCATTTCTTCATTCAGGTTATACGGAGGAGTTGCTCTTTCATGGCAAACACTGAGTTGTTGTTTTGGAGAGAGAGCTGATTGTAACTCTTTGCCATGTGTGGCCTCCATTTTACAGGTTTCTTTAGAGTTTACCAGGTCTGCTGACCGTCTTGTCCGACTCATCCCATTTCTGTTAATTTATCTGTTTTCCTCCAAGGACACTTCTTTTTTTTAAGAGAGAAAAGTATGTTCAAAAATAGTAGGCACGTTTGTTTGTAATGGTGCAATGTTTGGGGTTTTTTGTTGCTTTCAGAGCTCTTTAGTGACAGGATCTCAGTTGAACTTGTCAGGAAGGTAGGAAATGTTGCTAACAGATGAATGTTCTACAATAAACTTTGATGGAGAAGCCTTGAAGACTAGTGGGGACCAGGTGATATCTGGTTGCTTAACATGACTTTGTGGAAGCTTTGAGCCTGGAAGAGATGCTGGAAAGACTCCACAATCACTGTTGAGATGGTGACTCTGCTTTCCATTTAGGAGAAAGTGATTGCATTCAAAGCACACTCCTCTACAGTGATAGGGCTGATCGTCACAGGATTTTGTTTTTCTCCTTATCTAACTTGAGATTTTAAAGAGAATTTCCTGAAAGCTGGGCAAGATTGAAACCACAAAGTGTAAAGATCTGATTTCTGTTGCTTTCAGTTTGTAAAACCATTTGTTCAGAGCATGATCTGAAGCAAGAAATGCTTGGATAAACCCAGCAAGCTTCTTGCCTAGGCGTGCTCTCTGACTTTAGTTTGTATATACTCAGATTAATGTTTAGCATAGAGAAAATGGAATATAAAGCTCGTCGGCCTTGAGCTGCAGGTTGATTGTATTCATTTTGTAAAACATGGACTGATGGACAGTCACTCGAGCGCATATCCTAGATGGAAATCTTGCCTTCTGTCCCTGCTGGTTGGGTGGGGTATAAGAAACCTGCAGATATTGCAGTGCTACCTCTGAGCCTAGCAGGCTCCAACAAGCAGAAGGCGAGTAAAGAATTTTGTCATAGAAATCGTGATCCATTATCCGAAATAATTTGCCAGGAACCTGCTGCTTTAACTTGTGTGTGCAATGATCAGCTCAAGGAATACAGCCAGAGCCTTGTTCCATCCCCCCTGTGTAGCAACCAAGGATAAAGTGGTTGAATCAGTTGACAGATGGCAATGCTTTAAGATCATGTATTATGATAAAAAAATGTAACATACTTTAAGTATGCAAAAGAAAACAGTGCAATAAATGAGGAGAGAAGTTCTCTCAGAACAAACTTGCCTTCTGTTTGTCTTGTATTATGACTTTCCTCTATTTCCTTTCCAAACCAGAGGGGGGACATGGGGGTTAAAGTGTTAGCTGGTGTCATAGATTGGATTTGCTTTATAATGTTGGCTTGCGTTAGAATGTGGAGAAGTGTGCTGTACAATAAAGATGTCATTAACACGGACATGCCCTCTGTGTTCATTTGCACAAATGAGACAGTTGTCCTAAGAAATCATGGACTTAGGTTATAGAAGGGCTGTACATGTCTTCACACCACAATTATAACTGGGTTAAAGGAACACCACTGTCTTTGGTAAAAGGGGAATATGTTCTTTTTCCATTGTGCCATACCTCAGTGATTACTTATACTGGTGTAGCAGCAAAAAGATGCAGATTCAACAACTGGAAGTAGCAGACTAAGATGGACCACTCCTGTGCGGTCAGTTGTATCTTTGCCATTGTACCATAGGTATGTTACTCATTTTTCAGATTCCTGTTTTCCATCTCGTCCTGCTACACCAGACCGGTCCTTCACTGGTGGGTTGTTCCCCCTACCAGCAAATGGAGGCAGAGCTGTTTTCCATATATGATGTGATATCTCCACTACTTAGGGCTGGTGCAGCTCAGAAGCAATCCAGTATTTTCTGCCTCCAGCATGTGATAGAACTGCTGCACCACCAGTTTCTATGCTGGATCGTAGGGTTGGACCCTGGGCCAGACCACTGGTTTTGGCCAGCAGTGCGAGCCCTGCTGAAAAGCTCCCAGTCCCAGAGGGGACTAGGTAGTGCTTAGGGGGGGGAGCAGGCCCATTTAAAATAAATTTAAGAAATAAAAGAACAGGATCTGGCTAGCTGCTTCATTTTTCAGATTCCTGTTTTCCATCTCATCCTGCTACACCAGACTAGTCCTACACTAACTCTGGGGCCTTCATGGGGGAAGAACCAGAAAGGTTGGAGGATCACTTGGACAGAGCAAGCTCAGTTTCCCTGGAAGGAGGAGCAGTCTCCTGGGCCCAGAGGACAATTCTATTCGCCTATTTTACAGGAATGAGATTGGAGGCTTAATTAAGCAGGTTCTAGCGTGTTTCTGCCTCAAGGAGGAGAAGGTGGAGGAGGCTTCAGTGTAGGATCCCATTATTTAGGAGGTCCATAAATCTACTAGGGCTTTTCCCTTCGACCTCAGGTGAAAGAGATGATGCTGGCTAAATGGGAGTCCCCAGAGTCAGCACTGAGAGGGGTGAAACAATATCCCTTTCCACAGGTTACATGCCAGATGTTTTTCCAGGTGCTGGTGGTGGATGTCTTGATTATGGTGGTTACTTGGCCATCCCAGTGGAAGGGGAGAATGTCTTAGAAGGAGCTCCCTTTCAAACATTTGTTCAGTTCTTCAGCTGTGGCAGTTAAAATCTCTATTTGTTTGGCCTTAGTGGTGTGAGCTCTTCTGCGTTGGATCTTGCAGTGCTTGGAGAGCAAGGAGAGGGGGTGAGGATGGAGTTAGCCACCACTTTTTGGCAGATGCTCTGATTTGCTCCGTGGTTCTGTCGCAGTCCGACAGTTACTTTGGCTGTGTAACGGGGAAGTGGTCAAAGTCTTGGCTGGAGAAACTACCCTTCAAGGGTAGCTTAATGTATGGGGATGATCTGGACCAGCTGGTGAAGAACCTGGGGGACCCAAAGTCTCTCAATCTTCAGGAAAATAAGGGATGGTCCTCCTACAGGACCAGCAAGGGACACAGTCATCACAGGCAGTCCTTTTTGAAGCTTCAGAGGTCTTGAATGAATAAATATGAATTTATTTACTCTTTCAGATAAATAGGACCAGGTGGCACTCCATGAAGTTAGCATGTACCACAATTAAAGCTAATTGGAGAAAGTTCTTTTTCCCTCAATGCACAATTAAACTCTGGACTTTGTTGCCAAGGACTGTGGTTAGTGCAATTAGTGTAGCTTGTTTTAAAAAAGGTTTGGATAAGTTCTTGGAGAAGTCTATTACCTGTTATTAATTAAGTTAACTGGCTAGTAATAGCAGTGGCTATTTTCTATCAGTAAGTGTGGTACTTGCCAGGTTCTTATCACTGGGATTAGCCACTGTTGGAAACAGAATGCTGGGCTTGATGGATCGATCCTTTGTCTGACCCAGTATGGCACATTCTTATGTGATTTACTTACAGAAGGGTAATATTACAAATAATCTATCTTCTGTACAAAACCCACGAAGGGCTTGTGTGTATGCAAACGTCCCTCCTAAACCCCATTGCGGCTGTACTTTCGCCTACAGGTGCATGCTGTAGGGTGGGGGAAAATATTTGCTTTGTTGCTCTGTACATACGCCTCTATCTATGTACACGTAAAAAGTGCACCTGCACTGGAAGTACAGGTGCAGCCAGAGGGCGCTAATCTGCACTTTTTCACAGCGAATTTGAGCCCAATTTTTCAGTAGCTAAGCCTGTGTCTAGCCTAAAGGGCTGTTTGAAAAATTAATATGCATGCTTTAAAAAATGCAAAAGTGTGCATGTCAGTATAAACCCTCGGGCCTGTCCCTCCTCACTTTCACCTTTTGACTTTGCATGTAATCCCCTTGCTAAAGTGACTGCTCACAGGAAACACTTTGCTGTCAGTTATGTCACCCACACCTCCCCCCAGCACGTTGTTTCTTGGCCGTGCCTTCAGCGCATGTGCAGATGCTGCTGCCCGGAACTTTCGTTACTGGGACTTGTGCACGTTGCTATACACAAGCGCCCGGAACCTCGTTACTCGGCTTTGCGCAGCACGCCGGACCTTGTTCAGTGCACCGTTTGGGGGCGCCCAGGACGTCGCCTGTCCTCGAGCTCCGCCGCCGCGGGCCATGCGGCAATGAGTACGCTCCTCTTCTTACCTCCTGCGAGCAGGAAAAAGCGCGGTCGGAGGCGGCCTCGGCCTGTAAGTCCCTGCAAAGCCTTCTCGGGGCGCGGCGCGAAGTCAGGCGCAAGGTCGGGCAGCCCGGGGAGGGACCTGCGAGGGGGGCGGGGCTTCCGCTGTTGTTAGGCGCGAGCGGAGGCGGCGCGGGCGGAGCAGACGGGTCGCAGCCATGAATCTGGAGCTGCTCGGTGAGGCTGGGGTCTGGGGCCAGGGTTGAGGGGTGAAGCGCGCGGGGAGCGGACGTGTGAGGCAGGGAGCCCCGGGTCGCTTTCTCGTGCAAGGAAGGAAGGAGGGAAGCGCGGCGGGGGCCGTTAGGGTAACCCGGTGAATGACGGCAGCAAAGGACAGGGCGCAGCTCGGGGGAGGTCTGGGGAGCGTCCTCTCCCTAGCGCTGCAGCAGTGCGGAAGGGAGCAAGCTCTGGAGCGGGGCATGGCTGGCATTTACCTGCCCATAGAAATGTGGACTCGCCACCTACTTATTTATTTATGTAAACCATTTCTCTTCCGCCTCTAACGGATACCCGTGCTAAACGGATTGCAATAATGTCAAATACGATAAAGTCGTGTTATCAATAACAAAGTAACATAAAAAAAATTACCTAAACGATCCATACTGCTAAAAAATTGAGCTGACGCTGCAACATCAAATGCTGACAAAATAAAAATGCTTTCAACTGCTTGCGAAATTTTAAAAATATCAATATTTCCGGAAAAGCATTCCACAACAATGGTCCAATTACACAGAAAAGCTTGTTTCCAAGTTTCCATTAATCAAGCTTGTTTAATACAGGGTAACTGCAATAATATTTTACCTTGAGCCTGCACATTCTGAGCAGGTATATATCTTTTGAAAAGTGTTGCCAAATAAGATTGACTTTCAACCTTTAGTGCTTTAAAAACAAGCATCAAGGTTTTGACCTCAACTCACACTTACTTGCCAGTAGGGAGCTAATGGAGATGCTTTTTTATATATATATATATATATATATATATATATATATATATATATATATATATATGAATGATCTGGAAAGGAATACGATGAGTGAGGTTATCAAATTTGTGGATGAATCAAAATTATTCAGAGTAGTTAAATCACAAGTGGATTGTGATACATTACACGACCTTGCAAGACTGGAAGATTGGGCATCCAAATGGCAGATGAAATTTAATGTGGACAAGTGCAAGGTGTTGCACATAGGGAAAAATAACCCTTGCTGTAGTTACACAGTGTTTGGTTCCATATTAGGAGCTACCACCCTGGAAAAAGATTTAGGCGTCATAGTGGATAATACTTTAAAATCGGCTCAGTGTGCTGCAGCAGTCAAAAAGCAAACAATGTTAGGAATTATTAAGAAAGGAATGGTTAATAAAATGGAAAATGTCATAATGCCTCCATATCGCTCCATGGTGAGACTGCACCTTGAATACTGTGTACAATTCTGGTCGCCGCATCTCAAAAAAGATATAGTTGTGATGGAGAAGGTTCAGAGAAGGGCAACCAAAATGATAAAGGCGATGGAACAGCTCCCCTATGAGGAAATGCTGAAGAGGTTAGGGCTGTTCAGCTTGCAGAAGAGACGGCTGAGGGGGGATATGATAGAGGTCTTTAAGATCATGAGAGGTCTTGAACGAGTAGATGTGAATCGGTTATTTACATTTTTGAATAATATTTATTTATTTAGAAGTTTTTGTATACCGATGAACGTTGGGAACATCTCATCGGTTCACATTAAACGAAAATCAGCAACAAGCGCTTTACAATGAAAAAAAGAACGTGAATATAAAGATAGGGTAACATTGAACGGATTACAAGTTATAAATCATAATGTTTTGAATATGAAGCTTAAAAATATCATTAATTACAAGAATGACACTATTTACAAGAATATCACTAGTTACAAGAATGTCGTGCTGGACAGTGGGGAGTGGGTGTCATACTAAAAATTAACAATTTTATCCGAATATTATAAGTATGGATGGGAGAGCAATTACATTAAAGCATATTAAACAGGAAAACATTTGTACTAATATAATTACTGCACCGAGAAACTTGCACCTTTCTTTATAGAACCAGCAACCTCTTGGAGTTATTCTTAG
The DNA here is from genome assembly GCF_901001135.1 of Rhinatrema bivittatum. Lineage (NCBI taxonomy): Eukaryota > Metazoa > Chordata > Amphibia > Gymnophiona > Rhinatrematidae > Rhinatrema > Rhinatrema bivittatum. The sequence continues at coordinate 3,963,263 of NC_042626.1, read as the reverse complement.
GAGTGGGAATCTAAATACAACCTTAATTGCTCCGGCTCTACAAAGATATATCTATCATTTTGAAACACTATAATACATCTACACGGGAATCTTAAATGGAACTTGGCGCCTCTTGAAATTATTTCACTTTTCATCTGCAAAAATAATTTTCTCTTCTCTTGCATCATCTTAGTAATATCAGGAAATACGCTAATTTGTTTACCATAAAATTGCAAATGCTGATTGCGAAAATACAATCGAAGTATCAAATCTCTATCAGACACCAATAACGTCGCTCTGGCTTCAGTATTTGTCTCATATGATTTTTCTGTTATATCCGATAAATTATATGCAGATTCTAGAGCCAGATCTTTTTCTTTCTCTTTTGATGGTAAATATGGTATTTTGGAAACCGCTGGAATTAATGTTTCAGAAAGTCCTAATATATTAATTAGATAACTTTTAAGTAAATCTTTAGAAGATATCCACCTCGTCTTTGGAAAGTTAAGAAACCTCAAGTCAGATCTTCTTAATTCATTCTCAATATGATCCATTCTCTTTGCAGTAAAAGTTTCTGATTTTATCAAGTTACATTGTACCTCTTTTACTTTTTTCACCTCAGAATCAATTACTTTTAACTTTGTTTCCACCTCCACCATCTTATTTTCCACACACTGAACTTTATTCGTGTTTTCTTTCACTGAGGAGGTTAGTTCATTTATAGCTCTGTGCATTGTAATCAGTGCTTTCCAGATTTCCTCTAGAGTAATTTTTCCCGGCTTTTCCATAGTTGAAGCAAGCAAGCGTTACTTGTCTTTCAGATTTCTTTACTCCTACCTTCTAAGGGCGTCTCTCCCCTTCCAAATGCTGTTCGTCCTCTCACCAGCCCCCGAGGTAAGCGGCCGCCCACCGCTACTTCTCGGGTCTATCGGAGTCTTTGGACTCGCTTGACCCATCAGCGTTTTCAGCTGTTCCTCCCCCTCTCCTTCTGGAGGTCCAAATGGCGGGGTTGGCGTTGTTGGTGCGCCGGGACTGAGGGATGTTTCCTCTGGTCTGGCGTCCAGCGCTGCTCTCCGCTGACCTCGCCTGCGGCTCCTCCTTCCGGACCCGGGTACAAGGATCTCTCAAAGGCTTCCTCAATCTGTGGTTGTCTCAGAGCTGTATTCGGAGTGGAAGTAAAGTTTTTTCTGATTTTAGCTTTTCTCTTCGTGTGCTGCATCTTGAAAAGAAATTTACAATAATAGGAGAAAATCCTTTTCAGAGATTCCCACGGAGCTGGGCTGCCTACATGTTCACTGTGCGGCGGCCAGCTTGCTCCCCCCAGATCAGGACTTCTACAGAGACAGTGCTTACAGCAATTGTAGGGGAGAAGGATGGGAGACATCAAGAAGTGCAGCCACAGTGCCCAGGCTAGGAATGTGCAGTGAAAATAAACATTCTCTAGGTAGTTGCAAATGAAGACTCATGATACCAGGATCCCAACACTGGTTCTGATTGTACTGGGCAAAAGGAAAATATTGTACACCGTGTGCAGGCTTAGAACAGCATTAAATGTTATCTAATTTCTTCTCTCTGTTGCAGAGTCCTTTGGACAAAACTACCCTGAAGTAAGTCAAAACAAATTTTCCTTAAATCCTCTGATGTTGTTTTATGTGCATCGGGTGGCTTTTAGAAGTTTTAACATTTGCCGTTTTTAACTCTTACAACAGTTGGCTAAACTTGATGTGACTGACCGTTCTAAAATGTAATGGTCACTTTTGATCTGTTTTGTGCAAGTGGTTGGTTTTAGATGCCCAGTCTAGGTATGACTACTAATGGAAATCTTTGAATGAATAAGTTTTTAGTTAACATATTAGAAACATTATGGCAGAAAACGACCTGCCAGTCCGTTGTTGCTATGTACATACCGGCTTTCTCTTCTTTCCTTTCTTAGGAGGCTGATGGCACACTGGATTGTATTAGCATGGCTCTCACCTGTACCTTTAACAGGTGGGGTACCTTGCTAGCCGTGGGCTGTAATGATGGCCGCATTGTCATCTGGGATTTCTTAACAAGGGGAATCGCCAAAATTATTAGTGCACATATCCATCCTGTCTGTTCTTTGTGGTAAGGACTTTCACTAAATATTGAGTCTACAGCTTTGTAATTAAAAAAAAAAATTAAAAGATCTTAGACTCATTAGTGTGCCCAATAAAGTTTTTAGGGTTGTAACTGCCGCTCCGTGCGTGTTATCTCCCATGCAGAAAAGTTGCACCTAAAGTTACCCTATTACCATCTTTTAGCTACTAGGGATGCTCTGTGTTTATCTCATGTCCTCTTGTCTTCTCCACCTCACTTGCACTAGAAAAGGATTTGTCTTGAGATTCTTTCTGTACTGTCTGAACTGCTTCTTTCTTCTTGCAGCTGGAGTCGAGATGGCCACAAGCTGGTGAGTGCATCCACAGATAATATTGTCTCGCTGTGGGATGTCCTGTCTGGAGACTGTGATCAGAGATTTCGCTTCCCCTCTCCAATTCTCAAAGTCCAGTTCCACCCAAGAGACCAGTAAGTGTTACAGAACTCAGACTTGGCTTCAGTTTAATAATCTTAGCTTTGGTAATATATTGTTACAGTGCTATGTATATTTAGTAGTTCTTTAAAAATGTTATGGCACGAGCTCACTGTACCATTACATTTATTTTGTACAGTGCTTTCCTTCAGTTTAATCATCTCTGTGATACAGCCTCCTGCATTATTACTGCTGTTTCTTTTCTATTGCTTCAAATGTGTAATTACAGGGTTAGTCTCTGGGTAGAAAACTAAGTGGGGCAGTCTCTCTGCTTTTGCGACAGGAACCGGGTACTCGTGTGTCCCATGAAATCTGCCCCGGTGATGCTGACGCTCTCTGATTCCAAACATGTGGTTTTGCCAGTGGACGATGATTCAGATCTGAATGTAGTAGCGTCGTTTGATCGGCGAGGGGAATATATCTACACGGGCAACGCCAAAGGGAAGGTGAGACCTTAACCTTCTCTGCATGAGCACTTGTTTAGATTTATCTCTGACAAATATCTTTTAAGAGCTTTCTCAATATGGACTAAGGACATGGAGGAGAGTGATGTCTTATTTGAAGGACAAATGGTAAAGTATTGGATCATAATTGACCATAATTCATTATGGGGTACATTTTAAGAAACAGCGCGCGTCGTGCACCAGGCGCGAACAAAAGTACGCTGGGTTTTATAAGATACGCGCGTAGCCTATAAAATCCGGGGTCGGCGTGCGCAAGGGGGTGCACATTTGTGCAAGGGGGTGCACATATGTTCCCGGGCGCCCGTTCCCTCCGAGGCCGCACCGAAATCGGAGCGGCCTCGGATGGAACTTTCCTTCCACCCACCCACACCTTCCCCCTCCCTTCCACTACCTAATCTACCCCCGCGGCCCTATCTAACCCCCCCCCCCACACCTTTATTCTAAAAGTTACGCCTGCCTCCGGCAAGCGTAACTCACGTGCGCCAGCGGGCTGCTGGTGCGCCATCTCCCGACCCGGGGGCTGTTCCGGAGGCCTCAGCCGCGCGCCGCTGAGCCTATGCAAAATAGGCTCGGCGCGCGCAGGGGTTTTTAAAAGGGTTATGCGTGTACCCCTTTTAAAATCCAGCCCTATATGTTGAAGAGATTGTGGTCTTGAATTGTCCCTGTATATGTAAGCTGTAGCACGTAGCTGGGGAAGCTTCAGCCTTCTAAAGCCTTTTCTGCACCTTATGTTTTGTCTTCCTCATGAGTCCTAATTTTGTTTTCTGTACTTTTTCTCCAGATTCTGGTTCTTAAAACAGACCATCAGGACCTGGTTGCCTCCTTTAGAGTAACAACTGGGACCAGCAACACCACAGCTATTAAATCCATAGAATTTGCACGCAAAGGAAGGTGAGCTTTAAAATCAGGTTTTTCAAATGTATTTATTTATTTAAAAGCTTTTCTATACCGTCGTTAAGTTAAATCACCATCACAACGGTTTACAAAAAGGCACAAAAGGCTATTGAAGGTTAATTGATGTAGATTACAGGTTATACATGTGCCAACATGGAACGGTAACATAATTTTAATAATAGAGCTATGAGATAAAGTTTAAATGTTGGTTGAAAAACTGCTAAAACGGTTCAGGTTTAGTGTTGATATGTATTCTGTGATGTTTGAAGAAGAAACTGATTACTTGGTGCTTACTTAGCTTTTACTTGTTTTCCTCCTTCTCTTTGTAGAAAGCTTGTTTGAAAAGCCAGGTTTTTAGATTAGTTTTAAATAGCTTCAGGTTACTTTGCAATCTAAGTTCGCGTGGCATGGACTTCCACAGAACAGGTCCAGCCAGCGACTGCGCTCTCCCTTACTTGACTGAGGCATGCTGATTTAACAGGACTGACGTGTACTCGAAGTGCTGGGTTAAGCCAGTCGGCCTTTTCATCGTGGATTAGTTTATGAATTATATACAGTGCTTTGCATTGTATTCTTTGTTGGATAGGTAGCCAGTGTAAATCAGCAAGTGTTCCTGTGATGTGGTCTCTTTTATTTTTTTTGCCTGTTAATATTCTCGCAGCAGAATTTTGTAGTATTTAGAGCAGTCTAATGGTAATTTGATGTAATCCTAATAGGGAGTTACAGTAATCTGTGCTTGCGAATATCATTGCTTGTAGAACTGTGCGGAAATTGTTCAGAGTTAGTAAGGGTTTCAGTTTTCTGAGGACCATTAGCTTGGTGTAACCTTCCTTTAGTTTCTGTGAAATGTGTTTCATGTTTAGTTCTGGGTCAATTATTACTCCTAGGTTCCGTACTTTCATGGTTAAATCAACCGTTTGATTATTTTTAATTGTTATTGAGGGCTGGATAGGGTGAATATTTTTTCGTTCCAGGTGTAAGAATTCTGTTTTGTCAATGTTTATTACTAGCTCCATTTTATTTAGTAGCTGTTTTATTATTTCAAGATACACATTGGCTAGTTTCATTGTTTCTTCAATGGTGTTTGTGATGGGTAACAGTAGTTGTATGTCGTCTGCGTATATGTAGTGTGTGATTCCGAGTCCTGCGAGTAGATGGCATATTGGGAGGAGGTAAATGTTAAAAAGTGTGGCGGACAGGGCTGATCCTTGTGGGACTCCAGTTGTAGCTTAATTTTTTCAGATAGGGAGTTTTTGATTTGTACTTGGGAAAAATCTATTGCTTAGATATGACTCAAACCAGGTTATTGTTTTGTTGATGAGTCCTATTTCCCTGTACGTACCCGGATCAGTCCAGACACCTGGGTTGCGACTATAATGCTGCTGAGAGATCTAATAGAACCAGGATGTAGTGTTTTACTGTGTCAAAGCCTCTTAATATATTAACTGATAGTGCTAATAGTAGGGTTTCCGTGCTGTAGTGTTTACGAAAACCATGTTGTGCAGGATATAGTATGTTATTACTTTCTAAGTGCTCTGTTGTTTTTGGACAGTTTTTTCAATAAGTTTAGCTATTAATGGTAAGTTCGAAACTGGTCTTTCCCTGTACGTACCAGGATCAGTCCAGGACACCTGGGTTGTGACTCCGCACCAGTAGATGGAGACAGACTAAAACTTGTGGGCGGAGCCATATATGCCCCTGTGCCAGTCACAGCCCCTCAGTCTTACTCTGTCTCCAGTAGGTGGTGCAGGTCTAGTCACAGCCTCTGAGTGGCCTGAGGACTGATAGTTAGTCAGGGTCTTTGTGGTTTTATTGGTTTTGGTTTATTGCTTTGGTTCATTTAAAAAAAAAAAAAAAAAAAAAAGAAAAAGGAAATTTAAAGGTGAGAAGACACAGAGGACGTACTGGGGAGACTCAGGACTCCGGACAGCGGCAGGTTTGAGTACAAAAAAAAAAAAAAGATTGTGCTTTTATTTTCTTGTGCGGCTCTCCGTTTCTTCGCCGGGGGGGGGGGGAGTTTGCTCGGCGAGGGGCGGGGAGTGTTTTCGGCGGTAGGAATTAATTATTTAATTTCAAATTTGTTAGTTTGCCGCCCGTTCCGCCGCGACCGCGCGGATGCCGAGGGGATCGATTTGCCGCGCTTGCGGCTCGGCGCACGCGCGGTTTTCATGAGGGGGGATTCGCTCCGCCTGCGTTCCGGGCGGGAGGGACCGTTCGGGACAGACAGGGGGGGGCCGATCCCGGTCGGCACCATCGCCGTCACGCGCTTTGGCCGCTTCTGTCATGCCGGCTGACCCCTTCCCGCTCAGCGCGGGAGCGGCGGCCATCTTGGGGTCAGCCCGCGAAATTGTACGCGATCCGGCAGGGAATCCCGGCATGCCTCCCGCGTTGTCTCCTCAGCACAGGCCTTTGAGGGGGGGGTCCTCTGGGGGGGGCTAAGTCCCCGGATGAGGCTAGCAAGGATGGTCCTCCTCTGTTTCGGGGTCCTAGTTTTTGGCCGTTTTCGCGCTCCTATGGCGCAAGGTACTCAAGGGCAAGGCCCGCAGGCGCAAGGAGAAGCATGGCCACTCTAAGGGGGATGACCCACGGCAGAAGAAATCCGGGTCCTCGTTTTTCGGCCGCTTTCGCGCTCCGACTGCACAAGGTGCTCAAGTACAAGGGCCGCAGACGCAAGGAGAGGCATGGCCACCCTAAGGGGGACGGCCCATGGAAGAAGAAATCCCGGGAGGGCCCAGATTTCTCCCTGGCTCCAGCAACGGGAAGGCGACCACCGAGAAGGGTCCCGCAGGATACGGAGTCTGAGTCCACCTCACAGGATCAGGTGGATCCGCCCGGAGAGCCCCTGAGGGGGGCCGATGGAGCGTCCGGGGACAGTTCTGCCCTGACTGGCCCAGGCAAACCATCACAAACCGGTGATGGGGATGACACTAAGGTGGTTCAGTTTTTACGCAGAGATGAACTGTCCCCGCTTATCCCGGCTATCCTCAACGACCTAGGGGTGGAAGCCCCACCGACAGGTTCGCGCCCTGGAGCGAACATGGACCCAGTCCTGCTGGGGCTCACTGGTCCAGCGGTGACCTTCACATTCCGTTTCTCGGCGTCAGTCATATTGTTTCAGGAATGGGATACTCCGGAGCTGGGTCTGTAGGGGACCAAGGCAATGGACAAGCTTTATCCGCTGCCAGAGGACGTACTGGAGCTTCTACGGCTTCCGGCTTCCGAAGGTAGATTCGGCAGTGTTGGCAGTAACAAAGAGGTCAATCTTCGAGGTTTCAGCATGAAGGGGTCCGAGCTGCCCTCTGTAGTAACTACGCCAGGCGGGCTAGTTTGCGTCGGGCCCAAATTCTACAGGCGACTGCAGGTTTTTTGGCTCAAGAGGCCACGCCGGCGGATCGTCTGGGGGCTGCCATCGCCTATAGTGCGGATGATTTCTATGATCTACTGCGTACTTCGGCTAATTCCATGGTCGCTGCTTTCGGCTCACCCATTGGTTTTGGCTTCGCAACGGGGCAGCGGATGGATCCTCCAAGGCTCTCCTTGGGGCACGGCCCTTCAGGGGAAAGCTGTTGTTCGGTAAAGAGTTGGATGCTGGAGGTTTTTCCCTGGGTGAGAACCGGGTTTTCAAGCTCCCAGAAGACAGGTCCGGAACTCGGTCCTCCTATTCTGCTACGTCCCGTTTCCACGGTAGCAAGAGATCTCGTCCCCAGAGGTCCTCTGGGCCTTCTTATCGCTCGACGTCTTCACTGGCCTCCCCGTGGCTGCAGTCCTTCCGGGGGAAGCGTTACGGCAGCCAGGGAGGAACCCCGTCCGGCACGGGGCCCAAGACCTCGCAATGAGATACTGCTGGGCCATTCCTTAAGGCAGCCATAGCCCTTCGTTCCAAACGTAGGGGCGAGGTTGACTTTGCTTTTCATGGACTGGGCCAAAATAACGTCCGCCCTGTGGGTCCTCAACTTATTGCAGCACAGTTCTGAGTTACGTTTTGCACGAACTCCACCGGATAATTTCCTGATGTCGCTCTGCACAGATCCAAGGAAAACAGGGGCGGTGCACTGCACCCTCCAGCGCCTAGAGACCTTAGAAGCAGTCCTCCCCGTACCTCCCAATCAGCGAGGCACAGGTCGTTGTTCCATTTACTTCATTGTCCCGAGGAAGGACGGCACGTCCTGGCCCATTTTGGTTCTCAAAGGGGTAATCAAATGGCAACGTCCCTCGGACTTGGCCCGAATCAGCCAATCGTCCAAGTAGGGGTGTACCAGGAACCCTTCCAGTCGAAGTTGTATCCGCTACGACTACCATTACCTTCGTACACGTGCAAGGAGCCGTGGCGAGTCCGAAGGGGAGAACCCGGAATTGGTAGTGCCTGCCTAAGATGCACAATCTGAGGAGCCGCTGGAAAAACGGTGGGATGCCGACATGGAGGTACGCCTCTGTGAGATCCAAGGAGGCTAGGATTTCGCCTGGACGCACCGCAGCAATCACTGGCCGAATCATTTCCATCTTGAAGGTTGGACCGCGCAGGCTTCGTGCACGCAAGCTTCAGCCTAAAGTGCGTCGATTATGGAGTCTTTAGCTGCCGCTGGTTGCGATTCTCTGACGGTTCTGGGGTCTATGGCGTCCACCCTGGCGTTGGTTCCTTGGGCTTTGCTCATCTACGCCCAGACGTTTTCACCTACCGCTTCCGCTCACGGCCCGGACGAGGGCCAGTCTTCACTGGTGGCTCGATTTGGACCATCTCACTTGCGGTATATCCCGGCTGGTTCCCAACTGGACAGTGGTGACGACGGATACCAGCCTCTCCGGTTGGGCAGCGGTCTGCCTAAGCAAGTCAGTGCAGGGCCGGTGGTCCTCCGGCCAGTCGCAGTGGTCCATCAACCGTCTGGAAACCTGAGCGTTACGCCTGGCCCGGCAGGCCTCCCTCCCTGTGGTCCCCCCCCCCCCCCCCCCCGTGGTCCGGGGGAAGGCGGTCCGCGTGTTGTCGGACAATGCAACAGCGGTATCGTACATCGATCGCCAAGGGGGGACAAGGAGTCCACTAGTGGTGGAGAAGGCGCACCTGCTGATGAGCTGGGCAGAGCGCCATCTCGGCTCCATCGCCGCGTCCCACATTGCCATCTCGGCTCCATCGCCGCGTCCCACATTGCCGGGGTCGACAATGTCCAACCGGACTTCCTCAGCCGCCACCATCTAGATCCCGGGGAATGGGAGTTGGCGGACGATGTTTTTCCGTGGGGGGCTGCCCCACATGGACCTGATGGCCACATGGAACAATGCGAAGGCTCCGCGTTTCTACAGTCGGCGTCGAAAACGGGGAGCAGAAGGCGTCGACGCGCTGGTCCTTCCTTGGCCGACGGTTTTTGCCCCTGTACAGGTTTTCCCCGTGGTTGATGGTCGGCAAGTTTCTGCGGCGCATAGATTGCACCCGTTCCATGTGCTCATGGGGGCACCGGAGTGGCCACGTCGTCCGTGGCTCGCAGGTTTCATCCAGTTGTCGGTGACGTCTCCTATTTGTCTCCATGGGTTCGCGGGGCTCCTACATCAGGACCCGGGCTGCCTGGAGGTGGCGGATCACGTCTATCTCGCGGCATGGGTTTTTGAGAGGAGTCGCCCGAGGAGAAAAGGTTACTCAGATGCAGTGATAGCCTCGTTGCTGTGGTACAGGACGCGGTCTACGTCTCTGGCTTCTGTCTGGGTCTGGGCGGTTTTTGAGGATTGGTGCGTGCAGCGAGCGATGGATTCATTTTCTGCTTCAGTCGCAGAGATTCTAACGTTTCTTCAAGCCGGTCTGGTCAAAGGCTTGCCGTGCAGTTCGCTACGGGTCCAGGTGGCGGCGCTTGCACGTTTGCGGGGTAAGGTCCGGGGAGCCTTCTTGGCTCTTCCTCCGGATATCTCCCGTTTTCTTCGGGGGGCTGAACGTCTCCGTCCTCCATTGCGTCCACCTTGTCCGTCTTGGAACTTCTACTGGGTTCTTCCGCCCTAGGCTCTGCTCCGTTGGCGCCATTGAAGCGCGCAACTCCGAAGGCCCTTCCTTTGAAGACGGGCGGAGTTGCGGGCGCTGTCCTGTAGGGAACCGTTCTTGCGGATTTCCGATCCTGGAGTGTCCTGGCGGCCGATCCTTTTCTTCCTTCCTAAGGTTGAGTCGTCTTTTCACGTGAATTAGTCAGTGGAGTTAACGGCGTTTTCGGGTCGGGGAGTCCTCTGATCCCCAGTCGGTAGCTGGACGTGCGGAGGTCTCTTCTTCATTTAGAGGTTACTAATCCGTTCCGGGTAACCGACCATCTGTTCGTTTTGTTCTCGGGGCCAAAGAAATGGGCCGCTGCGTTCCGCCCGACGTTCGTGCGTTGGCTTAAGGAGGCCATTGGCTCCAGGCCGCATCCTGGGCGGAAACTTCTCAGGTATCGCCTCAAGAGATTGGCAGGGCGGCTACCTGGAAGTCGAGGTATCGCCTCAAGAGATTGGCAGGGCGGCTGCCTGGAGGTCGATGCATACCTTTATCAGGCATTATCGGTTGGATGTCCGGGCTCCCGATTCCGGGGGATTTGGAGAGAGGGTACTCCGAGCGGGCCTCTCTGCTTCCCACCCTAGGTAACTTTTGCTCTGGTACATCCCAGGTGTCCTGGACTGATCCTGGTACGTACAGGGAAAGGAAAATTAGTTTCTTACCTGATAATTTTCGTTCCTGTAGTACCAAGGATCAGTCCAGGATCCCGCCCGCAGAGCTTCGCCACAGTAACGGAGAGTCCGCTCATAATTGTTCTTAGTCCTGCTGATCGCTTGTTTAGCTCTCCCGGTTGGGGAGTCCGGTTAGGAGTTTGCTGCTAAGTTTTGGGTTGGTTAGTGAATTTTCTAGTCAGTTTTATTGATTGGTTGCATTGCTACTTTGACATTACGTATGACTGAGGGGCTGTGACTGGCACAGGGGCATATATGGCTCCGCCCACAAGTTTTAGTCTGTCTCCATCTACTGGTGCGGAGTCACAACCCAGGTGTCCTGGACTGATCCTTGGTACTACAGGAACGAAAATTATCAGGTAAGAAACTAATTTTCCTATAGTTGCTCAGATTTAGGGGGTCCAGGTTCTTTTTCTTAATGATTGGTTTGATTATGTCCCCTTTTAGTATATCTGGCATAGATCCTTAGGGAGAGGTTGATAACATTAGTTAGTGTTGGAGCGACTGTATTGGCTAGTTTTTTTAAATTCTGTTATGGGTATGGTGTCAATTGAATGAGGAGCTGGGTTCAGCTTTTTTATCATGTTCTCAACTTCATTGTGTGATATCTCTTCGAACTCTGACCATAAATTAACGTCCCTTGTGAGCATCTTAATCTCTTGCTTGGTTGTGTTCGGGATTTTATTTCTTAATTTTTCAATTTTGTCTTTAAAAAACTGAGCTACTTCATTGCATTGATTCTCTTGTAAGGTCTGGAGATTGTGTTGTCACTGGTGAGGTTTTTTACTTATGTTAAATAGGGTTCTGGGATTGTTTGCAAACTTTTCTATTTTTGCGCTGTAATATTTCTTTTTGGTTTCAAGAATTACTTGTTTGTAGTAGGCCAGTTGTTTTCTGTATTTTGTTTTGTTTTATTCCTGTTCCATTCCTTTTCTTTCTTTCTAAGGGTTCGCATCACTTCTTTGATTTGCTCGTTATGCCATGGGTTTATTTGTTTTGGTTCTTTAATGCAGGCCATTTTTGGGGGTTTATTTTGTTTGCCAGTTCCGTGGTTCTATTTATCCAATCTGTCGTTGCAGTGTGTCTGTTTGTGTGATTGCAGTGAGTTCTTCGTGTAATTTTTCTTTTAGTATATCAATATCAAAGGGCGGGAGGTATTTGAATTCCACTGGTTCCGTGTTTTGTATCTTTATTGGACCTGTGTGTTTGATCTGGGATTTAATAAGGAAGTGGTCTGACCATGGAATTTGTGTGTAGTCTGTTTTTATGTTTTCTAGGAAGGTGACTGTTAATGAAGATCAGGTCTGAGTGCCCTGCTTTGTGTGTTGGTTTATCCGTAACTGATTTATTGAAGCCTAGTGCAGTCATTGTGTCAATTAGCGTTTTGCAGGTATTTGATAGTGGGTGAACATTGACTGAAGGAGATTATATTGTAGGCTGGTGATCTGTAATCTTCAACCCAAAAATGTGTTAATACGTTGCCTCCGTAATTTCTTACCTGTAGCCCTCTTACACACAGGAGTAGCTGTTTCTATAGGGATTGTACACAGGGCTGCGTGTATAATTGTGAGGCTAGTTCTAGGCTAGATAATGTTTTATGTTTTACTTTATTGTTTAGTTTTACTTAGGTTTTATTCTGGTTATTGTATTTGATTGTATTTTATGTGTATTTTTATTTGCATGTTCACTGCTTTGCTTGGTCTTTGGATCTGAAATTGGTATATAATGCATTTTAAATAGTGGGGGGAGTATACCTCTATAATGTCCTGCAACACCCAGCATTTCTGGGATGAGGACATGCACCTCACTCCACCCTGCAGCTGCACCTCCTACTATTCCAGTACTGGAACAGCTTCCCCCTGCCCCACCACCAGCATTACCTGCACCGCTGTGTGGTGACCTGCTGCATTCCTGTCATTCTAACCCTGAGCCTTACCAGAGCACAGACTGCTCATCATCTTGAGTTGTATAAAATAGTCAAGCAATTGTATGAGGACAGGTACTTGTAAGAAATCCCGTTATAGGATTGAAATTGAGATACTAGATGTGAAAATCTGGTGTGCATCTGATTTCTTCCTTCTCCCAGTCTTTTCCTATAGGAGCCTTTTTAAAAATTATTTGTATCCCTCTGTTCTAAACTTTGTTTTTGCAGTTGCTTTTTAATAAACACAGCAGACAGAATAATCCGAGTGTATGATGGGCGGGAAATCCTGACCTGTGGGCGAGATGGGGAGCCAGAACCCATGCAAAAGCTGCAGGATCTGGTGAACAGGTGGGAGCAATACGTACGACTTTCCTTCAAATGTTGCAGAGTGCTGTGCTGGCCTCGTTGTTTTGCAGAAGTGTTTTCTGTTCACATACATGTGCATTTACTATACATTATACTCTGTCTTTAATGCACGTCACCACAGTGTGTTTAGTGTCCCTCTCACACATTCTCAGTGTATTGTGTGTGTGTGTGTGCAAGTGTAGTCTTTGCGCTCTTTCCTTTAGGCTTCTTTGCCTCTCATGTAGTGAGAAAGTTACCTGCTGCTGTCCCACCTCCATTATTTGCAGGACACCATGGAAAAAGTGCTGCTTCTCTGGGGATGGCGAGTACATTGTGGCAGGATCAGCACGGCAGCATGCTCTATATATCTGGGAAAAGAGCATTGGGAACCTGGTGAAAATCTTGCATGGAACCCGTGGGGAGCTACTTCTGGACGTGGCTGTGAGCACATCATGTTAGCATAGAATGGCAACTCTCCCTGCGTCGCAGACACAGATTTATTTATTTGTATCCATGCAGTACCCATAGTAGAAATATGAACTATGAATAGAAACTGTATAAATGGGAAATAAACATGCACAGTAGTAGCGTTGCTTCATAAAGGCAAGAAGCCATTAGTTCCATGATCCATGTTAATTTCGTCCTGCTTTTATAGTACTCCAATAAAAAGCCAGGTTTTACAACTCTCCTTCAGGGATCCTGTTCTGTGGAAGGGAGAGTCGTAATGTTCTGTTTGGGACATACAAGTCTATTTTTCAGATATTGAAGGCTAACTCTTAAAATTCAGTCTGAAAACAATAGACAGTAGGTGGAAGCGATCAAGAGCCAGAGTGGATAGGATTCTGAAGGGTTTTGGGGCCCATATTCTGGACCTATTGGGGTTGGTTTAATTTTGTCTGCAATCCCATGTATAGAATGTTGCAGTAATTGTGCCGTAATCTTACAAAGTATTTGTCTGTCATAGGCTTCTCTCGCTAAATAAGGGCAGTGATTCCAAAGAAACTGTAATTGGAAGGAAGAGACTTAATATTATCAATGGGGGCTGCATAGATAATAGAATCCAGAATGACAACTCCGTTACCTCAGACTTTTATCTTATCTTCATTCATGAATCGGCAAGAGCTTGGCTTATACTGAAATGTGTGTTCTGCTATTCCAGTGGCATCCTGTCCGGCCCATAATAGCTTCCATTTCCAGTGGCGTGGTGTCCATATGGGCACAGAATCAAGTGGTAGGTTTCTAACATCTGGGGACTCTGACATTATAGTGGGAGATCAGGCGATTGTATGCCTGTACTTTCAACTGCACGTAACGTGTAAGCTGGATTTCTTATTGCTCGTATTCAGCTGACGGAGCATAAAGTGCCTCGCTTGCTCACCAGGCTGTGGCTGGCGGGAAGCAGTGCGGCTCAGCGCCTCGCCTGAGTTGTTTTTTGAGAAGTACTGCTTTTGTGAGTTGATTTTTCATTGTTATGGTGTAGGAAAACTGGAGTGCCTTTGCCCCCGACTTCAAGGAACTGGACGAGAATGTGGAATACGAGGAGAGGGAGTCTGAATTTGATATAGAAGATGAGGATAAAAGTGAACCAGAGCAGACAGGTAATCCTGAGAGAGTGCAGGTGTCGCTCTGCAGCAGCTCCTGGAGGCACGTAATGTAATGTAAAGCAGATCCGTGAATGCTGCCGGACCCGTGCTTAGGTGTCACGGAATGTAATGTAATGTAAAGCAGATCCGTGAATGCTGCCGTACCCGTGCTTAGGTGTCACGGAATGTAATGTAATGTAAAGCAGATCCGTGAATGCTGCCGGACCCGTGCTTAGGTTAGTGGGCTGACCAGCTGTCTGCCATGTCTAGTGCAGGATGGGGTAGGACCTTTATCTGCTTGTAGCTGGGAACTGATTTCTTAACTTTCCCATATCCGGCCATACAGGTGCAGACGCAGCCGAAGACGAGGAGGTTGATGTAACCAGCGTGGATCCCATAGCAGCTTTCTGTAGCAGGTAACTGGTTGGTTGAGGGCTGCGTACTTGTGTGAGTAAGCCTGAAATTGCAACTCTCCTTTCAGTTTGGCTTTTGATTTATTGTTGTCTTCTGTAGTGATTGTAAATCTTGACTCTAAGTGGTGGTTTGGGATGTTCAGGTCTTGCTTCTGTTCTGAGTCATACAGAGCGTCAGCAATGCCCAAGGCCACATTCTACAGTGCCCTGCTTTCTTCTGGATGGGTTTTGGATCCTGTTTGAAAAAATAAAATCAGCTCCCCTGTCTGTACAGTGACGAGGAACTGGAAGACTCCAAGGCCTTGCTGTACTTGCCCATCGCGCCAGAGGTGGAGGACCCTGAAGAGAACCCTTATGGGCCACCTCCTGATGCTGTACAGACATCAGTCACCGAGGATGGGATGGCTTCAGAGAAGAAACGGCAGGCCACATCAGATGGCTCTCAGCTGCCAAAGAAAAAACCCAAAACCACGACTGTGGAGCTGCAAGGAGTGCCTGTGGACGGTGAGCGTGTGGCGTGGCTGAGAACCTAATCTAGTCTAACAGGAGCTGACTCTTATTCGCTTCTGTTTTTAGTTTCCTGCTTTCCTCGTATCCAGGGGGATCTGCATGACTAATGTCTCCATGTCTGTTGTGTCTCTGATTCTTGACCACCTGGCTCCTCTCTGGCTTTCCAGAAGTGCACCCCCTGTTGGGTGTGAAAGGGGATGGAAAGTCCAAGAAGAAGCAAGCAGGCAGGCCAAAGGGATCAAAAGGTAAAGAGAGAGACTCTCCATTTAAACCGAAAATCTACAAGGGGGACAGAGGTTTGCCTCTGGAAGGAGCAGTGAAGGGTAAAGTGCAGGCGGAGCTGGGACAGCCCCTGACAGGTAAGGACCCCGTTTGGAGGCCCCCACCATCCCATCCCATCCCATCCCATCCCGTCTTCCCCAGCTTGCCTGCTTTTACTTCTTCTTTATGCTCGTTTTGATGCTGCCAAGGATGGGCACATTTGTGGCATCTCTGCAAAGCTCCCCCTTACAGGTTTAGAGGGAGATATTCTAATGGCGCAGTGGGGATCTTGGGTTCCTTTTTTAGCAAAGAGGGTCAACTGCAATAAGCGATTGGCACGGGGAATCACTCGGAGCAGCCAGTGAGGAGGAGTTGAGCTTTAAATCAAAGCAGGAGATAAGAGGCTCTCGTTTTGCATGCACAGAATGATGCCTGTCCTTTGTTGCAGCTCCTGCTGCTGTTTTGCACCTGTGCAGGTGCGATTCCCTACCCTTGTGCCCTCCCCTTCCCCCCCCCACACCTTTGCTTGCTATGCAGATCCTATTTTGTCTGCTCTGCTGTTTCTGCTGCCCGCCGCTGTCTTGCTTGTGTGATGAATTTGCTGTTGTGCTGTGTATAGCAGGGAGGCAGGGGAACAGAGGTATGCAGGGAACAGCTGTGCTGTTTTTTTCTGAACTTGGCACACGAGTATAAAGCTACAGGCCACATCTGGAAGCAAGTGAGCTCTAGCACCCCACCCTGGCCACAGAGCGTACAGCATGTAAGAGCAGTGCCTGCTTTTCAGCAGCACCCTCCCTGAGCTTGTAGTACAATTGATTAGACTGTGCAACTCTGAACAAAATCATGCAGAATGCATGAGTCAGCCCTGCTTATCAGTAGCCATTAGTTGAGGCCGCACTGCATTTTCTGTATCTCATGGTATGTATGTGGAACGATAGATCAGGAAAATAGCAAATTACTCAAGTGCACACTTCTGGTGCCTGAAATGTGCTTACCCTGTTGGTGGATGCATGCATGTTCCTGAGGTACTGAACTCTAAAGCATGTTGAGTTGAATGGTGTTAGAAAAAGCTAGCTTGCTTTTGAGATTAGGACATTGGCGAGAATTTTATTTTTCCCTGCCTGACCTGCTAGTGTTGTGGACTCCTCCTCTGGTCTGTGTTTGTGCTTTCAGAAGCAGGAGACTTCATGCTCACTCTCCTCTCTAAGTCAGTGACGCTTTAGAGCTTGGTGACGACTGCAACACCGTGGCAGCTTGCTGGCGGAGCGCTACGCTGATTCTGAGACCTGCTAACAACCCTTTTCTTTTCTTCACATCTGTTTTTGGTCTTAGGAGGTGGTGCAATTTCAGAACTGTTGTGAAGACAGGAGTGTGCCCACCCACTCCTACACACACCTACTCTCTGTTTCTCTGTCCTGTACAGTGATGGGACAAGGGGTGGCCTGCCAGTAACCTGTGCTCGGCAGGATGCATTTTTAAAGTCAGAAGAGAGATTTTGGAAGATGAATTTCTTTTCCTCTTGGGAAAGGTGCTGGTGGGGCTCTGTACTTGTCCTCAGACAGAGAAAACCTAGAAAGCATTGTTTCCCTGAATGTAAGCCCCTTGCTCTGAAGCTGAGAAGCATTAAACTAGATTCAAGGTGGAAAGGACCCCGTTACCTGCTGTACGCATGGTAGCTCTGCCCACCACTTCTGGCAAACCTTTCTTTTGGTTTTTATAGGTTGTCACTGTATTTTTCTATTTTTTTGTATTTGGGGTTTGTTTGTTTTTTTTGCCGTCTTTGTCACAGGCTATGAGAGGAGGGTCTTCCTCCACCCCACCCTTTCCAGTGCAGCGATGGCAGAAGTGGCCCCAGGAGCATGCACAGGGGCTCTGAGAATGATGCCCCTGCCTCTGTTACGTAGCAGGAAATGGCAGCGTTTCTACCCCACTGCTTGGGAGCTAAGATGCTCGCTGTGTTTGGGATGCACTCATCTGTTCAGCTGGATTTCCCTTAACACTGAGTCACTTTCTGCTCTGAATGCAGCGGCTCTCGTGTTACTTGTATCGGGTCTGGTAAGGACGCTCCTGATCACTGGCTGCAATGGTTTTGGTGGACTGTGTTCTTCCCTGGACTGATGTTATGGTGGCTGTTACTGTCACTGTGTGGACCTTTTTCTATTCAGTTTTCCTTGTGCACCTGCAAGTGGCAGAGCAGCAGAGCGTGAGGGTTTGGCTGCCTCCCAGGGATGCTTCCTTTCTATTTATTGCCACGGGGCTCCTATGGTAATCACACACGCACCCCGTCCAGCGGGCTGCAGCAGGCCAGAAGCCATCCTAATGCCTGTGTGCGTATGCGTGAAGAAAGAAAGCTGGGTTTGATCTGTAATTCTGTATTCATTGGAGGTGATTTAATGTCTGCTGTCAGGACTTGCTTTCTGCTCACAGTTTGTTAATGTAACAGTTTCTTATATTTACGTCTTCTCACATCTGCAGGATGGCTTTCTCTGATGAAAGGGCAAAGTTGTACTAAATATTCTGCCATGGGTTTTATTTGCTACCAGATTCCCTCTTTGCAGGGAGAGAGACTGCAGATACGATGTATAGTTTTTGTTTTCATTTGATTATAAATTTGGGGGTTACTGTGACTTTTTTTTAAACCTACATGTCCTAGACAAGATGACCTGGTTACTTCCTGCTCCTTGGTGCGCCCCTCTTGTGATCCATTTATCAGAAGGAGAGGTGGTGTAGGCAAGAGTCAGGCAGATGAAATCAGTGGAAAGATTACTCTGCATTCTTTTTTCCTAAAAATCATTTTGAACAAATTGAGCTTTTCACAGTTTTTATATTGAAAGTTTAAAGAGCAGAATGGCATAACTGTGTCTCTTGCATTGTGTTTGGACAGCTTTGCGTGCTCATGTTAACTTGTGGTGGGTCACACCACCTAGAAAACCCCCAGTTCATCCTGAGAGAGGAAAGGTTCTCTCCATGCGTACTCGTATTAATAAATGTGGCCAAAGGAGGTTCCCTGCATGTACCAGGATCAGTCCAGACCATGGGGTTATGCCTCCCTTCCACTGACCTAGTGTGCTTCAGATGCCTCTGCTTTTTAACAGTAAATAATAGATCAGAAAATGCACTTAGTGTAAGGGGATGGAGGGAAAGTGGTGATTTCTCTGCAGATTACAATGTTCTGCACTTACGGGTGCATTAGTTGGTTCTCTGCAGAGCAGCAGCTCTTGATGTGCCCGGGATTGAGGTTTTCAGTGCATGCGTCCATTCCTTCCTCTTCAGCTTGATCCAGGATCTTGTCCAGTTCTCTAGGCAGCTTTGGGTTTGTGTGCACGACGGGTACAGTGCTGAGATCCCTTTACACTTTTCCAGGACTGCTGGCTCCTTTTACCACAATACTGTCGACCCCACTCGAGCTCTGACTTCACCTTTGTTTTTCCCTGATTAAAGATTTTTCCTTATCACATTTTCATCTCAACCAGTCCATTGTCCTTCCCCTTTCACAAGACCAACTCCTGAATTTTAGGAGCCTGCATAAGCTTCCAGTTTGATAGAAGTAAGCAGGTGCTGGCGGCTTTTGATGAGGCTGTGTGGGAAGTAGAGTCTCCAGCTGAGAACCGCCCTATTGGGGTCGCTGCTAAGCCTTGCACGGGGAGTGTCTGAAGCTGGGCCCCCTGGCAGGGCTCACGCTAGGCCTGCCACCTGGCATTCACATCTTCTGAAAGGGACTACTTTTCATGCCCTAGCCAGATCAAAGAAAAACCTACCCTCCCACCTCCAGGCTTCTATGTACACGCAGCATTTTATTTAGTTACCCAGACATTAGGGGATGGGGAAGGTATAGGGCACCCCCCCCCCCCCTACCTGTTTCAGCGCAGACTCTGTGCTTCTCAGGGCCACGAGCTGAGAAGCACACAGTCTCTCTTTCTCTTTGCTGCGAGCGGGATAGGCCCCGCTTGCGGCACCACGTGGCTGCTCTTCAGTGCCCCGTATGGCTCAGCACCCTAGGCGACTGCCGAAGTTCGCCTAATGGACGTGCCGGCCCTGGGACGGATGGATTGAAAGTTTAATTATAAATCAGTTCCCTGAGGAAGTTATTTTTCCTATTTGTACCCCAGATCAGTCCAGACAAGTGTTTTTTGCATCCCTACCAGCAGATGGAGGCAGCGAATAAGAGTTTCCAGGCACTGCTACGTAACTGGGAGTGCCATGTGCAGTGCCTCAGTATTTCTCTGTCTCCAGCAGGTGGTAGAGGTGCAATCCTGCAGGCTGGAGAATGAAAAAAAAAAAGACAGGACCGGATTCTCGTGTGGGCCACCCTCAGGTAGAGCAGACCGAGCAGGGGGTTGGTTGGTATCTCTTGTTTAGCTCAGCCACGACATTGAGGGCCCATCTGCTTTATGCTTGGGCTATTCTGGTAAATTGGGGGAGGGAAGCTCCAGCACCTGCAGAGGCTCGAGGGATGAACTGCATGCACTGAAATCTCTTCTGTGGTTGCCACTGCTTCCACGGGGCACATCAGGTGTCCCTGCAAAGCTTGCTGGTCTGTGGAGGAAATATTTCTTTGCTAAGTAACTCGTCCTTCAGTGTGTTATGATAAGGGGGTTGCATGGTTTATGCAGTAAAAAGACATCCCTGATTATGAAAATGAAGTGCTGCTTTGTAAGATTTTACTTCGCTAATAAGTGCTTCAGTCGCTGAGGGACAATCATCGTCCCTTTTGCCTTCTGCCATCTTGCATACAAACCTTACACAGCCCCTTCCCCCGTTCTGGCAGCTGCCATGTTTTGCTGAAAGTGTGCATGAACATGGCACTTTAATTGCAGGTGCTGGGAAGCTGATTTTAAATCATTGGCTTCACCTGACTGGCCTCTGAAGCAGGCCTTGGGATGCCCACACCGAGCAGGACGCTCCATGTCCGAGGTTTGCTGCTGAAATCTCCAGACAAAATTTGCAAAGCAAATATTCTGTAAACTGCTGGGAACGCTGTCAGACTTGCAGAAAGTCTCCTCTTGTGTACATACATTTTTTTTATATTTCTTTGCGTTCGTTTTTATTTGATGTCATTTTGTACAGAATTTTTCAATGGCTGTCTAATTGTAAATACTGAAATAAAGCAGACCTGGCTTGGATGTCTGAGCCTCGCAGAACTTCTGTTGCTTATTTTCCTTATTCTTTGAGCCCATCCATCCATCCGTACTGCTGCCTTCAGAATCCTGTTGTTTGCAATAACTTTTATGGGAATAGTTTGGCCAGAGCCAGAAGTACTTTTCCAGCTCGGTGCATGGAAGTTGTTGGCCCTGGGCTTTGGTGTCTCCATAGCCCCATGGGCTGCTGATTTTATGGGGTTAGGTGCTTCACCTAATGAGGAACACGTCCAGACATGCTCTCGGCATGGGTAACTAGTTTTACGCTGACTGAGCAGCAAAATACTGGTCTGACCTGGCAGAGCTGGACCCAGCCAAAGCAAACTTTGGGTCAGTTCTGTAAAGGACGAGAGTCTGATAAAACTGTCACTGCTGGGCTTTAGATGTGAAAGTCTGGAAGATTACAAATGGAAGAAAGCCCTTGTTGCTGGTGGATATAGTGAGGGGAGTGTTAACAGCGCAAGTGGTGTCAGATTTCCGTGACAAAAATTGACTCAAAACCAGCATTATGAAGGGAAATATTTAATTTTGTGATTTGGAAAGCGAACAGGTGGCAATTATTTGTCTGCAATTTACTGATAGCTAACCCTCCCCCTGTTTGCTTTCCAAGAGAATGGCCCATTGGACATCTGACGTCAGCGCGGGCTGCAGGCCTGGGCGATGAGAATTGTGCTGTCAGAAGAGCTTTATTAGGTAATGGTGCTGGTTCTAGCACGTAGCAAGCATGTGATTCTGAGAGTATTCCTCCCTCCGAGGCACACGTGGCAGGGCTGTGTGGCCACTTGGAAACAAAGCAACTTGTTAATATTAAAAAAGGGGAAAAAATCTTGTTCCCCATTAGCGAGGGTTGTGATAAGGCTCTGGGGCCATGAGAACCTTGGCAGTGACTGTCGTCGGGATATTGCTTCCTTGGATGGTAACGTATGACATTCCCCAGATAACCTTTCCTCCAGAGCTTAAAGCCGTCTCTGGTAAAGTGCTGATCAATGCCACAACTTGTTCTGTCACCTGTGGGCTGGGCCACAAGGACGATGTTGTGTGCCTCGTCCGCCCTGACGGCACTAAAAGCAACTGCGAAGTCAGACGCGTGAGCTGCCTGACCAACTGGGTGTGTGGCTTACAGACATTCACCGTCCCTGCAGGCCGTGACTTTGAGATCAGCTGCTTTACCACAGCCGTCCTTAGCACCGGCAGTCAAAGCTTGCTGTACAACTGGAGGGCTGCCAGGGGCATTATTAGCACGGACGATTCTCTCTTCAAGCCCTTCAAAACCAAGAACTACACCATCAAGTTTCAGCCGGCTCTGGAGAAGGATGCAGGGACTTACCGCTGCGATGTGCAGCTGGTGGTGAATTTAAAGCTGATCAAGAGGGTTTATTTTGGTTTGAAAATCATCTCTAAAAAGTTGGTGAATCTGGATTTTGAAAAGTTCTTGACGAGTAAGGAAAAGCTGGAGGCACTCGCTGCCACTGAGGAGCAAAAGCCTGAATACTCTGTGGCCTTGGAGGAGCTGCCGTGGCAGACGAAGGCCCTCTATGTGTTCCTGATCGGTGGGGGGAGTGGCTTTCTCGCAGCCCTGATACTGGGAGTACTCCTGTATATTTTGCTTGTAAAACAGAAGCAGAGTATATTTGAGGAGCAGCACTGAAATGTTTTGGTAGTGAATTTGTAATTCACCGATGGGGAAATGACTATCCTGTCACTTTTTTTAAATTTTATACGCTTTTTTGCAGCATGACGCATTTCCTGGTTTATGGTAAAGAAGGGCAATTTTTTTTTTTTTTGCTTGTCTTGGTAAATCAAGGCTTTTGTATTTGTCGTCTTCACATGCAGGAGAGAGTTTGACAGGTACCTGCTGATGCAATAAGCTTTAGGCAGTTTCCCCAAGCAGGACCTCCCCTACTCTTCCATCTACATATACAGGTCTGAAGGATTTGTTTTGACAAAATTGCTAACTATAGAATGAAATGGATTGGGCCTAAGCGCAAATGTTTGTAAGGAATATGAATGAAATGCACCATAACCTGATGAAATAAAGCACTGAATACCGGTCAGTCTTGTCCTGCTTCCATCCACTCCATTCTTTGCACCCCTGGTCCTAGCCCTGCCATTACAACAATTGTTGGCCAAGGGCTACTGACCACAGTGCCATTCAGAGGTATCTGATAAGTGCTGTGATTGCTATTTTGGGTGGTGAGAGAGAACCTGACTCCCAAGGGGGGTAAAAGCCCCTGCCTGCCCCGAATCTTGGAACCCAGATGTTTCGCAGCCCTGCCACTCAGCTAGCAGCTGGTTACAAAAGCATACAAATGTAACCTAAATTAGAAAAAGATTTTTAATAGTAGAAACTTGAGGCCTGCTTCTTATTTGAGTGTAAGCAGCTTTGTAATATTTCTTATCCCATTGCCTGAAATCCTGAGTTCCCAGCTCCATCATAGGGAGCTCAGTTACTACTTAGAAGAACAGCTGGAAAATAGTGTGCAAGTTTATGACGGTTTGGGCTGCACTGTCCTCTCTCCAGAGGTGTAACTGTCATCATCATTTCCAGGGTTAACGGTTAACTTTTCCTGAACATACCCAGATCAGTCCAGACCAGTGGGTTATTCATCCCTTCCAGCAGTTGGAGTCAGAACAAAACTTTGAGGCACTGCTGCTTAACTGAGAGTGCTACCTGCAGGACCTCAGTATTTCTGACTCCAGCAGATGGTAGAGATGCACCTGCAGGCTGTTAATTAGTTAAGGAAAAGAAGATTATTTTTTTTTTGTTTTGCAGTAGTTTTAGGTTCCAGCTCACGGACACTCCCTGAGGTGCTAGGCATCTCCATGGGCCATCCCTCACGTGGAGCCGGGCCGCTGACTGGGTTCGCCCGCAGAGTACTGGACGGTCCGATAGCCAGGGATCCTGGCTCTCTCGACCTTCCGAGGCTCACTCTCGCCCTTCTTCCTCTGGGAAGTACCTCCTTAATAAAGTTTCTTTAAGTTCCTTGTTTAAAAAGAAAAGCATGTAAGAAGTAGAAGAGCAAAGCTCAACAGGAGCTTCAGCGGGGAGGGCCTAGTCAGCCAGGGCCGGGAGATGCAGGACTGAGCGGCGATTGCCTGGCTCTTAATCCAGGGGTTTGCGATCGATTGCGACACTAGGGCCGGGAGGGAGCCGTTGTGCCTCGTTCCTTGTCTAGTCCTGTGCTCTGGTGGGGCTGACCGGACTCTTGTCGGCGTTCCTGGGAACTCCCTGGTGGGGATTGCATCTATCCATGTTTCTCATGTGATCTGGCCAGCGAAAACCATGGGACAGCTGGAAAAGTAACAGATGAGTGGGATAGTCTGCCTCTGGCCTAGGAGCATCCAAATGTTTCATTTACTGGTGCACATAAGAAAATGAAAGGCTCCTTCAAATCAGACAATAGTTTAATAGAGACAAAGCAGAAATAACCTGAATTCAAGGATCGGAAATTATCAGTCAGATGCTGGCATTGCACACATGCGTCCTGTCCTGGGGTGGGGGAAACGCTTGGTACAGGGGTGTTCACAACTCTTTAAATTGCTGTGAGGTGACGCGTCGTCCAGCACAGCCAGGGCTGCAGTTCGCTTTCTTTCAGGAAGTCGGGATGTAATTGAGCGTTGCTCAGGGCCTGAGGAGGAATCCCAGGATGGCATTGTATGGCGGGTGCCATAGGGCAGAAGCGTCATGCCTTCTTACCTGTGAAAGTGGTGGGGATGTGCAGCGCTGGAAGCAAACCCCTGGGGCAACACTGCATCAATATGCGGCTCTTTGAGTTTCCACTAAACCAATTTGCTTAAAAAAAAAACCAAACCAAAAAACTCTGCTTGGTGCCTCAGTCCTCTCCACCAGGGCAGCAGCCGTGCCCCTGAAGCGTGATACCCAAGTTGCCATCTACTGCTGATAAATGGTAATACAAACCAGTTTTTATGACCTCTGCTGCCCTTTTGCGCCTTAAGGTAAAAAAAAAAAATCAGAACTTTCCTGGCACCTTTCACCTCTTCTGCTTCCCTGAATGCACAGAAGAAAAAGGCCCAGGTTGCCCAACCTGCTCCCTCCGGTCTTGCTTATCCTGTGATCTTTTCGTTCACTCCCTGGCAAGGGCCCTGTGTGTGTCTGTGTCTGTCTGTCTGTGTGTCTGTGTCTCTCCCTCCCATGCCTGCCTGAATTCCACCCCCGTCCTGGCTCCTGCAACCTCTGCTGGTTCTCCCCACCCTCTCTCCAGACTCGGAGGATGACCTCCTTGTCCTTGAGCCTGCCAGGTGTTTGCATGTTGGGATCGTTCCCCCCTCAGTATGGCCTTTACCTTCTCCTCCTTCTTTCAGCAGCTCTGGAGCCCAATTCTCAGCAGAGAGCTGCTCTTCTAGCCCTACCTCCTGTCTCTGCTCCCCACCCGCTCCCTCACACTGGCGCCTGCCTCTCACCCTTTTGGTCTCTTGCTAGTTCTTCCCTGCCCAAAAGAGATTTGGTTCTTGGCTCTCGCTCCTGCTGTGATCATAGCAGGATTTTGATGCTCAGAAGAGATTCTCCCATTGGCTCTGGTTTCATTTCCTGCCCTTTCCACCTCTTTCTCATTCTCCCCAGCTTCCATCCTCGAGCATCAGATGTTGGTTGGATTGAGTGTGTTCAGTGCAAAACATTAACAAAAAAAAATTATTTTTTTAAAAATTCCATCCCCACATTCAAGTTATTTTCATCCATGGCTTAATAAGGTTGCTCCCTCCCCCTGGATAGTAAACATAGTACATGATTCCTGTAGTGCTATATCAAGTTTTTCAGTTAAAAAAAAATTAAAAAAAAATCCTTGATTTGTCAAAGATCATGTCATCCCGATATAAAACGCTCTATTTTCTACAAAAAAATGTGCATTGTCCACCAAATGCTGCGTTTTCTGTCAGCATCCCCTTGTGGTTAGGAACGTGCCAGCTGAAAAGGATGACTCCTACTGGAAGAGCAGCTTTCCCAGATGATCCTTCGTGGCCTTGGCCAGAATTAGAGCTGCACGTAGCTAATCAGGGCCAGCAGTGCCACCGTGTTGGCTATGACAATGGTGTCGGCTCGTAGCCTCGATGAAATGTTTTCCACCATCATGCTAGTGCCTGAAAGGGAAGCCACAGGGAGGGGGTTATCTAAGGAACAGGACCTATGAGCCCCCAAACTCTGTGGGGTAAAACCAGGCCTGGGGTAGCCTGTGTTTTATGCACTGGAGCTGCCCGACTCCCTCCACCATTAACTGAAACTGCTGCTCGGTGAAAGAACAACTCCACCATCCAGAGAGAGGCTGAGGTTTTCTGCTTCCACTCAGCCACACGCAGAATACTTAAAATGTTCATGGAAGCGGAGCAGAAAGTTTGTGGATGGTACCTGTGTCTCGGGGTATATGAATCTCAGCAGGGACCCCATCACCTCCCAGCCCTGTGGCTCTGATTTGCACCACGGCAAGGCTGGCATCCTCGGGCATTGGGAATTCAATCTGCGTCTTGCTGGTCATGTAGAGTGTAGGTGTAGCCTGCGAGTCCAGGTGGTAGAGCATCTGGGGAGAATAGCAGTGAACATCAGTCACATGAGCACAGTGCCAGCTCAAGGATATTTTATAGTATGCAGCCACCTCTGAGGTGCATGACCTGGCAGCACACCTCTGGTGCCTGAATAACATGATAAACACAGGGAGAAAGAATGAACAATGCTGTAATTTTAGTGTTTATCTATTCCCTCCCTCGTTGCTGAAAAGAATTTTGTGTATCCACTGTGCCCCCCTCGACTGACTGCAGTTGCATGCAGATACTCCGAGCAGTGCTGTCTGTGCTGCAAGCTCCTCTCCTCTCCTCTCCCCACTAATCTAACCTTACCTTGTAGCCGGTGACAGATGATTCATTCCTCAGAGCTACCAGTGGATCCCATTTCATGCTGATACTGGACCCTGTTAACTTCCAGGAAATGTTTGCAGGGGTACGATTCGGTGCTGTCATGGAAAGCAAGGAGGTAATTTAGTGCAGCCGTGGTGATAATTCCTGAAGGGCAAGCACTTCGTCCTGTGCCCTCCACAGTCAGGACATATGGTAAAAAGGAGACTGTCAAAACAGGGAGGACTGGAGCCAAGCCACACGGAGTTAAAAGCACAGCTCGGCAATGGAGGGAGGGGTGCACGGGACCTCTTACATTTCAGAGTTTGATGGTTTTCCTAGGAATTTCAGCATTTATTACAAGAATAATAATTTCCTGTAAACCAAAAATAAGACCTTTCTTTCCACTTGTTCTTGTAATAAAAACTGTGAAAAATAAAATATGAAAAGTGAAGCCCAAGGGATGTGGGCAGAGCGTGGATCTGGCAGTGGCTCTGCATCCGGTGCGTCTACTCACGTGACTTTATGGTGG
Source organism: Rhinatrema bivittatum (assembly GCF_901001135.1). Lineage (NCBI taxonomy): Eukaryota > Metazoa > Chordata > Amphibia > Gymnophiona > Rhinatrematidae > Rhinatrema > Rhinatrema bivittatum. The sequence goes on along the minus strand of NC_042626.1, from coordinate 3,936,159 downwards.
TGACATTGGCAGTGGGGCTGGGTGGTCCTGTGCCAGCACGGTTGTATGCACGGACTGTCACGTAGTAGGATGTGTCCGGCTTCAGCTCTGTGACGTGGGCAGCCACCTCCAGCCCTGCTGTCCTCACTCTGTCTGCTGCTGCCTCCTTATCCCCAGCGCGCCAGTACCTGATCTGATCACAGCAAGGAAAGTCGCGTGTTAGCCTGACATTTTTTATTTAAAGACCTTGCATGACTCCTCTTTGTCATACGTTTTCCTCCAGGGATTTAGAATTTGGACTTTTCAGTTCTCCGGAGTACAGGTGCCGCTCTCTTCCCTCCGCACCCCTCAGTAAGCAGAGGCTTCTTTAGATGGATGAGGATAAAAGGGGGGGGGGGGGGGGGCGAGCACCAGCTCCTCGTACACTTTCCCCAGCTGGGGATCTTACCTCGTAGCCCAGGAGGACGCCATTGAGGTCCTGTTGCTGCCCAGCATCCCAGGCCACCTGTATCTCGGAGGCTGACAGGGCTGTGGCTGTGATGTGGGATGGGGCCAGGTGAGGTTCTGTGGAGCAGACACAAGCAGAAGAAGGACTTCATTTGGGTGCAATTATTGTTGAGCGACTTCTAAATATGGCAAATCTCTCTCTCTCCCCGTCCCCCTGAACTCCCCACCTCAGGCCTTTTAGCCAAATAACCTTAAGACACTGTCAGCCCATTGCATTCTAGGATTTGTACTCCTGAATTTGATGATCCGACTCCACATGTCTCCGACACCCTAGAGCCTGTGTAGGGGAAAGAAGGAAATTACATTTCATTCTCCTGTGCCTTTCTGATCTCCCATGTTAATGAACTCCGGTGAGGTTTCTTGCTCGTGATCCGGGCAGATTGTAGTCCAGAAGCTTTCCAGAATTTTCAAATCCTTTCCTCGGTGTCAGGTCTCGAAAGCTCCAGGGTTACAGCATCTCTTTTGATGGTTTTTTTTAAAGGCAGTACAACTTGCTCAGACTTCATGATTGATACAGCTCCTGGACATGTTTTATATTTCTACAAATGTTATAGCCTGTGCTGAGAGAGCAGGGGACCCTGCAGCATTCCTTGCTGTATGCTTAGCATCTGCGTTACCCGACCCAGGCAGACTCGGTCCAGATTTTACACTTGGCATTTCTGCTGCTCCTGAGATGAGTTAGGAGTAAAACCCAGACTGGTGAGAAGGGGAAGATTTCTTCTTACCTTCCTCTGCTGAGTACACCACGGTCATCAGGCTGAAGGGTCCCTCGCCCCTCTGGTTGTAGGCTTTGATCTGCACCTCGAAGGGTGTGTAGGGTGCAATGCTCTTGTTTGAGTAGACAAAGTGCGATGACTCTGCCCCAGCCACTCTCTCCATCCGCCATGTCTTGGTGCCCTGCCAGCGGAGCGCCAGCAGATACCCAAAGCCTTCTCCGTTCTGGTACTCCCGCATCATGGGCTGCCATGAGGTGTGAAGAGAAAAGCAGAGCACAAAGAGACAAACTTACTATTCTCTGATCAGCTGGTGTGGCAGTGCCCATAACTCTGCCCATCCAAATACCCTTAGCTCCACATATCTAGGAGTATTGCTAGATGATGTGGGTCAGTCGCCTGGCAATAGGCGAGTCCATCTGAGATTTCTGAATTTCTGAAAGTTGGTTTTTTTTTCTTTCAAAACCTGCCTGAAACAGGAGCTGAAAAATGAAAACCAGATCAGCTGTTCTTTCCAAGCTTCCCACCTCCCACGCTGCATGCCCCCCGTCCCAGCCCAGTACCACTCACTGTCCAGGTGATGATAAGTTCGCTGGGAGCTCCTCCTCCACCACCAAGCCCTGCTGGCGCCACGGTGGGGGCTGCACACAAGGGAAATAGATGCCACTAATTAGTAACACATGCATGGAAAATGCCACTGTTACACAAGGATGCAAAGGGTTAGTAAACATTTCTGGGTCAACAGAGCCAGTACCATCCTAGTCTGGGAAGCTGGATCACAAGCCCCAGAATTTAGCGGGAGCTGAACCACCACTGAAAAGTTTGCGGTTGTATACGTCATGTAGCAGACTTTTCTTCCTCTGTGGTGGCTTGATAGTATTGATTCGAGGTCAGAACATAGATTAAGTGAAAGTTAGAAATTGTTCCTATTGTCTAGTTTAGAGTTTCTGAGGTAAGTTAGTCAGAATTTTGCTAACACATTAGCCGGGGTCTTATAGTCGCTGCTTTGTTATAGCTGTGTATATCTGCTTGTATTTTTTTTTGTATATTTTACTTAACTGCCCTCACCAATCTCCTGTCAGGTAATGAACTCAGACCTCATCAGCCTGTCAGACCAGTCCAGACTTGGGGGATTTGTCCCGCCTATGGAGGCAGAGAGCAAGAATATCTCTTTTCTCTATATAGTCTGGTACAGCAGGGGAAGCCAGCATTTCTCTGCCTCCAGTAGGAGTCCCCTCTGGTTCAGAAGGAAGTTAAGCAGGCTGCTGGGGCAACAGCTTATGGCAGGTTGATTTCCCCAGTGGTAGCAGGGGAAACTATGGATGACTGTCTTTGAGGCTGATCTTCTTTCCTTGGGGCATTGAGGTCTCTTCGGAGCTCGATTCCCTGCCTTAAGAGGACAGCCATTTCACAGACTCTGGCCCACCCTTGCTTCTCCCACTGGCTCCCAAGCAAGAAACAGACCCAGAATGAGGGAGGAAACGTGGGTGGTGCAGTGCACGCTGGCAGCCTAGCGTAGCCAGCTCTGTCGGTAAGGTCTGTGATGGCAGCGAGGCCTGGGGGAGAGAGCCAGAAGTCAGTGCCGCGGAGGAAGGGGTAGTGCAGCAGTCTGCATTGGGAACCCCGAGTGAGCGTGGCGGCCATGTTCCCTGCATTATTGTTTTCTGGGAACGCGTCACTCAGCAGCCGCAGAATTGCCACGTGCAGGCCCACGGAAGGAGCAGGAGCCAAAGAAGCAGTTGGTGATTGGGGGGCAGGAATTCTCTGCAGAGCTTGTGCTTATTGTGAGATGGAAGGAATCTTCTCAAGAAGCTGCCTCTGCAACAAGACTTCTGGCTGAACTCTGGGCAGGAGTCCTTTTGGTCCCTGGATACCGAGTGGGACTCATGGGAGGAAGCTTGACTGGGGAAGAGTCATCTGTGAGGTGGTTTAGAAGAGAGGAGCTAGGAGCCTCATTGTAAGAGCATCAGAAGCCTTTAGATGACTGAAGAGCAGCCAAAGGATGTGGCATCTAAAGGGGATCCTATCCTGGCAGGGTTAAAGAAGTCTAGCGGGGCATTTCTCATACATTTTAGGGCTGAGTGGGACAATCCTGACTCCTATGGAAGCTTTATCTGCTCCAGCAGCATAACATGGAAGGGATTTAAAATGCCAAAAGTGGATGCCACGGTAGTGGTGGTCACACGAAAGACTACCATTCCAGTAGAGAGAGGCACAGTATTGAAAGAGCCTCCGTGCAGAAAGGGGAGTCCCTGCTCTAGAAGTCATTTGAGCTAGGCAACCTATCGCTTCAGGCAGTGGTATATGGGGGTTGTGCTGGCTCCAACAGTCTGTCGGAGATGGAAAAGTTGATATTGCATACAGTAGTGAGAAGATGGGCAACCTGGAGTCAGAGGCAGCATTTTTAACAGATACTTTATGATCTAATTAGAATGGCATCTCAGCAGGTGTTGACAACTGTGATGGCCAGATGTCTTGTCTGGTCAGCGGACTCTGTGTCCAAGGCCAGATTGAGTTGCCTTTCAGAGGGTGCCTGCTCTTTGGGGAAGAGCTAGAAAAACTGGTGAAGGATTTAGGGGAATCATAGCCCCAAAGGACAAGTCTAGGGATGCTGTTAGCTTCCCTAGAAATTGAGTGTCAGGCAGAGCTCCCTACCCTACTTCAGGAAGAAGGGCCTGCCTTTCCTGTGTTGTAGAAAGGGCATTATTCTGTTACCTGAAAGCCACAAATTTGTTCCATGTCAGACAGTCCTCTTACTCTCTGGCGTAGCCTAGAAGGGAGAAGTAGCATCAAAGGTGTTCATTCCTAGATAGACAAAGCTAAGCCAGTTCTGGAGGGAATAAGAGCTCACTCTACTAGGGCACAGGCTGGACTGGTCTGGCAGGATGATGAGGAAGGTGAAATTAGAAGCTTACCTGCTGATTTCCTTTGAGTGCTGCCAGACCAGTCCAGAGCCCCCCAGAGTATAATATGGAGGAAAAAAAATCCTTCTATTCCCAGATGGGAATTCAGCCTGGGAAAGGAAGAACATAGACTGCTTGGTGTGTTGGTTTTTTTTCTGGCACTTTCTCTGTTCTTTATTGGTTTAAAAAAAAAAAAAAAAGGTTTGGACAAGTTCCTGGAGGAAAAGTCCATTAACCATTATTAAGGTAGAGTTGCAGAAATCCACGGCTTATTCTTGGGATAAGCAGTGTGAAATCTGTCTACACCTTGGGATCCTGCCAGTTACTTGTGACCTGGCTTGGCCACTGTTAGAAACAGGACACTGGGCTTGATAGACCTCTGGGTCTAACCCAGTATGGCAGGTTCTTATGCTGTATCAGACTATATAGGGATGCAAAATGTTCACTCTGTCTCCATCTGCTGGTAAGAGGGACTAACACCAGAAATCTGGAATGGTCTGGCAGGACTCAAGGAAAGTAAATTAGCAGGTAGGATTCTAATTTCACCTTTTGGACCCAAGGTGCCGGCCTTACGAGGAGCTGGTTGATTGCTTGCATGACTGCAGGATTTTCAGTTTTACACACAAATCTGCCTTTGTCTGGCATCTAGTGTAGTTTTCACGGGAGCTGGAACTTGAGCTAGTTAGAAGCAGTTTTTGTAAAGGATGGTTTATTATGGCATGATGGAGCTCATATTAATGTCTACAATTTAACTCTGCCTTGAGCCCTGGACTACAGCCTCCAAACTCTGTCCATGTTCTACTCCTGCTCTTGGCACCTTGTTGGAGTCGCTGACATTTTCTACCCCTGAATTTTATTCCTCTGGCTTGATACGTTGTGGTGTGGTGTTCCCGTGGGATGCTGCAGACATTTTGGGGTGGGTCCCTACCCGCTTCTTTAGTGCGTATCTTGCTGGAGGGTGCACTGGGATCCCCGATTCCCAGGATGTTGCTGGCTAGGACCTGGAACTCATAGTCCATCCATGGGATGAGGTTCACTACCTGCACGCTCTCTGCGTTGCCTTCCACAGTGGCTGGACCTGTGCAAAGCAAAAAGGGCAGAAAATGCTGGAATAAGTAAGGCAGACAGGGTGGGGAGAGGAGATGGGCAGAGCTGCACTTACTGGTGCGGGCTTGTCTCCATGTTTTGGAGAGGAGGTTGCGTGTCTGGATGGTGTATTTCGCAATTGGGCTATGGTTATCGAAGCCCCGGCTCCAGCTGAGCTGCACGGTTGTGTCTCTGATGTCCCTCACCACCAGGCCACCTGGGGGGCCGGGGGGACCTGCATGAAGAGGAGAATCGGGATTATAATAATGTAGCACCCCTCCCAGGGCTCCTGGCTACTCTTGATGGTCCTTCTCTTGAACTGTTTTACAGCAAAGAAAGAAAGCTGGCTTTAGTTAGAGTTCAGATGGGAGAGAACAAAACGATGACTTGTCCTTTGCATCTTTTTACAGTATGCAGTGAGCTCCTATTGGGGACCCCTGAGGGAAGGGAGTTTCCTTACTCTCCTGTTCCTGGATGGAGGATATAATAATCTCCCTTGATCTAGGGGCCTAGAGGATTCATACTGTCTTTGTACATAGAATTAAATATTTTGATGCCTCTGTTTTGTAATGGTTCTTCTTCCAGAGCATCCTCTACTGCAGGGGTGGGCAACTCTGGTCCTTGAGCGCTGGGACTAGATGGGAGGGGGGTGGGCACGGCTGCTATCCTGGTCCTCAAGCTTATACTGTTTTATCATGAAATGGTGGTCTTGAGTACACACACTACGTTCCTGCCTAAGGTGGTGATGTATTTCCATCTTAACCAGCCAATCATCCTGCCAATCTTCTTTCCCAGGTCCCATTCGCACCAAGGTGAACGAGCACTGCACAGTTTGGGACTGCAAGCGAGCCTTAGCCTTCTATCTGGAGTGGACAGAAGCCCATCGACAGTCCATCCAACCTTTTGTTTCTTTTGATAAGAATAGGTTGGGTGTTGCCGTTGCCAAACATACCATCCAGTTAGCTAGCAGATTGCATCTCCTTCTGTTATGCCCAGGTGGGACTGCATGTTTGGGGTCATGTCAAGGCTCATTCTGTCGGAGCCATGGCACCATCAGTGGCCCACTTGTGAGCAGTTCCCATGGAGGAGATCTGCAAAGCTGCAATGTGGAGTTTTTGCCACACATTCACATCTCATTGTTTGGATAGGGATGACTGACGCATCATTAGGTTCGGCCAGTCTGTCCTCCAGAACCTGTTTGAGGTGTAGAACCCAACTCTCCTGACCAGGGCCTGTTGTTTGGGTTCAGGCTGTCTCCCCTCTCTATTACCAACAGCACTGGTGTGGTTGTGCCTTTTGGCACCTGGTTAGGGGTCTGTTGGTCCCCTTTTTTGCTGAGGAGCGGCCTGTAGCTAGGGATTCACCCATGTGTGAGGACTACCATCCTGCTTATCCTCTGAGAAAGCAGAGTTGCTTACCTGTACAGGTGTTCTCAGAGGACAGCAGGATGTTAGTCCTCACAAAACCCACCCGCCGCCCTGTGGAGTTGGGTTTCTCCTACTTTTTATTTTATCGTAATCCTATGTTACGAGACTGAAGAAGGACCCCGTATGCATGTGTGGTATAGGGCATGCTGGGCATGCTCCGTGTGCCTAGTCAAAGTTCTAGAACCTTGACATAAGTTTTCCGCATCGGGACTCCACCTGATGATGTCACCCAGGTGTGAGGACTAACATTCTGCTGTCCTCGGAGAACACCTGTTACAGGTAAGCAACTCTGCTTTATTTTCAGTCAATATAGTATGAATTTCTTTTGATTGATAAATGTTGGTATTTCTTGGGGAGGAGGGTTAGCAGACTATCCTCCATAATCATATATTCATCAGACACTATGACATGATTTTGGAAACATATTTGTATTACATAGAAAACAAAGATTAGTATTAAAGATATGATTGAGATTTTACAGGATTGTTCTGGCAAGACTGGTGGTAGGGACGTGATTGGTGAGTTTAATGGGGAGGATGGTGGTCTATGAGCCTCAAAGTTAATTTGGGGGTGAAGTCGCAAGGCTGAAGGTTCAGCTAGGGATCCCCAGTCAGCTGGGTTTGCAGGATATCCATAGTGAATGAATGAGAGGAGAGTCCGGGCTGCCTCGGGCTGCTATGTGCATGATGGCTCATTTTATTTCAAGCTGCTTCAGCTATTGCTGTTGTACAAAGATCTACAGCATCGCAGCCCAAGGAAGATAGGAGGAAGGAGAGAGAACAAAAGAAGAGGTGGGGGCTTGCCACCGGGCAGGGACTAAATGGGGGGGGGCCCGCTAGGTAAGGGATGAGGAAGAGGCTTCTAGGCAAGAGATGGGTGCTGCTGGGCAGAGAATGGCAGGGGAGAAAGAGGGGAACTGTAGGGCAAGGAGTGGAGAGATGCTGGGCAGGAAGGGGAAAAGGAGGGTGCGGTGCTGGAGCTGCCAAAGGTAAATCAAATGCATGTGGGGGGGGGTTGTAATTTGTGGTCCCCTTACTGCTCATAAGGCAGTTGGGTATTCATGAGATGCATTTGCATATTCATTGTGGATATCCTGAAAACGCAATTGATTTGCGGCACTCGAGGACTGGAGTTGCCTCCCCTGCTAGTGAAGTTATTTTAGAAAATGTCGGTTCCATGTTGGCATTCAGACTTGGAAAAGAGCAGCAGCCTGTTGAAATCTTCATGTAGTGAGCATTACAGAAGCACCGCACTGACCTGGGCCTGTGCCAGTGGGAAGTAGGATTATTCTGTGCCTCAGCCAGGTGTGGATGGAGAAAGGTTTGAAGTGACGTTACCTCTGACCACCAGCATGGCCGATGCAGATGTGCTGTCCACCACTGTCTGAGCTGTGCAGGTGTATTGGCCAGCATGCCACAGCTGGGCTCGGATGATGGTGAGGTCCCCCACTGCTTCTCTCTAATGCAGGAGAAAGGTGATGAGAGGTGTACAGTCATGAAGGCAAAGCGTTATAAACCCCAGAAAAGCAAATACCAGAGCGAGAGGAGGCATGAGGCAGTGGTGGGAGTGAGATGACGATTAAAAAAAAAAAAGTATTTTCAGAGAATTAGGGGGTAATTAGCTCTGGCACTCACGGTTGATGCCCGCAGGTAGTGCCCGTCTGCTTTATCAAAATCAATGGGCAGGCCATTCAGTGCCCAGGTGAAGGTGAGGTCCATGCTGAGGTCGTGGGATGCTTGGCACTGTAGGGTGAGGTTGGCACCCATGTTGATGTCAGCACTGGCTGGTGCTAGAGTGATCTTGGTGGCATCTAGAAAGAAATGGGGCAGGAGCAGGAAGGCAAGAAGATGGAGGCTTTGCCCTGAAGAGCAGAACTTCAGACGGAACAAAGATCTGCCTTCCCCCGCCCTCCTCCCAAGCGTCACTTGCCCCCAGCCCTGAGTTTGGACCCCTTGCTGTTATGAGCCAGTGAGGGACGGCTGAAGGCTGTAAAGGCCTGGGTGGTGTGAAAATCCGCCCTGGCGCAGCGTGGGAGCCCCACTTCTGCCTGCACTTTACGTGTAGCCACACTGTGAGTAGGGGGGCAGAGTTGGGGCAAGGATAGGAGTTACGGGTGTACTTTGTGTGCATAAATCTGGCCCGAACACGCAGAACCGCCAAACCTGCAAATTTTCACAGATCTGCAGCTGCTGAAGCTTATCCTGTAAAAGCTGTTCTGGACCTGCTTCTGCGTCCATTGACCCTCACTCGTTGCTCAGCCCCTGCCTCCGCCTGCAGCCTGGCATAGAATGGACTATAAATGTTTGAAATGAATAATGGGATGCCTTGTTTTAATTGTTTTATGCCGCTCTGTAACCTCCGAGGGGGGAGGGCAGTTTAGACAACCAAAAGTGAATAAATGTCATCGTACCTCGGACTGAGAGAATCCCTGTGCTGTTGGCCTTGCCCATGAAGTTTTCCGCGAAGCAGGTGTACTTGCCCTCATCCGCACGGCTAATATTACGAATGATGAGTGTGCCCTCCTCCGTGATAGCTACCCTGCAGGGGAAAGACAGCCCAGCATAACCACTCTGGCCACAAGGATGTGTAGGAGTCTTCCATGGGCTGGCAGCCTCTCTCATTGCTTTCCAGCCAGAGACAGTAAGCTGGCAGCTTTTACCGTGTGAAGTAACAGGAGATGCTTACAGGCACGGCTTCCATGCTAGCTCCGCTGGGGGAGCCGTTCTTTAGAGTAAATAAGTGGCCATGTCTTTTTGGGTTGCAGCTGGACAGCTGCCTGCCAACTGGGAGACTTGGTCTGCTCCTGGCTTATACCTGCTGCTGTTGCTCTGGAGCTCAGTCCCTTTGCTCCAGACTATGACAGGTTTTGGAGCTGCTCTCGGCTGACATTGAATAAGGACCTCTCCTCCTCGCGCTGCTGGTATCAGACGCTTCACAGGGTTCAGCCGAAAGTCTGGGGCCAGAGCTGTGAAAGTCAGAGCATCATATAGTAAAACAGGTAGAATAATGCCATACGAGTGTCCAGACGGGCTCTGAGGGGTAAAGGCTGCCCTTGTGGCGCGAGCCAGAAAATTAATTTAATTTGTAACACTGAAGGAAAGGGCGTCTTTCTTCCACCTCTTCCTTCTACTCATCAACTGGACTGTAGGCTATATGAGAGAAATGAGTTCCCCTATGCCAGCAGCTCTGCCCTGCTGTGAGAGAGATGGGGAGACAGTGCACTAGCAGCTCTCGAGGTTACCTTGCACCATTAGCTCTGCCCTGCTGTGAGAGAGATGGGGAGACAGTGCACTAGCAGCTCTCGAGGTTACCTTGCACCATTAGCTCTGCACTGCTGTAAACTGTGCCATGCTTGTTCTGAGCGACACATTGGTACATCCCAGAATCCTCCATGCTTATCTTTGAGACCCTCAGCTCCCCATTTGTCACATCAATGCGCGTCTGTAAGAAAGGAGAGAGAGCAGAAAAGGTTCAGCTAAGAGGACTATCTCAGCCATGTTCCTTGCAGCAAGAGCCTGGGCTTCTATAAAACAGACCAGCAGCTTTTAACGAGCACTCTTCTGGGTGTAATAGTGTTTCACGTCCTGTGCAAGCTCAGAAGGGGAGCATGGCTGGTAATAGAAAAGTCTGGATGTAAAATGCGACATCTTACATTAGCTTAGGGGAGGAGGGATGGTCCCTTCCAGATTCCTGAAGTGTCTTGAGTGCTTTGCTTATCTGCTTCCTGCCAGTTGTGGGGAATAAATCGCCCCCTCTGGCTGGGGCAGCTGTGTGGGGGGATGCGTGTGGTGGTGTCTAGGGTAGCTGGATTGCAGCAGGATGTATGTGTCTGTACTGAGTTAGGAGCTCTTCCTCCTGGGGGACCGTTCAGCTGGTGGTGCCCCTCCTGTCTGCCTTCTGTCGGTACTGAGATAAGGACCCCATCTGTGGTCTCCGTGGCATGTGCCCGGCAGTTCTGACATAGGGGCTCTCCCTCTCCTTTCAGGTCAAGATCACTAGGGACTGGTGGTGCTGAGGCTTGCGTTGTCCCTTCCTGGTGGCCAGGTGCCCGCAGTATTGAGAGAGGGGCCACAGCTTCCCCCTGGGGGGGTGTCTGGTGGTGGTAAGACAGTTACCTGGGAGGTAAGACAGTTACCTGGGAGCTTAGGGGCTGCCCGTTCTTCAGCCATCTGACTGTTGGTCGTGGTTTACCAGCTGCAGCGCAGCTCCAGCGTAGATGAGATCCAATATCGGCACTGGTGTCGGAGATCACTTTCAGCCACTCCGGCTGTGCTGCAGGGAGGAAGACAGCGAGCAGGTGAGCCTCCCTCTCCTGCCAATGTTCATGTTAGACAGGCAAATCAAAGGGAGATGTGGGTTTGGCATGTGGGGGGAGTGTCTCTGGTATTGTGCAGGAAGTAGCTGCATAATCTGTCACATGGGTGCTGCTGTAGGGCGGGGTGTGTGCAGGATACCCCCACCCGGATCCTCGTGCCGTCTTACCTTGTACAATGACCCTGCCCTGGAAGGTATCCCGGCCTTTGGCATTTTCTGCCTCACACTCGTAGGTCCCCTCGTCCTCAAATGCCACATTCGGGATTTGCAGCATTGACTCTGTTGCAGTTAGTTTCGAGGGCCATGGACCATCCACTTTTCGCCACTTAATATTTGGGACTGGGCTGGATGGGGAGAAAGAGAAGGTAAAAGCACAGCAGTGATGAGGTAAGAGGAGTGGTGATGCTTCATCCTTGGGCAGATGAGGGTTGTGGTGTGAGCTGTTATGCAGGAGATGAGCAGTGACTTTGCTGTACTGGAGAAAGTACATCTGTTCCTTGAGCGCCCACCTCTGCATAGCAGATGTGCAGGATACCCCTCCCCAGCCAGGACCCTTTGACTCACTTTCCAAAGGCAAAGCACTCCAGTGTCACTGTCTGTTCTGTTAGTGCATAGGTCTCCGCAGGGAACCGAGCCTTAATGCTGGGCGCATACTGCCTGGGGTCTCCTGCAAAGAACCATGAAACATGAGATGTTCTGTAAGCGCAGTCTCGGGATGGGTAGTGATCAGTGCTCTGGGGCAAAGCTCTTTCCAGGCTGGGTCAGCAGAGGAATTCACCAAGGAGGATGATGATGATGGGCCTGAGTGGTAGGGACGCCCTGGTCCTCCCTTCAGATGTCACCCATATTGTCTCCATGCATCATCTTTGGAGACTTCTCTTGGTCCAATACAAGCTGTCGAAGCCTGTTCTGCTCTGCAGAAGCTGAGGAACAGGTTCTGGTTATCAGTGAGTACAGTGCCCACTTTATTCTGTAACTGGGTCATTCCCTCCTCTTCTGTAAATGGGTGAAATAAATGTCCTCCCTACTTATTGAGCTCTTCACATGCTACTTGGGATCATGTGTGACCTCTCACACCCTGTCCTTTCTTCCCCAGTTCCCGAGTCTGTGGCCCCCACGATGTTCTAAAGCGGAGGGAGATTAAGCTCGGTTTGTATACTGAGCTTCTATAGAGCATGAAGGAACTGGTGGAGATGATGCCTGGTGGACCCGGGGCTATGTCATGATTGCTTGACCTCGCTCTGCCTCTGATCTGGTGTTCTCGGGATCTCCTTTCCCTGCCAGTCCTAATACACGCAGTATGGGTGTTAGCAGTTGGAGCCTGATTTTCTGTTCTGGCCACTGAAAGTCTTGTAAGGCTGTGCATGCTCGCACTACCCCCTGCCTTGGTTAGGGTGGATGCTAGGGCTTTGCATCGGAGAACCCGGTGGGGCGGGACTCACCGTCTGCGGTCACGTTCAGCCAGGTGGGTGTGCTGAAGACACTTTTCATGGCAAAGTCGATGTGGCTAGTAGCAAAGCAGGAGTAAGTGCCCTGGTCCTTGAGCTCAGTTCTGGCGACGTAGAGGTTCCCTGTCACCTGGGAGATGAAGCGTCTCCTGTCGGCTGCTATGAAGTTGGGAAACTCGTTCAGGAACCAGCGGTAGGACAGACCTGGGAACAGACGTGAGGAGAGCTGGAGGTGTCCATTGATGCAGAAATATTAACAAACTTCATCCAGGCCCTGGCTTCTTTCTCAACGTTTAAAAGTTAAACTGATTTTTCTTAAACAAACAAAAAAATATCGCTCGGGGGTGGAAAATTCCCTTTGCACATAAAAATGGGTGTCCCGTATTGCAAGTGTGTGCTGGGGCTGCCCCCTCCCTACACTGAAGACAGAAAAGTAAAAAGTGGATTAAAATGTTAAAATAAGCCTAAAATGCTTAAAAAAAAGCAAAAATGAATCAAAAAAATTTGAAAAATATACAAAGCATAAAAAGGTGACAATGAAAAAATGTTTAGCCCTGGCTTCTAATACTTTTGGCTGGGGCTCAAGTTTTCAAACTATTTTCCCAGCCCTGCTTGTCCTTGAAGGTTTCCATTTGTGAGCGAGCATTTCTGCCCAGGCTGAAGAGAACAAGCAGTCACAGCTGTCTGGGGACAAAACTAGCAAAGCAACGGGCGGAGCCAATCCGTCCAAGGCCTTACCTGGATAATGGGGGGGTGGCCTGCAGGGAATCGTCACCCCCCATCCCTCCGTCACCCTCATGGAGTCTCGCTGCTCAGAAGAGAATTCCTGTAGGTCTGAGACATCAAAGACAGTGAGCGTAAACCTTCATTGCAAGATGGACCCGGGGACCTTTCTCTGCTCGGGGGGCTTCTAGTTGGATGGGTGGTGGTGGCGAATATTGAAATAAGGCTGGGGGTAGGGGAGATGTCTCATTAGCATTTTGTGATCTTGTGGGTGTCCCACTAGCAGAATATGAAGAAAATTATCAAGGGGAATCTTCCAGTGTCCCCTAACATTGGGGGTTAGGGCAAATCGGCTTCTAAAACGCCTGCTAGATCTGCCCGATTTCCATTGGTGGATTCTTGTAACTCTGCACTCTTAGGCTTACCTGCTGTCTCTATAAAACCATTGCAGCTGCTGATTAATGTCTCAGCGCGATTGATAACTGCTACGAAGAAGTGAAAGCACATTTCCCCTACTTTGTTTGAACTGGCTTCCAATCTCTGAACGCATTAAGTATAAGATTGCGCTCCTACGCCTTTACTGTGCGAGTAGCCAATTGAGATCCTCTCAACGAGGAATGTTAATGTTCCATCACCTCCACCAGAGACTGTGCCTTTTCAGTGGCTGCACCTCCTCTCTGGAGCTCACGTCCTATCGAGCTAAAACAGGCAGATGGCTTAAAGTCCTTTAAAAGTCTTTTTAACAACATAGCTTTTTAGAAAGGCGTTTTATTAGCATCCTTTCATGATTCATGAAATGTTTACCATTCATTTTGTTTGTTGCTCTTGCATATGGTATTTTATGGTTTTATTCTGTTTTATGTACATGTTTTTACTGTTATATTAAGCGATTTCTCTTTTATTCAGTTGTCTGTTTTATTGTTTTTGTATTTGATTTTATATTTTGTTATGCATGTGTTAGGCCTTTTATGGACCTTTTGTACATTACCTAGGATAAGGGTGACAGATAAAGCGTTGAGGGTGAGCAGTTCCTTAGACTGCTGTATCCTCCATCGCTTTTAGCCCCACTCCCTTAGTTTCTACAGCTGTTCTTCCCACAGAAACTAGTGGCATGGCCAGGAAGGGAGCGAAGGGTGGGGAGGTCAAATCTTGCCATCCTGGGTCAAGACTTTGTACAGCAGGGCTGGACTCTCTCAGACCAAGGAACCTCTGGGCAGCTTCCGATGTGTTAGCAGGGATTCAAGAAAGAGATGCCTTCCGTAGTGGTCCTCTCATATGTTGGATGTTTGTCATGACTGATGGGGCTCCTCCTTCCATCCCTTTACTAGGGAGAGTGAAAAAGGAGGGAACACTGGGTCCTCATGCTATGGGCATCCCAAGGCAGGCACTCCTTGCCCATCACTGTGTGGCAGGGGGATGACAGAGACAGGGCTGATGTCTCTACATGGAATATGAAAAGAGCACTAGTCTCATCTCCTCCGCCTATTTTTCCTTCCTATTGCAGTACCACAGACTACTTACTCACCTGTTCAGTCTTTACTTCCACACAGCTAAGGGTCCTTTGAGTCTCCATTGTAATCCTGTTTTTACCTGAGAGGCACCCCCTGCACCCACCCTCCTCTCTGTGAAGATTTCTTCCTCAGCCTTATATCGGGACTCCTTGTTACAGAACTTCCTTGGCAGTGAGAAATATTTTGTGTGTTTATATCTATCATAGTCTTGTAAGAGATGCATTCAAAGTCCTTTAGTCTCATCTTGCAGGGCTTTTGGTGCAGAACAGAGAGGCCAATGTACAAGGCAACCATTCATGACTGTAATGACTTACACCCAAAGCGGAAGAGACCCTCCCTGCTGACCACGCTGCCTACAGCATTGGTTGCCACACACTGATAGGAGCCGGCATCCTTGGCGGTCACTGGGTTTATAACCAGGTTTCCAGCGATCAGGGTATAACGGGAGTTGGCGTCAGTCTTCAGATCTGTTCCATTCATCTTCCACCTGGAGGAAAAAAGCAGGTTCTGTTTACATAGGGCCCCACATCTTTGCCAAAAGGAAAACAGAGCAGAGCATTCTGGGATTTGGATTCATAAGAACAAAAGAAGATGCCATACTGGGTCAGACCAAGGGTCCATCGAGCCCAGCATCCTGTTTCCAACAGTGGCCAATCCAAGCCACAAGTACCTGGCAGGATCCCAAACGTTAGATAGATCACAAGCTCCGATTGCTTATTAATTACCGTCATAACAGTTTATGGATTTATCCTCTAGGAACCTATCCAAATCTTTTTTAAACCCAGTTACACTAACTGCTGCAACCACATCCTCTGGCAATGAATTCCAGAGCTTAACTATGCACTGAACGAAAAGAATGTTCTTCGATTTGTTTTAAATGAGCTACTGTCTAACTTCATGGAGTGCCCCCTGGTCCTTCTACTAGCTGAGAGAATAAATAACCAATTTACATTAACTTGTTCAAGTCCTTTCATACTTTTATAGACCTCTATCATATCCCTTTTCTGTTATCTCTTCTCCAGACTGAACAGCCCTAACTTCTTAAGCCTTTCCTCATAGGGCAGCGATCCATGCCCCTGTGGTAACTGATTATCATGTTGAAATATGATTGATACACTTAGCTAATACCTAGTCACACTGGTACTTGCAGATGATACTATTTTGATTCTCACATTAATGATTCAGTCTGAATTGATGCAGTTTTATTGCTCCATAGTTGCTGTTCTCTGTGTTAATGGTTCAGCAGAATGCGCTGACACCCAGATGTTAGTTTAATATATATATATATATATATCTCCATGCTGGTAGTTGTGTGTGGTTGGCCTCTCTGACTTCTGGGGGGGCACCCAGCTCATCAGGATATATATATAGGCCAATGTTCATGGATTATCCAGTATCAGGCCTACTGCGCTCAGTATAGCCTGCGTCCACATGTGCAATTATTTGGGTGCCTCTCCATCCCTCAAAGTATTGTCTCAGGTCTTTGCTCAACGGTCTCTCCCACTGGCAGCACACAGTCTGCTAATCTCATTTTTCAGGTATCTGGAACAGTTAAACTCAGCACATTCTGTATGTACTACACCTATCTGTACGTCAGTCTGACACTATAACTATCTGGGTGTCACTGACGTACAGATAGCGCATTCTGCCAGTGGGAGAGACCATTGAGCAAAGACCTGAGACAATACTTTGAGGGGTGGAGAGGCACCCAAATAACTGCACATGTGGACGCAGGCTATACCGAGCGCAGAGGGCCTGATACTGGATAATCAATGAAAGGTGGCCTATATATATCCTGATGAGCTGGGTGCCCCCCAGAAGTCAGAGAGAACAACCAGCATGGAGAATGCAACAGCTGACAGAAGATACTGAGACCAATCCTGTGGACACTCCTGGCAGGCCAGAGGCAAGCCTTGCTAATATTTTAAATTGGGCAGATCTCTGTGTCAGTTAAATTCCAGGGCCATGCAGCTTAGATGGGGCTTAGGTATTCTTGATAAGGGTTTTCTGACCAATTGCACAGAGGGAGTAATGAATTCATGGATTTAGCTTTTCTTGCAAATATGGTAGTAACACTGGTCTTTTATATTTGGTAGTCCAAAGAGGACCAGTGTTTAATGCATGTATATATCCCACAAGTAATACACATTGTTCTGATTAATGCTGACACCAATAGGACTATAGTTTAGGAAACTTTTCATCCAGCAGGTATCAGTGTGAATCCCCTGAATCCAGGGATGGAATATGATGGAGTCATTTTTTTGTTACTTTTGCTGAGGATGTATATAGAGGATAGGCTGTATGGATTCAGAGTTTTCACCCAGACACAAACTAGTTTGAAGGCCACAGGCCAACCTCTGAGTGAACTGTTTACTGTCTTGCACAGTGAAATGTTTACAAACAGGCAAGATAATTTGTTTATTTAGTTATTCATTAAGTGTATGATGAGAAAACTAACAAATAACTTATACTAAAGCCTGAGAGAGAAAGTGAAGGCCACACAGCTGTGTCTGAAATCTGATAAGAACTCAGAGGGAGGGAACACCACTGCTTTTACAATTTGTAGTGTATAAGGAGAGACAGTGAGAAAGAGAGAGAGCTCTGGACTTGATGGTACTGCTGATCATTAGGAAATGTAAGCTTTTTATATCCTTGTAGCAATCTACCATTATTTCTTCTGTGTAATCTGATTTTATTTGTTCTATCCTTGATGGAACCTTGGTCTGACCTAGTATGGCATGTTCTTATGTAAACTCACTTTACTTATGTAAACTCACTTTACTACACTATCAAGCCATTACAGATGGTTCAGAATTCAGCGGCTAGAATTCTAACTAGCACTAACAAAAAAGACCATATCACCCCAATCCTTCGGAGCTTACATTGGCTCCCCATTAAACAAAGGATACTCTATAAGGTATTCACTATCATCCACAAAGCGACAAACAATCTAGCCCCCATCACATTAAGCTCTCAACTCCAACCGCACACTTCCTCCAGACCAATCAGAAGCGCATACAGAGGAACACTGCATGCTCCGCAAATAAAATCATCATTGAGCAAACGAGCGCTATCCTCAGCAGGCCCTCACCAGTGGAACACGCTTCTCCCAGATCTTAGACTAGAACCCAGTTATCAAGAATTCAAAAAAAGACTGAAAACTTTTCTCTTCCAACAAGCTTTCCCAGACGCTTAATCTTACTATGACTGACAGACTTCCATCCCTTAACTATGGACACTGTATAAAGTACTACTTTTAAGAATCTGCAACTGGACAATTATCTGTGAGCTCAAAAATTCACTTTAAAAAAAAAAAAAAAAAATTTTTCACTTTATTTCATATATATATTAGGCATTGCCTATATTTATATTTATTGCTACGTTAAATAGTTATACTTCTTATATAAAATATTATATTTCTTTATTTATTACCAGTTAAAATATTATCACTTTATTTAGCACTATGTTAAATTGTCAACCAGTTATACTGTTCCATATGTTATACGGTTCCATGTAAAGCTCCGCTATCTGTTGAGCAGTTCTTCGTTTTATGTAAACCGGAGTGATTTGTAGTCCCTACTAGAACTTCGGTATATAAAAATTAAAAATAAATAAATAAATAAATACCTGGAACCATGATGTACTGAATCAGTTTTTGTGTGGCTCTTTGTGTAGGGGATAAGCTCCTGGGTTCAAGCCCCCAGGTATAACCCCAGTAATTGTGTGTGTTTTTATGGGACAAGCCCCTCAGCACCAGTGTAAATCTCTGTGAGATTAGCCTCCCCAGATCAGAGCCCCTGGGCAGGATACCAGTGTGCATGGTCTGAACCCGTAACAACCCCCTTATCATTTTGGTCACCCTCCTCTGCACTTTCTCCAGTGCAGCTATATCCTTTTTGAGATGTGGTGACCAGAACTGCACAAAGTATTCAAGGTGGGGTCTCACCATGGAGTGATATAGAGGCATTATGACATTCTCTGTTTTATTTGCCATTCCCTTCCTTATAATTCCTAACATTGTTTGCTTTTTTGATTGCCACAGCACACTGAGCAGACTATTTTAATGTATTATCCACTATGATGCCTAGATCTCTTTCCAGGGTAGTAAGTCTTAAGATAGAACCTAATATTGTGTAACTACAGCAAGTGTTATTTTTTCCCTATATGCAACACCTTGCACTTATCCACGTTAAATTTCATTTGCCATTTGGAAACCCAATCTTCCAGTCTTGCAAGGTCCTCCTGCAATTCATCAAAATCCGCTTGAGATTTAACTACTCTGCATAATTGCATAATCTGCATAATTGCATTCGAAGTGCTATCTCCCCCCTCTTACCACCTCTAATTTAGAATTTCATTTCCTCCTTACCCTTCCCTAACCTCATACCTAATTTCTTAGAATCCCTATATTCTCCAGTTCTGTTTAACTCAGTTCAGTTAAGTTACACCTAAATGATTGTTCTGTTTTTAATAGCTTCTACTTGTTTTATGTTCAAATACTTATATACTAACCCTTGTTAAATGTATAACGCTCCGGTGTAAGTTCCTGTTCACTGTACACCGACATGATATCTCTGATGAGCGGCGGTATATAAAAAATTATAAATAAATAAATAAATAATTTAGTGTCATCCACAAATTTGATCACCTCACTCGTTGTATTCCTTTCCAGATCATTTTATAAATATATTAAAAAGCACTGGTCCAAGTACAGAACTCTGAGGCACTCCACTGTTTACCTTTTTCCAGTGAGAAAACTGACCATTTAATCCTACTCTCTGTTTCCTGTCTTTTAACCAACTTGCAATCTACAAAAGGACATCACCTCCTATCCCACGACTTTTTAGTTTTCTTAGAAGCCTCTCATGCAGGACTTTGTCAAACGCCTTCTGAAAATCCAAATACAGTACATCTACCGGTTTACCTTTGTAGACCCCTTCAAAAAAATGTAGGAGATTTGTGAGGCAAGACTTCCCTTTGCTAAATCCATGTTGGCTGTGTCCCAACAAACCATGTCTACCTAAATGTTTTGTGATTTTATTCTTTATAACAGTTTCCACGATTTTTTTCCGGCACTGAAGTCAGGCTCACCAGTCTATAGTTTCCCAGATCACCCCTGGATCCCTTTTTAAATATAGGGGTTAAATTGGCCATCTTCCAATCTTCAGGTACATCAGATGATTTTAATGATAGGTTACAAATTAATTGAAATAGGTCTGAAATTTCATTTTTTTTTTAGTTCCTTCAGAACCCTGGGGTGTATACCATCCATTCCAGGTGATTTACTACTCTTCAGTTTGTCAATCAGGCCTACCACATCTTCCAGGTTCTTTCCAGGGCAATGATTCAGTCCATCTGAATCATTGCCCATGAAAACCTCCAGAACGGGTATCCCCCTAACATCCTCTTTAGTAAACACCTAAGCAAAGAAATCATTTAATCTTTCCGCAATGGCCTTATCTTCTCTAAGTGCCCCTTTTAACTCCTTGAACATTCAACAGTCCAACAGACTCCTTCGCAGGCTTTCTGCTTCAGATATATTTAAAAAAGGTTTTTATTGTGAGTTTTTGCCTCTATAGCCAACTTCTTTTCAAATTCTCTCTTCGCCTATCTTATCAATGTCTTACATTTAACTTGCCAATGCTTATGCTTTATCCTATTTTCTTCTGATGGATCCTTCTTCCAATTTTTGAATGAAGATCTTTGGCTAAAATAGCCTCTTTCACCTCACCTTTTAACCATGCCGGTAATCGTTTTGCCGCCTTTTCTACTTTATTTTTTTATAGCTCTTTATTTATTGAGATTTCCAAGACCTGGGTAATTGCCAGGTTCTTGTGGCCTGGTTTGGCCTCTGTTGGAAACAGGATGCTGGGCTTGATGGACCCTTGGTCTGACCCAGTATGGCAATTTCTTAAGTTCTTATGACATACATCAAAAAGACACTAGAAGAAAAGTCCTCATCCTTCCTCCTTTCTTAATGCGTGGAATACATCTGCTCTGTGCTTCTAGGATGGTGTATTTTTAACAATGTCCATACCTGTTGCACGCTGTTTTCCTTTGTAGCTGCATCTTTCAGTTGTTTTTTTTTTTTTTCATGAATCCCTGTATGTACCCAGATCAGTCCAGACTCCTGGGTTTATGCATCCCTGCCAGCAGATGGAGACAGAGAAAGTCTCACTGACACTGTACATAACTCGGTGTGCACCTGCAGTCCCTCAGTATTTCTCTGTCTCCAGCAGTTCCCTGTATGTACCCAGATCAGTCCAGACTCCTGGGTTTTGCCTCCCTGCCAGCAGATGGAGACAGAGAGTCTCACTGACACTGTACATAACCCAGTGAGCCACCTGCAGTCCCTCAGTATTTCTCTGTCTCCAGCAGATGGTACATGGTGTAAAAACTGCAGTCTGGGGAGAGAGAGAGAAATAAAAAAAGAATAAAAGACAAGAACATTTCTGGATTTTCTCGGGGTGTTGTGAGGTTCTGCTGGGGCCATCCCCCCTGGTATGAGGCAGACAAGGAGGAGGTTTGTGACCATTCTGATAGCTCGGTCCAGAGGTCCGTGGGCTGGACATCTGGTGGTCCAGATCACTCATCCCCCATGAGACAGGGGTGGAATCTGCTGGCAATTCTGTACTGCAAGCCCAGTGGAACAGGGAAGTGTCCCTTATATACGGTTTGTCCTGGGCTGGGTTGCTAAAGTTTGGTGAAAAGAGACAGATACAGCCAGGGGTCTGACTCGCTTCTGATCTGCCTTGCGGCCTGCGCTCCTGGAACCTGAACCTCTGCACCAAAGGAAAGGATTGGTTTCTATGTCTTATTTGTTCTCGGAGAGTTAAAAAAAAAAAAAAAAAAAGAACAAGGAACTAGATAGAGGAATCTGTGCGGCAGTGAGGTTCCAGGGGGAAAGCTCCCTCAGCAGCTGAGGGAGCTCAGCGATGGGGTTTTTCAGCAGCTTCTCTGCCTGTGGAGGAGGACAGGTGTTGGCTTCATGGTGCTGAGTGACTGATCCCCTGCTTGGTGCTGCGGGTGTTGGAGGAACAGCACGTGCATGTGGTAAAAGTATCATGGCGTTCGGGGGGTCTGCATCAAGCATGGCCACAACAGTAGAACGAACCTTACGGGTGACGGGGTCTAGCGCTGAGGCTTTCCCTGTCAACTCAGAAACAGAGTCCATTTTCGATTCCCTAGCAAGGTCGGTGAGAGAGGCAGGGGAATCCGCTCCTCAACTATCACCAGCGGTTCCCTGTCCCAATATTTTCGGGTCAGGCAGGTCACTTCTGTCTCACGGCTTCACTTCTGAGAGGAAATGACTGAGATGGAGGGGATATTCCGAAGCTGTTATTTCCACCATATTGCAGGCTAGGCGACCTTCTACATCCTTGCCATATGTGCGAATTTGGAGGATCTTAGAGTCCTGGTCTGCTGTTGACGGAGTGCAGCCTCAGCCTGTGCAGGCTATGGTGTCGATTATTTTGGCTTTTCGACAGAAAGGTTCTGGTCAAGGGATTAGCCTTTAACTCTCTGAGTGTCCAGGTTGCAACATTGGGTTGT
This sequence comes from Rhinatrema bivittatum, assembly GCF_901001135.1. NCBI lineage: Eukaryota > Metazoa > Chordata > Amphibia > Gymnophiona > Rhinatrematidae > Rhinatrema > Rhinatrema bivittatum. Next base: position 3,913,997 of record NC_042626.1, on the reverse strand, counting down.
CCCTGGGGTAAGGTGCAAGAGTATCCTCTGTCAGTACATCTGGGCACGATACGGTTCCTTCGAAGAGTTAAGAGGTTACGTCCTCAGGTGTGGAACATTTGTCCATCTTGAAATCTGCATCTAGTCCTTAGAGGATTGTATGAGGCTCAGTTTGAACCACTAAAGAGAGCTATGGTTAAGGACTTGACTCTTCAAGTGGTTTTCTTGTTGGCTATTTGTTCAGCCAGGAGAATTTTGGAGCTCCAGGAGCTGTCATGTCTGGTTCGGGGGTATCTTTCTGCACGGTGCCTTCCTTTTCTGCCTGTGGTAGTCTCGGGTTCCATCTTAGACAGTGGAGCTTCCAGCTTTTCAGTATTTGGATTCCTCTACACCTCACATGGGGGAGCTTGGCTCTTAGATGGGAGGCATGCAGTATTGAGGTATCTAAAGATCACTTATGATTTCCATAGATCAGATCTCCTCTTTGTACTGTGGAGTGGTCCAAAGAAGGGAAGTAAGGTGTCCAAGACTATAACTGTGCAGAGGCTGAAGGAAGTGATCGAGTCGACTTACATTATCGCTTGGATATCGAGGTTTCGTCTTCCATGTGCTTTGGTGAGAGTGTTCTATGAACAGAACGATCCAGGTCCCCACCCGAGTTAAAGAGAGCTTAGGTACATCCCAGGAGTCTGGACTGATCTGGGTACGTACAGGGGAAGGAAAATTGGTTCTTACCTGCTAATTTTCATTCATACCATAGATCAGTACAGGGACCAGCGCATTTACTGGCGGAGAGTCCGCCACTCGTACTTTTGCTATGTATGTAGTGCAGAGTTGTTGGAGGTTTTCAATGCTGATCGCTTATGTTAAATTTGGGAAATGAGTTTTCCATTGTCTTTTTGGGCAACTTCACCTTCTTCCGGCTCATTGGAGAGGAGGGGGTTTGCTTAGAAAAGTATGGTTGCTGTCATATTGGCTTGGGTACTGAGGGGTCTGCAAGTGGCACACTGGGTTATGTACAGTGTCAGTGAGACTCTCTGTCTCCATCTGCTGGCAGGGATGCAAAACCCAGGAGTCTGGACTGATCTGGGTACATACAGGGAATTGCTAGAGACAGAGAAATACTGAGGGACCGCAGGCCCACACTGGGTTATGTACAGTGTCAGTGAGACTCTCTCTGTCTCCATCTGCTGGCAGGGAGGCAAAACCCAGGAGTCTGGACCGAACCGTGGTACTACAGCAACGAAAATTAGCAGGTAAGAACAAATTTTCCTTTACACAAACTCCTTCCAAGAGCAAAACAGGATGAGAAATAATCAGGGAAAGCAAAGCTGAGCTATTCCACAACAAAATACAATTGCTGAGGAGATCATGCTGAATTTCTGCTTGGCTATATCTTGTACAAGGCCTGTTATTTAAAGCAAACATTCGTTGTAGTCTGTCACCTACAGGATCACCAGCAAGATTTACAAAAGGAGAGGCAGAAAAGGGCAAGGAGAAGGTCTCCCTGGTCATAGGAACATATTAAATCAAGGGTGGCCAACTCTGGATCTCAGGAGCCACAAACAGGCCTGGTTTGTCAGGTTATACACGATGAACACACATGCACTGCTGCCATTGAATGCAAATCACCTCATGCATATTCATTGTGGATATACTGAAACCAGGCCTGTTTGTGGCTCTTGAGGACCAGAGTTGGCCATCCTGTAGTAGACGGTGGGCCTATCCAGTCTGCACAGTTGTTTTTGTTCACACTGCAAGGATGTATCTGGGATGGCAGCCATAAACCTTTGTCTGCTTATAAGATGTCACTTTTTATCCAGGTCACTTTTTGCTTTCTTCCTTTTTGGTTCTCATCCCCACCCCCACCCCCACCCACACACATACAACCGAAAGAAGAATATAAAGAGATCTCATACTTAACTCAACACCCAACCATCTCCCATTCCTGATGTCTTGCCAACACGTTTAGTAGTAATTTAAGCAGCTACCAAAGCTAGTGAAGCTGTTGCCTGCACATCTGGAGCGAGCTGCCTGTCTCCCTTGGTCCTCACCTGTATGTAGCAGGAGGGTTCGCTCTAGCGCGGCAGGACAAGCTGATTCGTTCTTCTGTCAGGCCTTCAGGAAAGAGGGTGTTGGCCGGCTGCTCCTCAAACACGGGTCCATAATTGCCCGTAGTGCACTCTGTTAGGCACCAGACTAGAGAAAAATAAAGACAAGGTGATTGTGGGTATCTCCCGCATCCACTGGCACTCGTTCAGTGCAGGATTCATGCAAACTTCTATAATGCACTCACCCTGTGCACCTTTCATCTCCTGCCAGGCCATCTGACTGAATTTATTGAAAGAAATGAAGGAGCGAAAGAGAAAGCAACCAGCTACATGGGATTACAGCTCCCAGAATTCAAAAGGGCTAGCTCCGCTGTCCCCTTCCCCTCCCCCTATCCCAAAGCTGCTCCTCAGTTACCTGAAATGGAGACCAGCGTGCAGGAGAAGAGAAGGAAGGTGAGGGATAATCCCATCCTGTACAGCACGGGGGTCTCTGGAAAGGCAGCACCTGGGGAGGAGAGGAGAAGGCTCATTATTTCAGCCCAGGAGCTCTGCTTCCATGTGGGAGGGAGTTCTCTGCTCTTGTCTTACAGCGTCTGCAACCTTGGGAAGTGCTGACTCTGTGTCTTAAAGCGGTAGCTGAGCCTTCTAAACCTCGCTTTAGCTCGTTTACTTTTTTCCTTTGGTCTTATCCCAAGTTTTCCTTTCTTTTGTGTCCTAATGAATGTTACTTCTTAGATAGCTGTGCTGTCTGCACCTTTTTGATAGGGGCACACCCTTTTTTTTTTTTTTTAACCTACTTTTCCTGAGTCCATGCTGTATTCATGCTTTATATGTAGTCAGAGTCATTAATGAGTTCATTACTTCTCCCTGCTGGGGGAAGATGGGGAGGGGTTTGTGGGTGAAAACGCACTTTTCTCCCTGGACAGTCCGGAGATGCTAATCCTGGTTAGAGGGCCCAGGGGAGCCCATTAGTGTTCGGCTGATATTAGAGAGGCACTGCTCCCGGCCTCTCGGGCAGACTGTCTAATGGAGAGGAGGCTAGGGGTGATGGAGGGGTCATTGCAGGCTGGACCAGAAGTTCAGGAGAGCAGACAGACAGGACTGGGGCTCAGGTCTGCGGGAACCATTTCCCAGTGACCTTGATTGGGTAACTTTCACTATTATAGTGAGCTAATATTATACACGTGCGCAGACATGGAGCTCCGGATTACACATCTATGAAGGCTGGAATGACCCTACAGAAGGTGCTAGGTTTTGCTTTCTGGAGTGTCCCTAACAAAGAATCTTTTAATTTTTGTTTTATTTGACATTTGAACAAATAGTAATCCATTGTTGTACTGAATACATGTGTTAAAGAAATAATCAAAACATTCAAAATGTAGTAGATGGATTATTTAATATGAGTGGTCTACCAGTTTTACAACCTTCAATTGCTTTTCCAATAATCATCAGTCCACATTCAGTCTTATTTATTTTAATCTTTTGCAAATAAAATAAGTTAAATTCACTTCTTTCGGCAAGAATCTATGCTTTCCCAGCTGCTTCTAGACTTCAGTTTTCAGGACTTGGACTGTGTGCATTTCCTTGCTTCCAATATCCTCAATAGTCCCATAGAGAGGTCGTGTTTTGTGTGTGAAAATGTACGTTTCTCCCTGGACTGTCCTGCGATGCTCATCCTCGTTACAGGTCCCAGGGGAGCCCATTAGGGTTTGGCTGAAATTAGGGAGGCACTGCTCCCCGCTCTGTATAATTTCCAGAAGTTGTCTGAGCTTCTCACTGAGCCCATAAGAAAGAAAAATGGAAGGGTTTGGCCCTTGTAGAAGAGATTACTGCTCCCAGTGTCTCCAGCCTCTGCGAGAAGCAGGGATCTCAGGCCAGCTATGCTCCTGTTGTTCCTCCAGGATTGTGTCCTTTTACCATTAGCAATGGTTACATGGAATAGACTTAGTTTTTGGGTACTTGCCAGGTTCTTATGGCCTGGATTGGCCACTGTTGGAAACAGGATGCTGGGCTTGATGGACCCTTGGTCTGACCCAGTATGGCATTTTCTTATGTTCTTATGTTCTTAACCCCAGTATTAATGCAGGGGGCAGGTACAAGAGGGCGTGTGGGAGGGGGAGCACAGAAGAACACCTGGGCACTTCCTTGCAGCTCATTTACCCCGGTATAATAGTGTGCCTGGCCATCCACCCCAGCGCTGGCTGCACACGTGTGCTAAGCTATGTATACTAATGCTTATAGTATGGGAAATAAAATCCCAGACCTAGAGGAAGCTGACTTGGATGTATGGGTGGTCACAGAGAACCATGACTGGAATATGGTTATACTGGGCTATAATCTACTCGTGAAGATGCGGCGTGATGCATAAAAAAATAATATAACAGCAACAGAACTGCAGGGTTTACGAGGTAAAGACGGGGGTGCTGGGAATGAACATCTGTTTATATTGGTGCGGCAGAAGAAATAGATATTTAATGGAAAAGATTCACAAAACTGTAATCACCTAGCAATAGCGATCTTCAGGAAGCAGGAAGATCATTTACATTTACTTTCATATTCCACCTTTCAGCCATTTCAAAGCTGATTACATTCAGGTATCCCCCAGAGGATTTACAGAGGTCTTGAACGAGTAGATGTGACTCGGTTATTTACACTTTCGGATAGTAGAAGGACTAGGGGGCACTCCATGAAGTTAGCATGGGGCACATTTAAGACTAAACGGAGAAAATTATTTTTCACTCAAGGCACAATAAAGCTCTGGAATTTGTTGCCAGAGGATGTGGTTAGTGAAGTTAGTGTAGCTGGGTTCAAAAAAGGTTTGGATAAGTTCTTGGAGGAGAAGTCCATTAATGGCTATTAATCAATTATACTTAGGGAATAGCCACTGCTATTAATTGCATCAGTAGCATGGGTTCTTCTTAGTGTTTGGGTAATTGCCAGGTTCTTGTGGCCTGGTTTGGCCTCTGTTGGAAACAGGATGCTGGGCTTGATGGACCCTTGGTCTGACCCAGCAGGGCAAGTTGTTATGTTCTTATGAGTGATGCATCAAGTCGTGATAGGGCTCTGATGCAAGTTAAATAGCGTGTATTGTGCAATGTACGTGATATTTTGCATGGCCCTGCCCAGATTCCCTCTTCTATTACAATGAGCTGCTTTGCATGTGATTTACATGCACGAATAATGCTATTCCATGCAAAGCAGCTCATTACTAGTCAGTTCTATGTTAATTTATCATGGCTGACCAAGAAAGTGGTCAGCTGCAATTACCTCACCTTCCTGGGTTTCATTAAATGTGATGTTAGAGCCCCAGGACCCTAATGCAGGTCCTGAGGTCCCGTGTTACATTTAAAGGGCCATGCAAAAGTAAAAACCGACTGGCAAAAAAGAGAGTTGAGCTGGGGTGCAGGCTGATGCTAAACCTGGGGCCAGCACTCAAGGTGACCCTGACACCCCAAAGTGGGGGGGAAAAACCATGCGCGGTGCCTGTCCCCAACTCTGTCCTCAATAAAGAGTACCCCCACCGCCCCCTTTCCAAAGGCTTGAAGTCTGACACTGGCCCCCCACCTCTAGTACTCCCAAAATCAGTGGGGATATTCCCTCCCCCCCCCCCCATCCCCCAATATATGAAAAAAAAATCATTGGTCGTTCATGGGAGGCCCCTCCCACACTCCCAAACTGTCAGAAATCTGTTGTGGATCCCGCGATGGTGCCCTGGGCTGCACTGTAGTGGGAACTCTCGAGTGAATTAACTTTGTGGCTTAGTGGCTCTAGGCCGAAGTTTGTGCCTGAGGCTATCTATGGAGGGTGAGGTGACCTGCCCAAAGTCACACGCAGCAGCACTGGGATCAGAACCTGGCTTGCTACTTCTCTACGCCATTGATCATGGATTGTGTGCAGGAAACCTTGTTCTAGAGACTAGAGATGTGAATCGGAACTGAAATCCGAACCGATTCTGGTTCCGATTCACATCTCTACTAGAGACAGGTAACAGGATAGACGTTTGACATTGGAAGAGTGTGTCCAACGTCATAGTGGATGATCACTGGATGCTGCGGCTCAGTATGGGAGCACAGGCAGGGGTGGTTCATTCTAAGGGGTGGGTCCTGAATTGTATATGTACTATATTTTATGAGCTGTTTTATTATGCTTGTATTTATGAAGTTATGCATTTTGTGTACTGTAAGAAGCTCTGGGAAGCAGCATATAAATCCAGGATTAGATTAGATGAGACTTCAGAAACCTTAACTTTATTAAGCTTGGAGGGGGAGCACCTCAAGGAGTCATGAGCTGGATGGGAAAATCTGGGGGACGTAGAAGGGCAGTGGGCAAAAGTAAAAGGGGATATTATAAGGGCAACTAATCTTTTTGTTAGTAAGTAAATAAAGAGGACAAATAATCTGCTGTTGTTTTCTAAAGAAGCAGATAAGAGAGAAGAGGTTAGTGTTCATAAACTATAAGAGATCTCAGAAAGAGGAAGACAGGCGACAATATCTGGAGACGCTAAGAGAAGCCAGGAAAGTAGTCAGGAATGCAAGAATTCAAATGGAAGGAAAAAGCAAAAAGGGAGACAAGACTTTCTCTCTTCTGTTTTCAAGCTTATATTGATGGCAGGAGGAAATGCAAAACTGGAATTTTAAGACTCCAAAGTGAAGCAGGGAGGACATGAAGAGGCTGATGGGAGTAAAGGAGAACTGCTTAAATATTTCTGTTGTGTTCACTGAGGAAGGGTTTAGAGATGGACCACAGAAAACTGCCACAAACAGGAATGGAAGGGAGGTAGCCCTCAATCAATTTTCAGAAGAGTGTATTCATCAGGAGTTAGCAAAACTAAGCGCAGATAAGGCGATGGGGCCGAATGGGAGACAACCAAAGGTACTTAGAGATGTCCTGGCAGCTCCGCTGGTGACCTTTTCAATGCTTCTTTAAAGAGGACTGGAGACGGACAGATATGGTTCCTCTTCAGAAAGGTGGAAGTTAGGAGGAGGCTGGGAACCTCAATGGTGACTAAATTAATGGAATTGCCCCCAAAACAGTTTCTGGAACCCAGTGGATTACAGGATCCAGGGCAGCAGGGTTTTACCAGAGATAGGCCTTGTCGGATGAATCTAATCAATTTCTTTTGGTGATGGGAGAGCTGGATTTGGGGAAAGTGCTAGATATACTGGAGTTTGGTAAGGCCTTTGACGCGGCTCTGCATAGGTGATGCAAATAAACCGAGGCCCCCTCACTATGGGCCTTAAAGTGACTCTCTGGCTTTGAAACTGGTTAAGTGGGATATGACAACGGACAGTCGTAAATGGAATCCGCTCAGCGGAGAGGGTGCCACCAGCAGTCTGCTGCAGGGATCAGTCCTTGGGCCAGCTCTGCTCAACATTTTCACCGGCAATGTTCCAGAAAGACTTTCAGGAAGACTTTGTCTTTGGACAGGTGTCAAAATCTGCAACAACAGAGACGTCCTAGAAGGAGGGGTCTAGGGTCTGGCAGCTGAGATTTAATGCTAAAATATGCAGTTATGTGCAGTTTGGGTTGCAAAATTCTAAAAGAACGGTACAGTTTAGGGGGGAAATTCTATGGAAACAAATGGGATCAGAGGATGATTGTTTCTGATTAACTTAACGCTGCATAGGGGAAGGAACAGACAGAAGGAAAAAGGAAGTAATATTGGCTCTGTTAAGTCTCTGGTGAGAGCTCACTGGGAATACTGAGTACAGTTCTGGAGGCCGCACCTTCACAAGGACATAAACAGGATGGAGTTGGGCCTGAGAGTGGTTACTGAAATGGTCAGCGGTCTTCATGATAAAGCGTATGGGGACAGAGTTATTAAAGATCCAAACATGAATTCCCTGCTGGAAAGGAGGGAATCAAGAGATGTGATAGACGTTTAAATACTTCTAAGGCATAAATAGATAGGCTTTGAAATAAAGGGGAGTGGGGTAATTTAGAAACATTTGGAATGGGGGATGGATGCATGGAACGGTATTGGAATTCAAGGGAGCGTGGGAGAAGCACAGGACTATAAAGCTGATGGACTGGATGAGCCGTCCAGGTCTTTATCTGCCGCCCTGTTCCGTGCTCTACCTCTAAAGCAGGTTGAGGTTTCTCCAGGATGAGCTGTGCTGTTCTTTTTAGGTAGAGGCTGGACTCTGACCTGTGTGCAAGTCCTGAGGCAGGAGGAGTGACTGCGTACCACTCGCTCTGTAAATCTTGCTTCTCCCAGGCCCGCCTGCTGCTCACAGGTTCGGGGACATCACACTTTCCCAGGACTGTTTGCTGCATGGATAGTGTGACATCGCAGAGACTATTGGTAGCAGCGGGTCCTGGCGGCAGTGTGGTGACATGAGCCTGCTGAAACCTGAAATGGCCCGGCCAGGACTGAAGTGAGTGTCCAGGGCTGAGCTGCACTCAGCTCCGCACACATTACAGCTTCACTTCTGATTGCACAAGGAGTTTGGTGCAGACAAACCTGAGCAAGAATGCGCACAGATCGCTTCTCCCTTGTGCAGATCCCAGTTTGTTAAAGGCATTTGCTGTTATTGTCCAGGTTTGCTGATCTAATTTCCTGGTCCGAAGTGGAGAAAGGTTTCTGGGGCTGAAACTGGAGTTTGTAGTGCAGGGGGTCTGCTCTTGGTGATTTTACAGTTTTCTGTGCACACGTGGACTTTTTAAACTCCCGATGCATTAGCTTACTGCAGCAGGCAGTGCTTTCTTTCGTGTGTGAGTAAATAAAATTCAGGCTGCATTTTTTACTCCTGACTTATTACATTGGGCAGTAAGTATGCAAAGCTTCCTGAAAGAAGTCTGTCTGTCCCTCACACCAATGGCAGTACTGAGAAGTGAACCCCCATCGCCTCCCCCTTGCCCCTGATCCCCCAGAGGTGGTTGCACTTTGCTTTGCCAGTTTTAGGGTCCTTATTGGGATGGGGCAGAATGGATCCAGCCCCCTGGGGAGGAGATTGTGCAGCTGCCTCTTCCTCAGTGTCCCAGAAGTTCTAGATGCTGCTTTCAAGGCATCCTAAATGTGAAGCATCACCCTGTCCATCTGACTTCTCTCTTCTCTCTCTGTTTGATAAACACCTGCGAGTTTACCATCTCATGGGCCTGGACCGTGCTTCTGTTCCTTCAGCTTTCTAAACCTTGTCCTTTTCTCTTTGTCACCAGTCCCTGCTTCCCCTCCCTCCATCCTACTGGAAGGGTCTAGATTTGGCACCGTATAGCGCAGCAGTGCTCTGGAGATGTCCTAGCCACACGCTACGAGGCCAACACTGCTGCGCTCTGCTTTTTTTGCTTTGGAGAAGCTGGCAGAAAGGCAGTCTGGTGTCACCTTTCAACACTTTGACATCACAGTGTGCTTACAAGCTCTTTCTGGAAGTGGTAAGTCTCTTGTGACTCCCACCTCAAAAAGAACAACCCCTCAGACATACTACAGCGAGTCTCGTACTGTCTGAGCTCCATGAGGCCTGCAGCATGGCTTCCAGCAGCCCTGAGTCCCATAACGTATGTACGGAGAAACCACTAGCTGCCCACGCCAGAGAAAAGCAGGGGGAAACTCTGGTCCTGCGGCCTCCTTCCTCTCAGTATTTCCCTAGACTTCAGCTCTTCTCTGTTTTTGCTGCAATCAGGTCAGTGCTGCCACCTAACCTGCATGCAGAGTCCGCCTGAAACCACCCCCACGAGAAGGGAGGGAACCCAGGCCCTAGCAGTCACTAAATTGTAAGCCCCAAATTAGACTGCATTTGAAAGATGCTGTAACGTCGAGCTCTGATACCTGTAAGGAAGTAGATATCTCCTGCTCCACGTAATTATTAGGCTTGCAAGCTCGCTCTCTCTCTCAGCTGTTCATGCTGTTCAGGACCTCACATTCTCCATCAGCACATAAAAGCCTGCATTGTGACTGCAACATCTGAGCTCTGATCCGTGCTAGCAAGCTGAAAAACCAGAGCAGAATCAGCGCTTTATCGCCAATACCAAAGGGTTGGCAATGTGGCTGACATGAGAATTCCTTCCCCCACCCCCCATAGATTAGAAAAGTTCTCTCCCAGTGCACAGATTTGGCAGCACTGAGGAGTGGCAGTGGCGGGAGCTCTGCAGAGGCGCAGCCCGTGATGGGCACCTACCTCGCTGATGTAGAAAACCTGGCAGCGGGTACCCTGCAGTCCTTGACACGCTCTGTAACAGCAGCCTTTCCCTCTTTCTCCAGCTGCCGGCCGCTCTGCTGCTGCTGCTTGTCTGGTGGGGCTTGTGTGTGCGCTGTTAAAGTCGCTGCATTAGGGTGAGCTCCTCGCTCCTCCCTCCTCTCTCCTCCTCCCCTCCCTATGTGGGTCTCTCTGCCTCATTTGCCACAGTCCATGGACCAGTTGCACACAGAGCCTCATAGAGAATTTCTAATCTATAGCTGCATCCTAGGAAGAGTGCTGGACTCGGGGAGGGCTGCCTGCCTGCCTGAGGGTGAGCAAGCATGGTGTGAAGGGTCTGTTTGGGGGACGGAGAGAAGCCAGTGCTCTCCCATGTTGTCATTTCCTGGCTTTTCATTCTAATTATCTATGGTGCCTTTTTTCTGAGCATTAAGAACCATGTGGCTAAAAACAAAATTGGACATAACCTCCCTGAATTTTCAGGTATCTAAGAGTACCTTTGCACTTCCACATCATGTGTACGTTATCTGCGTTAAAACGAGGTATTCTAATATGGGGTGGGGGAGAGAATGACCAGGCATGTGCTGTTTTTCATCTGGTTTAATGCACTAACGCAAGTTACCACTCACTGAATGGGTTTTGGAGCACATTGACATGAAATGCTCTAAAACAAAACCTTTCACTGCATACCCCTAAAATATACTTTCACTCCCATCGGGGATGGCTTCAAACATAGATTGTGCCAGGAGTTGCTCTCTGCAACTGCGAGAAGTGAGAGCTGCACCCTCCATGTTGAAGGTGCGGCCTGGTGGGTTACGAGAAGATGGGGATTATTTAAGATTTAGAAAAAGGCTGACAGCTTTGTTTTCTTAGGATTCAGGGGCCATTTGAAATGAATAAATTTTTAAATGTTTTATTGTCATTCAATGTATTTGTTTTATTGAATTATGAATATTCTTATTGGACTCTGCTGTGATCCACTTTATTGGAATTCTAGCAAGTTATAGGACGTGGACGTTCAGTTATCACTTTCCTGTAGATTATTGAAAAGGTCCCGGCGTAGGGGGCAAATCCTTGCTGTCAGTGTGGGAGGGGGCAGGGGGGGGGTGGGTTATGGACATAGAATGGGACAAACCCTTTAGGATTGAGGAGACAACTCATTTGTACTGCAGCTCTGAGGGCCTCATCCCATCCTATCCCACCTCTCCCTCAAGAAAAGAGGGATTTTCTGCTGATGAGCTCTCATGGGAGGGCGTAATCGGGGGCCCCTCTATAGAGGCAGAGGCTTGTGGCATTGTCTGCGGCAAATGTTGCAAAAGAGCCACAGCTCCTTGTGAACTCCACTTACGTTCTAGAAAAATGAATTTCCATTCACAATCATTTAAACACTTCTCAGACGTGACTGAGATCGGAACCAATACTGATCTTTTATTGCCTTCCCAACAAGGCAGAGAGTGGGCATACAGCAGAGTAGGAAGGTAAGAATGACAATTCTTCACCTTTCGGGAATTTTAAGCAGGGTAGCTTGTCTGGTAACAGGATGGCTTCAGCCCCAGAATTGATTAGATTTAAGGAATTGCAAGGATCTGAGTTTGAGATAAAGATGCAGAATAAAGACTTAAGATGTGTGTTTGGTGTCTTTCTGCTCTCGCTAATTAATGGATATGCGTATGTTGAAGAACAAACACTGAAACCTGATGCCTGGAACATATCCCCCCCTCCACGGGGACCTGAGAGGGATCCATGTGCCCTTGTGCTGTTGGCAGATGTCTTGGGGTCTAATGAAGTGCTTCAGGAATCAATAGTTGTAAACATGACTAGTTTGGGGAGACCACCACCTGCCCCTCTACCTTCAGTCCATCTGTCATAGCCCCAAAGCCCCCTGTCTCATGTAAACTCATTAATAATAGAAACAGATCAATAATCAGCTTTCTGAGGTCTCCACTTAGTATGGTCAGCAATTAGCAGGGAGTAGTTAATGCATTGATGGAGTTGGATGGTTCACAAGGCAAAGTCTTCTGATGTGGTGAGAAGTGGCCGGAAGCATCGTTCTTCCTCCTGTACTTGGTCTTGGGTCTTGGGAATGGGGTTGTGCTCATCTCTGCACCATCTTTTAAGATGTGATACCTTTTATTGGCCAGCGTAGGAATTTTTGTATTAGAACATCTTTCTATACTGCTCCAGTAAAAGTAGGTCGCAGCCGTCTCTAGGATTAATATGGCTGCTAGAACTCCATTGTACCCCATAATTCATTTGGTTCTGTCCAGAGACTCTGGAGGCGCTTGAACACCATCTAAAGTGCCTCCCATCAACCTGGGCCCTTACCACCTGGCATCCACCACCACGACCCCGTTTTCGGGTGCCGCAGACCCATCTTGACCGTGCGGAGTTCTGCCCTGATTTTGACATCATCAGTGGGTGCCTGCCTTTAAAATCAAGGCAGAGACGCTGGAGGCGGGTGGGGCATGGCCCTTTGTGCGTGCCTTCTTATGCGTCTGCTTGTGTGTCTTCCCATTCGTTTTTGGGTGCTGTTTCTCATTTCTGTATGTACAAAATGCTTGAGTTTTTAGTACAGAGTTTTGTTATTTTAAATCTTTAATTTATTTGTTGTTTTGCATTGTTGTACCTTGCTGAATTCAAAATGTCTTTCCCTATTCCTGTTATATTAGGCAGAGGGAGATCTGCAGGAATTCCTTCTTTTCATCCATGTAGACCTAATAGAGTATTAATTGAACCAAAGAGAGCCTTTTGGCTATAATTAGCATTCCACCTGTAATGACCTCAGTATTTTTCTTATTAACATACAATCGATATGGAAAAAAAAATCCCAATTGTATCGGAGTTACTTGAATCCAGACAGCCAGATATTATTTGTATTACTGAATCTTGGCTCCTGGAGACAGATTGAATTGAGTGATTACTGCATTTTCTCCCAACGAGATCCTATAAAAGAGGTGATTGCTAAATCCAAACTTGCTTTAAAGGTCATTGAGTGCAGTGCAGCCCTTGAGCTAGAGCTACTTGCTTTACACAGCCCTTTAAGGGGAATCTGTTTTATCTATTCTCCTCCCAAATTTCTGGAACAGAATCCAGCAGTCCTGACACTTTAAATCTTATTAGTGCTGATACTAAAGAATGTTTCATTCTAGGAGACTTTAATTTACTCCCTAATCTTAGCCCCATAACTGACAGCTGTGAATTCATTTTGAATCAAATCTCTAGGATGGCAACAATTAATAACTGAGCCTACTCATTCGCAAGGTAATACTCTAGATTTCGTCTTTTTCAGATATAGTTCTTCTCATTTTAGTATGCCCACGATTACTTGTAAGGCTGTTCCTTGGTCAGATCACTTTCTAATTGAAATAATGTCAAAGACGGTAAAACCTGTTTAAAAAAAAAACCAAAAACTAAAAACTTCACCCCAGCTTGTTACTAAAAAAAAATAAAATAAAAAAAAAATGTGAAGTTGATTCCTTAAAGGAATCTTGGATTCCAAAATTAACAGAAAAAGCCTCAAATGTACATGATGCAGTAACCCTTTAGGTTAACTCCTTAAGTTAAGTTTTAGATAAAATTGCTCCTATGACAGATTTAATTAGTAAAAGAACTCACATTGCCCCATGATTCGGAAAATAATTTACTTCAAATAAAAGACACTTAAGAACTGCTGAACGACGTTGGAGAAAATGCAAATCTCAATCTAATTTACAGAATTACCTGAATGAATTAGGAAACTATAAAAACGAGTTTAATTGTCTAAAAAGACAATTTTTTTACTTGTCAAATTCAATCGGCCCTAACCAGCCTCATGAACTTTTTTTTTTTATTGTAAAAAATCTACTCTCTAAACCACAATGAAACATATGAACCCTATTACCTTAAAAGCTTAAGATTGAGGGTTGTTTTTTGACAAAAAAAATTAGTGAGTTAACCTCTCATGTTTTGCTAATGATATGATTTTAGTGGAAGATAGATCATTTGGGAATCCTTCCACCATTTGGGTCCAAATGATGTATCCGCTACAATCAAAGAGGAAGGCGATCTATGAAACAGAAGAATAGATGCGTATTTATTGTAGTGGAGACGTGATTTTATAAAAAGCCCAACTCAGCCGAGTTTTGCCACACATCAAGTGGCTGCCTCAAGGGCTCGGATTAGTGAGTTTGGACCTAGTATGCTCTTAAACCAATCTTACTTGTAATACATGAATTCTCGATAAAACATCCGCAATCGTAGCAATCAGATGTGCTCTCTCCAGCTGTTTGTAAGAAGTGGAGAGAGCACATCCGACTGCAGTTTAAACGAATGGCTACGATTGTGGATGTTTCATCCAGAATTTATATATTACAAGTAAGATTGGTTTAAGACCATACTAGGTCCAAACTCACTATCGGATTGCTCCTACCATGTGACAGAAGCCGGCCAATGGCACCTATAGCCCCTGTCACACGGTAAGGGCAAAGGGCCATCGGCGCCATTTTGATTACTGGCAGTCGATGGGAGCTCGCTCTTAGGATCCCCGCTGGACCACCAGGGAATTTAAGCAAGGTTTTTTTTTGGGGGTGGGGGTTGCAATTAAGTACATTTTGAAGGGTTGGGGTGGGTTTCGGGGGGGGGGAGAAGCTGAAATAAAGTCGGCCCGAATCGCGGGAAAACGAAATTTCCCGCGGCGGGCCTTGGGCTTATTTTCGGGGAAACACGGTAGTACAAGACCTATGAAAATCAAGAAGTACATGGAGCTGGGAGGCTGCAAAGTGCCACACTAGGTTGGGGACATCTAAGCCACCCCACTTTTTGGGCTGGAATAATAACACCTGGGAAAACCCTAGGTGGTCACCTTTCCCAAATAAAATAAAAAATCTTTTTCTGCCAAGAATGCAGAATCGCAGTAGGACATATCTAAGTAAAGTTAAATAAAGAAATCTCAGGAAAACGTTCATTTTAGT
This sequence comes from Rhinatrema bivittatum, assembly GCF_901001135.1. Taxonomy (NCBI): domain Eukaryota; kingdom Metazoa; phylum Chordata; class Amphibia; order Gymnophiona; family Rhinatrematidae; genus Rhinatrema; species Rhinatrema bivittatum. The sequence goes on along the minus strand of NC_042626.1, from coordinate 3,898,886 downwards.
TATAGCTATGCTCCCTATCCCATTTCCCCAAGTCTTTATCTACAGCTGTCACCAACGGCACATAGTTCAGGGCAAACAGATCAGCCACGATGGCCCCAGTATAAACCCCTAAATCTTAGGGCATCTAAAGGGGAATGCCTGATGAAGTGTGGAAACAGTAGGCCCATCCAAATTAATTTTCAGGATTTCACTTTTCAAAATTATCTTTAACTCCAGAAACCGCACTAAAGCAAGTCAATTCAGCCGATACAGCCTCTAACGAAGAATAAGGATTGGTAAGAATGAAAAGAATATTAGCAAATAAAGATAATTTGAACTGCAGTTCACCCAGACAGACTCCTTTCATTTTATCTGAAAGACGTGCCCTAGTACTGAAAGGTAATAGTAAAGGGGCTATTGTAAAACTATCCCCATAGCCCCCATTAACCTTCACCCGAACGTTTGGCAAATCAAGCAGTTTCTTGAGCTGCTGTAGAAAAAAATGGCCAAACCGCATTTTTCCAGCATCTTGAACAAGAAGGACTAGTGCACCACCTTCTCCGCATCAGAACCCACCATAACAGGTCAACAATTTTACAAACATTGTCTGCTGCGGCCCAAATAGGGATAAAGCCTGCCTGATCATGGTGCACTGGATTAGGTAGAATCCGGTTTAAGCGCTCAACCAAAACTCTGGCTAAAATGTTAAGGTCTAAATTAAGAGAGATTGGTCAGTAGGACCCGCAAAGGGTAGGATCCTTTCCAGGTTTTCCAATAACCAGTATCCCAGCCACATTAGAATTAACCACCAAGGAACCCCCCTCCCGAAAAGAATTAAACATATCAGTTAAATGGGCAACTAGAATATGAGGGAGACATTTGTAATAAGCGCTAGAAAGCCCATCTAATGCTGGAGATTTATCCCCTTCAAAGATGTAACCTGCAATACCTAGGGAGTGCTAATAGGGTTTCCAAAAAGCTTTGTTGCTAAGGAGAGAGACAGGAAGTGGAACAGAAGATAAGTACATATCGATATTGTCAGCAGCTATGGCAGTATCTACACTATAGAGATTTGTATAAAACTGCGTAAAGCAGCGCTGGGTCATCGTTTCCCCTCTGCGCATTTTTAACTTTAGCTGTAGAACTCTGCATGTGGAGATCTTTCAAATGCCTTGCTAAGTACTGTCCTGCCTTATTCCCGCCCTCAAAATGCTGCTGTTAAGTTCAAGGTTATGGACCACTAATGCCATCATCAAGTAATTGTAACTCTAACTGAGCTTCCGACACTTTCAGAAATATGGACTTGGACTGGGTCTGCATAAGGACTCGAGATAGTCGTGTAATCTCATTAAGTAAATCCACTCATTTAAGTTCCTTTTCTTTTTTACAGTAAGAAGCCTGAGATATTTAAAGGCCTCATACCACCACTTTCAATCCCAAATCATAGCCTGCGAAGTGGGTACATGAGCCTGGAGATCAAAATACTCCTAAAGTTGCTCACTTAACGACTCAAGGAATTCATCATCTTTCAATAAGTTTCCATTAAGGCACCAATAGCGATGACCACAATCCAAATCCTGAAAAGAGATTTCCAGCTAATATTCCCTATGCCAACTCTATTTTGCAACAACTTATCAATGAGAAACCCTCGACTAGACGTAACTATGCGGGGAAATGGCATTGCTATACCCAATGGTGTCAACCAAGGCAACTAGACCCCTTTTCTTCTACTTCGACTCAACTACTGGAATACCTTCACACGTTCTACCTCTCTGGTCTAGCATACTCTTCAGTTCATGTACATATTAGTGCTATCGCTGCATTTCACCACTGTCACCAAGGTCTACCAATTTCTAATCACCCTCTAATCTCTAGATTCATGAGGGGCATACTTCACCTTCGGACTCCAATTGCGAAGCCTCCTGTACCATGGGATCTGAACATTGTACTCAAACAACTCATGGCTTCTCTATTTGAACCTTTGGACTCATGCCATGTAAAATACCTAACCTGGAAAACTGTTTTTCTGGTAGCTATAACATCAGCACAGAGAGTTAGTGAGCTGCAGGCCTTAGTTCACTATTCTCCTTACTTGGAATTTTATCATGACAAAGTCACCCTCCGTACTCATCCATCCTTCTTTCCAAAGGTGGTTACAGTGTTCCATCTCAATCAAACAATTACACTCCCAATTTTCAAACCAAAACATCACCTTTCTGATCGGGATAAACTCTTACATTCATTGGACTGTAAGAGAGCTTTAGCCTATTACAAACAGAGAACTTTTTTCCTGTCAAGACAGTCTGTTATTTCTTTCCTTCAATCCTAACAACCCGGGGCAACCAGTTACAAAACAAACCATTGCAAACTGGTTAAGCCAATGCATAGAATTCTGTTATAACAAAAGATTCTATCACGCTTCCCAGCAAACCTAAGGCCCACCAAATACGGGCCACTGCTACTTCAATTGCCCACCTCAAGAAAGTTCCACTACAAGACATCTGCAAAGTGGCAACTTGGTCTTCTCTGCATACCTTCACATCACACTACTGCATTGACAAGCAAGTCTCGTCCGATGCTACATTGGGCGCAGCAGTCTTATCCACTTATCCACTGCCATAAGCAAATTGCTGGGCAGACTGGATGGACTGTTTTTTCTTTATCTTCTATGTTGCTATGATATACACTTCTCTATGACTCCTGGAGCTGGATGGAAGTTAGTACCTCATCTCACAAAGGCCCTTTTAGATAGCGTGTGAACTGATGGCCTAGAGATGACTCAGGAGAATGGTTGCAGTGTTGCTGAGCAGTCCTACCTCAGGGTGAACATATCAATGATCTCAAGATAGTGTAAACAGTGCACCAATATGGCCAGAGCCAGAGGGATGCTTGGGTGCATAGGAGAATCATAGCTAGAAGCAAAGAAAAGTGATCATGAAGTTAGCATGGGGCACATTTAAAATTAATCGGAGAAAGTTCTTTTTCACTCAACACACAATTAAATTCTGGAATTTGTTGCCAGTGGATGTGGTTAGTGTAGCTGTGTTTAAAAAAGGATTGGATAAGTTCTTGGAGGAGAAGTCCATTACCTGCTATTAAGTTCACTTAGAGAATAGCCGCTGCCATTAGCAATGGTAACATGGAATAGACTTAGTTTTTGAGTACTTGCTAGGTTCTTATGTTCTGGATTGGCCACCTTTGGAAACAGGATGCTGGGCTTGATGGACCCTTGGTCTGACCCAGTATGGCATTTTCTTATTTTCTTATGTTCTTATATCTGATACTTCACTTTCAATGCATATCCAGCATAACTCTCTGCTTCAACGGCAGGGGGAATGAAGAAAAGTGGATCTATATACAGACAACAACCAACAAGGACTGAATTACATAGTCTGGGAAAACAAGCATGGGGTAGCTTGCTTATTGCGGCAGTTACTACCCCTAACTAATTAAGCTAGATATTTCACATAGATGCAGCTCCAACAGTACTCTTTACATTAATGGTGGGGGTGGAAGGGAAATAGAACCAAAAGGTTACTAAGAGCCAAGAGTAACAGAAAAGTATGAGAAAAAAAAAAGTGCGAAGCTTGCTGGGCAGACTGGATGGGCCGTTTGGTCGTCTTCTGCCATCATTTCTATGTTTCTATGTCATTGGTGAGACCTCATCTAGAATATTTTGCATGTTTCATCCAGCAAAGAGATACCAGAATGATGCAGGTTCTATACCAACAATCCCATGAGATTTAAAGACCTAAATATGTGTACCCTACAGAAGGGGGATAGATAAACGTTCACATACCTAAAAGGTATTAATGCATGTGAAGCAAAGTTTTTTTGTGCAGAAAGAAGTTCCAGAGCAAGAGGCTCCAGGGAGAAGAATTAGAAAATACTTCAAGGAGAGGAGGTGTGGATGCATATAATGACCTCCCAGGTGAGGAAAAAAAAAGAGAGCCTGGGATAAGCATAGAAGCCTAGTTGTGATGAGAGAGCATGCACCAGCAAATAAGAGGGACAGAAAACGAGGAGCCTCACGGTCCTGATCTGTTGTCCTAATGCATTTGTGGCCTGTGCCTATAATGCCAGTGCTGAGCAGTTGCAATGCTTTGCTTGGGTAGATTACAATTTGCTGTTTCTTTAACTGCAAAGCATTTTGAGAGATGTCAGTCGTGTCTTATGTGTGGCTCATTGTGAAGGAATAACCTCTGCTTCCTCAAGGTAATATAAGAAAGTCTTGCTCCTTGTAGGATGCGCAGAGGTCGGGGAAGGAATGAGTGATGCTAGCCCTGTATAGGTATAGATAGGTCTCTCGCTCTCTCGGGAATATTGATTAGGAAAATTACAGAGGTTCAGTTATTGCTCACCTTTGTCTTATAATGTAGAATGGTGGTCTTTTGTTTTGGGGGGGTGAGGGGGAGGGGAAGGTTAAGAACTGTTGCCTGCAGGCTGGGGGTAGCACTTAGCTAGTCCATAGATGGAGCTGGCATGTGTCTCGTACAGCACTGCAGTAACCTTATAGAGTGGGCCATCTCCGTTCCTCCTTGTGTTGTATGCAGGGGATGAGAGGCTGCTGTGAAGGGGCGTCCTAAGGCCTTGCACCATAGTGACACCTGCTGGCTGGAATTATGGTCCATGCTTGTAGGGGAATGGAGGGGAGCCTTGGTGTATTGGGAGGGGAAAAATCTCTGGGTAGCTGTGCGTGAAGGCTCATGACGCCCTGGTTCTGCTAGAGCTGGATCACAAAAAGTATAGCGTTGTTGGGCTGGAGTAGAGAGCCAGAACCCTTAGCCCAAGCACCTTCCTCTGCAGAAGCTCGGTTCTTTTCCTTAGGTCCTCCGGAGCCGATTTCTGTGTCTTGACACGATTAGAGAGAGGATTCCTCTCTCTTGGGCTGGAGTCTGTGCTTTTCCTGCTTTTCCCATGTCCTTATGAAGCCCCCGAAACACGCCTTCCTTCAGCGGGGCCACCCTGCCACTGGGCACTGGAGTGGGGGGGGACGGGGGAGCAAATGGGGTCTAACATCATCTCCAGGCTGATCTCAGCAGCACTAAGGGACCGGTTTATCATCATCACCCACAGTGGCAGAATCTTGAATCTCCCTTGTGGTCTCACTAGAAAGAGGAAGTGACTTCTGTTTGTAATTCACTTCTATGATGAAAGGAAAACAAAATGCCCACTGCATGCCTGGACCTTCCCAAGAGTGGGGAGGAGGAGAGCTCAGGAAGGCGTTAGGATGGGCCCAGGTTCATTCTGCTGTGGTCTTTACTCTGCTTCTTCACCACATGTGACCAGGTACCCTGACAATTTGTATGTTCCTTTGCTAAGACGGCTACCGATCCCCATGCAGTACAGGTTATGGGGGACGAAGGAGCCAAATGCCCCTGTTATGGCGTCACATGGTGAGCAGCAGTAGGCAGGGAGAGCTATGATGGCCCGCAAAAGTCAAATGAGTTAAAAGAAAATCAGCCCAGGGCAGAAGCTTCCAGAGAACGCAGGCTGAAGGCCTTCCGCCTCTCTAAGCCGCTGTTTTCCAGGACGCAGTGTCCAGGCTCCCTGAGGGGCAAGGGCTGGAGGAGGAGGATGCGTTACAGAGCGGGTTCCAAGAGAGGACACATCTGGCCCACCCTGACCTCTGGGGATGCTGCAGGGAATGAGGCAAAAGCTTCTAAGTAATTAGGACTTCATTAGGCCAGCAAATGCTTCTGTTAATGGGGTTTTCTCTTTCATCCTAATGCTCCCGCTGGGGTGCTGCTACTTCAGAGACGGTGGGCATTTCCCTCCGTGAGAAGAGAGCCACCCTGGGGGCCTCTGCCCTCAGTGAAAGCTGGCACTGTTTTATTGGGGATGTTTACATACCAGCATTGTTTTGTAATACTTGTGCTTAAAGAATATCTTGTGATTGGCCTTGTATGACATTTACTGGAAAAAGGGAATATAAATTACATTTTAAATTCAGGTTTTTCTTTTTTTTTTTTGCCTTTGGGGGAAAATGCTTGGTCCATCAGAGATACTGGCAGGTGCACACGCGTTCCAGTATAGTTTCCCAGTTAGTGACCACCTTTCATGGTGAATGTAGTGCCTGCAAGGATATCATCCCCAGCAAGGGAGAAGGGTAAACAAATCCCCCCCCGAAGGCCACCTTAGGACATAGACTGGGTCTGGGTGCCTTGCTGGGACAGCTCTGAGGAGGGAGAGAGGTGATGGGGTCCTGGAAGGGAACCTGTTCTCCGTCTCTATACTGGCAAGGCGGGGCAGTCTTCAGCTGTTTTGATCTAACGTTGTGCTAGGCTGTTCTGTCAGTATAAAACATTTCTGATTCAGTGTCTCCAGCTGGCAGCAATGAACCTCACGTGTAAGCCAGGGACTGTTGAGTACTTGCATTGTGCCAGCCAGCGCGCCCCTGCTGGAGCTCATAGAGTGTAACGGCCGTAACGAGGCGCACGGACACCCCTGGTCATCTGGAACCTTGCCTGCTGGTGGCAGTGGTCAGGGGATTGTAGTCCAGGCTTTGCATCGATGTCATTGGGCATTGTTAGTGCAGCCTTGCCCCTGCTTGAGCAGTGCCTGGGCCAGATCGTGCACTGGATATAATTTTCAGTCACTCAAGGCATTCTGGGACGTGTAGTCCTTTTTGAGTGGTACTCTCTGGTTTGGCACTGGAAAGGATTCTGAGATCTGGGCTCTCGTTTGAATGTCTTTATTACACAGTTAGTGATAGCTCTCTACAACAAAAATCAGTGCTGCTTTTTTTTTTTTTTTTTTACAGTGACTCCTGAAAACAAACAAATCTCGGAATATTTAGGCTGCCTCAGCACTCATGCACGCATCGTCCTGCTGTGAACCACCTGTACAGTCCCGTCTCTGGAAAGGTATTTAACACAATTATGGAAAAAGGCAGATAACTAGTGTTTGCTTTCTGGACTGGACACACAGGACATGGTCACTATTTACAGATACGGACAGAAGATGTGGGCTGCTCTTCTTAATGAGAATTACTCAAACGTTAGTGCAAAATGAAGCGATCTTGGATTGCACCTTACCAAGACCCTCGCAAACATAAGTAACGTGACTAAAAATAATATCAAATGCAATAAACTGAGCACATTGAGAGGTGAGGAACGGACAGAGTTCTGCATAGATAAGGTACCAGAGTATCAGGGGCAGAAAGCAGGGAGCTCCCTCACGATTGGATAACCAGCTTTATTTTGAATATACATATTTTTAAAAATAAAGTGGTTTCAGTCTACAAACAAAAAAATATGTATTTTTTACAGCATGATAATTTTATTTTCATTATCACTTATTGCTTAACTGAAGTCTTTTTGCTGTTGGGACAAAAATATTTCTCTCCCCCGAGTGCTGATATGTGGACATTGAGACCACATGACCCTCCAGCATGGGGACAGGGGACTTGCTAGGGTGAAAGAGAAAAGCATAGGACAAAGAATGCAAGAAGAAGTGGCAGAGCGATTGCAGGGGGTGGCTGAGCAAATCCTACTCCAGTGCTGGAGGCGGAACCAGGCCTGCACGCACCCATTGGATCTATGCAGACGCAGTCTCTCTTGGAAATCCACAACTCAATGGGGGTGAATGCAGGACTGGCTCAGCATGGGGTTAGAGGGGGACCTGGGTGAGAAAGCCAACGCTGAAAGGGAGTTTAGAAGGGTTAGGCCAATAGCAGAGCCATCAGAATCTAAATTTTTTTGTATGCAGTTTGCGTTCTAACCTGACCAGGATTCCCAGCACCGATGTTGCTTTGGGTTTTGTTTTTTTAAATCCATTGTATCAATGTTTGTGTTTTTGGCTGCAGACGGGATGGCACAGGAGTAGAACGTAGGGGGTGTTTATGGTGGCCCCCGCGGCTGGAATAGAAAGTGAGAGGGCAGACTGGGGAGCTGATGGAAGCTGAGTGTTAAAACTGTGCACTGAAATTCTTAACACATTCACTTCAAATTGTTTTAAGTCCCGCTGCATTAAGCTAATCATCTGCTAATGCATCGGGGATGTAAAAAAATGCACATAAAATAGGGAATAGCATTATTAGCATGGGCTTTTCAGGAGAGGGTGCTGACCTGCACCTTGCGATATTGGCTCCTGTGTATGTACAGTGATGCGTCTGCCTAAGAGGTCACATCTCCCCTACCGTACCAAATGGCCTTGGCAGAGTTTTCTTTACATGGTGTGAGGTACCGAAAGGTGTGTGCCACAGCCCTGACCACTCACAGGTTCTACCCGCAGGCCAGGAAGAGCAGATAAAGCAGGACCCTTGCAGGGGTGAGGCTCGGTGGTTCTCCTTTGCTTCTGGTTTTCTTCTTCCCAGCTGTGTTCATAGCTTCAGCTCTGCTGGGAGTACGGAGTAAAGAATACCTGAGTGAAGGGGCAGGGAGCGCTGGCCCCATCCTTTATCCCTTCCCACAGGTTATGGCAGGATTTCTCCTTGCTTTGTATGAGATTCACTCAGGCTTGTATCCAACTGCTTCACATTTCATAAGAACATAAGAACCTGCCATACTGGGGTAGACCAAAGTCCATCAAGCCCAGCATCCTGTTTCCAAACAGTGGCCAGTCTAGGTCACAAGTACCTGGCAGGATCCCAAAAGGTCAATATATTCCATGCTGCTCATCCCAGGCATAAGCAATGCCTTTCCCTACCTTCATCATGGTTTATGGACTTAGCTGTGGGGTTTGTGATGCTAAAGCTTTTCCTGATGGGGTCTGAATGCATAGGGAGGCTCTCTGATAGTGCTGTATGGCCACCTCCCAACCCCGGCCACCGAGCTGGGATTTAGTCTGCCTCTGCCTGTAGCTGCTATAGTACAAAGAGTGAGAAGCTCGGACAGCCACAAAAACTTCCCTCTTCTGTGCTCACTGACGTTTCCACCCTAAAGAAACAATTCTTAGCGAGGACCTTCCGCCTTTGGTTTCAGAATTACAGGGGATGTGGGAGGGTAGGGTACCGCTCTGCTACTGCCTTTTAAGCAGGATAGACGGCTGCTTGTATGGCCTGGTAAGAAGATGCCATACAGAGAGACTGCTGGCGCCAGTGCGCATAAATCCCTTTCTTCATGTAGAGAGTAGCCCTGGCCTTGGGGTAGTCCTTACAGTCTGCCCGCTACAGCACTGGTGGCTCTAACCCTATGGCTGCCATGCGACCCTTCCTGAGACAGCACCAGCTTTAGGAAAAATCCCGCAGAACACAGCAACTGCCCAATCCTACTCCAATGCATATCCTCTGCGGGCCACCCCCTCTCTGATCCGGGCTGCACCCCTCCCTGTGGGTCCTCCCAGAGCCAGAGCCTTTCTGTGTCTACATTCAGTGGTTCAGAAGCAATCCTTTCCTGCTGTCCAAAGAAACCCCTTTAAAGCATTGTTTCTTCCCTTTTATTTCCTGAACGGTACAAATGTCTGGGGTCCCGTTTTCCTCCATCTCTCGTAGCACAGAGTAGCCCTCTCCCAGAGGTCCCCCTTTCTTCCAGCCTTGGCAGTGGCTGGCATAGACCCTTGCAGAGGGATTATGCAAACACTGTAAGTCAAAGGTCCAAGGTCACTTTCTGTTATGAAATTGCTAATCAAAATAGTATTAGTAACCAACACGCCTCTGCCTCCCCCTCCCAAATGCACACACCATCCCATGCAGTCACATGGGAGGATGCCACGCTCCCCCCAAAATCATTCCCTTTCCATAAATACAGTATCAAAGAAACATAACCAAAACGTGGTGCGGACGGAAGAGTTGTGGTGGAGCCCTCGCTGAGCTGGACCCTCGGCCCACGCTGGTACAGCTCCTTCACCACAGGGGGTTGCAAATCTTGTATTTCTCGTGCTGTGCCTGGTTTTGTTTTCTTTTGTTTTTTTTGGAAATTGGGTTTGTTTCTTTCCACATCCTGCGTCATGCCAAGGAGTAGATGGCATTGACTGGCGAGGTGGCCTCTGAACTCTCGTTTCCTTCCGTCTCGTCTTTGTCTTTCTTGACCGTGTACTGGCCAATGAAGGAGCCGTCCTCATTAAACTGTCCATCGCCGCCCTCGCCATAGTCCACCAGGCTGTCATCACTCTCTTGCTGCTTTATCGTCCCGTCCAGCGACGTCTGGCTGCCCTGCAGTGGCTTATTATCTTCATCACTGCAGAAAAGAAAACACACAGGTCAGTCCCCCCTCTCAGGCAGGAAGGAGTGAGGATCTGCAGAGGTAACAGAGCAGGGTAAAAGGTAAGTGTACAAAGTTTGTGCCTGTCCGAATGGAATGAGCAGTTAAGGACAGCTTGCTCAGCTCTGCGTCATCCAGCTAGTGGGAGTGGACACAGGTCAGCTCTGGTCAACTTATTAAGGGCCTTAAGACAATTTGCATTCACCACCTTGCTCATAACAGTGAAGACTTTGGTTTTTTATTCTTTTCTACTTGTAGAAATATTCCAAAATTATTCTTTCACAATGAAAGTGCAGAGTTTTTGTACAGATTAGTGGAGTGTGAAGACTTTTACACGGCACTCTCTATGCCAGCAGTAAAGCAGCTTAACTTCTCCTGGATATTCAGTGGGTCAAGGCTCCCGCTAACTATACTCACCTAAACTTAGCTGGCTATCTTTAGCCAGATACTTTTTTAAACTATCCATATCTATTCTGAATAGAACCAGGTAGCTTTAAAAACAAAACAAAACAATCCAACCTTCTGGCTCAATCCCCCAAGCTCCCGACCCCCCACACATATAAAACTCTGAAGTTACTCTGAGCTAGTGCCCAGTTCCCCTCTCAACCACCCACTAACCACCACTTTCTTACCGTCCAGTCAGATGAATTCAGAACAGGTGCGTTGGGCACCTCTACCAACAAATGAAGACATCCCAGTATATATATACATATACACATACATGTATACATATATATATATATATATATATACATATACATATACATATACCCCTGCAGTGACATCAGCCTGCCAGTATTCTCCTAGGACAAGCAGCAGGGTAGTCCTCATATGTGGGTGACATCTGATGGAGCCCAGAATGAAAAACTTCTGTCAAAGTTTCTAGAACTTTGACTAAGTACAGTATCCACGCGGGGTCCCTCTTCAGTCTCTCTTTTTCCGTGCATTGTTCGTCTTGTGGATGTGGAGCTCGGGCTTTTGTTCTTTCGGAAAACTGTTTTGAGATTTTTTCTTGGTCTTTTCTCAGGCGGGGCCCTTGATCCTTTCCCAACCCTAGTTTAGAGGTGTCACGGTAAGTACCTCTTTCTTTGCGGTAAATTACCAACGGCATTGTCACCTGGTGGCCACTGGCCATCGACCTCTTGGCGGATACTTTTTTTTCCATGGAATCATCTTGGTTCCACTGCTGCCCCCGGATTATGTCCATCACAGAGCCCCACAAGGTCTGTATATTGTGCCTGGGGCCATCGCACAATGTGCGCAGCTGTTCTTTTTGTGTTCAGATGACCCCCAAGGGTTGCCGAGCACGCCTGGATAGGATGGACAAGTTGTTTGGGGCCAGAAAGTCTGAACCCGCGATGTCGGTATCTGGGGCATCAACACCGCAGGGCAAGGAGGACCCTGAAAGTATTGGTCCTATCCTGCCTTTCCTTTGCCGGTTCCCCTACTTGAATTAGGTGCTGGGGATCGGCCTGTTTCTATTTCTTCCCTCTCTTGGTCTGGATCCTCGCCATTTACCCTCTATCCCTGGGAAAAGACCAGGCCGAGCATCAGGAGAAATTGAGGAAGCACTGACATCTGTCATCTTCCTCCCATGGCTCCAAGCTCAGAAAGGCCCCAGCATCATTCAAGACACCACCAAAGTGCCCCTGTGCTGACGAGACATCGAAGCCCGTCAAGGCTGAGGACCCGAGGTGGTCCGCACTGTTCTCCCTCAGAGCTCTGAGGGAGATCAAGTTATGCCTCCTCCTCAAGCTGTACTATCATCGATAGCATTCGAGGAGGAGTCGGAACGCAGAGTGTGGTTGGCGGTAGGACGAGCCCTATAAGGCATCGTGTCACTGGAACCTGCACCATCCATGCTGGCACCGTTGCTGGAATGGTTGGATCTGCTCTTCAGTGCACTGCCGCCGCAACCCGTGCCGATGCCCCGAGAGCCCTTGCTGCCACTGGGGGCACTGGTGAGGCCGCGATTGGAGACCATCCCCATCACTGATTCCTCAGACAAAGGAGGGCCATTGGGGCCGGTGGTTCCTCTTTCCTGGCCACCGTGCCCTGAGTTGCCGAGTCCATTGATGCAGTCTGTGCTGATGGTACCTTTGGTGCCCTGACGCCTTGGCCCAGGTCCGCACTTCGGGCTCTCCCACCAGTATTGCCGGGCAAACTGAGTGAAGATGATGCCCCTTATGACCCGTGGGAGGATGAGCTTTCTGTCTCTTCCTCAAAGGATTCCGAAGACCTACCTTCTTAACCCTCTCCTCCAGAGGAGAGAAGCCTCTCCCCTGTGGCGGACTTGACATTTGCAGGCTTTGTATGAGCCATGGCAGAGTTGTTGCCCTTCCAGCTCCTGTCTGAGGAAGACACAAGATGCTGGAGATCCTTCAGTTCGTGGATGCTCCTAAAGAAGTGGCTGCAGTCCCGGTCCATAATATATTCAAGGACTTGGTTGTCCAGCTCTGGGAGCACCCAAGCTCTGTTCCTCCGATAAACCGGAAGACAGATGCAGTGTATCTTGTGCAGCCAATGGAGTTTGAGAGACGCCATCTCCCACACCAGTCTGTAGTGGTGGAGTCTGCCATCAAGAAAGTGAAGAGGTCTAGTACCCATGCCTCGGCTCCTCCAGGCTGTGAGCACAAGGCCCTAGATGCCCTGGGCCACATTGCCTGCTACTAATTTATATATGAGCCAGTATTCCAGGAATCTCTGGAAACAGGTCCAGGAATTGGTAGCCCACCTCCCTCAACAACTCCAGGAGGACTTCCTGAAGGTTGTACAGCAGGGATTAGAATGTGACAAACAAGGTTAGGTCCGCATATGTCATCTTTGAGACAGCGGCAAGAGTAGCTGCAGTGGGCATCGGTGCTCGTCGTATGGCCTGGCTATGTGCTTCTGATCTCCGACTTGCCTTGTACCAGGGAGAATCTCTTCAGAGACAAGATTAAGGAGGCGGTAGCTCAGCTGAAAGATCATCATAAGACCCTGCAGCATCTCTCAGCTAGCACCTTGACCCCACAGTCCTTGGATAAAAAAAATCCTTGAGGTAGGGACCTCGACTCTTATTTCACCGCCTGAAGAAATACTCTTCAGCTAACAGGGCAAGGTCTCAATTGGCTGGACAGAGATCTTACCCTAGACAACAGTATATCCCTAGAACTCAGCCGGTGCCTCTGCAGACTCCTGCTACCAGTTTCTGACTAGCTGCGAGAGAGTCTAAGCCAGTCACCCATGCAGCCAGCGGTGGACCTCCGGGCGGGAGGCGGCTGCAGTCCGTTGGACGGCTGTCACCTTGGATCGGTGGGTCCTCTCCATTGTCCGTCAGTGGTAAAGTTTAAATTTCCAGGAGGTTCCTCCGGACTCTTCACTGTGCCCCTCTTGGAAGTCCTCAGCAGATGAGTAGTCTTTCCTTAAGGAGCTCTCCACTCTCACAATGGCCAGGGCGGTCAACTTGTCCCTCCCAGTCAGTGAGGAAGTGGCTTCTACTCCAGGTATTTCCTCATCCCAAAGAGAACAGGAGGCCTTTGTCTGATTTTGGACTTGAGGGCCTTGAACAAATTCCACATACGGGAGAAGTTCAAGATGGTCTCACTGGGGGCCCTTATTCCCCTCGTGCACAGGGGAGACTGGCTTTGCTCCCTTGATCTTTGAGATGCTTATGACCACATAGGGATTGCCCGCATCCACCGGCAATACCTTAGGTTTGTGATGGGTGGACACCATTTTCAGTACAGGGTGCTGCCTTTCAGTCTGGCTTCTGCACCCCGTGTTTTTGCGAAGTGCCTTGCAGTAGTGGTGGCATATATGAGGAAGTTGCAAGTGCAGGTCTTTCCCTACCTGAACTACTGGCTCATCGATCACCTCCAGGCAGTGAGCACTGCAGTCCTTACATGTCATTTGGGTCTTGAAGTCATTGGGTTTTCTAATCAATTACTCCAAGTCCCAGCTAGTCCCATCCCCAACACCTGGACTTCATTGGTGCCAGGTTCGACATAGCTCAGGCTTGAGTATTCATACCCAGGGATTGGGTGCTCAGATTCTCTGGCGGGAGCTATCTCTTGGAGTCGCCAAATCTCTGCACACAGCATGTTACGCTTGCTGGTACACATGGCTGTGAACATCCATGTCACTCATTTTGCTCGCCTGCACATGCACAGGGTACAGTGGACCCTGTGGTCCCAATGGCGCCAGGCCTCTCAGGACCTTCGGGCGCACATCCAAGTCACTCCACCATTTCAGGACTTCTTATCATGGTGGGGGTTCCATTTCAGGCTTCCCTCACTCAAGTTGTAGTCACCACTGATGCCTCCCACTTGGGCTAGGGGGCCCATGTTGGGGATCTTCACACCCAGGGTCACTGGTCAGTTCAGGAGGAATGGTGCCAAATCAACTTCCTGGAACTACAGGTGATCCAGTACGCCCTTTGGGCATTCTGAGATTGACTGACCAGCAAGGTTGTGCTCATCCAGACCAACAATCAGGTAGCGATGTGGTACCTCAACAAGCAGGGAGGCACGGGCCGTTCCTCTGTCAGGAGGCAGTCTAGATCTGGTCGTGGGCTCTGTCCCAGGACATCCTTCTCCGAGTCAGGTACCTGCTGGGACAGGTGAATGTACTGGTAGACAACCTAAATTGTTCCTTCGACCGCACAAGTGATCCCTGAAGCAGGAGGTAGTGACCTGGATCTTCCATCTTTGAGGAACTCTGGATGTGGACCTCTTTGCTTCCCCTTGCAACAAGAAAGTAGGTCAGATCTGCTCCCTAGCCTGGGGGAACAACAGGACAGCATCGGACACCTTTGCCTGTTACTGGGGCAAGGGCCTCTTGTATGCCTATCCTCTGCTTCCCAGCAGGACCAGGGGACCATGATTCTCATCGCGCCTTGCTGGCCTTGGCAGTTCTGGTTTCCGCTCCTGCAAGATCTCTCCCTGCGGGAGCTAATCCATCTAGGAACATCCCCGGACCTCATTAACGTAGGATCAGGGACGGCTGTGCCATCCCAACATCCAGGCCTTATCCCTCATAGCTTAGATGTTGAAAGGGTGACCTTACAGCCCCTGAATCTCTCGGAGGGCGTATTTCAGGTCCTACTGGAGTCCAGGAAGCCTTCCACTAGGAAGTTTTACGATCTGAAGTGGAGGAGATTCTCAGTGTGGTGTGATAGCCAGGGCTTGAACTCGTTCTTGTGTTCCACCTCTAAGTGGTTAGATTACCTGCTGCACTTCTCAGAGGCTGGCTTAAAGACCACCTCTGTGAGGGTACATTTCAGTGTGATTGGGGCCTACCACCAGGGAGTGGGTGGTTCACTCATTTTGGTACAGCCTATTATGGGCTGTTTCAGACGGGGTCTACTCTAGCTGAAACCTCCTCTGAGATCCCCTGCGGTTTCATAGGACCTCAACGTGGTCTTGGCCAATCTGATGAAGGCTCCCTTCGAGCCCCTATGCACTTGTGACCTAAAGTATCTGACTAGGAAGGTCCTTTTCTTGGTAACGGTCACCTTGGCGCGCAGAGTCAGAGTCAGCGAACTTCAGGCTCTAGTGTCCTATCCACCCTACACAAAGTTTTTTCACGACTGGGTGGTCCTACGCACGCACCCTAAGTTCCTACCCAAGGTGGTGACTGACTTCCACCTTAATCAGTCAATCGTCCTGCCAACCTTCTTTCCTAAGCCTCATTCACACCAGGGCGAACGGACTCTGCACAGTCTAGATTGCAAAAGGGCCTTAGCCTTCTACCTGGAGCAAAAAGCAGGCCACAGACAATCCACGCAATCTTCCTTTCTTTTGACAAAAAGAGATTGGGAGTTGCTGTATCCAAGCAGAACTTGTCCAACTGGCTAGTGGACTGCATCTCTTTCTGCTACACGCAGGCAGGCCTACAGCTGGAAGGCCATATTGAGGCTCATTCCATTTGATCCATGGCAGCCTTGGTGGCCTGCTTGCAAACGGTCCATGTGGACAAAATTTGCTTGGACAGGAAAGGTCTACACGACAGCCATTTTGGCCAGTCTGTCCTGCAAAAACTTTTCAGTAATTAAACTCAACTCTTCCTGCCTCAGGTCCTTTATTCGGGTTCAGGCTGTTGCCATCAGCACTAGTGTGTTGTGCCCATTGGCACCTAGTTTAGTGCTATGTCCCATGTGTATAAGGGAGCAGCCTGTAGCTAGGTATTCACCCACATGTGAGGACTATGATCCTGCTTGTTCTAGGAGAAAGCAGAGTTGCTTACCTGTAATAGGTGTTCTCATAGGACAGCAGGATGTTAGTCCTCGAGAAACCCAACTCTGCGGGGTGGCAGACGGGTTTCCTCTCTGTTATTTTTGTTTGTAATTCTATATTACGAGACTGAAGAGGGACCCCACATGGACAGAGGGATGCTGGGCATGCTCAGTGTGCTTAGTCAAAGTTCCAGAAACTTTGACAGAAGTTTTCCGTGCCGGGCTCAATCTGATGATGTCACCCACATGTGAGGACAGCACCTGTACAAGTAAGCAACTCTGATTTCTCCGTCTCCAGCAGATGATGGACATTTTTCCCAGCTGCCAGTCAGATGCCAAGTCCCTCAAATCTTCTCATGTTTTGACTAATTTTATATCATCTGCAAATGTTATCACCTCACTCACTGCTCCCTTTTCCAGTGAATTTGTGAATATTGCACAGCACAGGTCCCTGTGGTGATCTTTCTGGCCTTTTAACCAGTTACCAATCCACAATAGGACATCGCCTCCTATCCCATGACTAAGTTCCTGAGAAGCCGCTCATAGGGGACTTTGTCAAATGTGGTAAGGCAAGACTTCCCTTTGCTTAAGCCATATGGGCAGTAATTTCTTTTTTAAAGACTAGCTTCTACCATTTTGCCCAGCCTGACCTCAGCCTCACCAGTCTATAGTTTTCTAGCTCGCAGATGAAGCCCTTTTTAAAATTATTTCCATTTGATACTACACCTTAGCCTTATATTGACCATCCTCCAGCCTTCATGTACTGTGGCTGCTTTTAATGATGGGTTATATTAACTGGGCTGTAGTTTCAAATATGAGGGGTTTGGGGTTTTTTTCCAGAACTCTAGGGTGAATTCTGTCTGGTCCTGGTGATTTATTACTCTTTAGTAACAAATCAAGTTGCTCTATTACATATTCCATTTTCAGAACGATTTGCTTTCTCTGAGTCATCACTAGCAGAAAACCGGTTCCAGTGTAGGTATCTCCCCAGCATCCTCCTTGGCAAAGACCGAAGCAAAAAATTAATTTAGTTTTTCTGTTCCTCAGTCAGCTCGTGGCTCAACTGCCTCCCGCACAGCTTTCTTGCTTTGCTTGCACTTAATAAAAACTTTTCATTAGTTTTTGCCACTCTGGCTTGCTTCTTTTTAAGTTCTCTCTTGGCCAGTGCTTATGCTGCTTTCCATTTTCTGAAAGATGCCTTTTGGCATCAGCTGCCTCATTCACGTCACCATTTAACCATGCTGGCAGTTGTTTGGTCTTTGACCTTTTTTAATATATGGGAGAAATTTTATCTGAGCTTCCAAGATGGTATATTTTAATGAATCTCCATGCCTCTTGCAAACTTTCAACTTGTTTTTAGGTGTTAAAGTTATATAGTACTGCAGTAGTTTTATGCCATGTTTGATATCTGCCCCCTCCCCGGCCACCACCACTCACCTGGTTGAGTTCTGGGGAGTTGTAGCCTGCTGCCTGCAGTGGCACTAGCTCATGCTTCCTTTCGCTGCACCTTGTTTTCCCCTTTCCTCTGCTCTTGGGTTGCTTGTAATACTATATCTGCCCTTTTCCCACTACTCTCTCCTTTATTTGTCCCAAACCTGATTCTCTTCTAGCAGGATACTCTCAGCTTCTATCATCCTTTCAGTAAAGAAGTATTTTCTCCCTCTCTTTCCTCCAATCTCATAGCATGACCCCATGTCCTTGAATGTCTCTCTCATGTCCCACACCCTTGAGTGGGTCAAGTATTTTGGTAAGGGCCTTTCTGAACTGCTTCTGATGTTGTCAATGACCTTTAAAAACACATGGTTCCAGGTTCCAGAACAGAAAGTGTGCTGCCGGGGCTTTAACCCTGCTGCGCCCTAGCAAATGTTGACCTGATTCGACTGGTGCATGTGCTAGGACTTTCTTGGTTGGTGGGGGTTCCAACTTCTGCCCATTGGGAGGGGTTTCATATTGATTTGCAAAACAGCCTGCACTACTAAGTGCCTGATCTGTCCATGCCCTCTTATGCTGTAATGTCAGAATACAGGTTTAGTTACTGCAATATTGATCTTGTGATGCAGTGCTAACCTCATGGCTGAATTACTGTAACATACTCTATAATGGATTGAAACTGTTTGCACCAGCTTCTGCTAATCCAGAATGTGACAACTCAGCCTGTCCCACTATACTAGCTTCCATTTCTCTACAAGACCTAATTTAAATCCGACACTACTCTTCAAGGGCCTGAGGAAGTGGAACAGATTACCTGAAAGACAGGCTAACTTTCTATGCATCTGCTGGGCCTTTAAGATCTTCCAGAGGAGCCACCTTACTTTCAGCTTCACCTATATCAATGCCCATCTGAGGATCTATTTATTCTATGCTCCATGACTACATAACTTTCCTACTGCTCCAGATAATTTGTTGTTTTATGCTGTCTTGGGTGAATTCTCTTTCAAAAAAAAAAAAAAAGCAAGAAGTAATAAATATATATCTATATGCAGTGGCTAGAGCACAAGCCTGGGATTCAGAATGATCAGGTTCCAGGCCCAGCTCTGTCGTTGTTGCTAGGAAGGCCTGTGGGAAAGGAACAGTTATGTTACTGGCTGGGTCAGCATAATATGCACTGACACAACTGCGCACAGTAGTGATTAGTACTGTTAACTGTGACGATTTCGGGGTGACACAAGCCAAGAAGTACTCACGCAAGCGGGCACTCCTTGGGGTGGGCGTTCAGGGCGGCCATCTTTTTTTTCCAGCTGATCGTGCCAGAATTGTTAAAAGTTTTAAAAATAAAACAAAACGATCAGATGATTTAAAAGTACATTGATTAAAAATCAGCAGGGCTGTGTCCTCATTCTGGGTAGTGAGAGTACTGAAGAATATATTTTGACTTCAGCAAAACAGTTAAGAAATAATTCTTCAGTAGTAGTAGTTACTGTGCTCGAGTGGAAGGAACTTTAATAATCACAAATCTCTCTTTTATCCAGAATAAGAGGTCAGAATAAATGTTTTAATGATGTTTGTTTTTTGTCAAATTATTTAAACAAATTTTATGAACAGTTTAGCTAGAACTGACTTTCCTAGTGATTGTGCTGCCCTACTAGAGTCATAGAAACTGAGGACATGGAATAGCAACCATACGAGTAATAACCTCTGAGACAAATACATTACATAGAAAAGATATAAAACTCCTTGGCTAATACGTATGGGGGCTGCTTAGGATCTTCTGTTTAGTTGGGTTAATCACTAGGAAAATATTGTGTCGCTTATTAGAAGTGATTTAAAATGGGTTAGTTAGGAAAAGCAGAGGCCAAATGCACTGGCTTCTTACAAGCTTCTCCTCCTACCTTTCCAGAGTCCTTCATGGGCCGTGGAGAGAGGGTGAGAGAGAGACAAGGAAAGAGAATTATGGTGGGGAATGCATTTAATGGGGACAAACACTATTGACTTTATAGATGTAATTACATCCTGCTGGGCTAGAGGGAGCCGAGACTGCATGCACTGGGCCTTAAGGACTGACAGGAGCAGACCACTTATACTTAAAGAGGAAGGGGAGGGGGTGATAGAGTAACCAGACACCACCTCCACAAGAAGGGTACTCAATAGCAGCCTGAGGTTTGTGGAAGGAATGCTTTGCCATGAGAGAGGGCAGTCCTGTTGGCATGCAGAGAACATACGTTGCAGTAATTCAATGCTGCTGCTGTAAATTCCACCCTGCAGCAGGTGCGGAGAGCGCCTGGCCCACGAGAGCCAACCTGCAGCGCTTACTATCACCTGCCTGTGCTACCTGGAATGGTTGATGCTGCTACAGCAGGTGACTCTTGTACAAGAAAATGAAGTTAGGGAGAGGCATTAAAATTCCCATTCCTTGAGAAGCAGTGCAGAAAAACACAACCCAGTTCCTACAGGGGTATAACAGAAGCCAGAGCAGCTGGTGCAGCCGTAGTGTTACCCCTGCATGAAAGGACTAAAGCCAAACTGGAAGCGTCTGCTGTGGGAGGAATGGAGAAAGCAGAGTTGCTTACCTGTAACAGGTGTTCTCCCAGGACAGCAGGATGTAGTCCTCACATGTGGGTGATGTCATCAGACGGAGCCCTGTCATGGAACACTTTTGTCAAAGGTTCTAGAACTTTGACTGGCACACTGAGCATGCCCAGCATGCCATAATCCCTGTGGCCACAGGGGTCTCCCTTCAGTCTCGTTTGTAGCAAAAGGTGCAAGCGAAAAATAAAATAATAAAACTGTTTCGGATCCAACTCCGCGGGGTGGCGGGTGAGTTTCGTGAGGACTACATCCTGCTGTCCTGGGAGAACACCTGTTACAGGTAAGCAGCTCTGCTTTCTCCCAGGACAAGCAGGATGCTAGTCCTCACATGTGGGTGATTAGCAAGCTACAGGCTGACTCATATTTGTTTGGACCAACAGCGTACAACTTGTGCAGCAGGCACAACAACTGGTGTACTGTTGGTAAAAATGAGGCAGCCTGAAAATCACAGCAGGTGGATGTGGAAGGAGTTGGGATTATACTGGAAATAAATTCTTCAAGACGGATTGGCTAAAGGCAGAGTCTTGACATCCTTCCTTGTCCAGGCAGTAATGTGCGGCAAATGTGTGAAGAGAGCTCCATGTTGCAGCTTTACAGATCTCGGCAATCGGCATTGAACGATAGTGTGCTACTGAGGTTACCATAGCCCTTGCTGAGTGCGCCTTCACTCATCCCTGGAGAGGAAGGCCTGCTTTTTCATAGCAGAATTTGGTACAGTCTACTAGCCAGTTGGAGAGAGTTTGTTTGCCCACTGCAACTTCTAGTCTGTTTTTATCGAAAGAAATAAAGAGTTGGGTGGATTTCCTATGGACTGCGGTGCGGTCAAGGTAAAATGCAAGTGCACATTTACAGCCCAAGGTGTGTAAAACTCTCTTGCCCTGGTGAGAGTGAGGCCTTGGGAAAAAGGTGGGTAAGACTATAGATTGAAAGTCCATTACCACCTTGGGAAGGAATTTAGGGTGAGTACGGAGGACCACTCTGTCATGGAGGAACCTTGTATAGGGTGAGTATGTGACAAGTGCTTGAAACTCACTAACCCTTCGAGCAGATGTAATGGCTACTAGGAAGAGAACTTTCCATGTAAGAAATTTAATATCGGAGTGCAAAGGCTCAAACGGAACGATTGAGCCTTGTAAGTACTACGTTTAGGTCCCATTCGGTAACTGGTGGCCGTAGAGGGGGCTTCAGTTATAGAAGGCCCCTCATCAACTGACTCACAAGGGGTTGTGCTGTAATCGGGGCATCCCCTACTCCCTTGTGGTATGCTGAGATGGCACTGAGATGTACTCTTACCGAGGAAGTCTGGAGACCAGAGTCTGAAAGGTGCCAAAGATAGTCTAAGAGAGATGGAGTGGGGCAGGAAAAGATGTTGATACCTTTTTGCGTGCACCATGTGGTAAATCTTTTCCCACTTAGAAAGAGAGGATTTTCGAGTGGAAGGTTTTCGTGCAGCTACAAGCACTTGAGAGACCTTAGTTGAAAGGTTGATCGGTTGAAGGATCAGGCTTTCAACATCCAGGCTTTGAGGGATAGGGTCTGAAGGTTCAGGTGGCATAACATGCCTTGGTTCTGAGTTATGAGATTGGGCGCTGTGCCCAGGCGAATGGGTTCTCAGATGGAGAGGTCGAGAAGCATGGGAAACCAGACTTGTCGAGGCCAGTACAGGACTATGAGTATCATTGATCCCCTGTCCTGTTGTAGCTTCACAAGAGTTTTTGTTATCAGTGGTATCGGAGGATATGCATATAGGAGGTCTGTGTTCCAGGGGCAAGTGAAGGCATCCATGGCTAACGTGTCTTGTTGCCTGTGCAGGGAGCAGAATCTGTCCACTTTGTGATTCATTTTGGATGCAAAGAGGTCGATGGTTGGTTGACCCCAGCGCTGGAAGAATTTGCTCACTACACTGGGATCCCCACTCGTGGGGATGGAAACATCGCCTGAGGCGATCTGCTACTACGTTCTGTATGCCTGCCAGATAAGTGGCCCGGAGATGCATGGAATGTGCAAGGGCCCAGGCCCAGATCTGTGCAGCTTCTTGGCAAAGGAGGTAAGAGCCTGTGCCTCCCTGTTTGTTCAAGTACCACATTGCAACTGTGTTGTCTGTCTGTATGAGAACAGTCTTGTGTGAAAGGTAGTCCTGGAACACATATAGAGCATAACATATGGCTCGAAGATCTAGGAAGTTGATCTGAAACTTTGCTTCAAGTTGTGTCCAAGTCCCTTGAGTTTGAAGGTTGTTCACATGAGCTACCCAACCCAAGTTGGGTGCGTTCGTGGTTAAGGTCACTTGGGCAACTGGTTGCTGGAAGTGTAGATCTATCTGCAAGTTGGCTTTGTTTGTCCACCAGAAAAGTGACAGATGCAGCTGGTCAGTTACATGGATCTGGGATGAAAGAGGTTGAGTGGCTTGGAGCCACTGAGATTTCAAAGTCCATTGAGTTATTCTCATGGCTAACCTGGCCATAGGAGTGACGTGTACAGTGGAAGCCATGTGGCCCAGCAACGTAAGGAATTGATGGGCTGAGGCTGTTTTGCATGTGCGCAGAGATGTAGCTAGTTTGGAGAGTATGTCTGCGCGGTAGTTGGGCAGGAAGGCCTTTGCAACTGTGGTGTCCATATCTGCTCCGATGAAGGTAAGGAGATGAACTGGATTCAGATGGATTTGTGGTAATTGATCAGAAATCCTAGCGAGTGTAAAAGATTCGTAGTGAGTTGTAGAGAGTTGAGAGCTCCTTGCTTGGATCGACTCTTTATTAGCCATTCGTCTAGGTAAGGAAATACCTGTATGGTGTTTCTGCGTAGATGTGCAGCAGCACTGCTAGGCAATTTGTAAACACTCGAGGTGCTGAGGCTAGACCGAATGGTAGGACTCAGTACTGAAAATGCTTGTGACCCACTATGAAGCGCAGGTATTTGCGGTGAGGTGGGAATATGGTAACATGTGCGTAGGCGTCCTGAAGGTCCAGAGAACAGAGCCAATCTCCTTGTGGTAGTAGGGGAAGCATGGTGCCGAGAGACACCATCCTGAACTTTTGTTTTTGAAGACATTTGTTGAGATTGCGGAGGTCTAGGATGGGGCGGAGGCTGCCTGATTTTTTTGGAATCAGAAAATAGCATGAGTAGAGCCTCCTCTGCCCCACTGTGTCAGGGGGGACAGTTTCCACGGCCTTCGTTCACAGAAGGGTGGAAAGTTCTGATTCTAGAAGTAATGTGTGGTCTTTTCGGGTCCACAGTGGATTTGGTGGAGAGTCCGGGGATACTGTGAGGAAGTTTAGGTGGCAACCCTGAGCTATGATGGAAATTACCCATTGATCTGTTGTCACGAGGTGCCAGTTGGTTTGGAAGTGGCGCAATCTGCCTCCTATGGGTATTTCTGGGTTTGGGTTCATGGATGAGTGGCCACTGTTCTCTGGAAATTCATCAAAATCCGGAGGCTGCACCAGCTTGCGGGGCTGGCTGTGCTCTGGGTGCTTTGGACTGGCGTGTATGTCCCCTTTGAAGGGGCTCTGGCTGGCCTCGCTCTAGACTCAGGAGGGTAGTATTTGCGTGAGTGGGAGAATGGTCTTCTGGGGTCCCTTCTCATGCTTTTACGGGATGAGAAGGGAGTGTCTGTTGTGACTCTAGACAATTGACGCAGGGTCTCGTGGTGGTCTTTCAACTGAGTTACTGCGTCTTGTATTTTATCACCAAAGAGATAGTCTCCAGTGCATGGGAGATCAGCAAGTTTGTCTTGGACCTCAGGTCTTAAGTCAGAAGCCTTTAGCCAGGCCCACCTTCTGGCACTGATTCCTGTTGCTGACAAACGGGAAGCAGTCTTAAAGGAGTCATATGCCACTCTTACTTCATGCTTTCCTGCTTCAAGGCCTTTGTGGATAATGGCAGACAAGCTTTCTTGTTGTGGTTGAGGCAATGAGTCTGCGAAATCTTAGACCTGTTTCCAAAGGTTTCTTTGGTACTGGGTCATATACAGCTGGTAGGCGGCTATACGGGACACCAACATGGAGCCTTGGAAAATTTTCCGACCCAGTCCCTCTAAGAACTTCTGGTTCTTACCAGGAGGAGCTGAGGAATGCGGACGTAATCGCTTTGCCTTTTTCTGTGCAGATTCCACCACCACAGATTGATGAGGTAGCTGCAGTTTTTGAAAGCCTGGGGCATGTTGAACTAAATATATTGCATCTGTTTTCCTATTTACTGGAGGAACAGTGCCAGGATGCTCCCAAAGGCGGTGTAGGAGATCCAACAGGACTTCATGTACTGGAATGGCCATAATTTCCTTAGGGGCATCAACAAATTGCAGAACCTCCAAGGTCTTGTGACACGTGTTCTCCTCCATCACTAGATTGAAGGGGATGGTCTCGGACATTTCCTTGAAAAAGTTGGCAAAGGAAAGGTCCATGGGAGGAGAGTGCCGTCTTTCCTCTGGAGGAGAAGGCTCTGAGAGTAAATCCTCTGATGCAGAGGTATCTGTATCCACATCCTCCCATGGGTCATAGGGAGTCTCATGTCGAGATCAGGAAGGAGGGAGAATGTCCAAAACTCCAGGCTTCAATGGCTTCGAAGGAGGATATATTGGCATCAATGGAGGTTTCGATGGAATTGAGGGGGGAATGTGGACGTTTAGGTCCCGAGAGCCCCGATGGACCAGGAAGCGGTTCTGGCATCGATGGAGCTGGAGTCGGACTGGAAGTAGTGCTGTCATCCTCAGAGGAGCCCGGAATGGGTATTGGGAGCTGTGGAGGTCTTGATGGCCGACTTGGTGCCGATGGAACGGGCTGAGTCGGAAAAGCACCGATGAGGGTATCAAGTCTGTCCAGTAGCGGTGCAATCATCATAAGAACATAAGAAAATGCCATACTGGGTCAGACCAAGGGTCCATCAAGCCCAGCATCCTGTTTTCAACAGTGGCCAATCCAGGCCATAAGAACCTGGCAAGTACCCAAAAACTAAGTCTATTCCATGTTACCATTGCTAATGGCAGTGGCTATTCTCTAAGTGAACTTAATAGCAGGTAATGGACTTCTCCTCCAAGAACTTATCCAATCCTTTTTTAAACACAGCTATACTAACTGCACTAACCACATCCTCTGGCAACAAATTCCAGAGTTTAATTGTGCGTTGAGTAAAAAAGAACTTTCTCTAATTAGTTTTAAATGTGGCCCATGCTAACTTCATGGAGTGCCCCCTAGTCTTTCTACTATCCGAAAGAGTAAATAACCGATTCACATCTACCCGTTCTAGACCCCTCATGATTTTAAACATCTCTATCATATCCCCCCTCAGTCGTCTCTTCTCCAAGCTGAAAAGTCCTAACCTCTTTAGTCTTTCCTCATAGGGGAGCTGTTCCATTCCCCTTATCATTTTGGTAGCCCTTCTCAGTACCTTCTCCATCGCAATTATATCTTTTTTGAGATGCGGTGACCAGAATTGTACACAGTATTCAAGTATTGTGCACAGTATTCAAGTATTCGATGGTTCCAGAGTCTGTGCCGGTATGGGGACCAGTATCGGTGGCTGTAGATTCCGGAAGGCATTGAGGACTGCCTGGCGGACAAGCACGTCCAGTTGCTCCTTGAAAGCTGGTGTGGATAATGCAGCTACAGGGGGAGGCAGGTTAGGTGTTACTGGCTCTTCCTCAGGAGTTTGTGGAGGCACAGTACCCGGCACCAATATCTGTGGAGAATGCCTCAGGGTCTTGGGTGCAGAGGAGGATGGGGGCTCCTCTGCCCAGGCCCTCTTTGAAGGTGGCTCGATGATCATCAATACTGCTGCGATGTCGGTGCCGGCACCGGGAGTGGAATTGCTTCGGTGTTGGTGGCGATGTTTTGCTCGGCACAGAGGATGATGGTACAGATGCCCTGGATGGCATCTGTGACGGATGGTCACAGTCTCCCTGTCGTTCCCGGCGAGGCTTGCCTGTGGAAGGACCCTTACTGGCCAGTGATGACTGCGCAGAAGTCGATGGAGTTAATCTTGTTTTGAAGAGAGTCTCCATCTTATCCAGACGGGCATGTCTGCCTTTTGGAGTCATTTGGGCGCATTTGGGACACCGACTGACATTGTGCGATGAGCCCAGGCTCAGAACACACACAGTGTGAGAGTCTGTGATGGACATTGTTCGCGGTCACTCTGGGCACTTTCTAAACCCGGTCGCCATGCCGATTAAAAAAAGGTGCGAAACGGTCGGTGGCCTACGGGAACAGAGTGGTAAAGTGGCAGGAACCGACCGGAGACACGGGAAAGTACTCACCGAGCGTCGGAGGCACACGGAGCGCGATGGGAGACCCCTGTTAGGAAACATTTAAGAAGTAAAACTTCAAGTTTTTCTGTGAGAGAAATCTCACAGAGCTCCTAACCGGCGAGGCAAACTGCAGCCTGGAAAAAGAGACTGAAGGGAGACCCCCGCTGTGTCTGCAGGGATCATGGCATGCTGGGCATGCTGAGGGTGTTCCTGACAGGGCTCCCTCTGATGACGTCACCCACATGCGAGGACCACCATGCTGCTTGTCCTGGGAGAAGGGGGTTGTGAAGGAAAATCCTGCGAGCAGGAGGGACTTGTAAGGTAGGTGAAAGTGGAGCAGAAAGCCCCAACCCCTCACGGCTGCTGCCGCCGCTGTCTGTGTGAGCAGTTTCCGCGTGCTTAGCAGGAGTGGGGGCCGTAAAAAGAAATAAAATAAGGGACAACCACTCAAACACCTGCTAGCGGTGCTGTTGGGACCTGAGGTGTTCCCTGCCCTGGAATCTGCTGCTTGCTCCTTCCTGTGCGCACGGTGGCAGAGGCAGGAGCTGTGTCTCCGTGGCCATGGCTGTGCCCATCCCTAAACACAAGGAACAGCGCGCACCCAAACAAGAAATGTACCTGTAATCAAAGGAGCCGTCTTCCTCCTTCTGATCCTCTGGGCCCAGGGGTAGGTCCTTCTTCTCTCGAACTAGGACAAGGAAGCAAATTAGCAGAGAGTCCTGGCTCCTGACTGATTCAGTGCTTGGACGCCTGGCGGGGGTGGTAGGACACTCAATTTAAGCTGTGTGAGAGGTGGCTGATGCTAGCGAGGAGGAGGAAGTGGCGGCAGGAGAGAGTGAAAGTGCTGCTGGCTGTATTAGAAGGGCAGGGTCTCCATTAAAAGTCACCGCTGCAGGCAGGAGAATCTCTGTGTTAAGGGATGAGTGACCTTTTGGGGGCAGAGGGGCTTGAGCATGTAGAAGCAATGTGTGATCAGGACCGTTTTATTACCATCAGCTTCTACTAAGCTCCACTTGGCTGAGAAGAATCCCCTGTATGGACCTGAGGTGACTTAATGTTCCTCAGTACAGAGGAAGGATGGCCACTGCCTTGCCTCTTGGAGAGGGTGGGGCTGGAGGTGTTGATCTGATCTGCTGAGCGATTCTAGCTGGGGGATAATTTTATTTATAGCAGGCTCTTATGTGCCCAAATAACGCCACTTATCCCATGCACACAATTACACCCGCTATTTGGTGTGTGCAGTTGGGCCAAGAACATTTATGCAAATACTTTTTAAATGTAAAAAAACATGCACAGAAGTTCCCCTCTGCCCAAACTCCCCCCCCCGACCACCTCTCCCTGTGCACTCTGCAGAAGTGCCTTAAAGAGGGTAATTTTCTGTCTATAACTCTGACAACAGGTGTAGCTATTGAAAGTGACTCTGTACAGCGGCATCGCTGCTTCCTTCTGCTGATCCCCGACAGGAGCAGATGGCGGGTAACTTGTGAATTTACCACCAGGACTCCCCATCACAAATCACGGGAGAAAGCTACTCCTAATTAATTGTTGTATAGGCGGGGAATCTCTCCCCCCCCCCCCGCCTGCCTTTACAGAAGCCTGGGGTGCTGGTTCTGTTGCCCCGTACCTGGGTACTTCCCTCCCTTGCTTCTTTTGATGAAACACACGATCAGCAAGATGAGCACCAGCAGCGCCACAGCACACATCAGCCCAATAAACCAGCCCTGGGTGGCAATGTCCACTTGGTTCTTGGTATACGCTGCCATGGGGGAGGGGAACAGAAGGTTAATAATTATAACACGATATATACAGTGCATACATCAAAACAGCCTGTACCAGCAGGTCTCGGCCCACTGGGCTTCACGAGAGAGAAAGTGTCTGTAAGAAAAATTACCAACAGTTAGTTGAAATTAGTTTTACAGAGTCATTTTTGTGTCAGTCATGGGGGGCCTGTGCATCTTATACCATAGGGGTCTACCATCCTGGGGAGCTGAGGGGCTATGTCTGCAAACTGAATGCAATCTGTAAAAGGTGAGGTAGTCAGTAAGAAATGTTTGCAGAAGTTAGCAGCCACCGTGTTCGGTGACTGGCATGCAGTTTGCAACTTGCTAGTAGAATTTACAGGAGTTGAGAATTGTGTTACTGCTGCCTTGTGCCCTAACTGAGACAGCCGAGCACATTAGCTGTGCTTAACTACAGGAAGCTGTCGGCAGGCACAGAGACAGGTGTGCAGTCAGAGCAGCTTGCATCCCCACTACAGAACGAGCCTAGGTGCTGCAATGCCCCCAGATCTCAGGGGCATGATATAATGAGGTGCTCTTCCCTTTAAATCTCATGTTAATGAAAGCATTAGCTCTTGCTCTCCAGTGTATAGAGGTGCACAGGCTTAGCTGGCTTCTTAGTGCTGGTAAGAGCAGGCGTAAGGATCATGTTAGTCTATGTCGCTGAACCTGGGGTTTGTAATCAGGATTTGTGCGTATAAAACACAGATCAAGTTTTCTGTCTATAAAGCTGAGACAATGCTTTGCTTTTATTTACAATTACAATCTAAGGGCCTCATTTGCTAAGCATTTTTCCTACAGACACAGCATAGGAGAAACGCCTTAGTAAACCAGGTCCTACGAGGTGAGCTTGTTTATGAATGGGGGGGGCATTTTACTGTGGGATTCACTAAGCTGCAGTACTCAGTACCACTGCTAACTCAATCTCAGCGGTTTCCCCTGGTGGTAAAAAGGGGGTCCTGAGTGCAGCTCGCTGGTGGGGCTCAGTGTGCTGGGGATCTGAAATACAGCACAGTAAAAGGTAAATGACCTCCCAACCTTGTACCGAAGGCAACGGCGAGGACTTGCCCAAAGTGGCTTTATGTGTAGAGAACACTTTTGTGTACACAGAATATTTAGCATCTTGCTGCATTAGGTTTTCGTGTAGTGTACGTATTTATAACCTGCACTACTCCAGTGCTTGAGGTAGCTTATAATAAAAGAAACATAAACTATCAGATCAAAACCCTTTATAAAACTAACACACAGGACCTCTGCTTTCAGTTTCAAGGAACGAGCAGTACAAAGTTTTCCCATCTTAATATTTCATACAGTCAGCACCTGTACTCTCCAGGCAGTGAACACCGCAAACGTTTGTGCAAATAACGTTTGCAAGTTTTTACAAAACGTCTTAGTGCAAGGCGCCAACTCTACATTTTCAGGAAAGCGAATTCCAAAAGGCAGGAGCTGCGGCAGAGAATGTTCTGTGCCTGGTTTCTGCCCGCCGCACTGAACGCACGGAGGCAACAGGAAGCAGAGCAGCTCAAACTGTGGGTAGGATGGTAAAGCCAGGGCAAAGTAGAGTTAATTACTGGGTGTGAAATGTTCAGAAAGCAGCACTCTGAATAATTCCTAACTCCAATATACGTCGCGGGTGGAAGGAGACAAAGGTTAAGGATGAGTGTCTGGCTGCCTTTCCGCTGGGTCTGCATGGGTGGCACTGCTTCTCTGACTGGGGTAATTGAAGGGTAGGACAGCCAGGGCAGCAAATGAAGGTCCATGCAGTGCAGATATAGGAACGAGGGAGCTCTGGGCATAGCTTTGGAATGGAAGTAAGGCAAATTTTATCCTATTCACTATCGGGCCGATACAATAAAGTGCGCTCGGCCAAGCGCACGTCCACTCCCCCTTATGCTGTAAGGGGCTTAGTGTGTCAAATGCTTGTCCTACCTCTGCCCCACCAAATTAATAGCACTCATCACATGCAAATGCATATTAATGAGGCTATTAGTTATGCACCCTTGATACCTAAGAAAAGTGCCGCCAGGCCACGCATTTTACTCTCAGAAACTGTACAGAAAATACTGCTTTTCTGTACACCCTCCAACTTAATATCCTAGCAATATTAAGTTGGAGGAACCAAAAATGTAAAAAAGAAATAAAAATTTTTAAAAATGTGCCGGCCTGTCAGGTTAGGAAAACAGACGCTCTATTTTACCGGTGTCCATCTTCCTAACCTCTGGCTGTCCGCGGGCTCGGAAACACACACGGACAGCCACCTCTCCTAGGTTTCTGCTAATAAGGAGGTGCTAGGGATGCACTATTCTCCTTTCTGCGACCCCTCGTTTAAATAAAGGATCTCGCACGCGCTGGAGAGGTGGCTGGACGTGCGTAGGGAGAGCGGGTGCTTCTGATTGTATCGGCCTGTTAAGTGTGAGAAAATTGTCAAAATACCACAGCACTGCTTCTCGTAGCTCTCCAAGTAATGGCTGAGATTACAGTGAGAATTGGAATTCAGTCTTATTTGCGAGGGCCGCTCAGCAGAGTTGAGGTGACATTTCTGTTCTAATGCAAGCATGTGAGGCAAATCGAACCCGGTCACAGATCTATGCAGTGAATTTCTCATCTACAGCTGTTCTGTTCCAGCTCTCTGCCTCTGCAGCCGACCATGCTAGGATTCCCAAAGCATGTCCTCTCATGTCTCTCTCTGTGTGCACACCATCTGCTGCAATAAACCTTAGGACTCGTCATCATGTCTGTTGTACCCTAGTGACGGCACTGCCCACCAGATAGAGGGAGGGGGCTCATTACACCATTGTGGAAAGCCGTCTCACCTGAGCTGGTCTCAAAGTTGAGGAATGGACTGCTGATGGAGCTATACTCCTTGGAGTAAACACGCACACTGTACGTCATTCCAGGAGTAAGGTCAGCCAACAGAACAGAAGGGATCTGGCCGCTGACTGGGACAGATCGTATCATATTACCTGGGATGAAAAAACTACACATAAACAGCAGCAGCAGAGACCGTAAGATTTCAGTACTAATAAGTCAATGCTGCATGCAGGAATTACTGCACCAAGTGCAGTCCTCCCGTGCCCTGTACCCAGCATGCAGGAACTATCCTACCCCATACAGTCCTCCACATGACCTGCAGAAACTACTGACCCATATACTGCATGCAGGAACTACC
This sequence comes from Rhinatrema bivittatum, assembly GCF_901001135.1. Classification (NCBI taxonomy): domain Eukaryota; kingdom Metazoa; phylum Chordata; class Amphibia; order Gymnophiona; family Rhinatrematidae; genus Rhinatrema; species Rhinatrema bivittatum. The sequence goes on along the minus strand of NC_042626.1, from coordinate 3,867,337 downwards.
ACACCACAGACAGCCACCCTCCCCCTGCACATTGAATGCAGATACACCACAGAAGCAATGTAGAAACCTGGCCAAATGGTGCATCTCGGTGGCTGCCTAGTCTTTCAAGCCGAGATGACACGCGGATGCTTCCAGGCATTTATATATTAATGCAGTCAGTAAGAAATGGCATGCAGATGTCTTGCTTCCTGGTGGATACTGCCAGCTGAAGGGCCAAAGGAGGCTTCCCATATTCTGTCATAAATGACTTGGCACAGTGCCCCATTAAAATCTTCAAACAGATCATTTGTAATCTGCACAGCTTATTGAGAGCTGCACTGGGTGAGTCACAAGTGAGGGGATGCACCCTGGGCGTCACTGAAGTTATCCAGTGCAGAGTTTATCTGATGCTGGCTGGAGCCCGCAGTTCCGGCTCTACATGGTCTTTGTGTTAAAATGATGATAAAGCAGGTTGTGGGAGTGTCCTCTTTACAAACACAGGCTTGCAAGTGTAAAGCTAGGAATGAAGACCTCCCCTGCCTGATTGGATTGTGAATGAGGGAGGAGGTTATTCCTTTCGGAGCAAAGCTTCCTGTTTCTGGAAGGCAAAGGGCAGTGTTAGAGAGAAGGGGAGCTGGTTTAGGGGCGGGCAGGGTTCAGTAACCCAGCTTGGAGGTGCCTGTTTGAGCCCATGGGAGCTGGCAGTACCCCTTTCAGTGACGCATGGCTGTGGCTTTTTCCATGCATGGCTACTGCTTACTGTTGTTGTACTCGACCACAAACTCAGTCCCTGGCTCAAAGTTGTGCATCCAAGTAATGTTTGCCCAGTTACTGTTGGAGAGTGCAGTGACATTCCACAGTGAGCGTCCAAAGCTTGCTGGTGAACAGGGGGAGAAGAGGGCGTTAGACGCTGCCTGGCTCCAGCCTGACATGGTCTCAAAAGAACGGGGGCTAGGATCTGGCCCCATGAGCCTTCACTTGCAAATAACTAGGGATTTTTTCCCTATTTTATGACCCGCCTCCCCACCCCAGTGTCTCTGTTCTCCTAGGACAGCAAGAGTAGTCCTCACAGATGGGTGACATCATCAGATGGAGCCCAGCGTGGAAAGCTTTGACTGGCACACTGAGCACGCCCAGCACTATCCACACGTAAATGGATCCGCATGAGCTTTGTATCTTCTGCCTGGGAGTATCACATGACATCCGCGGGTGTCAGCTCTGCGACCAGATAACCCCCCCCCCAGGGGCCCTCATGCATGTCTTGATAAAATGGAGAAAACTTGTGGCTCCAAAAAGTCTGCTCCATCCACGCCTGCGACGGAATCATTGATGCCCCAGGGTCGAGGGGGAACTGCTCGATACACTTCCCCTCTCAACACAGCATCGTCCAGGGACGGTGGAGATGGTGACAACTCTTCCATGGTCTCTCCACTTTCAAGGATTCTGGGTTCCTTGGCGCCAGGGAAAGACCGGGCCGAGCATCGTGGAAGATCCCGGAAACGCCAACACCGGTCACCATTGATGCATGGCACTGGTCCCGATGTGGCACCAGCAGCTGCCGTGCTGCCACTGAAGTGACCCCGTGACGAGGAGACCCCATCCTCCGACAGGCCCGGGAGTCCCAGGCATTCCCTACAGATACCGGGGCTGGGCACCATGCCTCCTCGGGGCTCCAAGGAAGCACCAATGACGTCTGATCCTCCTCCACCAGTCCTGTCCTCACATGACCTCCAGGAGGAGTTGGACCACAGGGTGCAGTGTGCGGTTCTCCGAGCCCTGCACAGCACTGAACCGCCCCCGCCACCGGCCCCCATACTGGTGCCGGAGTCCATGCCATCTATTTTGGCACCCCTGCTCGAGCGTCTGGATGTCCTGCTTGGAGTCCTCCCGACGCAACTGGTGCTCATGCAACCTTTAGTGCCCCAGCTCCCATCATTGGGGCCGCCGAGGAGGAAGATGCACACCAACTACTGGCACCATCTGATGCAGCAGTCCCAAGGCCTCCGTTCCCCGACCCATCCGGCTTCCCGAGACCCTAAGTGCCCCCACTACCAACGGGCCCATCGGTTCCCTCAAGGTCCTCGGTGCCTAGGTCTGGGGAATTGAATAGACCTCACCCGCGTAGGCCCCTTGGGGACCTCAGCAAAGAAAAGGGTCTGTATGATCCATGGGGAGAAGTCTCTGCTGAATCTTCCTTTGAGATGTCTGATGATCCTCTCTCGGAGCCTTCACCCCCGGAGGAAAGGTGTCAGTCCCCTCCAGAGGACCTCTCCTTCGCGGGCTTTGTTCAGACCATGGCTGAAGCCATTCCCTTCCAGCTTCTCATGGAGGAGGATGCGCAGCATAAAAGGTTGGAGGGTTTGTGGATGCCCCGAAGGAGATAGTGGATGTTCCCATCTATGATATTTTTAAGGACCTCCTTCTTCGGATGTGGGATTACCTGATATCCATTGCCCCAGTAAATAGGAAGGCAGATGCCACCTACTTGGTACAACAGGCCTTGGGCTTCGAGAGGCGCCATCTCCCCCACCAGTCTGTGGTAGTGGAGTCTGCTCTCAAAAGGGCTAAATGCTCCTGCACCCATGCCTTGGCATAGGGAGCTTGATGCCTTGGGTAGGAAGGCATTTCAGGGGCCCATGCTCATCACCTGGATAGCCTCTTATCAACTGTACATGACTCAATACAATCGAAAGCTATGGAAGCAGGTCCAAGAACTTGTGGAGCGCCTCCCGCAACAGCAGCAGGAGTCGTTCTCTTCTATCACGCAACAAGGACTCGAAGCGGGAAAACATGAGGTGAGATCCACTTACAATATCTTCAAGACTGCTGCTAGGGTGGCCGCTGTGGGCATCAATGCCCATAGGAAGGCCTGGCTCCATGCTTCCGACCTACGGTCAGAGGTCCAGAAGTTGGCTGACCTCCCCTGTACAGGAGAAAATCTTTTTGGGGACAAGGTCAGGGATGTGGTAGCCTAGTTGAAGGATCACCATGAAACCCTTCAACAGCTATCTTCCAGTGCTTCAGACCCACCATTCTCCACAAGGAAACCTCCCCAACCAAGTTCTAGGAGGTCTTTTTATAGGCAGCAAAAGTATTATCCCCCCTGCCTCCTGGACTTGCACACCCTGTACTGCTTCCAGAGGCCGCTCCCAACAGAGAACTCCTAGACCCCAGCCGGCCCCAGCTACGGGGTTTTGACTGGAGGCGAGGAAGCATGAGTCAGCACATTGTATCCCTGCCACCCAATCCCCCAGTGGGGGGGGGGCAGGCGTCTCTATTTTGCCCATTGTAGGTCGACTATCACCTTGGACCAATGGGTCCTTACTATTGTTAGTCAGGGCTATCGACTGAACGTCAGAGAAATCCTGGAAGAGTCTTCACCATGTCCATCATGGGGTTCACCCAACATTACATACTTCTCACAGAGCTCTCTGCCCTCCTACTGGCAGGAGTGGTAGAACCCGTTCCCAGTCACCAGCAGGGGTGAGGGTTCTATTTGAGGTACTTCCTGATACCCAGGAGTACTGGAGGCTTGCGCCTCATTCTCGATCCCAGGGCTTTGAACAAATTCCTCAGAAGGGAAAAGTTCAAAATGGTTTCTCTGGGTACTATGATCCACCTGCTCAAAAGTGGGGACTGGCTCTGCTCCCTCGACCTCAAGGACGCCTACGCCCACATCGCCATCTTCCCCAGAGACAGGAAGTATCTGCGTTTTGTGGTGGGGAAGGCTCACTACCAATACCTGAGTACTGCCATTTGGTTTAGCCTCAGCCCCTCAATCTTCACCAAATGCCTGGCAGTGGTGGCAGCGCACCTCAGACGCCATGCGGTGCACATCTTTATCTAGACGACCGGCTGATCACAAGCAATTCCCAAGCAGAATGCTGGATGCTTTGGCCCTGATCATGCAGGCACTGCAGTCTCTGGGATTTGTTATCAACTACCCGAAATCCCACCTCTATCAGACTTCTCAGCTGGAATTTATAGGAACCAGGCTGGACATGGCTCAGGCAAAAGCGTTCTTGCCCCGCGATCGGGTCCTTGCCCTATCTTCGCTGGAAGCCTTAGTGCACAACAGTCAGAATGTGGATGTGGACCTGTTCGTCTTCTTGTTCAACTGCAAGGTGAGCAATTTTTGCTCCCTATTCAGGACAGACAGCCGTCCACCCTCCGACGCCTTCATCCTTCATTGGAGCATGGGTCTCCTGTACACCTTCTCATGAAAACCTTGTGATAAATCTACCCGTGTAAGTACCTTGGTACAATTGGTCATGAACTACTTTGCTAAATGACTACGTCTAATGATATATTGTAACCGAACCTTTGACGGCACCTGTTGGAATGTACTATAGTACGCTTTTACCTACATTAAACATGTGCCTACAGGTAAACTGTTGCGATGGTATTTAACTTAGCAAAGGTATGGAAAAGATTTTAAATAAAATAAATAAATAAATACGAACAGACCGGGGGTCGCGGTGGGTAAACAGACCTTAGTCAACTGGCTAGCAGATTGCATCTCATTCTGCTATGCGCAATCGGGCTTTCAGCTAGAAACCTGAGTTAAAGCTCACTGTGAGGGCCATGGTGGCATCAATGGCCCACTTACAGGTGGGCCCCGTCGCTGAAATCGGCAGGGCTGCGACGTGGAGCACCCTACACACATTTGCTGCCCATTACTGCTTAGACAAGGATGGTCCTGCGCAATCTCGTCCAGACTTAAACCTAACTCTTCCTAGCTAGGGCCTCCTACTTGAGACCAGGCTGTCTCACCACCGTCCAACAGTACCTCAGTTGTTTTTGTGCCCGTTGGCCTCGATTATTGGCGGGAACAGCCTGGAGCTTGGTATTCACCTACATGTGAGGACCTCCATCCTGCTTGTCCTAGGAGAAAGCGCAGTTGCTTACCTGTAACAGGTGTTCTCCTAGGACAGCAGGACGTTAGTCCTCAGGAAACCCGCTCACCTCCCTGCGGAGTTGGGTTCTCTTGCATTTTCTTATTTTTATTTTTTAGCTTGTACTTTAGCTATTTTCGAGACTGAAGGGGGACCTCGTGTGGACGTGTAGATAGTGACTTGCTGGGCATGCTCAGTGTTCCAGTCAAAGCTTCTAGAAACTTTGACAAAAGGTTTTCCGTGCCGGGCTCCATCTGATGATGTCACCCCATCTGTGAGGATTAATATCCTGCTGCCTAGGAGAACACCTGTTACAGGTAAGCAACTGCACTATTATTGCAGCAGTGACAGGCCTGAGCCAGGGTTCACACAACCAGGCTCCTTCTGGAACCCCGCCATCACTGGCCCTTAATCTGGTCACCAGGGATGACCATGATTCCATTCCCCCCAGCTCAGGCTGACTCGAGATACCGGACATCCTAACTCGGGGACTGAGCAGGAAACCCCTTACATGGCAGTGAGCTGGCCATGGGAGTTCAGGCCACTCCAGCCCATTGTACTCTGCAAACTGCTGTTGTTTTTTGAAATGCAACATGAAGGATTACAGGTTTCAGTGCAAGCAATGAGAAAAGTGTTTAAATGGCAGGAATGGTGCACATGTTCAAACTTCTTGGTCATCTGCAAGTGCCACCCAAAAGGATCGTGAGACTTACAGTCTGGGGTTCTCACTAGCGGCTGATATGATAAAATGTGCTCAGCAGTGCACAGAACTGTACTGCCAGGGTTTCCAGGACCTTAGCATACCAAAATGTGCACAGAAAGATGAGCAAAACCATGCACACACCTGCATGCTTCCCCGTCAAGTCCTGTGTTAATTAGCTACTACTCCCCAGTGCAGAAAGGTTTTCTTAATGCTGGAGCGGTGGAGTTAAGTTTGTGGTATTAGGCCCTGATGCAAAAGTCCGTTACTCCTTTTTAACGTGTGAGTAAAGAACACGTGCCCTGAAATTTATCCCCCATTCTTCACTGGAGAAGAACTGCAACTCCTATCACGCTTTGGGACAGGAGCTGTTCCCTGTATTTCTGGAAGCAGGTCGCATGTAATAAATTATGTGGGCTGTGAGGAGGAGAAACCATGTGATCATCTCCCTCCACACGTGAAGTACAGAATTGCTGAAAAGATAGGCGCGCTGAATGTTCCTCGTTCTACCTCGTGTCCGGGTGCTGCTGGGCCAAGCACGAGACGAGCTCCATCTGCTATAGATTTATACAAGCACGGCTATGGCCGGGAGGATACTAAGGAACCTGCCCGTCCTCTGTGAGACACTCATCCTGTGCAGGCATCATTTACAACTTCTCTCCTAAAACTGCTTCATTCTAGTACTGAAAATAGGATGGTGGCTCTCAGCGAGTTGGAAAGGATGGTGGGAGCTAGGTTTTAGGGTGGCTGTGCCGTGGAAGGGAAAGGAGAGTACCAACGTCCTGGGTCCTAGTGATGGCTGGCAGCGCAGTGCTGCTGCTGCTGCTGCTGCTGGTGGAGACTGTGGCAGCGGTGGTTAGGACGTCAGTTGTAGGCACCCAAGACGCAGCTAGTAGGAAAGGCAAGAAAACTGAATTGATTACACAAAAAAGAGCACAAAACATTAAGTGGAATGTCCTGAGATCACAGGAGTGTGCAGAAGCACTTGTTTTATGCTGGGTGCTTCCAGACTTAGGCTCCCCTCGCATTTATTTATTTAAGGGGTCTACGTCCTAACAGCATTAACATGTTAATTATCTGCCAGTTTCCTGCATTAAAGAGCAAGCTTGGAAGCTTGGGTAATCCTCTGCTAACTGTACCATAGCAAAAAGGACATTTCCCACAGCAAAACTCCCTTCCCCCAAGCAATGAGAAAATTGGGCCTTTGTCATTCACTGGCTCCTTCCATAACCACCACTCACCCCCTCACAAAGACAACATTGGGTCCTCATAATCCCCCTGCCCCCGACATACATCTCCATCTCTGACCTCTGAGCCCTGTCTCCTAACTGCCCTAATCTTCCCCAGCAGGAGGGAGCTGACCTCCCCCTTTCCGTGCGGTGCCGCTGATACTCTGAAGCAAAGCACCGCGGCCTGGTTAGCTGGTGGCTTCCGGAAGCAGAGGGCAGGAGAAGTATGAGGAACCTGCTCTGGCCGAGAGGAAAGGGGCACGGTGGAGCTGTTTCTTACCATCCACGGCCTTTTCCCTGTTAAAGAAGTAATGTCCCCATTCCTCCAGCTTCCGGGAACTAAGCCCCCATGACAGAGTGCCAGCGAGTGAAGTTGTAACAAGGTGGAAGCAGGGGACAGAGTGCTTGGCACTCTCTCTCGTACCCCTTAATATTAACCACCTAATGATCCTGCCCCATCCTGCATCGGACGGCTCTAATGCTGATGCCCAGCCAATCTGCTCATTAATTAGGATAAGGTACTGTATGTTATTGCACAAGAGGGTCTCCCCTTTAGTGTCTCCACACTCTGTGATCTGACACATAACACACGTTGCGGGAATCTGCAAGCAAAGCGTGCCACGATCACTGCCTGTAGTACTAAGCAGCATGCAGTGAGGCTGCATGTGGCATGCCGAGTCCCATGCAGCAACCCTCTCAGCCAGCGCGTACAGCGACAGCCAGAGATCCAAGTCTGGACCATCATTTTAAACACAAACATTTTTTCCCTTCAAAAAGCACAGCTGATGGGCAGCCAGGCGAGAGAAACTCCCTGCCAGGGTGGTAATGCTCAGCAGCAGCTACAGGCTTATCCCCCTTGTACAGCACAGCTCCTACCAGGCACAGGGTGGCTGCACACAGCATTTCACTGCCCGTTTATTGGCAAAGAACTGTTTTTGTGACTCGCTTCCTGCCAGCTAACTGATGCTTGCAGCACTGGCTGGAAGGACATGCGTTGGGCAGATGTTATCAAACAATAAAACATATAGTGAAAGCAGAGCTATGCACCACACACAAATGTAAAGTGCTGCCAGAATGAGGTCCCAGAGAAATGCACAGAGCCACACTGAGCAGAAGCAGGGCCTGGCCTGGCCTGGCAGGCTGCAGGCACAGCAAGAACTGGAAATCCTGGACGGGAAAAAGGATCTTTCCTGTGTGCAAGAAAGGAAAATGAGCAGAGAGTGATCCCTTTACGACTCGCACTTGGCACTGGCAATGGAGTAGTGGGTCTTGTTCTGGCTTTAAATAGGAATTAAAACAAGCCCAGCATGGAGAACTGGTACTGAGGTACTGCTATAGAGTAAACCCAGACTCCAGCCCTGGCGCATCATCCTCAGACTGAACCTAAGAGAGATGGCTGTAGGCAAATCATTCATATGATGTTCTGAAAGAAAACCATAGCAGTTATACTGAAAAGCAAGCTCCATCACTGCCCCTTTTATTACAAATGTATTTACTGATAGGCCCCACACTGTCTCCCACCACAAGCTCAGGAAAACACCTCTAAATTTGGCATAATTCAGTCTGAGCCGTAAGCTATTCCGACATTGTCCTTACTGACGGAGGATGGAGGGGAGAAGTGGGACATTTTGGGCTGCATGAGTTTCAGTGAATACGTGAGAGACGGTAAGACACGAGCCAGTTCCCTTTCCTACTCATCTCTTTCTCTGTATCAGGCACCGGCATGGCCATGACAGTAACACATCATTCCCCCCAGCAGAGCATGCGCCATGCAGAGCAGAAGCAGCGCGTCGCAGTTAACCCTTTCAGTGCATGGCGGCTGCAGTGACCGCTTCCCCCTTCCATACTCTTACTGACCACAGTCCTTATCCGGTTAAAATAAAAGTCCTGCCCATGGGTGCCTGCAGGGAGCCCAGCTCCTCTAACGTAAGCGCTGGATGGGCAGCAGTAGTTCACAAGCTCCGGAAGGTGAGAGCTATCGGGCACAAGCTGGGAATGCTTGCGTCCTGCTGCTAGAAGTACCTGGTGCGTGTTGCTCTCTAACCCTAGCCATGCTGTGGACCTTGGTGCGTTTAACGTTGCTGGGGCTGCTGTTAGAGTGAGGAAAACCTCAGCCAGGAGTCTGCTGGTTTATTTTTGTAATTATTAGAAGAGAAAACGTTTTGCAATCCCGCAGCCCCATACAATAGGAGGACCCATGAGAGAGTGTCCTGTCAGGGCTGGGTCAGCCACTGTACAGATGTAGCCAGCAGATAATACACATCTTAAGGTTGATTTTCTTGGTAAAACAGTTCTCAGATGTGCCTTTCTGCAATTATCTTGGTCACTTGGTTGCCCAAAAGTATTGGCAGGCAAAACCTTCTATGAGCAGCAGCAGCAGTGTAGGACTAACTTGATTGAGGCCAGATTTACTAAGTCTTCACTCTCATTCTGTGTCAATGGGGGGAAAAAAAGCTTAGTGAATGAGGCCCATAATGAACTAAATTGATCCAATAAAAAGGTATCAACTACCACTTGTCTGTTGACTTTCTCTGTAGGAGAGGCAATGAAAGCTTTTCATTCAGTAACATCTTCTGCACTCTCTGCTAATATTTATAACAGCGGTTCTCCCCGCCACCCCGCCGCTCTGAAAGGGTTAACACAAGGTGATCGAGTGCGGTGGCACTGCACTAGCACAGCGATGTCCCAGCCCCGTTACCTTCTCCTGCAGGTACACTACCTGGGGTGGCCGTGGCTTCTGCGGGTGGCAACCAGCAGGGAAGGAGGGGGTTAGGGGATGAGAGAAGGGGAAGAGAATAGAAAAACGAAGATTATAAAGTCATAGAGGAGAGAGCAAGCACTGTACAATAGCAGATCAACACGAGTTAGGCACTGTCCAGGGGAGGGTGACCACACCTAGAGACAGGGGAGCTACAAGGACGATCTGAGGGAGAAGGGGGTCAGGGCAACAGGTGAATTAGTAAGAATATAGCTCTCTCACTGGGCCCCCACCTGTCGTGTTCAGATAAACAAAGTACAAATCCGTAAAGTCAAGATCACACATTTTAGTAAGAGGAGGGAATGCACAGCCTTTCAGCGCCTCAGAAACCATAATACTGGGTGTGTGAGGGGGCAGGGGATCGCGTCTCTCACATGCTCGGGGGCCTCTTCTCTCTCTGCCTGCAGTGATTTTCCACTTTACTGCCATTTTTTGTTCTGGGTCCTCAGGAAGCCAGAAAAAAAGGTGATTACAAAAATTCATAATGGGTGGGAAACAAAATCCACAACCCAAGTCTTCCGGTGAATAAAACCTCTTCCCACAACATTTAGCAGTAATTCTTCACAAATATATTCACAAAATAATGAAAGTGTGCCGGTTATCTTGAGTGTAAAATCCCTGGCCTAGAATACAAATTCTGCCTGCAGGTCACAGGCCAGCAGTACATCTGCAATGGCCTCGTCATGTGCTCTGATGCCAGCTGCATCTGCACTGGGCTCTCCTGTGAGCCCAGCAGGCAGGGATGGTGCCAGCATGGGGCATGTGTGTGTGATATGCACCCACCAGGACTTGCATGGAAACTTCACAGCCAGTCTTAGACGGCCCCGAAATGCCTCAGCATGGGCAGGGTGAATCTTACTCTCAAGCTGAACTGATCAGAAATGAGAAGGATGGGGCAGCAGTAACTCTTCTTCCCATGCGGGGCTGCACATCCTTTGCATTGCTTTCCTCAAGCCTGGCACAATTGTCATAAAATGCAACACAGACACCACTGCAGCTCCTGAAAGGCTTCAGTACTGCCCGGAGGAGTTCTGGGAGCTATAAGCTCTGCTTTTCCTGGGAAGAAAGGAAAGAGATGGGCCGAGTCCCCGAGGTATCTCGGTGCCACCTCTGGATCTCCATTCTAGGGTGGGTGCAGGCAGCACGGGAACCCGCGCCTCTCACTTTCCTAAGGCCAGCATGCAATGAGATGCGAGTTCCAGAGCAGGTCTGGCTCAGCCTGTGTACACTCTGCCTACCTTCATTCTGCATGACCGGAGACTCCTCCCTGGTGATCTCCCCTGCTCCCACCTGTGTCTGGGCATTCAGGAAGAAGCGGTAACGGGACATGGGGTCTGTTCTTGCCAGCGTAAAACTGGTTTGATTGGGGGAGAAGTTTTCCTGTAGAAGCCGTCCTGTCCGGGATCCATTGACTGGAAAAGAAAGGGAAAACAGCAGGCTCAGGAGCTTTCATCAGCAACCTCCCATCCCTGGCCCCACAATCCCTTCGTGGGCTGTGATTATGTGGTGCTCTTTTCTGTGGCAGAGGGGTCACGGCAGCAACTGAGCATCCCACAGTGCCCCTGCCGTTCCACGAGGCTCGCTCTCTTATGCCAAGTTCTTTGTGTCTATGGGACTGAGATATTATAGGAATTCTGAGGCTACAATCAGGACATTTTTCTAAGCCAGTAAAATGACCCATTTCTTTAAGAGGCGTGGTTAGCAAACTCCACTGTCTTTCCACCAAACACTCCCCTGCATTACAGACATCCCAACAGCGGCATTCAGCCTTAATCAGATTTCAAGTAAACAATCTGGAAGGCCCTCAACGTAATGTGAATAACAAGTAATTTTCAGTTATGGCTCGAGTTTAAAGGACAGTAAATAAGCACTTGAAATCACTTAGCAGAGATGGTTATAAACGTGGTGCTTTCTAAATGCGTTTCACTCTTGTACTGCCACGGTGAGATTGCAAGGCTTGCAAGACAGACAGACAGACAGACAGAGCGAGCATCAGCTATAGGCAGCACATTTAACAGCAGCAGGGCTGGAAGCAGTGAACGTACAGGTCTGGTATCGGAGACTGTAGCCGGTGAGGACTCCGTTGGGGTGCTCGGGGTGACCCCACTCCAGGATGATGGACTGCGGGTTTGGCTGCCGGACTCTGAGATACCTCGGGGCACTAGGCACTGACAAGGAGGGAAGGGAAAAGAAAAGGAAAGGAACAAACCTTAAAATGAAGTCTTAACATGGAGAACACTAAGAGGGGACCTGGCTCCTCCAGCAGAATTTCTAAAGGTGACGTGAGCACAAATACACATTGAAGAGACACTAACACAATATCTCCCGCAATGCACCTCCCGGCCCCAGGCTGGTGCCAGGAAAGCCCAGGACAGCATCACAGGCAAAGACAGACGCTTTGTTGCTGGTTGGTCCATGCAATGGGCAAGATGAGCGACAGAGTGGAAGTGCTGTGCAAGTGCCATACTTCATGTAAAATAAGGAGCCGGAGGGATGAGAAGGAAGAAAGCCCTGGCTACACATTCAAGACCATTTCAGTGCTCTTCCCACAGCCCCTGCCCCCCAGTCAGGAGACTGTCACTTCCCAGAGCACAGCATTCACCTCCAGCGAGCTCTCTCACAGCCCCTGCCCCCCAGTCAGGAGACTGTCACTTCCCAAAGCACAGCATTCACCTCCAGCGAGCTCTCTCACAGGACCTGCCCCCCAGTCAGGAGACTGTCACTTCCCAGAGCACAGCATTCCCCTCCAGCGAGCTCTCTCACAGCCCCTGCCCCCCAGTCAGGAGACTGTCACTTCCCAGAGCACAGCATTCACCTCCAGCGAGCTCTCTCACAGGACCTGCCCCCCAGTCAGGAGGCTGTCACTTCCCAGAGCACAGCATTCACCTCCAGCGAGCTCTCTCACAGGACCTGCCCCCCAGTCAGGAGACTGTCACTTCCCAGAGCACAGCATTCACCTCCAGCGAGCTCTCTCACAGGACCTGCCCCCCAGTCAGGAGACTGTCACTTCCCAGAACACAGCATTCACCTCCAGCGAGCTCTCTCACAGGACCTGCCCCCCAGTCAGGAGACTGTCACTTCCCAGAGCACAGCATTCACCTCCAGCGAGCTCTTTCACAGGACCTGCCCCCCAGTCAGGAGGCTGTCACTTCCCAGAGCACAGCATTCACCTCCAGCGAGCTCTCTCACAGGACCTGCCCCCCAGTCAGGAGGCTGTCACTTCCCAGAGCACAGCATTCACCTCCAGCGAGCTCTCTCACAGGACCTGCCCCCCAGTCAGGAGGCTGTCACTTCCCAGAGCACAGCATTCACCTCCAGCGAGCTCTCTCACAGGACCTGCCCCCCAGTCAGGAGGCTGTCACTTCCCAGAGCACAGCATTCACCTCCAGCGAGCTCTCTCACAGGACCTGCCCCCCAGTCAGGAGGCTGTCACTTCCCAGAGCACAGCATTCACCTCCAGCGAGCTCTCTCACAGGACCTGCCCCCCAGTCAGGAGACTGTCACTTCCCAGAGCACAGCATTCACCTCCAGCGAGCTCTCTCACAGGACCTGCCCCCCAGTCAGGAGACTGTCACTTCCCAGAGCACAGCATTCACCTCCAGCGAGCTCTCTCACAGGACCTGCCCCCCAGTCAGGAGGCTGTCACTTCCCAGAGCACAGCATTCACCTCCAGCGAGCTCTCTCACAGGACCTGCCCCCCAGTCAGGAGACTGTCACTTCCCAGAGCACAGCATTCACCTCCAGCGAGCTCTCTCACAGGACCTGCCCCCCAGTCAGGAGGCTGTCACTTCCCAGAGCACAGCATTCACCTCCAGCGAGCTCTCTCACAGGACCTGCTCACGCCCGCCTGTTTGCAGAGCTCACCAGAGGCCGATGATCCAGTTCTACCTTATGAAACTTGCATTGCAATACATCGTAGGGGTTTGGAGACCTGTAACCAGCATGGCCCTGGCTGTTATCATTCCCAGGGCTGCACCTCCATGTCCAAGGATCAGACTTTGCTAAGTGTTCCTATATTTTGTCTCAGTTTCCTGGAGTTTTAGATCTAGTCTGTTACTGCAGGTATCACTAAACAGTAAATCAGGCCCTAACTTTGTATCTGAGGCGAGGAAGAGTCAGGGTCACAAAGAGCAGCGGCGGGATTTGAGCCCTGGCTTCCCTGGTTCTCAGCCCCCAGCTGTAACCTCTAAACCTCCCCCCCCTCCGTGACTTACCTCCTTCTGGCAGCGCAAACTCCTTCATCTCACTTGTGGGCCCGTCTCCTCGCCCGTTAACTACAACCATCTGTAGCTTGTAGTTGCTGTAAGGCAGTAGCTGGGTCACTAAACCCCGGTTTCGGTCCCCCAGGAATCCCACATGTTGCCTCTTCCGGGAGACCCACAGGCTCTTCAACAAACTACTCTCCCGCCAGAAATAGGCCTTTGAGAAAGGGATAGCACATGAAGCTGGCTTTTCACAGGGGCAATCATCCCCAGAGGAGGGGTAAAATCAGTAAGGATGGCCCGGGGGATAAAGTCTGACCTCAGACTGCCGAGGATCCCCTGGATCAAACACGGTTCTGGGTCACAGGATGGATTAATGTTCCCCACCCCCTCCCTCCCAGCCAAACCTAGGCACAGCCTTTCCCAGCTTCTGGGAAATAAAGAAAAGCCCTTTGCATCGTCTCATTTTTCTGGATATTTTGCCAGATTGCCTTTCCCCTTGAAATTTTTGCGGGCTCCTCCAGTCAGTCTGAGGCCAAGTGCAGACTTTTCTGTATTAGTAGACGTTCAGCATCTTGCAGTTTGCTAAGGCCCATGTGCACAGTTACTTGCTGAAGATGGAGACCCGGGCTGGTAAGGAGGGATGTTGGCTCCCAGAGGCCAAGCTTATAGCGGAGCTAGAGGAATTCTCTGACTTATCTGCTAGGCAGAGTCACATGCCCACTGCGTACACATCTGTACCCGTATACCCACATCCAATGGCACTGTGTACCCACATCCATACGCACTGTGTACCCACATCCATGCACACTGTCTGAACTCACATCCATACCCAGTGTGTACCCACATCCAATGGCACTGTGTACCCACATCCATACGCACTGTGTACCCACATCCAATGGCACTGTGTACCCACATCCAATGGCACTGTGTACCCACATCCATACTCACTGTGTACCCACATCCATACACACTGTCTGAACTCACATCCATGCACACTGTGTACCCACATCCATACACACTGTCTGAACTCACATCCATGCACACTGTGTACCCACATCCATACACACTGTGTACCCACATCCATACACACTGTCTGAACTCACATCCATACTCACTGTGTACCCACATCCATACTCACTGTGTACCCACATCCATACACACTGTCTGAACTCACATCCATACTCACTGTGTACCCACATCCATACTCACTGTGTACCCACATCCATACACACTGTCTGAACTCACATCCATACTCACTGTGTACCCACATCCATACTCACTGTGTACCCACATCCATGCACACTGTGTACCCACATCCAATGGCACTGTGTACCCACATCCATACACACTGTCTGAACTCACATCCATACTCACTGTGTACCCACATCCATACTCACTGTGTACCCACATCCATACACACTGTCTGAACTCACATCCATACTCACTGTGTACCCACATCCATACTCACTGTGTACCCACATCCATGCACACTGTGTACCCACATCCAATGGCACTGTGTACCCACATCCATACACACTGTGTACCCACATCCATACACACTGTGTACCCACATCCATGCGCACTGTGTACCCACATCCATACTCACTGTCTGAACTCACATCCATGCGCACTGTGTACCCACATCCATGCACACTGTGTACCCACATCCATACACACTGTGTACCCACATCCATGCGCACTGTGTACCCACATCCATACTCACTGTCTGAACTCACATCCATGCGCACTGTGTACCCACATCCAATGGCACTGTGTACCCACATCCATACGCACTGTGTACCCACATCCATACGCACTGTCTGAACTCACATCCATGCGCACTGTGTACCCACATCCATACGCACTGTGTACCCACATCCATACGCACTGTCTGAACTCACATCCATGCGCACTGTGTACCCACATCCATACTCACTGTGTACCCACATCCATGCGCACTGTGTACCCACATCCATGCTCACTGTGTACCCACATCCATGCGCACTGTGTACCCACATCCATGCGCACTGTGTACCCACATCCATACTCACTGTGTACCCACATCCATACTCACTGTGTACCCACATCCATGCGCACTGTGTACCCACATCCATACTCACTGTCTGAACTCACATCCATGCGCACTGTGTACCCACATCCAATGGCACTGTGTACCCACATCCATACGCACTGTGTACCCACATCCATACGCACTGTGTACCCACATCCATACGCACTGTGTACCCTCATCCATACGCACTGTCTGAACTCACATCCATGCGCACTGTGTACCCACATCCATACTCACTGTGTACCCACATCCATGCGCACTGTGTACCCACATCCATGCTGTGTACCCACATCCATGCGCACTGTGTACCCACATCCATACTCACTGTGTACCCACATCCATACTCACTGTGTACCCACATCCATGCGCACTGTGTACCCACATCCATGCGCACTGTGTACCCACATCCATACTCACTGTCTGAACTCACATTCATGCGCACTGTGTACTCACATCCATGCGCACTGTGTACCCACATCCATACTCACTGTGTACCCACATCCATGCGCACTGTGTACCCACATCCATACTCACTGTCTGAACTCACATCCATGCGCACTGTGTACCCACATCCATGCGCACTGTGTACCCACATCCATACTCACTGTCTGAACTCACATCCATGCGCACTGTGTACCCACATCCATACTCACTGTCTGAACTCACATCCATGCGCACTGTGTACCCACATCCATACTCACTGTCTGAACTCACATCCATGCGCACCGTGTACCCACATCCATACGCATTGTGTACCCACATCCATGCGCACCGTGTACCCACATCCATGCGCACTGTGTACCCACATCCAAGCGCACTGTCTGAACTCACATCCATACCCAGTGTGTACTCTCATCCATGCCCGTACACCATCAATGAGCACTGTGTACCCACATCCATACGCACTGTGTACCCACATCAATGAGCACTGTGTACCCACATCCATACGCACTGTGTACCCACATCAATGCGCACTGTGTACCCACATCAATGAGCACTGTGTACACACATCCAAGCCCATGTACCCACATCCATACCCAGTGTGTACTCTCATCCATGCCCGTACACCATCAATGAGCACTGTGTACCCACATCCATACGCACTGTGTACCCACATCAATGCGCACTGTGTACACACATCCATACGCACTGTGTACCCACATCAATGAGCACTGTGTACCCACATCCATACTCACTGTGTACCCACATCGATGCGCAGTGTACCCACATCCATACTGTGTACCCACATCCATGCGCTCTGTGTACCCACATCCATGCGCACATACATCCATACTGTCTGAACTCACATCCATACCCAGTGTGTACTCTCATCCATGCCCGTACACCATCAATGTGCACTGTGTACCCACATCCATGCCCATGTACCCACATCCGTACCCAGTGTGTACTCTCATCCATGCCCATTGTACCCACATCAATGCGCACTGTGTACACACATCCATACTCACTGTCTGAACTCACATCCATACCCAGTGTGTACTCTCATCCATGCCTGTATACCCACATCAATGCGCACTGTGTACCCACATCCATACCCAGTGTGTACTCTCATCCATGCCTGTATACCCACATCATTGCGCACTGTGTACACACATCCATACTCACTGTCTGAACTCACATCCATACCCAGTGTGTACTCTCATCCATGCCTGTATACCCACATCCATACGCACTGTGTACCCACATCCATACGAACTGTCTGAACTCACATCCATACCCAGTGTGTACTCTCATCCATGCCTGTATACCCACATCCATACGCACTGTGTACCCACATCAATGCGCACTGTGTATACACATCCATACCCACTATCTGTACCCACACCCGTGCCCACTGTATATGCATGTCCAAGCCCTCTGTGTACCCACATCCATGTGCATTATATTAGTACATGGATGCTGGTCCTTGGGGACTGGCTCAGTAACAGTGTACAGCAGAGGATGGAGGCCAGGTTAACAGCCTCAAGAGAGGGGTGGCGGGGTCTTGGTCCCATGATTGCATGGCCCTGGGTAAGGACTAGCTGCAGTGACCTGGCTATATTGGGGTGGGAGGGATACAAAATGGGGGAAAATCCATGCGTGGCTGGGAATGAAGGCTCTGGCATTGGATCCCAGTCCTCGTTCCATCTGAACTGGAAGCCAAAAGCCTGGGTCAAACAACTAAAATCTATAGCTGCACATAGCTGGGTGTCAGGTGTTTAGTACGTGGGATCTTTAGGGGATGGCATAATATCAGACTGTCTAACCTTCCAGAAAAGCCCCCATCCTGCTCATTGCACCAGCAGAAGATACTAAATCGGATTTTAAATACAAGGAAATGTTCTCCTTGGTGCCTGCTGGGTCAGGGCAGGCAGGCATTGGGCCTTGGCTTATTGGTATTGATTTAGCAGTTCTGGGTTGAGAAAACTGGGGGTCTGGTAGCTTTGTCAATTTGTATCTTAAGATGACTGTGTTTTTCTGTGAGCTGCTAATGTCGCTGGATTCTGCAGCGTAGAAGAATTGTTAAATAAATACATCTGATTAGCAGATATGGTGGATAATAGCTGGATTATTTGCAGGAGATATAAATGATTTCCACTGGTTAGAGAGGTGCAAGGGATTAGGCGCACGTTACTGGCATCCCTTGCATGTCGCTGCCATATCGTACTACTTTACCCAGGACATTATGACATCCCCGCTGTATAAGGACTGCAGCCCTGCTTAACAGAGCTGCTGGGAGGTTAGCTGTGTTACACGGAGGGACGGTGCGTGTGCTCACTCGGTATTCTCTAAGTTGTCCATGGATGGAGGAGGCAGGTACTCGTGTCCACTGCAGGCCGACAGCAGTGCTATTCAGCACCCTCACCCTAATGTCAGTGGGCACTGCCGTGGGGTCTGAGCAGCAGGAAAAAAGCACAGGTTAGGATCTCCATGTGTAAGGCCTTACCCAGCTCCAGGGAACTCTCGGGGGTCTTCACAGACCTGAGGGATGCACATCAAAGCTCCAGGAAAGCCACAGTCAGATACTAAAATCCTAAAATGAACTGGAACCCCTGTTCCCCCAAAATATAATCACTGACAAACTACCAGACTCTGCCTCTCTCAGATTAACTGCAGCCCATTCCTTCCCGAATCACGCTGGACTGCATCCATCTCAGCCCCTCGAACACAGAACCACAACTGAAGTTAGAAAACCAAAAGTGCAAAGGTGGGTCAGACCAAGGTCCATCGAGCCCAGCACCCTGTCTCCTGCTGTGGCCAGGCCAGGTCACGTAGAGGTGCCTGGCACCCTGCCCTGTAACTAAAGTCCAACTTTTGGGTCCTGATAACAAATGCAGAGCAGTAACTGGATCTGTCAGTTCTTCCTAAGGAAGGCACCTCCCACCCATGCGCATCCACGCAGGGGAAAAACAAAGCTTACTCTAGCAAGGAGCCACAACAGGGCTTCCACCGGATCTGCAGGAAAACAGAGGTCCATAGCCAGACAAACTGCAGGATTTTACTTTTTACCCAGATAAACTGGGGCATCCCAGGAGTCAGATGGGGCTAAGCAAGTCAGGTAACAGCAATATTCAGCTGTCTGGGTACTAGTGAGCAGCCCTCAGGTTATCCAGATCTCTCTCTCTCTGGGAATATTCATCAGCTGAACACCCACTCACCAGCCCGATGAATCCGGACACCCCCTGAGCAAAGGAGGGTCTCACACTAAAGCCATCTTACTGGCGGGCCATAGGGGCGGTCATACTAAAGAGACCTGGGCGTGACGAGTTGAGGCCGGGAACAGTGTTTATATGGGGCACGCATGCCCCCACTAACCCTTTCATCCTTGTAATTCTGCACGAGCAGGCGCCCGTGCACCTAACACATTTTAATAAAGGTCAAAGATAAAGGAATCCGAGTTAAGTCAGTTCTCCTGAAACATCGGTAACCTGCCTTCATCCTAGGAGGTTTGTTACTAAAACGTGTTGTACTGCTGGGAACTGTGTGAATATGGGGTTCAGGAGTACACCCCCGAGGGCTCCAGACCCCACCTGGCCTGAGCCAGGGGCTGAGAAAAGCTCCAGCCCCAGTGCGAGTTACACTGACCGAGCCTGCTGGCGGTCAGAGAGAAGCTGGCGCTAGTGATTTCAGCCGCAGGCTGTGTGCCTGGGTTACTTCCAGGTGAAAGCAGCTGGTAGCGGGCTCTGGGAATACTTACAGTCTTCCCCTGAATAACCCAGGATCAGCGGAGGCTCCGGCCCTTTCCCAAAGTCATTCTCGGACTGCACTCTAATCTCGTACGGCACGTAGACGGGCGTCTGCCACACCACATGCTTGGACGTTTTCACCGTAACGTTCTTCCAGCTTTCTCCCATGCTCCTCTGCCGCCACATCACATTATACCTCAGGTCTGGCCCGTAGGCCTGGGTTGCATTCAGAGGCTGCAGAATAAGACAGGACGGAGGTGGGATACTTGGAATCAGCCCAACCAAGTGGATCACAATTATTTCTTAGGGCCAGATGTGGGGGTACATCTGCCTCTTTAGCTACGTCCTCTCTCGAGTCTCCCCTGAACTCTCCCTCCCCACCTCACCTACATTCTTCTCTCTTCTCTCCATTTCCCCTCACCTGTATTCCTCGCTGCACCCTCCAGCTACATGCACGTTCCCTCTCCCCCCAGCTTCTGTCCTACTGGTTGCAGCCTAGCCTGCATGCTTTCTGGGAATCTGGCCTGTGCATGATGAGCGATCTGCCTGTCCTCGGCACTTCTCCCACACATCTGTAATACATTGCATGCTTTCTGGGAATCTGGCCTGTGCATGATGAGCGATCTGCCTGTCCTCGGCACTTCTCCCACACATCTGTAATACATTGCATGCTTTCTGGGAATCTGGCCTGTGCATGATGAGCGATCTGCCTGTCCTCGGCACTTCTCCCACACATCTGTAATACACTGCATGCTTTCTGGGAATCTGGCCTGTGCATGATGAGCGAGCTGCCTGTCCTCGGCACTTCTCCCACACATCTGTAATACACTGCATGCTTTCTGGGAATCTGGCCTGTGCATGATGAGCGATCTGCCTGTCCTCGGCACTTCTCCCACACATCTGTAATACACTGCATGCTTTCTGGGAATCTGGCCTGTGCATGATGAGCGATCTGCCTGTCCTCGGCACTTCTCCCACACATCTGTAATACATTGCATGCTCTAGATCTGAAAGCTGGTAAAGCTTCAGTGCACACTCATAATTATTAAACCCAGATTAGGTACATAAAGAGAAACTCCTAATCTGTGAAAGCATTTTCAGGGCCATTTTACAAAGTCTTCGTATCTGCAAAGTAGTGAAGCTCTGTCTGGCCAGCCTCGCTGGGACTCTGCCATGGGGGGAGGGGGGCACTAAGCCTGTCTCTGCCAGGGATAAGGCTTTCAGCTTTTCACCCCCAATTAATGGCCACGTGCCCCTTCTCCCACCTCTATAAATCAACGCCACCCATGCCCTGCAAACTTTTTTAATTTAGGATGGCAGTGGCAGCCCTTCCACAGGAGAGGCAGGACCAGGGGTGCAGCGTACGCTGGCTCAGACTCTCGATTGGGTCTTGGGACCAGCCTCAGCTTAAAAAACGCCAGTCTGGCACCTGCCTCCCCTCAAGAAAACCCGCCAAGCCCAGCAACTCTTTTTGTGGCGCTGAACTGATAAAGCCCCTTCCCTTCACCCACCGTCCAGGTAATCTCCATGTTGTTTTTCCTGGTTCCCTCTCCCTGCACGTCTGAAGGGTTTACTTCTGGGGCTAAAATGCAGAGAAGCAGGTTTAGTGAAATATAAAAATACATCTTGGCAACATGACTTTAATGTTGAGATCCTTTTCTGGAGAGGAGGGAAAAAACATGGAGCAACCAAGGGGGCGAGTGAGCTGTGAGCGCTTGGACACGTAGGGGTCAGGAGTCACTCACGGGCACCGTTGGTCTGGTAGCGCTCGGATGGGCTGCTGGGAAGGCTGCTCCCCACCTCGTTCACTGCCATGACTCGGAACTGATAGTTGACGTAGGGGGAGAGGTTGAGGATGGCAGAGTTCACGTTCCCCCGGACAGTGGACAGATTATGCCACGTCCTGGGCTGGTATCTGTCTTCCTCAAACTGAATGATGAAATCTGCAGAAAAGGGAGGATCCAGGACAGTGAGGCCCTGCTCTCTCCAGCCCCCTCCCCAGAGATTTGTGAACGCATAACATGAAGAAACGTCCCATCCATGCAACAAACGGGAGGCTGCTGATGTGCTCCTCCAGCCACCCCCCCTAATTCCCAGGGAGCTTGCCTGTCCCCTCCCCGCTCACCTGTGATTGGGCTGTTATTATCATCGCCAGGAATCCACGTCAGTCGGGCGCTTCTCTCTGCCAGGTCCGTCAGCTCTAGGTCCCGCGGAGGCTCAGGTTTATCTGCCAGAAATGCACACAGAAAAGCTCAGTAGTAGCTCCTCGTCCTCTGCTGCAGGCCTGTTCCACCCAAGATGGCACTGCTCATGTGAATCGGCAATCGGACTGAGCCATCTGGGGCTTTCATGCACACAGAGCACAGCCCCTGTCCCTGCAGCCCACCCCCTTCACAGAAGGGGAGGTGTAGAGATGAACAAGTAAATCGCAAAGGTGAGAATTACTCTGAAACAGGGCACAGGATATCCGGCCAAGAACTGCTCTGTCAGGGCTAGGCCCCCGTCAACAAAAGCGATCTCGGTCATTCAGTCCAGCTGATTTATGCTCCTTTGGGCTACCAGCTCGCCCAGAACTTGGGTTACAGTACCGGGACCATTCAAATTCAGCTACGCAAGGTTTCAACCACAGGCCCCTCTGGAATCTGGGAATCCCCCACCTGCAGGCATCCCCAGTCCACATCTTATGAGGTTTTTACAGTTTATTTCTGGGGAAAGGGAAGTGCAGAAAGCATCTCGCAAAGAGCCACTCTCGAAGGCATTTCCACAGGTAAACGGGCTTTACGCATGGAAATGACTTCCTGCCCTCTCGGCACGTGCCAGTGCCAGTGCCCATGCCTGGCGGGCACCTAATTTTGCTGGAAAAGCTTTGCCCACAGACAGCAACGTGCAATTCTGGGCTCACACTCTGAGACTCGAGATCAGGGCCGGGGTAAAAGGCAACCACAGACTTTCCCCTTCTGCAGCCCGAAAGGTGTCCTGCCTAGAGGTTGTGCTTTCAGCCCTTGGTTACCTTTAGGTAGGGAGGTCATGCGGCTAGTTGGAGCAGACGCTGCTGTAAGGGAAGGCAGAGGTTAGAGGTTAATGAGGTTAATGCAGTCATGGACATTTCTAGTAAATAATTGTTTAGTTACAGTTAGCTGCCCCGATAATTTGAGATGGAAACTACACGGCGGGAGGGTGCAGATGATAACGCGCAACGGGCTCACCCTGCACTGTGAGGTGAGCGCTGGCAGAGTCCTGGTCCAGATCGGTGCTTGCCACACACATGTACATGCCCTGGTCCTTTTCTGCCACCCCATGGATGGTGAGCGCACCCTCCTCCTTCTTCATCCTGCAAGGTCAGACAGCAGGAGGGCATTTATCATCTTCCCCTGCCTCACCAGCCAGCAGACTTTATTTAATCATGCAAATTACCAGAGGGGCTAGCGGCAGACTGCACATTTTATGCCCATGATATTCAGCTAGCTTTAAAAGGTCTGCTGGAAAACCAGTCAGAAATGGCTTTTATATAACCGTCTCGCTTTAAATGAAAGAAAAACTGAATTAATCATTCCCACAAGAACTCACAAAATGCAGGTTTAATGGGCTTATCATCACAATATCTAATGTAGCTAAAGGTTTGGAAGTAATGTTAGATTCAAAACGATCAGTGAAAGCTCAAATTTAAAAGGTAGTAAAAGCGGGTCACTATAAACTACGCACTTTGCACCAAGTGAAACCATATTTTGAACGCTGATTTCTGTCTGATCCTCCAGACATTGAGTTTTTCATGCATCTCTTTATTTTTAGGAGTTCCAAAAACTATAATCAGACCTTTACAACTTTTGCAAAATTCTGCCAGCAGGGTCCTGGCAGGCGCTGAGAGACATGGCCATATCACGCCCGTTTGCATAATTTACATTGGTTACCCATATATTCAAGAATTCAATGTAAAGTTCTCATGCTCATTCACGGGATAATTCCTAACTCTAAAACAATATAGGACGCCGGCGCTCAGCAAATCAGGGATTGCTTGCAGTGCCAAGTATTCAGCAGGCCCATCTAGGGGAGGGTCCATAACTGAGCCATCTTGGTACAGGACCAGTACTGGGGAACGCCCTTCCAAGCAAGCTCGTGGATAAAACATCTTAACACAACACGGCCGGGAGCAGGAGCTAAGAAATGGATGACGTGCCAATTTTAAATGTGTAGTGTGCTTTTATTTCAAAATGATGTTTGCATCATAAATATGTGTGTCTGAAAGAAGGAACCACTTTGATTGCTTTGAAAAGTGATTAGAAAATAAACAAAATAAATGGTCAAGTACTCGCCCTGTCCATGCTATCACGCACCTGTTTCCCAGATACAATGGAGTGCCGTCCTTTAACCAGGTCACGGTCATCCTCAGGGTAGGGTCATACTTAACGCGACACTCAAGTCGGGTGGTGGAGCCTCTTTTCACGATTTGGTCATCAGGTCCCTTCAGGATCCTTGTTCCATCTATGCAAAATAAGAGGAAGTTATCACAAACACACACATGAACCCTGGCCTCTCCATGCCGATCTCACAGTAAGCAGCTCTATGCTTTTGTTTCTCGAGTTTGGAGGGAAGATTGCTCAGTAATTTCATCATTTATAACAAGTGAACAGGTTGGTATGGCACTGATATCCCATAAGTATGATGTGGAACCCAGCCGTGACTAGTTAGAGGCTAGTATTGTGCAAGGAAAGAGAAGATTGATTCAATTTGCTGGTTTAATGCTAATCTGGAAATATTCAGATGGAAACAGTTTGTCAATGACCTAACTGCAGCTGCTCCCCCTTACTGCGGAGACGAGGTGTCCCCTAACTGCAGCTGCTCCTCCTTACTGCGGAGAAGAGGTGTCCCCTAACTGCAGCTGCTTCCTCTTACTGCGGAGACAAGGTGTCCCCTAACTGCAGCTGCTCCTCCTTACTGTGGAGACGAGGTGTCCCCTAACTGCAGCTGCTCCTCCTTACTGCGGAGACGAGGTATCCCCTAACTGCAGCTGCTCCTCCTTACTGTGGAGACGAGATGTCCCCTAACTGTACCTGCTCCTCTGTACGGCGCAGACGAGGTGTCCCCTAACTGCAGCTGCTCCCCCTTACTGCGGAGACGAGGTGTGCCCTAACTGCAGCTGCTCCCCCTTACTGCGGAGACGAGGTGTCCCCTAACTGCAGCTGCTCCTCCTTACTGCAGAGACAAGGTATCCCCTAACTGCAGCTGCTCCACCTTACTGTGGAGACGAGGTGTCCCCTAACTGCAGCTGCTCCACCTTACTGTGGAGACGAGGTGTCCCCTAACTGCAGCTGCTCCACCTTACTGTGGAGACGAGGTGTCCCCTAACTGCAGCTGCTCCACCTTACTGTGGAGACGAGGTGTCCCCTAACTGCAGCTGCTCCTCCTTACTGCGGAGACGAGGTGTCCCCTAACTGCAGCTGCTCCACCTTACTGTGGAGACGAGGTGTCCCCTAACTGCAGCTGCTCCACCTTACTGTGGAGACGAGGTGTCCCCTAACTGCAGCTGCTCCTCCTTACTGCGGAGACGAGGTGTCCCCTAACTGCAGCTGCTCCTCCTTACTGCGGAGACGAGGTGTCCCCTAACTGTACCTGCTCCTCTGTACTGTGCAGACGAGGTGTCCCCTAACTGCAGCTACTCCCTCTTACTGCAGAGACAAGGTGTCCCCTAACTGTACCTGCTCCTCTGTACTGTGGAGACGAGGTGTCCCCTAACTGCAGCTACTCCCTCTTACTGCAGAGACAAGGTGTCCCCTAACTGTACCTGCTCCTCTGTACTGTGGAGACGAGGTGTCCCCTAACTGCAGCTGCTCCACCTTACTGCGGAGACGAGGTGTCCCCTAACTGCAGCTGCTCCACCTTACTGTGGAGACGAGGTGTCCCCTAACTGCAGCTGCTCCTCCTTACTGCGGAGACGAGGTGTCCCCTAACTGTACCTGCTCCTCTGTACTGTGCAGACGAGGTGTCCCCTAACTGCAGCTACTCCCTCTTACTGCAGAGACAAGGTGTCCCCTAACTGCAGCTGCTCCTCCTTACTGTGGAGACGAGGTGTCCCCTAATTGTACCTGCTCCTCTGTACGGCGCAGACGAGGTGTCGCCTCTGCTTTCAGACACTGTACATGAGACCTGGAAGAACTAATCATTTCTGCGATGCACACACATTCAGAAATACTCCAGTTAAGCAGATGTATGCACATGGAGGCCACCCATCTGTCTAGCACACTCCAGTGCTACAAAGCACTTAGTTACCTCAGCTTCTGTTGCCCTTACCTTTAACCTCCAAACGAACCTGACTCTCTGCCTTGCCCAGAATGTTTGTAGCTACGCAGGTGTAGATTCCCTGATCCTCTTTTCTTGCCATGTTCATTTCCAGACTTCCGTTCTCATACACGCGGTAGTTCCCTCCGTCCAGATTGCTACCTTGACCATTCTTAAACCTGCAAGCAAGAAATGCCCAATGAGAGGAGAATGATGGGGACCCCACAGGACAGTGAGCAAGTGGCCACTGGCAGTGAGCTTACCAGCGCAGGACGGGGATGGGTGAACCAAAGAAGGGGCAGTCCAGCCGAGTGCGGTTGTACTCAATCACTTTGATGAGCTGGTTCCGGGAACCCAGCATGCGGGGAGCCATGTCTGAAACACAAGAGTGTGGTTGGCAGCTGTTGCTGATGGCTACCTGTCTTTTACTCTGAGGGTACAGCTGCTTGTTGTCAGACTGAAGCAGCAGAAGAGGGAATCGTGTTACACGCATGTTCTGGCATGTCAGATGTGTGCATCAGATTCTCTCTTCAAAGATGAGGAAGGTTATTTGGCTGACTGGTGATGTTATTGATTACTTGATATGGCAATGTGCCATTATTTCACTTATCCTAGGATAGGCATAGTTTAATGGGATAAAGCTAGCATGGATTTAGCCAAGGGAAGTCTTGCTTTACCAATCTCCTACAATTTTTTGAGGGCGTAAATAAACGTGGATAAAGGTGAGCCAATTGACAGAGTATATCTGGATTTCCAGAAAGCATCTGACAAAATCCCTCTTGAGACTTCTTAGGAAATTAGAAAATCATGAAATAGGGGGCAGTGTCCTACTGTGGATGGAGAACTGGTTAAAAGATAGAAAACAGAGTAGGGCTAAATGGTAATGGTAATTTAGTTTTGATAAACCAATTTTCATAATCACATCAAAATAGTGTATAATAAAAAATTAAAAAGGTAATACAATATAATAAACCAATAAAAAATTAACAAAGTAATACAATATAGCAAAACCAAAATACAAAAAAATAAACACAAACACAGAAATCATTAAAATATAAAAAAATAAAAATACAGAAAACAATATCAAGTTCCCAATATCTCATGTTTCAGCAATAGAACATAAGAATATAAAACTTGCCATACTGGGTCAGACTGAGGGTCCATCAATCCCAGTGTTCTGTTTCCAACAGTGGCCAATCCAAGTCACAAGTACCTGGCAGGATCCCAAGGGGTAGAGAGATTCCAAGCTGCTTATCCCAAGAATAAGCAGTGATTTCTGCAACTCCACCTTAATAATGGTTAATGAACTTTTCTTCCAGGAACTTGTCCAAACCTTTTTTTAAATACAGCTTTCACCACATCCTCTATCAACAAATTCTAGAGCTTAATTATATGCAGAGTAAAAAAGTATTTTCTCTTATTAGTTTTAAATTTATTACTTAGTAACTTCATTGTGTGTCCTGTGGTCTTTGTACTTTTCGAAAGAGTAAACAACCGATTAATGTTTACTCATTCCATGTCACTCATTATTTTATAGACCTCTATCCTATCTCCCCTCAGCCGTCTCTTCTCCAAGCTGAAGAGTCCTAACCTCTTCAGCCTTTCCTCATAGGGGAGCTGTTCCATCCTCTTTATCATCTTGGTCGCCCTTCTATGTACTTTTTCTAATTCTGCTATATCTTTCTTGAGATGTGACCAGAACTGCACACAATACTCAAGATAAATACAGTAAAAACAGAAATTACAAGATTAACTTAAAATTGTCATGGCTTTAATAAAAAAAAACTTTTGAGAAAAAAGATTTAATCAGTTTCCTGAATTTAAATAATTGCCTTCCAAATGAATATCCAGAGGCAATGATTTCCAAAGCACAGCGGCCCGATACTGACACACATACTGTCGAGTACCCTCTAAATACATTTCCTTTGGAGAGGGCAACTTAAGAAGACTTTTTTGAGATGATCTCAAGCATCGTGATGGTTAAATTGAACAAGAATTCAGAAAGACCCTTGGCAAGTGCTTTCTGGGTCAAGCAGAGTACTTTAAACAGGTAATCACTGCAGCCCTTTAAGAACAGGAAAAATATGTTCACATTTTGATAAACCCTTTAGGATCCTAGCTGAAGCAACTGTAATCTTTTTTTTTAATTTGGATTCAGTGACTCCTAAATGCAAAGAATTATGGTAATCAATGTTAGAATGCACCAATGCACAAGATAACAAACTCAGATCAGATACCAACAAATTAGATTTTAATTGGCAAATCATTCTAAGACTGAAAAAAACCCATTGGAAAAAGGGGAATAGTGGAGCGCCCCAGGGATCTTTGTTGCTTTTTAATATATTTATAAATGACCTGGAAATGGGAAGAACACGCGAGGTGATCAGATTTGCTGATGACACAAAACTATTCTAAGTTGTTAAATCACAAAATGATTGTGAGAAATTGCAAGAGGACCTTGCAAAACTGTGAGCCTGGTCATGCAAATGGCAAATGAAAATTAACGTGGACACGGGCAAAGTGATGCACGTAGGGAAGAGAAACCCAAATTATAGCTACAAAATGCAAGGTTCACATTAGGAGTCAGCGCTCAGGAAAAGGATCGAGGTGTCATCGTTGAAAATACTTTGAAATCTTCTGCTCAATGTGCACAGCAGCAGCCAAGAAAGCAAATAAAATGCTGGGGATTATTAGGAAAGAAATAGAGAATAAAACAGAGAATATCCTAACGCCTCTGTATCGCTCCATGGTGCGACCGCACCTTGAATACTGTGTGCAGTTCTGGTCACCTCAGCTCAAGAAAGATATAGCAGAATTAGAAAAGGTACAGAGAAGGGCGACCAAGATGATAAAGGGGATGGAACAATTCCCCTATGAGGAAAGGCTAAATAGGTTAGGACTCTTTACCTTGGAGAAGAGACGGCTGAGGGGAGATAGGATAGAGGTCTATAAAATAATGAGTGGCATGGAATGAGTAAACATTAATCGGTTGTTTACTCTTTCGAAAAGTACAAAGACCAGGGGGACACACAATGAAGTTATTGTGTAATACATATAAAACTAATAAAAGAAAATATATTTTTTTACTCAACACATAATTAAGCTCTGGAATTCATTGCCAGAGGATGTGGTGAAAGCTATTAGTGGAGCTGCATTTAAAAAAGGTTTGGACAAGTTCCTGGAGGAAAAGTCCATAAACCATTAGTAAGGTGGAACTGCAGAAATCCACTGCTTATCCCCGAGTGTAAGCTTTTTGGGATCCTGCCAGGTACCTGTGACCTGGATTGGCCCCTGTTGGAAACAGGATACTGGGCTGACCCAGTGTGGCAAGTCTCGTGTTCTAAAATTCTAAAGTGAAAGACACACCAGCAGACTTGGGAGTCAAAAGCAAAGGAAAGGTACACATTTCTTGTAATGGTGAGTTTTGCCTCCTCAGTGGTTCAGATGAGGCAATGCACAATTAACAGAAAACAACTTTTTTTTGTAATTGTGTTTTACAATAAAAGAGTCTTTGTAGATGTTTGGGTTTGAATAATTTCAAAAAAAATAGAAACTTGGACCTTCCTAAGGATGCCTTTCTTATTTGTATCCTTGAGCCTTCATTTACAACTACCAGGGATTCTTCTCCTATTTTAGAGGCCCTCAGCAGTAACAGCTCTCCACCAGGAGTTGTGTAACAAGGCTCCTTCTGGATCCCTGCAGTCATGAGCCCCAAATCCTCTCACTAGGTGTCCCCATTGCACAATGACTATGACCCCATATCCATGGGCTATGAACGCTACCTCCGCAGCATCCCCAGCCAGCCCAAGGAGCAAAGGACCTGAGCTATGAATCAAACCCAAGTACCTAAATGTGGAACTAGGCCAGCCTCTACTAAAGTCACCTTAATATCACTGCCCCAAATAGAAGACAATATTCATAAGTACTTGCCTGGATAAAATGTCCTTCTCTGCCCACTTACAGGTAAATGCCATAAGAATGGGAGATTTCCCTTATCCCAGTATTAGCGAGGTCAGTGTCTCATTGGGACATGCTAGAGAGGTTACGTTTCTAGAGGACATAAATGACTGCTTCATGGAGCTACTGTTCTAGAACCAACAAGAGGAGGAGCTACTTTACATCTAGACCTCAGCAGAACACACAACCTGCTGCAAGGGGTTACCAAGATGAAACTGCTAAGCAATAGTAATCATAATGCAATCAAATTTGACATAAATCACTGGAGAGAGGACATTAGTAAACTACTGCAGCAGCATATAACTTTGAAAAGGGAGACTATGATAGAATGAGGAAACTAGTTAAAAAGAACAGAAGAAGAGCAGCTGCAAAGGTTAAAGGTTTGCATGAGATGTGGTTAGTGTTTGAAAAACCCATCTGGGAAGCCCAGATAAAACGTATTACACGCATTAAGAAAAGACTGAAGTAAGACCAAACAACTGCCAGCATGTATTAATGTGGAGGTAAAAGGGGCAGTTAAAGCCAAAAGGGCATCTTTCAAAAAATGGAAAGCAGACCCAAATGAGGAAAACTGGGAAAAGCATAAGCACTGGTAAAACAGCAGCAAGACTGGACAGTATACAACAAGAGTCCCCCAATTTAACCTCCTTCCTAGAGTCATCTATAGATGATATTCCTCAGCGTGCTACCCTTTTAGTAACTTTCTGTAGAGAAAGGGATAAGGTACATATACTGCAGAAGTATTTTAGAAATAGGGAACTTCTATTTTGCGGACACAAAGTCCAAGGGTTTCCAGATGTGTCACGATCTACACAATACAGGAGGAAACAATTTCTTTCCTTGAAATCTAGAGTTTTGGCCCTAGGGGCAACATTTTTTCTTAAGTTTCCCTGTAAATGCCTGGTGATTTATCAAAGGAATAAATTTATTTTTCATGATCCAACACATCTGGAAGTATTTCTTGTAGATAAGGAAACGGGTTGAGTTATATAGTAACTACATTAAAAATAATAATCCAGTAAAAAGTTATTGTTTATATAACATTTGCTTGTTAAAAATTGCCTTTTTAGTGCCTCCCATTTAGGGGACTATAAATTTGCATTATAGTTGTGAATCTTGAAGAATCTGTTTTTTCTTTTTTGTTATGTTTAATGCAAATTGTTTCCTGTTTTTTTTGCATATGTTTTAATTTGTAAAAAATTCTAATAAACTATAAATAAAAAAAAAAAAAAAAAACAGCAGCAAGACAGACTTTGACAAAAAGCTTGCCAGAGAGGCAGAAACTAATAATAAAAACTTTTCAAGCCTGTTAGGGAGTTGTTTGGGCTGTTAGATGACCGAGGAGCAAAACAGGTGCTCAGGAAGGACAAGGAAATAGCAAGAAAATGGAATTAATTCTTTGCCTTGGTCTTACTGAGGAGTAAGGAGGATGTTGGGATCATGGCTATATAAGAACATAAGACATGCCATACTGGGTCAGACCAAGGGTCCATCAAGCCCTGCATCCTGTTTCCAACAGTGGCCAATCCAAGTCACAGGTACCTGGCAATTACCCAAACACTGTGGGGTTTGCTCTTGCAATTTGTGCAGACAAAAAATAGCTGGAACATAATACATGGAGATGTGAAAATCAAATCTATGCTCATTTCCCTAACCTGCCTTCTCCCTGAGCACATAAAACACATCTCTGTGATAATGGAGGATGTAATAGATCAACGTGACAAATAGAGAGTAACAAATCACCAGGACCAGATGGTTATCCACCCCAGAGTCCTAAAAGAACTCAAACATGAAACTGTAACCCATCAGCTTGCAGAAGAGGCAACTGAGAGGGGACGTGATAGAAGTTTATAAAATCATGAGTGGTGTGGAACGACTAAATAAAGGATGGTTATATAACTTCTCAAATAACACTAAAACAAGGGGACACTTCATGAAACTAACCACCAGCAGATTTAAACCAAATCGCGGAAAGTATTCTTTTACTTAGACACAGTCAAGGTGTGGAATCTGTTGCCTGAGGGCGTGATCAAGGCGAGAAGCATGGAGGGGTTTAAAAGAGGATTGGACAGGTTCCTGGAGGAAGGTTCCATGAAACATTGCCCAGGTAGACTAAAGAAATCCATCGCCATCCCAGGGAATGAGGGCAGGAATTAGATCTACTTTCTGGGATCTATCAGGAACTTGCAACCCAAACTGGAAAGCTTCAGAGACAGGATGTGGGGCTCCAATGACGTTGTTCTGATCCAGCAAGGCATTTCTTCGCCTGATAGCGGGGAGATGTTTTCAGGGATAGGGAGAAGGCAGGTTAGGGAAATGAGCATAGATTTGATTTTCACATCTCCATGCATTATGTTTTCAGCTATTTTTTGCAAGAGCAAACCCCACAGACAGTCTGTAATCATACAGCCTTAGCTCTCCTTTGAAAATAAGGTACATGGTGCAGCTGTCTGACATTTACCCCCACAGTGTTCTCTCTGTCTACAAACTGTGCACTTGCAAACTTCTCCCTGGGGTTGCCAGCAACTTTCCTGACTTCAGTTCTGAGAAGCTCATCTGTTGTACCGGAGACTGCGATACCATTTATTGCAGCAACAAAAAAAGACAGTACAGCTAGTGAAATCCCGCCTGGAAGAGAAGCATGGCTCCTGCGGGAAGGCCCTTACCCAGGACGCTGACGAAGGCGTTGGCCAGCAGGTAGCCGTGGTCGTTGGAGGCATTGCACTGGTACACCGCACTGCTGCCAATCTGGGTATCCCGGAAGATGAGAGTATCGCCTGCCACCTCGCGGTTGGGATTCTCAGGGGCAGCTACAAAACAAGGAAAGGCAGATGGGTTTCTTCCAGGTCTCCCTTTCTTACCTTCTAAAACAGCACTTTGTTTCCACAGTTACCCCTCCCTGCCCCAGCCAGGGGCAGCGCAAGGCAATCTGCTGCCTCGGGCAAGGAAAGAGATGGAGCTTCCTTCCTCCAAGGCCTGCACAGGTCACCTCGGCAAGAAGGCAAAAGGGGGGCGGGGGAGTCCCCCTGGGGAAGAGGGGATGCAGGTCAGGACTCCCAGAAACCCTATCACCCACCTCCCATCCTTCCCCAGCAGTTACCCCCTAGGGAAGTGGGGGTGGGTCAGTGCAAGGGTATTAGGGACCCTAGGCAAAGCTTACAGCCTTTCACACTGCCCCCCCCCCCATTCCCAATTAAAATTATGCATTTATAATAACAGATTTTACATGATCAAGGACAAAGTACAGTCTTCTGAGACAAAACCATTGTGTGCAAGATGCATAATTGTATTTACGGGCACTGTTGTGGTGTCAATCAGAAAAGCTTTCATAAAAGCAAAAAAAAGACACGGGACCCATATAAAGTGCATTAGGTGCAAGCTTGGCCCTCAGAAAGCTGGGAGTAAACGGAATTACAAGTTACAACAGAGTAAATCTACCATACTAGAACAGCACTAACTGCCAGCGCTTCAACAGTAACAACTCTACCTATGAAAAGCAATACTGTAAAGAATATACCAGGCCCTGAAACACCAATGCACCTTCTCTAAGTAAAGCAGAACAAACCGGGCAGCGTAGATCCTTGTACTACATGTTAGCAGAATACCTCATTTCAGTCACACATGCAGGACACAGACAGACCCTCACCAAATACAATATAAAGAGACCATAACGTACAAATAAAAGCACCCAAACACAAACTGAAATGGAAACCCCACAACAAGCCAGACTGTATGCAGTGCTACAATCGAAAAACAGAAACATATGTATTTGCTTCTTTCTTCTTTGGAAATGCAAATAATTTTAAATGATTAATTGCTACCTACTGTAAACCAATTTGATATGCTCGCATGAAAAGTCAGTATATAAAAATTATTAAATAAATAAATAAATCATCAAACAATACAATTAAGAAATATAAAACAATTATAATAATAAAATCATACTAATAATAGTGTATATTTCAAAACAGCTGAAAAATAGAACATTTAATGAAACTTACATTCATTTTTTTTTTAAAGTTCCAAAAAATCAATAAAATATGTTTTTAAAAGCCCAATAATTAAAACTCTTTAAGGATAAAAGAAATTCCCCACTCTCCATACCGGGAAACGTTTAATTTCCAGTCACCCTGACATTGTCATGGATTAGTGGGGGGATGGGGGCTGCACACAAACTCTCTCTCTCTCATATATACTCACGTTTTCACTGTCAGACACACACACAGCGCCGTAGAGTGCCAAGGAGAGCCAGCGGGTCCTCAGTAAAAGAGAAAGCAGTGCGGCCCCGTTGAAATCGATGGTGTGGTTGGCGCAGCCTTAGTAAGTGGAAAAGCAGCGTGGCAGTGCTGCTGATTCAGGCAGGGCTACGCTGCTTTTCCACTTACTAAGGCAGCACTTTCCACACCGTTTATTTTGGCAGAGCCACACTGCTCTGCAGGAGGAGGAGAAGTGCCTCAGCAGATCTACATACCATGGACGCCCTGGCCAATCTGGAGCCACCAGGAGTACCAGCCCCCTGTGGACTTCGATCCTGCGAATGATCCTGCCCACCAAGGGCCACGGAGGAAAAGCATAAAGCAGATCTTCTGGCCAGGATTGAACAAGAGCATCAATGCCCAGGGATGCCCATGGCTCTCTCCTGCAACTGAAGAAGCGAGGCACCTTTGCATTGCGAGAAGTCGCCAGAAGGTCAAGGGACAGGAGAGGCCCCAGCGATCCACTATGAGCTGAAACGCTTCAGTGGACATCCCCCACTCTCCGGGGTCCAGACTGTACCTACTGAGAAAGTCTGCTTGTACATTGCCCTTTCCTGTGATGTGGGAGGCTGAAATCATCTGTAGATGAACTTCCGCCCATTCCATAAGTTGGTCTATTTCCTGCAACACTTGCTGGCTTTTGATGCCTCCCTGGTAATTGATGTAGGCCACTGTCATCACGTTGTCAGACATCACACGGACCGCTTGGCCCTGTAAGTCTGTGGCTGAACTGCAAGCACGCCAACCTGACCACCCAGGCTTCCAAGCGATTGATGTTCCAGAGTGTCTCTTCAGCCGTCCAATGGCCCCCGTGCTGCCAATTATTGACAGTGAGATCCCCAACCCAGGAGACTTGCATCTGTTGCGAGAACCAACCAAGTCAGGGTGGACAAGGTAACACCCTTTCTCAGATGAGCCTCCTGCAACCACCACTGGAGGCAAGAACAGATGTCCATCAACAAATGGAGGCGAACCGAATAGTCCTGAGACTGCGGGTTTCAACGAGACAGCAGTGAGCACTGAAGAGGACACATTTGTGCCGTTGCCCATGGCACCATTTCCAGGGTTGCTGCCATCAAACCGAGCACCTGAAGATAGTTCTACGCCATCGGGCATATTGTGTTTATCAACTGGCGCACCAGGGACATCAATTTCTGGATCCATGCATCTGGCAGAAAAACCTTGCCCAGTCTCGTGTCAAACTGAACACCCAGATACTCCAATGATTGAGAAAGTTGGAGACTGCTCTTGGTCAGGTTTACCACCCAACTAAGCTCTTGTAGCAAGGAGATAACTTTGTTGGTTACCAAGCCACTCCCTTCCAATAACTTGCACCCGGATTCCATCTTTTTGCAGTGCCACTGACATGACTACCATAACCTTGGAAAATATTCTGGGAGCGGTGACCAGATCAAAGGGCAGCACCCGAAACTGAAGATGGTGACCCAGGTGTGATCTCGACCCACCTCTCATAAAAGAGAAATAGGCAACTCCCTATCTCCTCATCCCGAATGTGGGTTGGCAAACCTTCATTGGGAAGCATGGGAAGGGCCTGCACCGGAACCTGTTCCTCTCTTGGACTGCCGGGGGTGAAAGGAATGAGACCTACCAAAAGGCCAAGCGAGATCTTTGAAATGAGGGGTTCCTGCAAGGACAAAATCCCTGGGAACCCCTGATATGACCCCTCAGAGAAAAGGGGTGCTGCACCTGCTTCTTATCATCCTCTGGCAATCGGGGAAGTGGAGACTCGCCCCACTTACTAGCCAACTTTTCCAACTCGCTCCCAAACAAGAGAAAGCCTTTAAATGGTATCTTCGTAAGATTAGCTTGGACATGGCGTTAGCTGACCAATTCCGTAATCATAGCTGACGTCTGGCCAGCACCACTGAAGCCACTCCTCTGGCCAAAGTTCAGACCAAATCACAGCTCGCATCTGCTAAAAAAGCAGCAGCGGGTTCTATAACTGCTCTGGGATTGACCCCAGAATCATCCACCTCTTGAGAGAGAAGCAGACAGGAATGGACCATAAGAGTGCAACAGGAGGCAATCTGTAAGTTCATTGCCACTGCATGAAAGGTCTGCTTAAGGATAGACTCAATCCGTCTATCATGCACATCCTTCAAGGCCACTCTTCCCTCCATGGGAATAGTCAATCACTTAGAAATGGCGCAAACCAGCGCACCCACCTTGGGAAAACGCAAATGCTCTCTCGCAGCTGGATCCAGAGGGTAAAAACCCTCCAATGCCCGGCCCCCTTTAAAACTCACTTTTGGGGATTCCCATTCAAGATCAATCAGCTTTGTGCAAGGAAACCAAAATGGGATTCTTCTTCTGCTCTGATCTAGTTTCCACCCCAGGTCTGGGAAATCAGTGCTGGCAACTCTTCTTTATGAAAAAACCTTTACATGATCTGATATGGCTCTAAACCAGGAGCAATTTCCCCCTCTTCCAAGGAACTAGGATCCACCTCATCGTCTGTGCCATCTGGGTCCCTGTCAGGGAAACCTGTGGTGAAACAAGACGTGCCATGGAAATCACCTCAGCAATATCTCAACTGGGGGAGGGACCTTTAGGTATCATCGCAGGAGAGAGGGGCTTTATTTTCCTGAATTTAGAATTTCAAATTTCTCCTTTCAAAAAGCTCAAAGCAATCCCCATAGGGAGATGCAAGTCCACCATCTGCTGGAGACGGAGAATACTGGCAGGCCGGGGTCACTGCAGGGTTCTGTATACTGTGACGTCAGCTTGCTCTGTCTCCATCTGCTGGCAGGGGAGCATAAACCACTGGTCCTGAGTCCATCTGTCTATATGCTAGGAAACTGTGTTTGAATGTGAGATTGAAGTAAGATATTCCATTAGTGTGCCAGGCCTAAAATAGTAATAAACCCCCTATTGGGACTGATGCAATATTTGAGCGCACAAAACGGATGCTCAATGTTGAGCGCCCGCTTTCCTAACACGCGCCCACCACCTCTCCTGGGGCGTGATACAATATTTAAATGAGGGGTCGCGCTGCCAAGGAGGCGCTAGGGAGAATTGCGCGCTCTTAGTGCCTCCTTGGCAGCAGATGCCCCAGAGACGTTGGCTGTCAGCGGGTTAGGAAAATGGACCCTGATTAATTTCGCCATGGGTTGGACGCAGTAACCCCTTATAGTATAAGGGGCTGTGGACGCACGTCCAACCAAGGGTTAAACAGTGCACTAAGCTATTTTGCGTCGGCCCCATTTTGTGATATTTTTACCTCAGAAGACTGTGCTTTGAATGTTTTTTCATGTAACATCTGTGATTATAAATGCCTAATGTTTAATTGTGTGTGAGGAGGGTGTGATGGGGTGGGGGGCGCAAGGCTTTCCTAGGGCACCTAATACCCTACACTGAACAGCCTCCCACGTCTTCTGTAATGGGCAAGGGCGCAGTTTTTCACTTGACCATAGGCGCCAAATTGCCAGGCTATGGTTTTTTACACACACACACACACACACACACACACCCACTCCCACACACACACACACCCCTACACACACCCACTCCCACACACACACACCCCCCTACACACACACACACACCCCTACACACACACACCCACACCCACACACACCCACCCCTACACACACACACACACACACACTCCCCCACCCACCCACACCTCTCACTCACTCACTCCTCCCCTCCCATCCCCTCCTGCTCTCCCTTCCCTCTCCTCGCTCACACCTCCCCCATCCTCTTCTCTTCCTTACTCATTCAACCCTCCCCATCTCTTCCCTTTTCATTCACGGGGGGGGGGGGGGTGAGCTGAGCTGACTGAAGGGGAATGGGAAGTCGTCACTCACTCCTCCCACCCCCTCCTGCTCTCCTCCCTTCCCTCTCCTCGCTCATACCTCCCCCATCCTCTTCTCTTCCTTACTCATTCAACCCTCCCCATCTCTTCCCTTTTCATTCACGGGGGGGGGGGGGGGGTGAGCTGAGCTGACTGAAGGGGAATGGGAAGTCGTCACTCACTCACTCCCCAGCTCCTCCCCTTTTCGTTCACTGCCTGACTTTGCCTCATCCTCCTGTCAAGGGGGAGCCCATGGGCACATTATTAAAACCGCACCGCTGTGGTTTCTCACCGCTGCGAGTGCATCATCAAAATGAGCTGGGACAGTTGCCTCAGCCTAATAACCGCACCACACCCGGGAGTCGCCCTGCCTTCAGCAGGCTCAAGTGGGCTCAAGCAGCGGGGAAGGAGGGAGCAGTGCGACTGCTTCAGAACTGCAATGGCTCCGATTCCTGAGGGATGGACCCTCGCCTCCCAGGCTCTGGCCCACGGCAAAGGACAGAGCGACAAAGGTCATGGGCAATGGTTCATATCAGGGATGGCCAACTCCGCACCTCAAGAACCACAAGCAGCCTACTCACCATGAATATGCATGAGGTAGCAGGCAAACCTCTCTCATGCATATTCATGGTGGCTCTCCTGAAAACCTGGCCTGTTCGTGGCACTCAAGGAGCAGAACTGGCCACCCCTGGTTTGTATGGTGCTAAGCCTGAGATATGGGCCACTCTGCAGTGACTTCAGCTAGCCCTCAGAGACTCGGACGTGTCATTACCGACACTCAAAACCTAAGCCCCTTCCCACCCCAAACCCTAGGCCCCTCCTTTGGGAACATATTAAAACCTCTTCTAAGTATTGAAATAAAATATTTGCAACTCATTCTTTGTCGCTGTGAACTCTCTCCATCGTTCCCCTCGTCATCCCCAAATGCTTGCAGAGTAGGACGGTCTCTCTTACTTTCTATGGGATCTCCGTTCACCAACCACTGGATCGCCGGCTTGGGGTTACCGTTGGCTCGGCATACTAGTCTCCCATTTTCACCTGGCGCCAACACCAGGTTCTTGGGTTCATCCAGCCAGTAAGGGGCAGCTTCAGTAAGACACAAGAATGCACAAAGATGAGAATTTCCAAGCTAAAAGTAGACGCCTGACTTGTGTGTTCATGGTCTCCGGCCCTGGTGGTCCCAACCACATCTG
Source organism: Rhinatrema bivittatum (assembly GCF_901001135.1). Classification (NCBI taxonomy): domain Eukaryota; kingdom Metazoa; phylum Chordata; class Amphibia; order Gymnophiona; family Rhinatrematidae; genus Rhinatrema; species Rhinatrema bivittatum. Next base: position 3,827,817 of record NC_042626.1, on the reverse strand, counting down.
ATGCCAAGCTGACCTGCAAGGTGAGACTCGACTCCATATTTATCTATTTGAAAATCTCAGACCCTTCTTTAATTTTTTGATTCCCATGGGCTGCATTTCTCTTTTCTTCTGGGAAGCTTCTGGATGCAAACAATAAAACAAGGACTGGATAGAATTATCCCCAGGACCTTGAGAGCTCTCAGGTCAACTTACGGAGTCACTGTCAAGGTTTCATGAGCTAAGGGGAAACCTTATATTTTACGGGGAGGTCAGCAAAGGGTTTTGCCAGGATATAAATTGAATACGTACAAAACATGCACGCATTAAAAATGATAAGGTTCATATTCAGAAGTTAGCCAGCTAAATGAGTATCTGGGCACTTATCCAGCTAAATTCTAGCTGGGTAATAATTAGGGGGCTAGAATCTAGCTGAGTAATAATTAGGGGGCTAGAATCTAGCTGAGTAATAATTAGGGGGCTAGAATCTAGCTGGGTAATAATTAGGGGGATTCTGGGACGTAACTGGGAGGAGGTGAGATACCGGCCAAGTTAAGTGGCTTAACTGAATATCAGAGATAGCCGGATGACTTGACCAGCCAAAGAGCTGTCCTAAAGTTAGCAGACTAAGATAGCAGGGTTTATTCAATAGTGCGGCTGACGGATACGTTTATCTGGGTAACTTTGCTATCCGGACTGCAGCTGAATATGGACCTTGATACGTTAGCTGATTTTTCTGGAAAAAGAACATGAAACAGTAAATACTTTATACTCAACGACAGAACCATTCCCTCCCCCCACTCTAAAGAAACTGTGAGACAAATGTCAGCAAAGTATTCTCAGATTTTGTGTCATTTCACAGCAAACAAAGAGGTTTCAGTGGCAAAGAAAATTCTCCGATACCTCCCAGCAGCTTTTTCTAGCAAGGTCATGGTAAAGCCGCCCCAGCAACTTGAACATCGATGTGTTTTATGCTGGGAGGCTCCGGAAATGCATCAATAAATCCATTTACTACCACCCTCCAGTCCTACCCTTCACGCGCACGGAGATGGTGTGGCGGATGCTCCCCATCTTGTTGGATGCCAGGCAGAAGTACTCCCCCAAATCTTCCTCCGACACGCTCGTGATGCGAAGGGTTTTATTGAAGTTTTCAAACTTGACCTTGCCAGATGGGAGGTCTCCTCCTTTTTTGAACCACATGATGTCTGGTGCTGGCCTGAGGACAAGAGGTGAAGAGGACATTCAGAGGACAAAGTGCTCCACACTGAATAAACTGAGGCCAGAGGCCCTGGACCTCCGTCCTGTGGAAGGCTGGGCTATCACCTCCAGGCCCTCGCAGACCTGGACCCCTCCCCCATCAGGCTTTCTACACTCCTTCCGGTCCTCAATGGAGGATGTGAGCAACCCAGCACTTTAACGTAGGATCCTGGATACTCAGACTATTGCAGAAAGCCGCACCAACAGAGGAAGACATTTATCAGCTCAGGAGCAAAAGGAAGAGAGAGAAACCCGTGATACATACACTCCAGAGGCGATGCACTCCATCAGCAGGTCCTCTCCTCGCAGCACCATCTTACTGCTGGAAGTCCCAGTGGGGACCATGAAGCTGGGGATCTTCTCTGTAATCCCCTGGGCTGAAAATGGAAGAGGAGAGAAAGATGCTTGTAAGTTTCCTTCTCCAGCGATGAGCACCAGCAGCGCACACAGAAATACCCAAAGACCGTGGGAGATGGGCTTTGCCGATATCAATGCCTGCAATGTGTCCCCAGCAGGTGACCTGCCAGGAAACGCTGCACACCTGCAGCAGCCTGCACCGCGGGCAGGTTCCTCGCTGAAAAGGAACCCAGAAAGGGAAGGAAAATGCGATGGTGGCTTTATTACTGTGAGGGGACGTGCTGCTTATAGTGCTCGTGCTTCCGCGGCACCGTGCTGACCATCAGCAGCATTAGCGAGAGAGGAGAGAGGAGCCCGGAGAGCAGGCAGTGCTAGTACAAGTGTTAGTTCAGTACTTTGTTAAAAAGCCAACACAGAACTCGGTTTTATAAGAGAGCAAAGCATGAGGGGTAGAAAGATCAGTTACATAAGTGTAGCCTCGTTCCACCTGGACATCACCTTTTCCCTTTCTGCTCACCTGTGAATTTCTAGCTTTCCTTCTCCCTCCCCCGCGAGGTTTGGAGGCTGAACCCTGCAGAGATCATTCATTCTTCCTTCCCTCGGTGCTTGAAATACGTTACCTCTGCCAAACGTCCAGAGCCCTAGCTGCAAATCCATGGCCAATGTCAGCAAACTCCTCTGTCTGAGTGCCAGTCCCACAGCGTCAAGGAACATTGAACTGATGGGAGCAGCAGAGCTAAATCAATTTATCCAGCCCCAGGATCAACGTCCCATCCCGATGTGAAGGGGAGAAAAGGCCCTGGTCGTACTCATGTCCTCCTTCCAGTTCTCCGTGCCGCGGCTGCTGGGCAGGGACAGGGACGTGCGCTGCACTCACACTTCTATTTATTGATTTGATTCAGATTCTGCCTCTCAGACACTTCAAAGCGGATTACATTTGGGTACCGTTCCCTGAATCCCCGAGGGCTCACAATCTTAGGTCCTCATTTACTGAGCATTTTCCCCACAGACACAGAATGGATGAAAAGCCTTAGTAAATCAGGCCTTAAGTTTGCACCTGAGGCAGAATTACCAAAATTCACCACCATTAGCTAGAATGCATTACACTATAGAGATGTTTTCTCAAATCAGCAGGAGCACTGGGCCTACACTGAGATTTAAGTCATCTGCAGGGTTGGTAAAAAGTTACGTTTTGCACAGGTCAAAAGGCATAAGAGCCGCCATGCTGGTCCATCCAGCCCCACATCCCGTCTCTGACAGTGGCCAGTCTGGCTCACAAGTACTTGCCAGATCCCATAAAGAAGATCTGATTCCTGTTACTCACTCCCAGGATCAGCAATAGGTCTTCGTCTATTATTTTTCTCAAGGTGGTCTTCGTCTCTTGCTGGCTGTGAGGGCCTGGGGTGTCACGGTCTGACCTAAAGAACCCTATAAGCCACCCAGGGCATAGCCCGGCTGGGTCTCTTAGGTGGGGAGCGCCCGATCAGTCTGTTCTAGAGCACAAGGGACTGCCTCACTCGTGGCCTACCTCTTATGTCCCTTACAACGTCGCCTCGCACAGATGAGGAACAGGCAGACTGTACAAGGAAGGACAGAAAAGAGTTTTGCTTCAGGCATTTACACTGAAGTATACACTACAGAATATTTCTAACATGGGCATAATAAAGTGATGTTTATATTCTGTTTCTTATGCTAGAAGAGACTGCAATCAGAAGAAGGGCCTCAGGATTTCTGTAACCTAACACAGTAAAAGAAGGCAGGGATGCACACCAAGGACGACAACCTCAGGTGGCGCCTGTATTTGGTACTGAAAATGGTGGAGATCTTGGGGCGAGAGATTAGAGGAGCCATGGCCTCTCCAATCTTTTCAGGAGGAGAGAGGGAAGAGGCTATCAGAGATGGCAGAACTCATGCATCTCCCTCCTGGTTCATTGGAAGACGCGCATCAGCCTGGAAGTGCTCCGAGGACCTCCGTGTCCCGGAGGAGCCAGGGTGGTGCAGCTGCTGTGTCCTGCATTACAGCTCCCTGCAGCTGCCATGCTCAGCGGTGGTGGTTAGCACAAGAGTGAGTGGTGTTAGGGCAGGAAGAGCTGCGCACGCCACAGTTGACTCACCACTGTATATGTCAGTGTGGTTCAGAAAGGAAGACTCGTTACGGGGGTTCTCTGTAATAAACAAAAGAAGGTGAGCAGCAAAGCAAGGACAAAGCCAGCTGAGACCTCAAGAACAGCAACAGTACCCAGACTCTCCCAAGCACAGCCGGGCTGGGCCAGGGGGCTCGCAGCCCCTTCCTCATTCTCAGCATGAAAGGGGCAGGCTCTAGGCAGGGAGTGCGAGACTTGTCACGGGAGGGAGAGGCAGAAGGAAAGAGGAGGAGAGGGAGAGAGAGTCTGAGGGATGGAGGAGGAGGAGGAATGGAAAGCTGGGGGACAGAGAGCAGACCCTCCCCCTGAACATCCATGTTAGGAGGGTTTCCTGAGCTGGATATCTGGGTCCTGTTTCAGGTCTCTGCGAGTGGGAAGAGGAGCAGCAGCGCATGAAAGGGCCAAAAATATTCAAACCAATGCTCAAGTCTTACAAAATGAGAACAAAAGTATAGAAACAATGTTTGCAGGCTGGTAGGGATCTGCCAGGGAAGCGGATGTGGCGACCTGTGGCTGTCACTCGAGACATCCCCAGGGCCGGGCATCAGCAAGCAGCACCCGAGAGAGCTCCCTGCTTGCTTTTATTGACTTGTGAAGCGGGATTCCCACTTATACTGGAGCATGCCTTGAGTATCTTTCCTCATTTGCAGAGCTAACAAGTATTGCTGTGCACAGAGCAGGCATAATTCAGAACATCACACACAGGGAGGCAAGTGAAGGCAGCCCAAATCTGCCACGGTGCGCCTCACAGTGCTGGCTGCAGTGTTTGTACAATCTCATTATCCCCAGCCCCGCAGTGACACTGCTCAGTGCATGCAGCACTGCACATCTGGGCTCTTCAAACTGTTTCAAGTCCGCCTAGCATCAGCTCTAGGCGGATCCTCACATCACTACAGCTGCTTGGACCCCGGTTATTATGAGATGGCAATGCACGCTTTGCTTCTAAGGGAGCTCAATTTCTGCATTGCCTTTTTCTATCCACAAATCACAAGTGGCTCAAAGTGCAGTGGCCTGGGCAGTTCTGGAGAATCCTTTAGGGAAAGAGCTAAGCCCTGGCTTCCAAGCCTGACATTCAGGGCATTAAGAGGTATTGGGCCTTAGTATCAGAGCCTCAGACAAAGTGGTTCAACCCAATTCAAGTCTGCCTTCATTATGGGAGCTTTGCTCAAGGACAATTCCTCTCTGCACACTATTTATCGTTTGATTTTCGACCTGCACAGAATTCTTAAATGTTTAGCGAGTGGCTACTCGCACAAACGTCTCAGTAGGGAAGGCGTTACATTCTGACACATTTAATAAATTCTTTTGCTTTTAGGTTGTTAGATGGGATACATTTTAAGCAATAATTGTCTACCTATTGTAACTATAGCATCTTACTCTTATTCCCATGTCGCTGCCTGATCTGGATGTGGGAGCTCTGCACCTCCTCTGACATCGTGACCTGAACCGAGGTAATGTTTGGGCAGGGGGTGACGTCATCAAGCTCTGTTAATGCAGGGCTGTCATTGGTTAAAGCCTTAGCAGGTGCAGTGCCACCTCCTGTGGGATCCGGAGAGCCTGATGGATGCCCTCTCGCCTGCGGACCATCACCAAACAGCTGATGATACAGCCTGAGGTTTAAACACCAGCATATTCAGTGCCACCAGTTATAACAAAGGTCCCTGCACGCAGCCACCTCTAGGAAGGAAAGTCTGTCTAAAGGATTTGCTGCCAGATCCAACTACAGCAGGGTAATCTGTGAGTCATCACCAAAACCTCAATGGAGGGGCTATGCATTTAGTTACCACTTCAAGCCCCATATATACTCCTGCGCACAGCTTCTGAGTCACTTCCTTCCCTGCCTTTAATCTCCTGGTTCTAGGGACTCTGGGAGGTTACTGCACAACACACAAATCACATCAGAGTAACAGAATGGCAAAGCTGCACCTAACAGAGATAACAGTGAATTTTACAGGGTCCTCATAGAGGGTCTTGGAGTATCTCCTTTCTCTGTCTACACCTCAGACTCCTTCCACCCTCCACTCCAGCCCTTAATCTCAGTTCTGGTCTACTCCAGCCCTTAATCTCATCTCTGCTAGGAATGACTCTGGTCTACTCCAGCCCTTAGCTCTGCTAGGAACAGCTCTGGTCTACTCTTGCCCTTAAATCTCAGTTATGCTAGGAAGAGCTATAGTCTACTCCAGCCCTAAATCAGTTCTGCTAGGAACTGTTCTGGTCTATGCCAGCCCTTAATCTTAGCTCTGCTAGGAATGTCTCTGGTCTACTCTTGCCCTTAATCTCAGCTCTGGTCTACTCCAGCCCTTAATCAATTCTGCTAGGAACTGCTCTGCTCTACTCCAGCCCTTAATCTCATCTCTGCTAGGAACTGCTCTGGTCTAGTCTTGCCCTTAAATCTCAGTTATGCTAGGAAGAGCTATAGTCTACTCCAGCCCTAAATCAGTTCTGCTAGGAACTGTTCTGGTCTATGCCAGCCTTTAATCTACGTTCTGCTAGGGATGCATTTTATGTGTTTTCTAAGAATTTGTGAAATGAGACAATTTTCTAACTGCACAAGCAACGGACTTGGTCTTATTTAGCATAACCTCCTCACCAAGCACTTCACAGTCTGCTGCCATGTACAAAGAAATGTCCCACTGCCCAAGGGAAGACCATGGGGCAGCCTCTCACATTATGAGAACTTTACAGAATAGGGAGAGGATTTAACCCCAATAATGGACATTTATCGGTCAGTGGAGGAGGAGGAGGAGTAAAGGGTGACAGCCAAGTTGTTCCACGTAATGTGCTCGTGAGGGGGTGGAACAGCACAACCGATGAGACCCAGATATCACCACAGACCGACCACGGCCAGCACTAGCCACACACAACTTTCCTTGATGCAAGAGTTACGCAGGGCACAGCAGAGTTCTGGTACCGGTCCTGGACAGAACAGAATTCTCCTTTTGGGACCAGCACAGACAGATGGTATAATGTGAGGCCTGAGGAAAGCTGAAACCCTGGCACATCTGATTATGTTGGTGCTAGGAGAAGGATCCATTTTAGTGGGGCGGAAGCAGACTTACTTGTCAGGACCTTCAGGCTGAAGGGGTACTTTTGCTGTATGGTGTGTGTGAACTGGAAACGTGCGTTACAGCTGTAATCCGTCTGGGTGTCAGGCAGGATGACGTTTGAGAAGTACAGGTCTCCATTCAGACCCTGTGACACTCGCTTATCCTGGTTAATGGGCTCCATGGCTGAAAGTGCAGAGAAATCCTGATCAGTGGGAGAGGCACACGAACAACACAGATCCCACCCCCCACCCCCCCAGCAACTTACAGCTACTCATCCAGAAAATGACTGGGGGAGGCAGGCCAGGAGGTGGGTTACACTGCAGAACCAGGGAAGAACCTTCTTGTACCACAACTGGGTCCAGATTCTCCTTGGGCCACAAGGGAGACCCTAGATCAAAGCACAAGGAAACACAGAAAAAGTAATAAGTTAGATTCTACGTAGCAGCATCCCATCCAATCAGGATCTGACTGAGAACTGAGACCCCCCCGTCTCCCAGTGTATCCTGCACCAACACTGATCACACTCTCCCCCCACCCCAGCAGCATAGCCTGCAGCACCACTCCCAGGCTGGGTCCGACCAAGATCCATCCAACCCAGCGTCCTGTACATAAGAACATAAGAAGTGCCAGGCTGGGTCCGACCAAGATCCATCCAACCCAGCGTCCTGTACATAAGAACATAAGAAGTGCCAGGCTGGGTCAGTCCAAGGTCCATCCAACCCAGCATCCTGTACATAAGAACATAAGAAGTGCCAGGCTGGGTCCAACCAAGATCCATCCAACCCAGCGTCCTGTACATAAGAACATCAGAAGTGCCAGGCTGGGTCAGAGCAAGGTCCATCGAGCCCAGCGTCCTGTACATAAGAACATAAGAAGGGCCAGGCTGGGTCAGACCAGGGTCCATCGAGCCCAGCGTCCTGTACATAAGAACATAAGAAGGGCCAGGCTGGGTCCGACCAAGATCCATCCAACCCAGCGTCCTGTACATAAGAACATAAGAAGGGCCAGGCTGGGTCAGACCAAGGTCCATCGAGCCCAGCGTCCTGTACATAAGAACATAAGAAGTGCCGGGCTGGGTCAGACCAAGGTCCATCGAGCCCAGCGTCCTGAACATAAGAAGGGTCGGGCTGGGTCAGACCAAGGTCCATCGAGCCCAGCGTCCTGTACATAAGAACATAAGAAGTGCCAGGCTGGGTCCGACCAAGATCCATCCAACCCAGCGTCCTGTACATAAGAACATAAGAAGTGCCAGGCTGGGTCAGACCAAGGTCCATCGAGCCCAGCGTCCTGTACATAAGAACATAAGAAGTGCCAGGCTGGGTCAGAGCAAGGTCCATCGAGCCCAGCGTCCTGTACATAAGAACATAAGAAGTGCCAGGCTGGGTCAGACCAAGGTCCATCGAGCCCAGCATCCTGTACATAAGAACATAAGAAGTGCCAGGCTGGGTCAGACCAAGGTCCATCGAGCCCTGCGTCCTGTACATAAGAACATAAGAAGTGCCAGGCTGGGTCAGACCAAGGTCCATCGAGCCCTGCGTCCTGTACATAAGAACATAAGAAGTGCCAGGCTGGGTCAGACCAAGGTCCATCGAGCCCTGCATCCTGTACATAAGAACATAAGAAGTGCCAGGCTGGGTCAGAGCAAGGTCCATCGAGCCCTGCATCCTGTACATAAGAACATAAGAAGTGCTAGGCTGGGTCCGACCAAGATCCATCGAGCCCAGCGTCCTGAACATAAGAAGGGTCGGGCTGGGTCAGACCAAGGTCCATCGAGCCCAGCGTCCTGTACATAAGAACATAAGAAGTGCCAGGCTGGGTCCGACCAAGATCCATCCAACCCAGCGTCCTGTACATAAGAACATAAGAAGTGCCAGGCTGGGTCAGACCAAGGTCCATCGAGCCCAGCGTCCTGTACATAAGAACATAAGAAGTGCCAGGCTGGGTCAGAGCAAGGTCCATCGAGCCCAGCGTCCTGTACATAAGAACATAAGAAGTGCCAGGCTGGGTCAGGCCAAGGTCCATCGAGCCCCGCATCCTGTACATAAGAACATAAGAAGTGCCAGGCTGGGTCAGACCAAGGTCCATCGAGCCCAGCGTCCTGTACATAAGAACATAAGAAGTGCCGGGCTGGGTCAGACCAAGGTCCATCGAGCCCAGCATCCTGTACATAAGAACATAAGAAGTGCCAGGCTGGGTCACACCAAGGTCCATCGAGCCCAGCGTCCTGTACATAAGAACATAAGAAGGGCCAGGCTGGGTCAGACCAAGGTCCATCGAGCCCAGCATCCTGTACATAAGAACATAAGAAGGGCCAGGCTGGGTCAGACCAAGGTCCATCGAGCCCAGCGTCCTGTACATAAGAACATAAGAAGTGCCGGGCTGGGTCAGACCAAGGTCCATCGAGCCCAGCGTCCTGTACATAAGAACATAAGAAGTGCCCTGCTGGGTCAGACCAAGGTCCATCGAGCCCAGCGTCCTGTACATAAGAACATAAGAAGTGCCAGGCTGGGTCAGAGCAAGGTCCATCGAGCCCAGCGTCCTGTACATAAGAACATAAGAAGTGCCAGGCTGGGTCAGACCAAGGTCCATCGAGCCCAGCGTCCTGTACATAAGAACATAAGCAGTGCCAGGCTGGGTCAGACCGAGGTCCATCGAGCCCAGCGTCCTGTACATAAGAACATAAGAAGTGCCAGGCTGGGTCAGACCAAGGTCCATCGAGCCCAGCATCCTGTACATAAGAACATAAGAAGTGCCAGGCTGGGTCAGACCAAGGTCCATCGAGCCCAGCATCCTGTACATAAGAACATAAGAAGGGCCAGGCTGGGTCAGACCAAGGTCCATCGAGCCCAGCGTCCTGTACATAAGAACATAAGAAGTGCCGGGCTGGGTCAGACCAAGGTCCATCGAGCCCTGCATCCTGTACATAAGAACATAAGAAGTGCCCTGCTGGGTCAGACCAAGGTCCATCGAGCCCAGCGTCCTGTACATAAGAACATAAGAAGTGCCAGGCTGGGTCCGACCAAGGTCCATCGAGCCTAGCGTCCTGTACATAAGAACATAAGAAGTGCCAGGCTGGGTCAGACCAAGGTCCATCGAGCCCAGCGTCCTGTACATAAGAACATAAGAAGGGCCAGGCTGGGTCAGAGCAAGGTCCATCCAGCCCAGCGTCCTGTACATAAGAACATAAGAAGTGCCGGGCTGGGTCAGACCAAGCTGGGCTCGATGGACCTTGCTCTGACCCACTCTGGTGCTTATGTTCTTATGTACAGGACGCTGGGCTCGATGGACCCTGGTCTGACCCAGCCTGGCCCTTCTTATGTTCTTATGTACAGGACGCTGGGCTCGATGGACCTTGCTCTGACCCAGCCTGGCACTTCTTATGTTCTTATGTACAGGACGCAGGGCTCGATGGACCTTGGTCTGACCCAGCCTGGCACTCCTTATGTTCTTATGTACAGGGCGCTGGGCTCGATGGACCTTGGTCTGACCCAGCCTGGCACTTCTTATGTTCTTATGTACAGGACGCTGGGCTCGATGGACCTTGGTCTGACCCAGCCTGGCACTTCTTATGTTCTTATGTACAGGACGCTGGGCTCGATGGACCTTGGTCTGACCCAGCCTGGCACTTCTTGTGTTCTTATGTACAGGACGCTGGGCTCGATGGACCTTGGTCTGACCCAGCCTGGCACTGCTTATGTTCTTATGTACAGGACGCTGGGCTCGATGGACCTTGGTCTGACCCAGCCTGGCACTTCTTGTGTTCTTATGTACAGGACGCTGGGCTCGATGGACCTTGGTCTGACCCAGCCTGGCACTTCTTATGTTCTTATGTACAGGATGCTGGGCTCGATGGACCTTAGTCTGACCCAGCCTGGCACTTCTTATGTTCTTATGTACAGGATGCTGGGCTCGTTGGACCTCGGTCTGACCCAGCCTGGCACTTCTTATGTTCTTATGTACAGGATGCTGGGCTCGATGGACCTTGCTCTGACCCAGCCTGGCACTTCTTATGTTCTTATGTACAGGACGCAGGGCTCGATGGACCTTGCTCTGACCCAGCCTGGCACTTCTTATGTTCTTATGTACAGGACGCAGGGCTCGATGGACCTTGGTCTGACCCAGCCTGGCCCTTCTTATGTTCTTATGTACAGGATGCTGGGCTCGATGGACCCTGGTCTGACCCAGCCTGGCACTTCTTATGTTCTTATGTACAGGACGCTGGGCTCGATGGACCTTGGTCTGACCCAGCCTGGCACTTCTTATGTTCTTATGTACAGGACGCTGGGCTCGATGGACCTTGGTCTGACCCAGCCTGGCACTGCTTATGTTCTTATGTACAGGGCGCTGGGCTCGATGGACCTTGGTCTGACCCAGCCTGGCACTTCTTATGTTCTTATGTACAGGACGCTGGGCTCGATGGACCTTGGTCTGACCCAGCCTGGCACTTCTTATGTTCTTATGTACAGGATGCAGGGCTCGATGGACCTTGGTCTGACCCAGCCTGGCACTTCTTATGTTCTTATGTACAGGACGCTGGGCTCGATGGACCTTGCTCTGACCCAGCCCGGCACTTCTTATGTTCTTATGTACAGGATGCTGGGCTCGATGGACCTTGCTCTGACCCAGCCCGGCACTTCTTATGTTCTTATGTGCAGGATGCTGGGCTCGATGGACCTTGGTCTGACCCAGCCTGGCACTTCTTATGTTCTTATGTACAGGACGCTGGGCTCGATGGACCTTGCTCTGACCCAGCAGGGCACTGCTTATGTTCTTATGTACAGGACGCTGGGCTCGATGGACCTTGGTCTGACCCAGCCTGGCACTTCTTATGTTCTTATGTACAGGACGCTGGGCTCGATGGTCCTTGGTCTGACCCAGCCTGGCCCTTCTTATGTTCTTATGTACAGGACGCTGGGCTCGATGGACCTTGGTCTGACCCAGCCTGGCACTTCTTATGTTCTTATGTACAGGATGCAGGGCTCGATGGACCTTGGTCTGACCCAGCCTGGCACTTCTTATGTTCTTATGTACAGGATGCAGGGCTCGATGGACCTTGGTCTGACCCAGCCTGGCACTTCTTATGTTCTTATGTACAGGATGCTGGGCTCGATGGACCTTGGTCTGACCCAGCCCGGCACTTATGTTCTTATGTACAGGACGCTGGGCTCGATGGACCTTGCTCTGACCCAGCCTGGCACTTCTTATGTTCTTATGTACAGGACGCTGGGCTCGATGGACCTTGGTCTGACCCAGCCTGGCCCTTCTTATGTTCTTATGTACAGGACGCTGGGCTCGATGGTCCTTGGTCTGACCCAGCCTGGCACTGCTTATGTTCTTATGTACAGGACGCTGGGCTCGATGGACCTTGCTCTGACCCAGCCTGGCACTTCTTATGTTCTTATGTACAGGACGCTGGGCTCGATGGATCTTGGTCTGACCCAGCCTAGCACTTCTTATGTTCTTATGTACAGGACGCTGGGCTCGATGGACCTTGGTGTGACCCAGCCTGGCACTTCTTATGTTCTTATGTACAGGATGCAGGGCTCGATGGACCTTGGTCTGACCCAGCCTGGCACTTCTTATGTTCTTATGTACAGGATGCAGGGCTCGATGGACCTTGCTCTGACCCGGCCTGGCACTTCTTATGTTCTTATGTACAGGACGCTGGGCTCGATGGACCTTGGTCTGACCCGGCCTGGCACTTCTTATGTTCTTAATGCTCTTCTACTATTCCTCCCAGTTTATCTGTGTTTAAGTGCTGTGATGGGCATTATATATTCCCCTGGTCAATAATCGAAGGCAGGCTGTAAGGAAAACCTGGGAAGGAGATCCAGTAAGTAAACGAGGTCAGAACATGCGTCAGACTCTAACTCCCATAAGACACAGGGGTTCTGAAGAACGCAGCCTTTCCCTTATCCAGGGGAGGAGAGGGCCCAGATATGTTGAGTGAAGGTGGAGAGCTTGCCAGAAGGAGGGGGTGGGGCAGGAACAGGAGGAGGAGAGTGAGGGGAGATGGAGGTGTTGAGCAGCCCCGAGGACGAGCCTGAGCTGATGGACCTGGGAGACGAGGGGTGGAAACCCCTCCAGAAGAGAATACGCTGAGGGAGTCTGCAAGGCAGGAGCTTCAAGTAATCCCTGCTGTGGGGAAAGGAGAGGTACAAAGCCCAGCTGCAGATTATTATTCCCTTAGAACCAGGCCTGTCGAGACTAAGCCAGTCCTAGGCTGTGCAGGAAGCAACTGCAAAGAGCTCCTTTATTACTGCATGATTTTGGGAAGGACGTTAGTTGATAAAGTAAGATGACAGAGACTGTGAACTACTGGGACAACCTGGGACTACGTTTACTGGGGTGAGAGAACCTGAATCCATAGCAGTGACCCCCTGGAAGGAACGGGGTAAAGACAGATAAGAGAGACTGGAGTACCTTCGAGGGAGAAACCGGAGGAAGCTGCAAAGAGATGGAGAAACGCCCCCCAAGACTTAACCAACATTTCAGCTTATTCGACCAGAGAATCCCAGCCAGATTGTGACTGGGAGAGCGGCTGGTGGCACATTGAATATTTTTGTGTCATCTGAAAATGTCACCACCTCACTTCTTCCCTTTTCCAGATCGTTAATGAATCAGTTAAACACCACACCCAGCACAGATCCCTGGGGCACTCCTCCTCTCCTGTCTTTTAACCAATTACCAAGCCACCGTAAGACCTATCTAATTACTTTTTAGCTTCCTGAGGAGTCTCTCGTGAGGGACTTTATCAAATGTATTCTGAAAATCCAAATGCAGGATGTCTGTGACTTAAGGTTTCTAGTTACAATGAGATCAATATTCAAAAAATATAGGCTACAATATTCAAACCTAAACATTTAGGTAGCTTAGCCAGATAAGACCTCTCTGCCCATTACCCACCCACAAAATATCCAGATATCTATTTATAGGGATACGTGGTGACTGCTGAATACAGCCAGATAGGTTCCTACTTAACTGGGTAATTAGCGTTGAATATTGGCCTCCTAGAACGGATAACTTTTATCAGTGATAAACGTCTCGCTGAATATTCCTGATTAAAGTTATCTGGCTACTTTATCTGAATAACTTTTCACCTCACCAGCTATCTTCTGAATATCACCGGTTAGGGATAAGTAGCGATGGCCTGACGTGAGGACCTCACCCCCATCCCTCCCATGCAATGTAGCAAACAACATGGCTGCCCCCTTCCTAGTTCCAAATAGTTTCATACACTGCTCTCAGCAATGTCTGGGGGTATTCACCCTCGCTCCAGAAGGCTCCTAACATGCCCCTTTCTTATTCAGCTAAATTTGACATCATTTGACTAAAGGTTAGCTGGATAAGTAAGGGGGATATTCAAAACTAGCCATTCAGCCAGATAACTTATGAGTTATCCAGTTAAATGGCTTTTAATGTTGGCCCTGATGTTTCTAAATTGATACCCATTGTCCACTGTACAACACTTGTTTTGATTTTAAGATGCCCAAGCATTTCCCAACAGGCACACAATGATGGGCTAATGACCATGAGCCTAGCAAGGTGACGCCAGTACCAGGGACTTTCTCTCCTCAAAACAGAGTCCGCGCAACGTCCTGTAGACATGCCTTGAAACTTTTCCCATCACACATGAAAAGTGTTTAAGATGTGTATGTGCTATTTACAGTACTATACAAATCAAATAAATGCATATACTGAAAAACGTCAGGGTGCTTTGGTGAAAATAGGGTCTGGGGCTCTGGTGCTGAAATCTATCCCAATTTATAACATGGGACAATCAGTTTCAACTTACAACATTTTGGCGTAAGACACAGAGTACAGGAACCAACCGAGTCTTAAGCCTGAAGACTTCCTGTAGGCTACGTTGATCAGCTCTCCTCGAGCCCAGAGATTCTAATACGTCAGTAAGGCACAGCGTTCCTTTGCTAAATCCATGCTGGCTTCTTCCACGTTACACCAAACTTATCCATATGTTTAGTAATTGTGTTTCTTAGCAAAAGCTTGCATATCAGGCCACCGGTCTACAGCCACTCAGGTCACCTCTAGAGCCTTTTTTTTTTTTTTAATTGGCGTTACCAGTCCTCAGGTACAGACGCTGACAACAGGTCTGCAATTTCATATTTTAGTTCCTTTACAATTTGGGGGTGAATACTATCAGGTCCTGGTGATTTGCTACTATTTAGTTCATCAATTTTCTCTGGCATCTCTTCCAAATTCATGCTGATTTGATTCCTCTTAATCATCACCTACAAAGAATGGTTCGGGCATGGGTATCTCCTATCATCCTCCTCAGTAAAGACCAAAGCAAAAATGTGTTTAGTTTCTCTTCTATGGCCTTAGCCTTCCTGAGCTCCCCTTTTATCCCCTGGTCTTCTACTCCCTCATAGGTTTCTTGCTTTTAATCTACTTGGGATGGGATCTTGTATGGTTATCTCTCCAGGACATAGAGAACCAGTGAAAAAGCAAACAAAAGTGACTGATCAAACTGGACAGAGATAACCAGGCAGACTGGGTGGCCAATTGGTCTTTTCTGCCATCCGCTTCTACGTTACTACGTACCCTGCACCTCCCTCTCAGTTTACTTACTGGAGACCTGTAGGACTATTTTATTGGAGAGTGCTGTTCCAAACTCATTGCGGGCGAAGCACTGGTACTCCCCCTCGTAGTCCTCTGGTCGTCCCCCTCTGTGGAAAGCAATGATCAGTGTCCCCATGTTGCGCCGCATGGACACCCGGGCATCCTTGGCAATGTTAAAGAACTTCCCATTCCGAGTCCAGGAGAATCTGTGGAGAGTCACCAAGGGAGAGCTCAGTGCTCAGAAAATGCTCAGCCCCCAAAGAGTCAACATATCACAGCCAATGATACCATAGTTTGCACATTCAACACATGACATCATCATTATGCGACAAAGGGAGGTGCACAGAAACCTTCCCTGCTACACAGAGGGGACAGACGGGTTCTGCTCAGGATATCCAAAGCAAACTTCTGTGCAGAACCTGAGGGGTAAGTGGTCCTGCACACACACAGATTGGCCTCCTCACACTTATGCACGGGCTTTTTCATATCAGAAGGAATGTGCGTGAACGCCTCTCCTCACTTTGCATAAAGTACACCCGAGACATTATATGAAGCGAGCTGCGGCTGGTTTTGTGAGTGTAAAGATGTTCAAAGTGACCTCAGAAAGCCCCATGTGCAACCTCATTAGAGTTGTCTTTGTGGGCATCCAGTGCATTATTTTCTGCTGCACGGAGCAGAGGTCTCACCTGTTCCCCAGACTGTGACTGTACAATGCTGTGTGATTAATTTCTCCTTCCAATAAGGGGATCAGGCCATGTGTACTCACGTGGGGAAAGGGAAGCCCTTCGCCTCACATTCGATGGATATATCATCCCTGGGATCCACGATGTAGGTTTTCACCGACTGCTTGGTAATGGTTGGAGGCTGATTCACTGTGGAGCACACAGAGGGAGAGAATGAACGCCAAGGAAGACAAAAATGAAAGAATCACTTGACCCCACCGATAGACGGAGAAGTCAGACTGTGCAGCGAGGGGCCGAGCACATCAGGACGCTCACCATACCGGGGCTTGCACGAGCAAACCCGAGGGCTCGTACATACCTAGAGAGCAGGGGAGTCACAAGGGGGTAGGGGTGCGACAGGAGGGAGGGGGATTCCTTGCAGTGTAATGGGATGGGGGCCCAGCTCCTTTGCCTGATCTGATGAGAGCAGTTTCTTTCTGCGCTAGAGCAGATGGCCAGCGACCTGCGCAGCCCTCCCAGTTAGATTTGCAGAAGGAAATGTCAGTAACACTTACGTTCATTCTGAATGTTTGCTGTTAGTTTCCATGTGAGCAAAGTGAAGGGAAAAAAAGAAAAGAATTAGTGACTTACATGCACCTCCCCTCCCCCATGTAAATACGTTCTAACAATATCAGTGCCGGACGTGCTAAGGGAGGGTCTTCTGTTTCTGCACCACATCTGGGCAGAGAGGGGAAAGCAGCTCCTTACAGCCCTGGGGGCTGCTATTTATGTAAGTAACCAATTCATTGCATCTGTCCTCAGCAGCTCAGGCCTCAATAAACTGGTGGGTCTATAAGGTGCCACCTGCCTCAGCTCGCTCTGTAAAAACCAATTCATTCTTTGTATATTTCTCCAGCTTTTCACAGAGGATCAGGCAGAGATTTCCAGGACTCCTCGCTGCCCTCTGATGGTTGAACACTCCCAGTACCACCATGGCCAGGAGATGCACAAGTGGCAAACCCCTGCCCAAGAGCGGACCTCGTCCCCGTGCAACGGTGCTGGCACCTCCCAAACAGCAGGATCAGCATTGCAGGCCCTGGGAGGGATCCCCCACGCTGGTGCTACAGCATTTGTAACAGCTCCAGCGTCCGTGCTTCAGACTGGGTTACTTTATATAAGAATTGTGAGGACAGCTGTCGAAACGACTTCCAGGAGCGTAACACGTTTCCTCAGCATTACCAGGTTTCACAAGGCGAGGGCGTCCACCCACTGAGAGGAGCAGGCTGAGGGTTCGCTGGTAGATCACCTTATTAAATCCTCCTGCGCGGCTTCCCAGCTAAATCCTATCCACGGAGAGAGCCGTGGCGGTGCCCACGCAGAGAAAGCACCTGCACATACTGCACACGTCTGCTCCAACGAAATACCGCAAAGCCCAAAGGGAAAAGGCATGCGAGGTCATCCTGTCCCAGAATCCCTGCTCACGGACAGCGGTAAGGAAAGCCCCAGAACATCACAGAGAACCCTGCTTTATTTATCAATTAAATCCCAATATGCTGGGGGGAGGGGGAGGGGGTTTAACACCAGCAACACTGGAGCAGCCCGGCCCTCAGAGACTGCAGCCACCCACCACAATCTTCCTTTGTCTTTCTAATTGTGGGATTGTTTATGTAATTACATTATTTGTTTGTTAAGAGTGAGAGAAATGAAACACAGAGCCTCAGCTTGTGCAGGAACAGGAAGATGTGCAGTGCCTGCGTCCTACTGAGAGCTCCAGAGCCTCTCCCAGGTGAACCACTGCCTCCTCCTCCCAAGCGAGGCCTCCCCCAGTCCCACTGGACAGAGAAGTATTACGGGGCCTGACCACGTCAGAAAGATTTCTGCATGAAATCCTGCAAAATCCTGCAAAACACGACAGCTCGTATTCTCACTAATACACCTACAAGGGAACACATTACTCCTATACTTAAGAAATTACACTGGCTCCCTGTCCACTATCGTATACAATACAAGATATTATCACTCATTCACAAATCCCTCCACAACCCAGAAATGAACTGGCCCTCCAACACCTTTCAATTTAATAACTCTAATAGGCCAATTCGAAATCCCTATATTGCTACACTACAAACCCCCTCACCTAAACTATTTAAATATGCATCTACCAAAGCTCGTGCCATTTCCATAGCCGGCCCCACACTATGGAATGCTATGCCCACCGACTTACGCCTTGAACTGTCCTCTAAGACCTTCAAGCAAAAGCTCAAGACATGGCTTTTTACTAAAGCCTACACCTGATTATTACGTGTTCCCCCTTAACTCTCTTGTTCCTAACATGCTACTATCTCACATGATCTTTCTTAACTCTTTTTACTCCCTTTCTTAAGCTATCAATCCTTCTATCTTTTCCCTAAACTATTACTCTCAACTTTAATTTAGCTAAGCCCTCTTCTGGTCTTTCCTAGTACTTTTGTTACCTTTTTATAACCATTGATCTCGCCCACTGTATATATGTATATATACTGTTCCATTCCTGACCCTTTCTCCTTCATTCCCGTTCCACTTTGTTCCCCACCCCGTTTTGCCTTGATACTAGATAAAGTTGTGCATTCACAGTTATTTTTTACTCTATTTTATCATCTATTATTAGCTAAATCAGTTGTTATTGATACCATATGTTACTGTTTTAATGTATTATGGAATTCAGCTATTATTATATTGTTATATGTACACGCAACTGCGTATTTTTGTTCTATGTGCACCGACGTGATATCTTTGATGAGCGGCGGTATATAAAAACCAATAAATAAATAAATAAATAAATGAATAAATAAATGAAGGCCAGAACTTGTTTGCCAGTTCTTAGAAGGATAAATTGTGCTTTTCCTGTCTGACTTGGCTTCTGGGAACCATCTTCCCTTCCTGCCAAATACATGGACAGGGGGCGCTCCACGGGTCCATGAAAAAAGCACAAACAAATGCGTGCGGGTGCTCGCTATCCACGGAAGCAGCTGCGCGATTTCACCTTGGAAACTGCTGCAGTTTGTGTGTTAAAAGTTCCTGCTCCAATCCAAGCCCTTTGACAGTTTACGTTTATTATTTCTTGATGAACTGCATCTTATTACATTTGTAAAACACAATGCTGTCCAAATCAAATCAGTTACTCCCCAAAAAAACCATTTTCCCAACACAGACTGCATACAGGACTGACGCTTCCACTAAGTGAATTAGGGGTTAACCTAGGACCACCCCCTAAGGGTTGCCAAAATCACCAGCATGAGCCCTCCCTCCAGCCAGAGATAGAGAGGCCACACCCGCAGTGTAAAACAAGGACTGCAGCCCTATGCCCCTGGCTAAAGATATGGAAGAGAGCCCGGGGGCAGTCGCAGCCCCAGGAGAGATACCAGCCAGGCAGGGGCACAGGGGTTCATCCATCCATGGCCAAAGAAAAGAAAGACTGAAGCCCAGGAGTGCCAAGGACAGAGCCCTCCCACCTGCAGCCGAAAGCACAAAAAGGTGGGACCCAAAAGAGCTGCGGCCAGAGTCCATCCTGCCCGCAGCCAAAAGAAGCAAGAGAGAGAAGTCTGGGGGCAGGGAGGGCCACAGGCAGAGTCCATCCTGCCCAAAGCCAATGGAGAGGCCTTGGAAGGGCTGCTGCCGGAAAAGCACATCCCACCCGATGCGAAGGGAGGAAAGAGTGAATGCATCCCGCCCACAGTGAGAGAGCAAGGGAACATGTGTGTATGTGTGACTGAGTGTATGAGAGAGAGGAAACCTTTGTGTGTGAGAGTGAAAAAGAAAGGGTGTATGTGTGTGTGACTGTGCACGTGCGAGAGAGAGAAGAAACCTGAGTGTGTGTCTGCGCATATGAGACAGAGAGCAGAAGCCTGGGTGTGTATGTGAAGGATGAGACTGTATGTGTGACTGAGTGTATGAGAGAGTGGAAACCTTTGTGTGAGAGAGTGAAAAAGAAAGGGTGTGTGTGCGTGTGAGACTGTGCACGGGCGAGAGAGAGCAGAAACCTGAGTGTGTGAAGGATGAGAGTGTGGGTGTGAAAGAGAGGAAAGCCTGTGTGTATGTGTGACTGCGTGTATGAGAGAGTGGAAACCTTTGTGTGTGAGAATGAAAAAGAAAAGGTGTATGTGTGTGTCTGTGAGTGCGCACGTGCGAGAGAGAGAAGAAGAAACCTGAGTGTGTGTGCATGTGAGAGAGAGAGAGAGAGCAGAAGCCTGGGTGTGTATGTGAAGGATGAGAGTGTATATGCTAGAGTGAGGTGGTATGTGTGTGTATCTGAACGAGAGAAAGAGAGTGTGAAGGTGTGTGTAAGAGGATGAAAGAGAGGATATCTGTATGAATGATAAAGGAAGTGAGTGAGAGAGAGAGAAAGGGGGATCCTGTGTGTTGGCGTAAAAAAGGGAACCTCTGAGTGTGTGTGTAGTGAGATAGAGGAAGCCTGTGTGAGACACAAAATTTGTAAGTGAGAGTGTGTGTGTGTGTGCACAACAACCCCACTTCCCTATCCTGTCTGCTAATCCACAACTATCTCAGGACACCTGGAAATCAAAAGTTCCCAGGTATGGAGATTGGGTGATGTCTTTTATCCTTGTTAGGTTTAATCATTTGCTGTTATATGATGTGATTGCAGCTTTGAAATATTTGGAACACTTTTTTTTTTTAATTTAATGAGTTTTAAATGTGTTAATGTTATTCTATATTTCACCTGTTTTGAAATATCAAATTTGCGGATGATACAAAATTATTCAGAGTAGTTAAATCACAGGCAGACTGTGATACATTACAGGAGGACCTTGCAAGACTTGAAGATTGGGCATCCAAATGGCAGATGAAATTTAATGTGGATAAGTGCAAGGTGATGCATATAGGGAAAAATAACCCTTGCTGTAGTTACACGATGTTAGGTTCCATATTAGGAGCTACCACCCAGGAAAAGAGATCTAGGCATCATAGTGGATAATACTTTAAAATCATCGGCTCAGTGTGCTGCAGCAATCAAAAAAGCAAACACATTTAGGAATTATTAGGAAGGGAATGGTGAATAGAACGGAAAATGTCTTAATGCCTCTGTATCGCTCCATGGTGAGACCCCACCTTGAATACTGTGTACAATTCTGGTCGCCGCATCTAAAAAAGATATAATTGTGATGGAGAAGGTACAGAGAAGGGCAACCAAAATGATAAGGGGAATGGAACAGCTTCCCTATGAGGAAAGGCTGAAGAGGTTAGGGCTGTTCAGCTTGGAGAAGAGACGGCTGAGGGGGGATATGATAGAGGTGTTTAAGATCATGAGAGGTCTTGAATGAGTAGATGTGACTCGGTTTTTTACACTTTCGAATAATAGAAGGACTAGGGGGCATTCCATGAAGTTAGCAAGTAGCACATTTAAGACTAATCATAGAAAATTATTTTTCACTCAACGCACAATAAAGCTCTGGAATTTGTTGCCAGAGGAGGTGGTTAATGCAGTTAGTGTAGCTGGGTTCAAAAAAGGTTTGGATAAGTTCTTGGAGGAGAAGTCCATTAACAGCTATTAATCAAGTTTAGTTAGGGAATAGCCACTGCTATTAATTGCATCAGTAGCATGGGATCTTCTTAGTGTTTGGGTAATTGCCAGGTTCTTGTGGCCTGGTTTGGCCTCTGTTGGAAATAGGATGGGCCAGTCTGACCCGCATGACAATTTCTTATGTTCTTATTTTCATTAATATGGTTTGACTAATATTGATGTTTTATTTTTCTTTATTATTTGATATCTATCTTATTTATTTATTTATTTAGGATTTTTATATACCGACATTCTCGATACAAATATCAAATCAGGTCGGTTTCCATAGAACAAAACTGTCGCGGTTAAGGCGTTACAATAAACAGAGTTTCTGAACATAAGAATATAAATATTAAAATATTAAATAGACAACAATAACTCGTCAAATAACGTGAATACATGTAGAAAATAGCTAAAAATAGATGGTGTGCTAAATTAGGATATACAGGTAACAGTGAACAATGATGATGGGCCTAAACATGAGTAATGCATGAGCTAAAGAACTAATGCATCAATCAGGGAGTCTTTCAAAACAAGTGGGCTGTCCAGATCAGGCGTAATCGGTCCTTGAGGGGATATGGGCGGTCCTGGAACTTATAGTGGACTATTTTGCTCTTTGACCCATGTCGGAGTGTTCCTGCGATTCCGGAAAGGCTTGCCGGAAAAGCCACGTTTTTAGGTTTTTCTTAAAAGTTAGATGACATGTTTCTTGGCGTAGATCCGGCGGTAATGAGTTCCAGAGGGTGGGCCCGGCTGTGGAGAGTGCTCGTTTTGTTAGTGAAGTTTTGATCGGGGGAGCATATAAGGAACCTTTGTAGTTGTATCTGATAGGTCTTTGAGATGTGTGAGGGCGGAGTTGCGAGTTTAGATTTAGGTGGGCGATGCCCATAATATCCTTGTGGATCATTGATAGTGTCTTGAAGGTAATTCTGGCTTTTATAGGAAGCCAGTGAAGGCCGTGTAGAATTGGTGTGATGTGGGCTCTTTTATTTGTGTTGGTGAGTAACCTCGCCGCAGCGTTCTGCACCATCTGTAGGGGTTTTGTAGATAAAATCGGAAGACCTAGCAGAAGAGAGTTGCAGTAGTCTAACTTAGACAGAATTATAGACTGAACTACTAGACGGAAGTCACTGAAGTGGAGGAGTGGTTTCAAATTTTTGAGCACTTGAAGCTTGAAATAACATTCTTTAGTTGTGTTGATGACAAAGGATTTAAGGTTGAATTGATTGTCGAGACGCACCCCTAAGTCTCTGACGCAAGGGGAGTGGTTAATGGATGATTTTGCGAATTGTGTTGCGCTTTGGGAGTTGATGAGAGTGTGGTTTTCGTCTGGCGAGATGATGAGGATTTCTGTTTTATTTGAATTGAGTATGAGGTTCAGGCTGGATAGCAGAATATTGATAGATTGTAAGCAATTGTTCCAATGTGCCCAAGTTTTTTGCAGTGATTCTGTGATGGGAAGAAGTATCTGAATGTCATCAGCGAAAATATAATGCTTTAGCTTGAGGCTGGAGAGTAGGTGGCAGAGTGGAAGCAGGTAAATGTTAAAAAGAGTAGGGGAGAGAGATGATCCTTGTGGTACTCCTCGGATTGATTTAATAGGAGGTGATTCTTCGTTATTGATCTTGACTTTATAGAATCTATTCTCCAGGAACGATTGAAACCAGCTATGAGCTTCTCCTTGAATTCCTATATCGGATAGCCGCTCAAGAAGGATGGCATGATTGACTGTGTCGAATGCGGCGGATAGGTCGAGAAGAGCAAGAAAGTATGGTTGTTTTCTTTCAAGATTGAGGAGGATGGTGTCAGATAACGATTCTAGAAGAGCTTCTGTGTTTTGCGATTTCCTGAAGCCGAACTGGAAAGGGGAGAGTATGTTGTTCTCCTCCAGGTACTCAGACAGTTGCTTGTTGACGAATCTTTCCATCACTCTTGAGATCAGGGGAAGGTTAGCGATAGGGCGGAAGTTTGCAGGGTCAGCCGTTGAAAGGTTAGGTTTTTTTAGTAAGGGTTTCAGGATGGCTATTTTGAGTTGATCTGTGGAATAGCAATGTTTGTTTGATATGTGGATATGTTGATATGTGGATATGTTGATATGTGGAATAGCAATATTTGTTTTTCCATTGTTGCACATTGCGATTTCCAGTTCAGTTAAGTTTATTTATGTATGTAATTAATTAAAAAACATTTATTGCTCGCCCTTCCTACGTTCAGGGTGGGGTACGTTATGAACACACATAGAAAAGAAGAACATGATTGCATAACACATAACATATTCTTGAATAAGGGAACATAGCCTATTTTATGACAACAGATTAAAAACATAGGTGTTAATTTCAACAAAACAGAGGAGCTAATTGGGGAGCCTAAAATAAGATATCGAGGATTGGCTGAGGTAAAGGGGTGTCAGGGTTACCCATTATTACTTAGGTTTGGGATTGCTTCTCTGAAGAGGGACGTTTTTAGTGTTGTTTCTTTTAAAGAATATTCTTTCCTGGAGGTGATTTTATTCTGTATTTGGTGAGGGTCTGTCACGTTTGACTGAGGTGAGGGATTCTTGTAGCGTGTTCTATGTTCCTAATAACAGGTGTATTGTTGTTTTAGGGTCTGGGGTGATGTTTTCCGTGTTGCCTTTTCATAGCTAGGGTTGTTGCTGTTTGAGTGTTGGCATTTAGTGCTGTTTTGGTAGGGTAGGTTTACTATATTGTAATTATAATTCAGTTTACTCATGGCTTTTTGAGCACCAAGCCCACACCCATCAATAGGTTTAATACCTTATGAGTTCCTAGTGTCTTTTTTGTTGGGTTTTCTAGTTGGTCCTGTAAGTAATATTTTTACCTCAGAAAACTGAACTTTGAATGTGGCTTTCATGTAAAATCTGTTATTATAAAATGCATAATTTTAAACTGTGTGTGGGGTGGGCTGGGGGTGTGGCCAGGGTTGAGGTTGAGGAGGGTGTGGGTGTGGGTGCAACAAGGTTGTAAGGTCAGCCTATGGCACCTAATACCCTTGCACCAGCCCTGGCTGCATCTGTCTTCAGACAGCTGCATTTTTCACTGAGATCATTAGTGCTGTGTTGGGGCTGGGGGATACATTTCTCAGGCCCCTGTTATATTATTGTATAAAAAGAAAAAATGCCTGAATGCCTGGAGCATAGCTGTTGAGATCAGGCAGGGGAGGATCAGCATTGAAAGCAAACAGGAGACTGAAGGAAGCCCCCAAGACCCTTGCTCCCATGAGCTCATAGAGCAGAGAGTTTGTGTGGCGTGTGATGAGCACAGTGAAGAGACAGCATCCTCCCGAGCAGGCCAGAGGTGAGAAGGGTAAGGAGTGCCTGATAGGGGACTTACGATGCAGGGGGACCTCGATGGCCATGATGAGGTGATGCAAGTAGAACAGGAATACTCCTACGGGTGACAACAGGAACCTCTGTGCCACCATCCTGCAGGGTGAGATGACCCCTCTCCCTCTCTGTCAATGTCTGTTTTCTGCTGCTCCTCCGAACCGGCACTCACTCTGAAAGAGAAGGAAGAGAAGCCAGCAGTGAGTCGGAGAGCTGAGATAGTGGGATACACTCATCTGCTTTATGAGGGTTGCACAGGCCTGGACACAAGGCAACAATCTTCAGAGTGTGGACCCTGCTACCAGAAAACAACTTAAAGGAGAACCACCATGACCTGTTCAAAGAACCAAACTGAAAAATATCAGCAGAATCACTGGATTGAGCTGGGATTATGGGAGCTCCAGCAAGAACTAATGCAGCCTACCTTCCGGGAAGCATGCATGCATACATCCCTTGTTTGCAAACTAGAACTAATGCAGCCTACCTTCCGGGAAGCATGCATGCTTACATCCCTTGTTTGCAAACTAGAACTAATGCAGCCTACCTTCCGGGAAGCATGCATGCATACACCCCTTGTTTGCAAACTAGAACTAATGCAGCCTACCTTCCGGGAAGCATGCATGCATACACCCCTTGTTTGCAAACTAGAACTAATGCAGCCTACCTTCCGGGAAGCATGCATGCATACATCCCTTGTCTACAAACATGAGTAGCTCTAAAAACACAGACACACATGCCTGTCAGGATCCTCATGCTGCATCCCACACATCCTGAAGAAATGATGCAGATAAGAGCAAATATAAACGTTATTTACAGGACATTCAAATTGATCTTTCTTTGCCTTCAGAAAGTAGGTTAAAGATAGTCTTTTGTCATCTATACATTTTTTAAGTTGTACAGCAATAGTGGGAACATTTGTATAGAAATTAACAGTGAAGTGAGACTTACAGCATTATGCAGACAGACACATCCCGGAGTGATACCCAGCATAGGCACATAGTAAATCTGCTCCTTACATGTACAGCAAACAAGGGTTTCAGCAGTGCACATGTAATGGAACATCAAGGGACTGCATATCATACATCCAGCGAAGTCACAAGGGACCCAGTATCACATGCTCAGCAGAGCTACAAGGGACTGCATTTCATACTCCCAGCAAAGCCACAAGGGACAGCATATCATACACCTAACAGAGCCACAAGGGTCTGCATATCATACACCCAGCGGAGCCACAAGGGACCCAGTATCACATGGTCAGCAGAGCCACAAGGGACTGCATATCATACACCCCTCGGAGCCACAAGTGACCAGTATCACATACTCAGCAGAGCTCCAAGGGACCCAGTAGCATACACCCAGCGGAGCCACAACGACCAGTATCACATGCTCAGCAGAGCTACAGGGGACTGCATATCATACACCCAACGGAGCCACAATGACCAGTATCACATACTCAGCAGAGCTGCAAGGGACTGCATATCATACACCCAACGGAGCCACAAGTGACCAGTATCACATACTCAGCAGAGCTCCAAGGGACCCAGTAGCATACATCCAGCAGAGTCACAAGGGACTGCATATCATACACCCCTCGGAGCCACGAGGAACCAAGTATCACATGCTCAGCAGGGCTACAGGGGACTGCATATCATACACCCCTTGGAGCCACGAGGGACCCAGTATCATGCACCCACTGGAGCCACAAGGGACCCAGTATCATACACCCACTGGAGCCACAAAGGACCCAGTATCATATACCCAGTGGAGCCACGAGGGACCCAATATCACATGCTCAGCTGAGCTACAAGGGACCCAGTATCATACACCCCTTGGAGCCACAAGGGACCCAGTATCATACACCCACTGGAGCCACAAGGGACCCAGTATCACATGCTCAGCAGAGCCACAGTATCAACGGGATAGGCTTAACAAGAATAGCATGTTCTGGCCCTTTCTGCTGAAGTGTCCCTTCACTATTAGCTCATTGTCAGAGTGACAATAAGGATCTGTGCACTATTGAGGCAGCTGTCATCCTTCTATAGACCTTCTGTTAGCAGCAGGCAAGGATGCAGCGCTCCTGCCTCACACAAGTGGCATCCAAGAGCAGTGTGAGAAGCCTCAGCCCTCGCGAGCCCCATGAAGCACTACTGGATGTACCAGAGCTGTACAGGAGTGATAAATCCCTTCCCCAAAGAGCTTATAGTCTAAGTGGGCACCTGGGACTGAGTGTTTTGCCCAACGTCACAAGGAGTCTCAGTGTGGGGGGAAGTGGGGTTTGAACCGTTGGTACCTCTCCTTCTTTCTGAGGGAGCAGCACTGTTCTTGGGCTAATCCCGCCTGCCCTGATCTCTCCAGGGAGCAAAATCATACAACAGCAGCCATTCTGCTTGAAGTTTTCACTTGCAAATAGGCATAAACAAATCTCACAACTGAATAGTGTGCTCCTTTATTTATTTCACAATGATCCTATAACACGTGCTGCTCTCTCTCTGCCCGTGCAGGTATGACCGTGCTCCTCTGCCCTCGTCAAGCCTGCAAGGAAGGACAGAAGGACTTGTAAACTGCTTTTATCCGATATTTTGCATACAAAGCTGGGATTCTGTTCATCCCTACAGTAACAGGTGACATTTCACATAACAGCACAATCAGATTTAGGTCATACAATTAGTAACAGGAAAAAATATATTCTTCATGCTCGTCTAACAAAGTGGCGATTCCATCTACGGTTGAAAGCACACACAAAAGGTTGAGAACCTACTTTCAGGTAAGGCCTGTCCCTTCCTCTTCGTGAGATAATGTCGGAAGCAGAGCAAAATATTCCACACACAGGCACGGTCTGCTTTGCTGGCTACCTCCTGGACAATGAGAGAGCCCCAGGCATTCACGGACGTGAAAGCAGTGCTGGGGAAGGGGAGGATCTGGTACAGAGCTGCAGCTGCCAACTCCCCTCCCTTCTGCCTGTTCTGCACAAACTCCCCCTATATCCCCTTTCCCAACTCATCTCCAGCAGTGCAAGGCTGTGCTGCTCCAAGGCAGAGCATCCATCTGCCACGTGTGAACTGAGGGGAGGCTTGGCTACCTCTGGTAACAGACAGGGTGGCAGGGCAAAGAGCTGCTCTGACCACTAATAGAATATTGACCCTTCGGACAATAGCAGAGGTCACCCTAATCACACAGGTCAACTCTCCAACTCTTCCTCTTTACGGCTCTCTCTAGGCTCAAATCCAATCAGAATGGAAGGATGTAGGGAGTTTCATTAATGCCGAGCGAGTTGAGAGTGGTGGCGGGGGAATAGTCCCTGCTTACAACTATCCAAATCCAGTTAAAACCCAGAGCTGTAGTGATCACCACAGGGAGGGCAGGACTGGCACTGCCCTTCCACTACTGGGGGGCACTTTCATTGGCAGGTCACCTTTAGCCTTTCAGGTGTTGCGCATCCTCAGATATTTAAAAATAAACTTTAATCCCAACTCCAAGTCAGACAAAGGCGATGCAAACCCCCTGGCTGATCCTTGCTGCGGTGGAGAAATGTCGGGGGTTTAAGAACGTGCAATCGGCGAGCACCCTGGAAGGGTAACTGGATAGCAGGGGAAAGCAGAATCAGAATGCCCCAGGCCAGGGTTTTTCTGACCCGTACACCCTTCTGTGTTCCTTGATGGACAGTCCCAGCATATGGCCCCGGTGGGAGGCTCAGACACACTCTGGTCACAATGGCCACATAAGGCAGATGGATGACCGGGCAGTAAAGGGAACAATGACCAGAGCTGCAGGCTGGCTGCTGGGTGCATGAACCAAATCCCACTGAGGAGTTAACTGCTTCTTTATCTCCGCAGGCCAGTACAGGGAACTTGGACCCTCATGCAAGAGCCAGGGATCAGGTTCCAGGAGCCAGAGGGTGGAGTAGGGACGCAGTATCTTTTGTCTCACGGAGCTTCTGGCTCTAGAGATTGCAGGGAACTGTCCGTGGTACCTACACAGGCAGAGCTAGTGCTGAGAAGCCATGAGTGTGGCATCAAATTATCAACCTGCCTGTTTGTATTCCTAGGTCTCCTTCCACTCATTCTTTTTCTTTAATGTTTTTCAGACAAAAAGTGTTGCTTTTTATTGTGCTCATATGCCATGTATTTTCTTCAAAAAAGGTCTTTGACGAGTTTGTTCTTCAGCTGTCCGTGCATTTATGTGATGCTTGCACTTTGCTCTGATGAACAGCCACGTGTTAGCCATCTGTGCAGAATTCCTGCTTTACCTATATTTCTGAGATATTTGATTTGTGCTCTGATGAAGATCTGCTCTTCAGCTGTCTGTGCTGTATTCATGCTCTGTGTGTATCAGTGCAGTGCCAGCATCTGGTTCTGATGACAATCAGTACCACAGCTCACCCAATTAATTTCATCATCATTTTTTGATTGGAGAGATTTCACACCCCCACCTCCTTCTCACTATGCTCCTGAGCGTTTATATGGCTCAGCTGCTGTAGCTCACATTATGGGGGCTGCTGAGAAAGCAGGAAGTGAGCCTGCAAGACACAGATACACACACACACAGCCCAGTGCAGAGCCCAGGCTGCAAGCTGCACTGCAGAGGAGCTGCAAGGAATCAAGCTGGCCAGTGCTAGAATGCAGTACCACTTTGCAGCTGTAGACCTGGAGTCATGAAAGGAGATTCACATTGCTCATGAGAAGCTTTTTTGGAAGCATTTTTACACTTAATTCCTTTTGTGCTTTTGATGTTTGTGTCACTGAGATGGTATCGCTGGATCACTGGCTCCACTGAAGATAGCCTTTGGTGCCAAAGTTATAATATTGGGAGAGAGCAGTATTATCCCAGTGAGCCACTGGGCCAGGCTGGACTTAATGTTCCTGTGGAATTGTTGGCTTTGCTGCAATGACCTTGGGCTGGAGAAAATCTTCAGTCTTAAGAAATGGGAAGAGGCCAAGCTTCATTTGAAAACCTGCTGGATTATTTCTGTGATGCTAAGGACCATCTGCAGCTTCTGATCTTCCCAGATCTCATGGACCCACACAAGCAGAAGAGTCTCTTACAATGAGATATAGCCCAAGGATCCCTACCGGCTGAAGTTCACTTTTCTAGCCAAGCAGAAAGGAATGAATCTGGAAATAGCATAATCGTGATGGAGAAACGGATACAGCAGGAGAAATCCACCAAAAGAAGAGTTGGCTAGAGCCAACAGATGTGCTTAGCATTTCCTCTGAAGTCTGTGGGATCTCTGTGGTAAGAGGGAACAAAGCAGCAGGAAAAACAAAGATTCCCCCTTGGTTCAGAGCAGCAGGTACAAATGATGAAACTGGAAATTCTGTCTGAAAAGTTTAGACAAGACACAGAACTGTGGGGCCCTGGGATAAGAACATAAGAAAATGCCATACTGGGTCAGCCCGAGGCTCCATCAAGCCCAGCATCCTGTTTCCAACAGTGGCCAATCCAGGCCACAAGAACCTGACCACAGATCTACAATAGTTGGGGGCTGGAGAGATGGGGGGGGGGGGGGCAGGGAAAGAAGGAGAATGGGGGTACTTAAGGAAAATACATACGTGGAAGACGCCTTGTCCACTTGCTATGGTATTATTTGTTTGTTATATGTTAAACTGAATAAAAATTAAAACATGAATCACAGATACAAACGTAAATATCCTAAAATCACACTGCACATTTTGGAACACCTCAACAGACTACTGGGTATAAATAATCACCCAGAGAAACAAACTGGTCCCTGGAACCAAAGCCAGCCATGTCGGTCCTGGTATCTACTATCCAATCACTTGATTTATAGCCACGCCATGCCTTTTTTTGTAGACAAGCAAATAAACAAATTATTGGGTCTTTGGGAAGTTCCACACCAGTCATACATCTACTGTTATAGTTTCTATCCAAATTACCTTCCCACAAAGTCTCCAACATTGATCAGAGTTAACCTCATGGAGTAAATACCAATACAACACCAAACAAGAAATTAAATTGCAAAAAAGAGACATTACTCAATGGTCCTCATTCACTGAAATATCAGAGCTAGAAGTAGAATCCATACTAAAAAATCTAAACCCAGCTCCACACGAAATTGACACAATACCAACATTTGACATAAAAAAAGCAGCCAACACAGTCTCCCCAACCTTAGCTAAGATTATAAACCTCTCCCTAAATGAAGGAACAAACCCAGATATACTAAAAGGAGCAATTATAAAACCAATCATAAAGAAAAAAAAAACAGTGACCCCCTGATCCTAAACAACTACCATCCAGCCTCAAATCTACCCTTATTAGCCAAATTAATAGAAAAAACGGTACAGAAACAACTAGCGGAACACCTTGATAACAATAACTTACTAAATCCGTCACAACATGGATTTCGCAAACACTACAGTACCGAGACACTACTCCTCTCACTTACAAACATCATCCTAGGAGGCTTTGATAGTGGAAAACAATACATTCTAATAATGTTAGACCTATCAGCAGCCTCTGACACAGTAAACCATAAAATTCTACTAAAAAGACTAGAAGAGATTGGACTACACAACGAAACAATAAACTGGTTCAGCTCATATATAAATAATAGGTTCTTTCAAGTTCAGATCAACAACACTCTATCAGACAAATTCAATCTTGAAACAGGTGTACCGCAGGGATCAGCCTTGTCCGCAAACCTTTTTAATATATACATGCTTCCATTATGCCATCTACTAGCAGGATTAGGAATCATACATCTATGCAGATGATATTCAATTAATTCTACCAATCGACACAATAGAAAAAACATTAAACCTAGCTAACATGTACCTAGACATCATAAAACAACTATTAAACCAAATGGAACTAGTGATCAATATTGAAAAAATGGAATTTCTACATTTAGAAAGAAAAAATATTGAAATCATTCAAACCCCAATTATACTCAAAAACAACCAGAAAATAGAACTAGCGGAAAAAGTAAGGAACCTTGGAATAATAATGGACCCCAAAATTAATCTAAACACATATCGCTAAAAGTAAAAGAAAGCTATGGAAAACTCATGATCCTCAGAAAACTTAAACCGTTACTAACTCCTGCAGATTTCAGAACAGTGCTTCAGGCACTAGTTTTCGCCAGTACCGATTACTGTAAGGCCCTTTTTCTAGGACTCCCAAATACAACAATAAGACCACTTCAAATTCTACAAATCACAGCAACGAGAATACTAACTGGAAAAAGAAGAAGAGACCATATAACAAACTCTGGCCGAACTTCACTGGCTACCCATAGAATAAAGAATAAAATACAAAGCACTATGCACCATACATAAACTAATACATGATGAAAATGCGGACTGGCTAAACACTGCACTATGGGTACACGTACCACACAGGAACCTTCGATCAGCAAACAAAGCTCTCTTAACCATTCCTTCAGTCAAGACAGCGAGACTAACCCAGGTAAGAAAGGGCATTGTCTTTAGCAGGACCCACACTCTAGAACACAATGCCTTTGGAGATCAGATTACAGAGAGACCCCAAAACATTCAAGAGAGGTCTAAAGACATGGCTTTTTAAACAAGCCTTTTATAAAAAGACCGGAGAATAGAAAATACACTGGAATAAACAGAAGAGCACCGGCACACAGCATTATTCTCATAAATGTGCATTACAATATTTTAACATAGAAACATAGAAATGACGGCAGAAGAAGACCAAACGGCCCATCCAGTCTGCCCAGCAAGCTTCACACATTTTTTCTCTCATACTTGAGTACACAATGAATGTAATATTGAGTACACAATGAATGTAAACATATTGAGTACACAATGAATGTAATAATATAACACAGTAAATGTGATTTTTTTGACCTATGAAAGTACCTTCTAGGTACACCTGGCCAGAACCTACATCACTAAACATTTGTATGTATTTTTATGATTTAATGTAACCGAAACTTAATGGCACCTGTTAGAATGTAGTATAGTACGCTTACTCCAAACTTACTTATGTGCCTACTTGTAAACCGTTGCGATGGTATATAACTTAGCGACGGTATAGAAAAGACTTTAAATAAATAAATAAATAAATAAGCAAGCTCTTATGAGGATACAATATGTTGAAATTTCATCTTACCACTTCATTTCCTTTCCTTGAGTCCTGACAGACCAGTCCAGACATGCAGGTTTACCCTCCTGAGCCAGCAGGTAGCAGAAGAGAAGAACTGGAGACTCTGTATTCAGGGATAGCAGGATAGGCCTCCAGTAGCTTTCTGCCCTGGCTCTCCTTTCTCTCTCTCACAAGCAATAATGGGGGAAGAAAAAGAAAACCATGTGTTTTTAATTAGACTATGAACAGGATACCCTGTCCTTCCTCATCTGACAATCCCTTTTTTCTTTGGGGGGGGGGGGGGGTTTGCCTCTCCAGAAAGGCTGGAAAGAATCACCCCACTGAAGGAACAGTAAAAGATACATTTACCAAACACTAAGCATTCCCTTCATACTTTCTCTTCTGCTTTACACCTCCCTTATTATCTCTGGGGTGGGTTCTGGGCTGGTCTGTCAAGACTCAAGGAAAGGACATTTACTGGTAAGATTAAATTTCATCTTCCTCTTTGTCCTGCAGACCAATCCAGACAAGCACTGCCTATTCTGAGTAGGATGAGGCTTCTGTGGCCTCTAGGACTCTCTTGCCGAAGCTCATGTACTTCCTTGCCTGTAATTCCAGTCTGTAATGTTTTACGAACGAGTATACCCAGGATCATGTCACTGCTCTGCAGATATCTGTGGTGTCACTAACATATTTTACCTATGAGGATACCTGGATTCTCACTGAATGGACGTTCACCCTATACGGTCCGACCCAATCACCTCCTTGATGCTTTAAATGCTGCCTTGCCTTTTCTCTGGCTCCCAAACAGGACAGACTGTCTGTTTGTCCTAACGTCATTCATGACCTTGAGGTATCGAAGGAGAACTCTCCTAACATCCAATAAGTGCAGGTTCTTTTCTAAGCCTGCACACTCCCTACTGAAGGCTGGGAAAGAAATCTCCTGGCTCAGATTCAACTCAGACACCATCGGGTGGATCCTGACCCTACCTTAATGAAATATCAAGTAGGGGTCCCTACGCGACAGTGCCTGAAGCTCTGAAATCCTTCTAGCTGGACAAACTGCTACCAGGAGCAGAGTCTGGTGTCAGATCCTTCAAGGATGCTTCCTTCAGCAGTTCAAAGGGAGTTAAGGCTCTCAGTACCAAATTCAGATCCCACCCTGATGTTGAGAAGGACGCAGGTCCTTCACTGCTCGCCTCAGAAATGTTCCCACCAGTACTCTGGTTAGTGCTAAAAGCACTTCAGCTTGCTTCAGTTTACTGCTTAAAATGACAGAGCTCATGCTGATTACATAACTGCATAGATTCGTGTGGTAAGAAGTGAGGCCAATATTACACAGGACACATTGATGGCTCCTTCCTTGACAGCCATGTTTACTGAGAACTGAAAGGGACACCCCGAGCATACAACTGTCCCCCCTCCCCTCTTCTAAGCCCAAAAACATTACCTTTGAAATATGCCCAGAACCCTTCAACCCCAATGGGCAAAAGTTTCAAAACTAAGAGCACGAACCAGCCAAGGGAGCTCCGAGCAACTCAGAATCAGAAGAGATGGAAGCGAAGCTGCGTGTCAGAATCCAGAGCTGAATGAAAGAGAAGAGCCAGGTCTACTGTGAAAGAGCATCAGAGACAGAGGGGAAAGCATTCACGAGAAGGGAGCCTGGAGGAAACACAGCTGCCCTGGAGCCTGTGCTCAGGCCATACCTCCCCTCTGCAAACACATTATGAAACCCCCCTGTCGCTGGCATTTAAACACATCCATGCTGACAAGGGACTCTTTGTGTGCAGCATACAGAGAGCGGGAGTGAGTGCAAGGGGCACGTTTGTTTCTCGGCCTGTTTATACACAGCCTTCTAATTATGGTGAGCTAAACTGAAAAAAACCCAAACATGGCTCACTTTCCCAATGCCCCTGCTCCCTCCCAGTCCATCTGCTCACATTAAAGCTTGAATTGAGGCTTTCCTGGTGCCTTCCTTATTTTGTCAGCTTAATCACAGTGGGAGCTTCAGAAAAATCAATATTGTCTAATTCTCCTGATCGTTGCATTTTATAGTGAATTTGGTACAGCTGACAAAATTTGAAACAACAGCGTTGAGAAATAAAAAGGTACCCAAAATGAGCTCAGTAGTAGCAGAAGCTTCCCCTCTCCCCCTCCTCCCCTGCTCATGCACACACACACAGGCAGCAGTGCAAGCTTCCCTCACACTCACAGTCAGCAGCAGTGCAGGCTTCCCTCACACACACACACACCAGCAGCAGCAGCAGTGCAAGCTTCCCTCACACTCACAGGCAGCAGCAGTGCAGGCTTCCCTCACACACACACACACAGGCGGCAGCAGTGCAGGCTTCCCTCACACACACACACAGGCAGCAGCAGTGCAAGCTTCACACACACAGACACTGTGCTATCAGGGTTCCTCATCCATGCTCTGCAGGCTCTCTCTGTAGTGGTTAGAGCAGGTTCTTCACCCTATGTTTTATTGTTTTAGTGATGGGAATTGGATCCATCCAGTGACACTTCCGGTCACTTGTACAGCACGTTCTGCATCACAGAAGCCACTTCACACGTCGACAGGCAAATCACAATGTTCTCTGCCTTTCCAGCATGAGCTACTGCTGCACAAAAACATCAGCATGTGGCAAAGGGCTGGGGGCTACCAGTCAGAGGTGGCCCATGGCAAATCTATGGAAAGCGAGAAGCATGCAAGGAAGAGAAGCAGAAAATGCTTCAGTAATAATATCTACCCCCACACTAAAAAGTCACTGGTTTTGAGTTTTGTGTAGCTGAGGATACAGCCACCTGCTATATCAGGAACCATCAGGTCTGCCCCCTCTCCAGCAGAATCCAAGATATCGATGGTATTATTACAACACAACAACTCAGCAGGTGAGGCCCAAAGGAGACCAGACGTGCATTGTATTCATGCCTTCAGCTGCCAGGGAAGACAGAAAGAAGCACCTAGCAAAGGAGGACCCAGCCTACTCATCCCCTCAGCCTCCCACGTGCATTGCCCCCCGCCCCGAGGGCCTCATCTGAAGCACTAGGACAGTAGCTACGGGCTCCCCATATGTGGTGCAATCGAATATGCACGACCCTGCCCGTGGGTGCCCTGTGCACAGCCCAGTTAGGAGGAGGATGGGCTGTACTGCTCCAACAAGTGAGACGCAGAGCATGTGCCGCCGATGGCTACAATTAGGGATCACTGCATCCTCCTAGAGCAAAGCGAAATGGGGAGCTATGAAAGAAATTTAACTACCTCCAAGGGGGGAGCGTCCTTCCAAGGACACGAGGCTCTATGAGGGTGGAAGGGGGGAGACTCAGGCGTATTCTTAGGAAATATTTCTGTACAGAGAGGATGTGGGTGCATGGAGCATCCTGCTCATGAAGGTGATGGAGAGAAGGCACGAGATAAGCACCGGGATGGTAAAGCTGAGTGGGAGGTGGGTATGGGCAGACGGGATAGGCTGCAATGGGTTTCTTTCTGCCATCATGTTTCTGGCTAGGACAAATTGCTGAGCTGATCAAGCTGGGATTTGAACTCATGAAGCACATATTTACACAGTTCTCACGGACAGACCTTCCACTTCAAGGTCACTGGTATCAGCGCGACATGAAATAAAGCATTAAGGTTCTTGCCTCTCCTCCAAGGCCCATGAACGGCTCATTGGGCAGCTGTTTCTCCAGCACTGGTGCCTCTGGCTCTGCCCCTTTGTCCTCACACAGGAGATGGTATTGTAGCTTCCCCCGAGTACAAAAGAGCAGCTGGAATTCTCTGAATAGTTCCAGTCTGTCCTTTCCCTTCTGTGGGCTGCAAACTATTCCTGCCAGCCTACGGGCACTGGCTGCCAGCTCCGACGAGTCTGTGAGAGCTCTGCTGATGCTCAGCCCCAAGACACAGTGCGGCACTGAAGGTGAAGTCTCAGCTAAACACAACTTGGTCTCATCCAGGCCTGGAAGGCAGTTACGGGCCTGACTCCCTGCTGCTCTCGCTTCACAACGGAAAATCTGCTGAAAAGCTCTGGAGCTGGGCATCTTATTGGATGGTAAACCAGCTGGGGGAATGCACTGAACACAGTAATATTCTGACACAGGAAGTATCAAAGGGTTCAGCAATGGTCAGAGAGAGAGAGAGAGTGAAGCAGGACGAGGGAGGCAAGGATGACCTGGTGAACAGAGCTCTCTCTTCTTCCAGGGGCCCAGATACTTGTAATTGCATAAAAGGATTCACCCTTTCACTGCTAAAAAATAAAAAGCAAACACTTGGAGCAAAACACAGTAACAGACATTGCAGATAATGGCAGAAAAAGTGCAAGGACTGCTCACTTTGGAGAAGAGACGGCTGAGGGGGGATATGATAGAAGTCTACAAAATCAACAACAAGATCATGTAAATCGGTTATTTACTCTTTCGGATAATAGAAGGACCAGGGGGCACTCCATGAAGTTAGCAAGTAGCACATTTAAAACAAATCAAAGAAAAATATTTTTCACTCAGCGCATAGTTAAACTCTGGAATTCATGGTTAGTGCTGTCTGACCCAGTATGGCAGATTGTATGGAGCGAGAGAGAGAGAGACCCTGAGCCTCTCTATATGGCCCTTGTAGTAGGTAGCTATTTATGCTACTATAGGAGGCCCACCTAGTAACTCGAGGTGAGATTTAGGTAGTAGTGTAGGGGTTAGGGGCCACTTTGACATGCAGAGTGAGATGTACGAACAGAACAGGGCTCTCTTGTGAAGATTTGATGAACTTCGGAGAGAGGAAACTCAACCAAAGACGAGATTTGTGCAATGTTCTCTCAACCTAGCTTGCTGGACTCTCTACCTGGGTAACATCAAGCCTGGTTGAGAGAACACTGTACAAATCTCATCTTTGGTTGAGTTTCCTCACTCTGAAGGACATCACATGTTCACAAGAGACTACTGTTCTGTTCTACGTCTCACTCTGCATGTCAAAGTGGCCCCTAACCCCTACACTAAAACCTAAACTTCACCTTGAGTTACTAGGTGGGCCTCCTACAGTAGCATAAATAGTTGCTTACTATGGTGCCTCCCTCAGAGTCTGTCTCTCTCTCTCCTCTCCCCACACATCTCAGGACCTTCCCCCAATCCCCTCCCACATCTCAGGCCCTTCCCCAGCCTAAAAATGTCCAAAACAGAATTTGCGAAAAAAAAATCTCAATTTGCGTTATGGGCATAGGCACAGCTTAACACTAATGAAAAAGGTGTAGTTATTTTCGGCGTTAAAACTGTGTGATATCATGCGTTGTGGCTTCACACTTTGTGAACCCGGGATCCCCCGTGCTCGTCCCACGTCAGGGATCCCCCGTGCTCGTCCCTGGTCAGGGATCGATCCCCTGTGCTCGTCCCTGGTCAGGGATCGATCCCCTGTGCTTGTCCCTGGTCAGGGATCGATCCCCTGTGCTTGTCCCTGGTCAGGGATCGATCCTCTCTGCTTGTCCCAGGTCAGGGATCCCCTGTGCTTGTCCCTGGTCAGGGATCCTCCGTGCTCGTCCCAGGTCAGGGATCCCCTGTGCTTGTCCCTGGTCAGGGATCCTCCGTGCTCGTCCCAGGTCAGGGATCCCCTGTGCTTGTCCCAGATCCTCTTGAAGTCTGCACCATTCCACGGTACCGCTCCCTTTCCTATGAAAAAGATACCTCCTGATGTTGCTCCTGAGTCTGCTCCCTCCGAGCCTAATATCATGACCTCCTAATCTAGAGTCTCCCTTCCACTGAAAAGGCTTCACCTCCTGTGTGGAGTCTCTCTATCTGCTTCCCCCGGACTCGCTCTGCTGTGCGTTTAATGAAGCCGCACGCTCTTTAGGTAGCTCTCCCTCAGGAGGCGAGGCCTGCAGAATTGGACACCAATGACTTGTACAATGCTATAAGTCACTTCAGCTTTCCTGCTGCTAATGCCTCTCCCTTCACACACTAACATCCTTCCAGCAATGCCCACCACTTTCTCACTCTCGCTCAGTCCCTTGGAATCATTGTATAAAATCAGTCTCTCACCCCCCCCCCCCCTACATGTATTACTCCCTCATCTTTCTAAACCCAAAATACAAAACCATGCACCAATAAGCAGGACAGGACCTCCATCATCTCGTTGCGCTCATTAGAGTGCTGACAAGATCGTCAAAGCCATGGATTCGTCATGATTAATACATACATGTCCCAGTTCCTAAGCACCTTTTCTCACAAATCCTGCTGACCAACTGGCCTGGTGCTGTCTGAGCTCCTGCGCCTTCAGTACACACAGAAACATGAGGATCCAATTCTCATCAGCACAGTCTGCATCTCCAGACTGCGTAACAAAATGCTGAACTTCAGGGAAAAGTGCCTGGGCTCAAGGTTATTTCCCTTCTGTGGAGATGCACACAGCCTGAGAGTAGGAGGTATAAGCTCTTCAAACACAGAGCATGTACAGTGGACCTAATGCTTAGAGCAGCAGGCTGAGAGCCTGGGTTCAAATCCCACTCCTGCTCCTTGTGACTTTGAGCATGTCCACGTCACCCTCCATTGCTTCAGGTGAAAAAAAAATTACACTGCGAACCTTCTGAGCACAGAGAAATAACCTCTACCACCTAAATGTAATCTGCTTTAAAGTGGCTGGCAAGTCACAAAAGGGGAGATATAAAATTAAAGTATGGTACATCTCTATCTCTCTCTGTGTAACACCCAGAAAGCGGACAAAAAGGGACAATGTAAGGAAAAGAGAAACAAACTGCAGGGCAGGAGTGAGGTGCATGGGCAGAGCTGTGTGTGGGTCTCAGTACTAGAATAGCAGGGGGTGCTGCAGGGCAGGAGTGAGGAGCATTGGTAGAGCTGTGTGTGAGGGTCTCAGTACTGGAATAGTAGGGGGTGCTGCAGGGCAGGAGTGAGGAGCATTGGCAGAGCTGTGTGTGAGGGTCTCAGTACTGGAATAGCAGGGGGTGCTGCAGGGCAGCAGTGAGGTGCATTGGCAGAGCTGTGTGTGAGGGTCTCAGTACTGGAATAGCAGGAGGTGCTGCAGGGCAGGAGTGAGGGTCTCAGTACTGGAATAGCAGGGGGTGCTGCAGGGCAGGAGTGAGGTGCATTGGCAGAGCTGTGTGTGAGGGTCTCAGTACTGGAATAGCAGGGGGTGTTGCAGGGTAGGAGTGAGGTGCATGGGCAGAGCTGTGTGTGAGGGTCTCAGTACTGGAATAGCAGGAGGTGCTGCAGGGCAGGAGTGAGATGCGCAGGCAGAGCTGTGTGTGAGGGCCTCAGTACTGGAATAGCAGGGGGTGCTGCAGGGCAGGAGTGAGGAGCATTGGCAGAGCTGTGTGGGGGGGGGGGTCTCAGTACTGGAATAGCAGGAGGTGCTGCAGGGCAGGAGTGAGGAGCTTTGGCAGAGCTGTGTGTGAGGGTCTCAGTACTGGAATAGCAGGGGGTGCTGCAGGGCAGGAGTGAGGTGCATTGGCAGAGCTGTGTGTGAGGGTCTCAGTACTGGGATAGCAGGGGGTGCTGCAGGGCAGGAGTGAGGAGCATTGGCAGAGCTGTGTGTGAGGGTCTCAGTACTGGAATAGCAGGGGGTGCTGCAGGGCAGGAGTGAGGTGCATTGGCAGAGCTGTGTGTGAGGGTCTCAGTACTGGAATAGCAGGAGGTGCTGCAGGGCAGGAGTGAGGTGAATTGGCAGAGCTTTGTGTGTGAGGGTCTCAGTACTGGAATAGCAGGGGGTGCTGCAGGGCAGGAGTGAGGTGCATTGGCAGAGCTGTGTGTGAGGGTCTCAGTACTGGAATAGCAGGGGGTGCTGCAGGGCAGGAGTGAGGTGCATTGGCAGAGCTGTGTGTGAGGGTCTCAGTACTGGAATAGCAGGGGGAGCTGCAGGGCAGGAGTGAGGTGAATTGGCAGAGCTGTGTGTGTGAGGGTCTCAGTACTGGAATAGCAGGGGGTGCTGCAGGGCAGGAGTGAGGTGCATTGGCAGAGCTGTGTGTGAGGGTCTCAGTACTGGAATAGCAGGGGGAGCTGCAGGGCAGGAGTGAGGTGAATTGGCAGAGCTGTGTGTGTGAGGGTCTCAGTACTGGAATAGCAGGGGGTACTGCAGGGCAGGAGTGAGGTGCATTGGCAGAGCTGTGTGTGAGGGTCTCAGTACTGGAATAGCAGGGGGTGCTGCAGGGCAGGAGTGAGGTGCATGGGCAGAGCTGTGTGTGAGGGTCTCAGTACTGGAATAGCAGGGGGTACTGCAGGGTAGGAGTGAGGTGCATTGGCAGAGCTGTGTGTGAGGGTCTCAGTACTGGGATAGCAGGGAGTGCTGCAGGGCAGGAGTGAGGTGCATGGGCAGAGCTGTGTGTGAGGGTCTCAGTACTGGAATAGCAGGGGGTGCTGCAGGGCAGGAGGGAGGTGCATGGGCAGAGATATGTAGGGATATTTCAGGGTTGCTGATGACATCTTTTCCCTTGGCAGCCCCTGACCCCGCAGTGACAGTTTGTGATCCAGAGTGTCTAAGACAGACCTTTGCATTAAGTGAGTTGGGTCCTCAGGGAAAGGTCACATCTGGGAAGCTTGTTCCAATAATTGCTGGGACCCGCAAGTTGTTCATCATCCATGATCATCACAGCAGAAATGGAAAGGCCGAGTGTCACTCGCACAGGAAATGTTAGTGTAGAAGTGCATCAGGGAAGGACAGTGAGAGATCATCATTAAGGTCACCAGAAACGTGCAATTTCTATTTTATTACAAGCTATTTATTCAGGCAGATAGATACAAAGAAAACAAATATCAAACACAGTATCTGGAAGTAATAGGCTAAATACTACAGATTAATGCCTTCTCCCAAGAGTGCTCAGATTCTCCCCATCTTTTACCTTTCCCCCGGTTCATGCATGCACAGACACACAGAGCCCATCCTCAGTCGCTCTTCATACTGCAGACTTTATTAAAAACAGAGAACACAGCAGACAAGGCTAAA
This sequence comes from Rhinatrema bivittatum, assembly GCF_901001135.1. NCBI lineage: Eukaryota > Metazoa > Chordata > Amphibia > Gymnophiona > Rhinatrematidae > Rhinatrema > Rhinatrema bivittatum. The sequence continues at coordinate 3,785,892 of NC_042626.1, read as the reverse complement.
AAAGCAAACCCCTGCTTGTGAAGCTGTTTCAACTTGGCAAAGAGAACATCAAGAGTTCTCTGCACCTCCTCAGGTTTTCAGACTCATTCTCACCTGACCATTCTGTGTTTTCCATAATTCAATGCTTTCAGGCCATTTAATCTAAATGAATTTTATTGCTACGTGTGAAGATATTGCTCTCATGTGTTTATTATATGTCTAATCCTTCCAAAGCAGCATTTTCCAGCTTGAAACTAAGCAATGCTAATATTCCACCCCTGAGGAACCCAACCTGCAGGAAGTTCTGCGAGGAGTCAAGTATTTGTTACCAAAATGTATCTATATATACGTATCTCTAGACAATCCGATAAGGTGCAGATAAATGTACCTCTAGGTTTTACCCCTAAGGCACACGTCGGAGTTATTAGCATGTCCCTCATATTTCTAGGAACTGTCTGTGTCTGACGGGAAATATCAGCATTTAGACATTGCATTCAATATCTGGCGGTGTCTTCCAATGAGCTTTCATTCCATGGTCAATCAAATGATGATACCACCCCAGGACCGGCGCAACCATTAGGCAGCAGCAGTGGACAGGGTGCCACCAGGGTACACAAGCTCGCTATTTTCAAAACGTGAAAGAAGGGGCGACAGCAGGCGCTAGGATTGGAGAGAGAGCGAGAGCACTGTAAGAGGGTGACTATAACTCTATATATCTCCCACTGTCAGCGGGCACATTCCTCTCAGGGTGGGTTGTTGTTACATTTGTCTGCCTAGAGCGCTACAGCCCTGTACCACACAGATTTAGAACTTTCTTTAACCTTCATAAAAACTGCTGGATGAACTCGCCTTCAGCATCAGAGAGCTGTAAACATAATGACGGGTTTGCAAATAAGCAAAAAATTGTTTTATTGGGGATGGGAAATTTGAAATGAAAATACACAAGAGCTTCCCTTGTTAACTAAATCTATTATATGTCTGAGACCACTCTTATACCATCCAGGAAGACTGTGAGGGAGTCGGTTGGTCCGTTAGATGACCGAGGAGTTAAAGGGGCTCTTAGGGAAGATAAGGCCATTGCAGAAAGACTAAATGAATTCTTTGCCTCCGTGTTTACTAATGAGGATGTTGGGGAGATACCAGTTCCAGAGATGGTTTTCATGGGTGAGGATTCAGATGAACTGAACCAAATCACTGTGAACCTGGAAGATGTAGTAGGCCAGATTGACAAACTAAAGAGTAGCAAATCACCTGGACCGGATGGTATGCATCCTAGGGTTCTGAAGGAACTCAAAAATTAAATTTCAGATCTATTAGTTAAAATGTGTAACCTATCATTAAAATCATCCATTGTACCTGAAGATTGGACGGTGGCCAATGTAACCCCAATAGACCAGTGAGCCTGACTTCAGTGCCGGGAAAAATAGTGGAAACTATTCTCAAGACCAAAATTGTAGAGCATATAGAAAGACATGATTTAATGGAACACAGTCAACATGAATTTACCCAAGGGAAGTCTTGCCTCACTAATCTGCTATGTATTTTTTTAAGGGGTTAATTAATTAATTAATTTTATTTATTTATCGAGTTTTATATACCGTCATTCAGTTTCACCATCACAACGGTTTACAAGTTTCGATGTTTAACAATGTGTTAGAAAAGTTTCAATGATTAACAATGTGGATAAAGGTGAACCTGTAGATGTAGTGTATTTGTTCAGAAGGGGTTTGACAAAGTCCCCCATGAGAGGCTTCTAATAAAACTAAAAAGTCATGGGATAGGAGGCGATGTCCTTTTGTGGATTACAAACTGATTAAAAGACAGGAAACAGAGAGTAGGATTAAATGGACAATTTTCTCAATGGAAAAGGGTAAACAGTGGAGTGCCTCAGGGATCTGTACTTGGACCGGTGCTTTTCAATATATTTATAAATGATCTGGAAAGGGGTACGACAAGCGAAATGAACAGATGACACAAAATTATTCAGAGTAGTTAAATCACAAGTAGATTGAGATAAATTACAGGAGGACCATGCGAGACTGGAAGATTGGGCATCCAAATGGCAGATGAAATTTAATGTGGATAAGTGCAAGGTGATGCATATAGGGAAAAATAACCCTTGCTGTAGTTACACGATGTTAGGTTCCATATTAGGAGCTACCACCCAGGAAAGAGATCTAGGCATCCTAGTGGATAACACATTGAAATCGTCGGCTCAGTGTGCTGCAGCAGTCAAAAAAGCAAACAGAATGTTAGGAATTATTAGGAAGGGAATGGTGAATAAAACGGAAAATGTCATAATGCCTCTGTATCGCTCCATGGTGAGACCCCACCTTGAATACTGTGTACAATTCTGGTCGCCGCATCTCAAAAAAGATATAGTTGCGATGGAGAAGGTACAGAGAAGGGCAACCAAAATGATAAAGAGGATGGAACAGCTCCCCTATGAGGAAAGGCTGAAGAGGTTAGGGCTGTTCAGCTTGGAGAAGAGACGGCTGAGGGGGGATATGATAGAGGTCTTTAAGATCATGAAAGGACTAAAACAGGTAAATGTGAATTGGTTATTTAGTCTCTAAGAAAATAGATAAACAAAATTAGCAAGTAGCACATTTAAAACAATCAGAGAAAATTCTCTCTCACTCAACGCACAATTAAGCCCTGGAATTTGTTGCCAGAGGATGTGGTTAGTGCAGTTATCCAAACCTTTTTTGGGTTCAAAAAAGGTTTGGATAAGTTCCTGGAGGAAAAGTCCATAAACTGCTATTAATCAATAGGAAATAGCCACTGCTATTAATTGCATCAGAAGCATGGGATCTTCTTAGTGTTTGGGTAATTGCCAGGTTCTTATGGCCTGGATTGGCCTCTGTTGGAAACAGGATGCTGGGCTTGATGGACCCTTGGGCTGACCCAGTATGGCAATTATTATGCTCTTATGACTTCCTGCAGCTAAACCTGACTGAGCAGACTGAGCTAAGGCAGAGATAACTCTCTTAAGTCTTTCTGCCAACATCTTTGCCAGAATCTTTAAATCTTCATTAAGAACTGAAATAGGTCCTTAAGAAGAGGCTGAGGGGAGGTCTTTATATTTCTTTGGTATCAGTGACATTGTGGCTAAATTTGCCTCTCCAGAAAATCCACCTTTGGTCACCACTTCCCCAAATTGCTAGGAGATGATTGGACTTAACGTGATAGATTAATAGGATCATTCATGAAAACGTTCTGCCAGGTACTGCCCTAGCAGGGGCTCACGTGCGCACTACACAGGGGGCAGGAAGGGTAACACTGACACCAAATACCGCAGCAGGAACCCCGTGCCAGGTGAGCGTACAGCATGGACCCGTGTGTTCTGAGCAGGTCTCCCAGACATGGCCTGAACGGGACTTCAGTCTGACCTCGGGGGTTAGGTGCAGAGTAAGCCCTCCGAGGATGCCCAGCGCATCTCATCCTCCTGAATCTGAGAAAGATGACGCAGAGCTAGGAAATGCTCCAGAGGAGCCTGTGTAACGGGGACGCCAAGCAAGAAGCCTTCCCTGCTATTGGTAAAGATCATTAAAAACTCTAATCCCCCCCCCCGGGCTGGGCAGTCACTGTCACCCCTGCAATGGCTCCTCCTGAAGGGGCGCTAAGTGCTAGTAACTGCCCTGTCCGGGGAAGGGGGATTATTTAAGGCACAATCTATATAAAGACAGGTTCCTGCCCTGGGAAGGAGGGTTTCTCAGTCTGAAAGGATAACCCATGCATTGCAAGCCCATTCCCTGTACCTCTCAGCCTCCGATCCCAGACTCCCAGAGGCAAGCGAGCTGCAAATCCTCAGCACCGAGCACAGGCCAGCGGCCACCGCAAGCCGGAAATGTCACCACAAAGAGAAACCTGCTCCCTCCCCGGACTCTGCTCATGAATAATGCAGGTGCTCTGCGTCCTCCCAGAGTCCTGATGGGCTGAGGCCCCGGCACACGCTGCTGTCTGTGCAGCCTTTGTTCACGGAGACAGAGCTACACGTGCCAGATCTGTAACAGCAGCTTGGTGTTTATCCCGAGCCATAGGATCACAGGAAAGAAAGGATCCACTGCCCAGGTCACAGCAGCAGCTGAAGGCATTAACAATTTTCTGTCTACGCAGCCCGCCACGCTCGCCCCACAGTGCCCACATCAGCGTTTGCCTCCTCCGCCTGTCACCAGTGGTGCCCTCTGGGACAGAACCAGCGCCCAGGCCGAGATTATCCTGAACGCATTCGCCGTGTCAGCACACGTACAGGAAGGAGGAGACCCCAGAATGAGGCTGAAAGACGGAAGGGTCGCCGGAGCTGAACCCTCCAGCAGCAGAACTGGCCTTTTCCCCGTGCTGCACCCAGGACCAGCGCTAGCGTTTCAGCCGCCCTGTAGCACTATTACTAGTACTCTGCTGCCCCCAACCCCATTTTTTTTTTTTTTTTTTTTTAACACTAATAGGCCGATGCAATATTGATGCACGAAAAACAGGCGCTCCTGACTGCGCGCCCATCCGCCTCTCCCGGGCAAGCGATGCAGTATGCTAATGAGCTGCTGGGCTCATTAGCATACTGCACTAAGAATAAATCATGCGTCCCTAGCGCTGCCTCGGCACTGGGCACCCAGGAGAAGTGGCGGAGCGCGGGTTAGGGAAATGGACTGAGCACCCGTTTTCCTAATCTCACGGCCATGTTGCTGCTTTTTGTGGCTCCTCACTGTAAGGGGAACTGCAGAATGAGCTAAGCACAGCAAGTCTGCAGCACTGACCATCCACCCTGGAGTCTGGGGCTGCTGGCACCGGCCCGATCCTAGGATCGTGAGTAATCCTGGCCCGCGCACACACAGTCTAGCTTGACACGCAGACTTGTTTACAAACAGTTATGGCCCAGAGAGAGAGAGGAAATCTGCTTTCCCTTCGCAGACGTGCAAAGTGATGAGACCCCTTCGCCTGTGATGCTCTCTCGCCTTTCCAGGCTGATGACTAACAGGGTGCTGTGAGTATTGGCCGAGATACACAGTGTACACACAGATGTATATGCTTAGCACTATTTTAATGCTTAGAACTGTTAAGATTGGATATCAATAAACATTATTTTTACTTTTACCTTGTTCTCGCTTACCTCATTCCTAACACTCACGATGAAATTAAGTTACAGGAACCACAGAAAAGCAGTATTTTCTGCTTTTCTGTAAACTTTTGGGGCTCCTCCAGGCTGGCATTCATTTTTGAGGGTTAAAATGTGCGCATCAGATGTATTTGGGGGGGGGGGGGTGGACGACTAGCGAATAGCCTCATGCACTTGGCATTTACATGTGATGAACGCTATTACCTATGCGCTGATCCCCTTAGTGCATCAGGGGTTATGGATGCGATTCCAATATTACCTGTTAATTTTTATTGTTTTCCCAAGAATCAACATCCAATTGAAAAAGTCTCTCTCAATCTCATGCAATCTCAGTCTCTACCCCACCAAAAACACCCAGCCCCCTCCAGCGATCCAAACTTAAACTGACACCGCAAGAAGCCAGACACTGTACAGAGTGCAACAAAGGCAATATACAAACATCAAGCAATAAAATCAAGAAATATAAACCATCAATTGTAATAGTAAACCCATCCGAATAAAAAGAACAAGTAGCAAACAGAACAGCCAATAATTAAAAACCCATATAAAACTTTTAAAATATTTCCCAAAGAGCAATAAAATATTTAAAAACAGCAGACATGGCAAATACCACCTAATAATTAATAATAAAGATTTTTAAAATCCCCTGCTCTCCATACCTGGGAACTTTTGATTTCCAATCACTCTGAGATTGTCCTGGATTAGCGGGGGTAGGGGGTTGCATACAACTTTCTCCTCATATACACACACACACACACACACACACGTGTTCTTCTCTCACACATGCTTCCTACCTCCCTCACACACATGTTCTTACCCTCACACACACAAGCTCCCTCTCTCTCATATACACACACACACACACACGTGTTCTTCTCGCACCCACACAAACACACACAAACTCCCTCTCTCTCACATAAACAGACACGTGTTCTTCTCTCACACACACAAGCTCCCTCTCTCTCACATAAACACACACTCATACAAGCCCTCTATCTCATGCACACACAGAGCAGCTCTATCACAAATGATGCCCTGGGTGAACAGTGCCCGCCACCCTCACACAAAGCATTCCTTGGTAGTGTAATGTGTGCATGCCTGTCGGTCCTTGTGTGTGGGAGCATGAGAGACAGAGCTTCACAGCAGAGCATATTACCAAACAGTACCCAGAGTTGCTCGGGTTTGTCTATGTGTGTGTGTGTGTGTGAGTGTCTGTGCACATACTGGCTTTGCACAGTGCAGCTTTCACTATTCTGGGCACCGCCTGATAGCCACAGACAGACACAAAAGTGTCACCAACTGACCAGCTCAAGCCTTTCATATATATTGGCTTTAAATCTTGCTTTTTTATCCTGTTCTGTCTGTTTGATTCTAGCAGGGTTAAAATCAGTATTGCTCATTTTAGTTTTTAAAGTACTTGGAGAACAGTTGAAAGACCTGGTATCAAACTGCATGCCAACCTGGGCACTGCTATTGGCAGCTGCCTCAATTAAGATACAGGCAATCGTTCCATCTCTACTGCCAGCCCTATGTACTGGTGCGCATTACGCATTCCCTTTCACCTTTAGACTAGAACTGGATCTAGTATCCATATCTCGGTATTCGCATAGTGCTCATCTCTTTGGTTGTATTATCTGATGGATGTTTCTATGTGAACTGCAATGAGGTCACATGATGAAGTGAACTCTGGCGGAAGCGCAGCTGCCACCCCTATTTTACAATTTCAGGATTTATAATCCCTACTCTCTTGACATAAAATTCAGGCTTGACATACTGGATTGGTCAAGGAAGCCAAAAGAAGTCAATTTGGAAGGTGATGGCTATAAAAACTACTAAAGAAAGAGAAAGATAAGTCACAAGTAGCCAAATCCAAGATGGCGGACGGGAAAGAAGGCAGCCAGGGGCTACAAGATTCAGGTGACCGTCTCACTGAGAAGGGAACTACTGCAGAAATGCAAGCTCTGAAATTCAGGTTCAATTTTCTGTTTTAAATGAGTATTTCTGAGATTGGTAAGTGAACTGAATTGGCAGACCCAAAGGATTTCCATTAGCAACCAGGACATCAGTGACCTCAAAAGTACAGCTCGAGACCTTGCAGAAGGAAAAGAAAGATCTAGAGGATAAAACAGATGACCTAGAAAATGGGTCTCATCATAACAACATAAGACTAGTGGGGCTTCCCATGTCTATCTGAGAAGCAGAGCTAAGAGATGTCTTGGGATCCTGGTCCCCTGAACGGCTTGCATTGTCTGGGTGACTGAGTGAGATTCTGAACAAGCCGATCACATCAAATGCAGAGTGGCTATTCTATGACTGTCGTAAACAATGATATTGCAAGCTTCTAGAAAGAAAGCATTGGTGTTTCAAGGTTTCTCCAGTAAGATGACTCCACTGTGAAGGGAATTCTCCACTATTTGTCCTGAACTTTTCAATAAAGAACAGAACATTTTCCCTGCAGAATCCAGCTAAGTTGAGGATTTGGTATGATGGGCAGATGAAGTAATTTGAATCTATGGTTTGTTCAGTCCTTGCGAAATGATGGTCGAGAAGGAAATATCTACAGAGAGTTTGAAGAATTTAAGTGTGACTTCTATTTCCTATTTGAGAATTCAAATGTTATTCCTTTCCGGATGGCTTATATTTTGGAATGTGGAGCTAACCTTTCAACTGGTTGGGGTTATTGTTGATTTGGATGCTATGCGGAATTATTCAGTTAGGAGTTATGGGAGGATTGGGTTGGGTGGGATTTGGGGAGTGAATGTCAGTGCTTCTGCTTGGGCGTCTTAGGTCATTGACTCATCTTCACTAATGTAAGATTACTATGCAAATATTTTCCTAAATTGCTGCTACCCAGGCAGAAAATAGCAAGATTGCACTTTTCACAGTGTAAATGGTCCAAAAGAGATGGCGACCCTCCTTAAATACGTAACTTGGAACGTGGCTGTTGTCACCCAAAAAAAGAAGAAAGGAAGTTCTATCACACATGGGGAAGTTAAAGATCCAAACAACATTTTTACAAGAAATCCATTTTACTGATAAGAAACATAGAAAACTGAAATGTAAGTGGATTTCTTAAGGGCATTGCACTTCAGGTACTTGCAAAAGCTGTGGGCTGGCTGCATTGCTCCATAAGAATATTGTATTTCAACTGGAAAAGTCTATTGCTGATCCTAAAGGTAGAATTTTCCTAACTTCATGGAAACTCTATAGGAGATGAAAGACAGCTTGCACTCTTGTTTTGTGCTAGTTATTCCTAAAACAACATCCCAAATTCACTGGAGGAGACTTCAACTGTGTGGGAGATCTTGCTGAAGACGAACCTCCTAGTTCAGCTCAGAGAGAAAGATAAAGGTATCTCATTTCGATGTGGATAGAAGTAACGCAGGGCCCATGGACCTCTGTTATGTGATGAATACATTCTAGGTTTCTTGCAGAAGCTTTGTTCACTTATGCTTGTCGTTTCTGACCAGGCACCACTTACTTGTGTGTTGGAAACAGGTCTACCGAGGGCTAGGGGCAATTGTGGAGGAGTACTTTGTGGCTTTTGGCGGATAATGATTATATTATTAAAAATGGGAATTATATGCTGGGAAGCTGCCAAGGCAGAGGTGAAATTATTAGCTATAATATTACTAAATGTAAAATGCTTCTCAATATTGTAGAATTGGAAAAGCCATTGCATTTGAGGAAGAGGTATGAAAACAGCACAGACAAGACTAGGAAGCAATTTCTTGAGGAAGAAAGTCCATTCAATAAAGAGCTGCAGCTTCTTTACAAACTTTGAAGTACCCAAGTCTGGGAAGCTTCTATTCAATCTGCTTAAAACGCAGTCAGAGTCTTAAGTTTGCTCCTGTTCCACGAGGCAAGCAGGGCAATAAATTGAAATCTTTGCAATACTTACTTGTGCTACATTTTAGGGGCCCAGCTAAGACCGAGGAATATGGAGAGGTTGCTGATAACTCAGCTATCACACATTTACAAAAGTACCTCAGTTTAAATCACCAGGACCTGATGGGTTGATTGTTTAAGACCCCAAGTCCTTGCTCCATTGAAGGATCGTTTTACAGGGATGATGCCCAACACAACGAGTGGTGCTGTGCTTACAATAATTCCCAAACCAGGGAGAGATCCAATGTCCCCTAGCTCTTACAGACCCAAATCATTGTTAAATCAAGACATAAAAATGTTTGCAAAACTTATTGCTAACACGTTGAAGTATAGTTTGCCAACCCTTATTTGTTCACAATAGAAGATCTAATCTTAATCATAGCACTGGAGGGCAGTGCAAAGCAAACAGTAACAGATCCAAGCACTCAAATAACCAAGACGACAAGTAATATTATATTACTTCAAATTCCAAAATGTTTAAGCCCCACTCTCCCTGCGTAGACTCAACCTAGTAAGGGGGTTTTCCCTTTCCAGAGCTGTTCTGCTTTATAGAAGCAAAGGGAATAGTCCCCAGCTTTGTAACTTCTTACCTACATCTTTAGTAATACGGGTGGGCATCTGGAGTCCTAAGTATTTAATGGAAAATGTCCCCAGTTATTTTCTAGTTTATTCTTCAAATCCAGAAGTTCAGATTTATCTAAATGAAGTGTGAAACCTGAAAATTGTCCATATTGAGATAAAATCGCCAAGGTAGCAGGTAGAGTTCTCTTGGCCTTTGGTAAAAGTAAAAGAATTCACGAATAAAATAAAATGATGGCAGGATAATGGGCACCCCTGCTGGTTCCTATAAGAAGCGGAAACACAACCATTAGCAATAACTTAGAATACAGGGCTTGCAGAGAAGCAGCCGTCATGGTCACTCTCCCCATCCTTACCACGAATGGGCAATTCCCAGCTTCCGCCTGCAAATGTTCGCTCAGTTTGCAATAGGCTGGCAAGGGAAGGAACCTGCGCTCATTCCTAAGTCCTTTCATTTCTCTGATAAATGTCAGGCTCTCTTTACATAGTTATCAAATCTGCAAGTCTTATTTAAATGAACTCCCCGAGGAATAGAGAAAACAATTATTTGATTGTGCGATGACACCTTTGCCTCTCTAATTACTTTTTTACCCACACGTGTATTATTCTGGCTGAATCTTCTTCTTTGTTTTGTCGGGATGGTTTAGGATACCTGGGAATAATTCATTGGTATTTTATTTGTTTATTTTCACTTTTTAGTGAAACTTCTCAGTATAATGCCAACGGGTCAGTAAAATGTTACTCTATATGTGAACCGCAACGGACTTAAGTATTTCTTTGTAATCTACCTACAACAATTTGTGTTGCATTTGGCAGATAGAAGAATTTTAAAATTAATATATAAATAAATGTGCGCTTATTTACTGGGGCTTAATTGCTCACCAAATTACAACAGAGTCCACTTGGCGAGGTACAAGATATGCAAACAAAAATCAAAACATAACATCTGCCAAACCAAGCAAGAAAAGTAAATCCAAATAAGAGAGAACAGCAAGAAACGGTGTATAAGAAACTCTGATAAATGCATGAGAAAAAAAGCAAGGAAACGTAGCCTGCAGATTCCACAAATAAGGAGGCCGAGAAGACTGACAGCCTTAAGGTCAGCCAGCAAGGACTAGTGTATAAAGCAGTCCCTCCCGTACCTAACCCCAGGACCATGAAAACTTGTAAAGGTCAGTCAGATAATATTAAAGTGCAATGTGCAGGGGAAGGCCAGATGTCTTGGACAATGCTTTGCTACTTTTGATGGCTGTGTGGTTATTAGAAAACTTGATAAGAAGTCATGGAAGGGGTCCTGGGCGTTGGATTTAGAGTGCCAGTTATCTGTTTTCCCCCTCTTACATGTGGCTGGGAATATCAGATAGAATGACAGGATCTCCTATAACAAATGCAACCAGGAAGTCACTCAAGCAGCTGTGGACAATCTCCAGTGGCAGGCAGGCCTAGCAGCAACTAACATCTGGATGAGCAGCTAAATCCCACCTCTTCTGGCAAGTAATATTGCCCCAGACAGTAGGCCAAGAAGAATAACAATAAGGTCCATGAACTAATTCCTGGGCAGATCTAGATACGGGCATGCCCACCCGATGTGCACACCAACATCTGTCATGAGGAAGGAATCTATCAGGTGTATAATATCAACGGCGTAACAACTTCGAACCATGGCTTCTCAGGAGGCCATGCATAGAGAAGCCCATTTAGGAATCTGGGAGTCAGAAATGTAATTGTCCTTACTTATTTCTCAGAAAATCTTTGATCATGGCCAACGTCTTCTGTCCACAAATACTTAAGTCTTTTCAGGGGGTTAATGAATTCCTCCATTAGCAATTGGTAGATGCTAGAAATTAGACCTAAAAGGAAGCAGCAAGCAGATTCTCTCATGGATTGGGAATACTGGAGTATTAGCTGTGGATCAGATTCCGGCCGTTTTTCCCTTGGCTAGAAGAGAGTTTGGATGCAGGACAATCATTTTCTCTGCTTATGCTGCAGGGCTATTCTCTCAGGCCTAAGACTGCCATCTCTCTGTGGCAGAACAGAACCTGTACTGCTATTCTTGGCCTCTTCCTTTATCATATAAATGAAGACAAAACTTATTTTAAGAGATACAGAAAGCTGAGTAAATGTCTGTCTCGGGAACAGCTTCTCTTGTAACAAACTTCAACAATTCTATGAAAGGAATCAGCTGAGCACAGTAATTCGTAGAGCGGGTAAGGATGCACGGAAGCGTTCGCCATATCGGCCAGTTTGTTTGCTGAACAATGACGTGAGGTCCTAGCTCATGCAATGAACGATATTCTGCCCCAGTTGCCACACTAGGGCCAGAGTGACCTCGTGAAGGGGAAGCCAGGTTCAGATGATGGAAGGAGCACCACTCGGTTACTGAATTGGACCATGTGATGTGGTAAAGGAAAGATTCTGAGCAGCAGACTTGCAGAAGGATGAACAGAAGACCCTCTGTGCCCATCGTACAATCTCTCGCTGTCACAAACATGCAAACTCTTCCTTAAACAGACTCCCCTCTGAGGTCAGTGAGGCAGGGAAAACAGAGATGTCGCTAGCCCAGAACCTGTCCTTGATGAGGGAGGAGGGAGAAAGTCCGGCGCTCACTCAGTCTTTTTCCACTGGGCACCAAGCCCCCAATGAATACCAACAACTCTTCAAGATCCCTTTCCCCCATGGGACAGAAATGAAGCAAACTGCAGAGTGATTCAGCGTTTCACCCTCCTCCTTCAAAAGCAGCAGAGCCAGGCCAGACCTAAACACTGGTCACTACTGCCCTGCCAGCACCCCATTTCACCACCCCCCGCAAGCCCAATAACCACCTGGCTCTTCCTTCTGCAGTATCTCCGGAGACCCTTTCTAAATACAGATCCTCTGCCAAATCTCAAGGGATCTCCAGTGCCTGAGGATGTGTAGAAACATCTGCCCGCAGCTTTACCAAACGTACTGGACACGTTTGGTAAATCCCCTGCCAGATTCAGTCTTGCCCCTTTGCTCACTGACCTGTTTCTCGCTTTCCACCTTGATGGATTCTGTCAATTCCTCAGTTGCATCCCCTTGCTAGGACCCTTCCGTTCTCCCTCAGCTTTTCCTCCTGTCTGCTGCACCAAGTGCAAACTTGTGCAAGGCTGTGACAGGGAGAAGCGGACGGGATGCACATTGAGGAGGCAGGGAGCAGAAGAGGAGCCAGAGATGGACACGCTGCCAGCAGCGGCAGGCTAGGAGGCAAAGGATAACATGCAGAGCGGCAAGAGGCAGGCGCAGAACAGGCAAGGCCCAAGACAGGCAGAGCCAGGGCAACAATGAACACACATGGACTGAGGCCAGCAAACACAGGGCAGATGGGAAGGATATTCCTCAGCTTAGCATCGGAACTAAAGCAGAAAGTGTAAACTAGAAGAAGGCTGAACTTGAACTGCAAAATGCACTCAAATTATACATCAGCAGTAAGAACCACCAACACTCAAATCTGAGCTCCTCAACCTCTTTCCCTTAGGGGCACTTTTGTTATTTGCAGTCAAAATATGCAATCTTCCCTTTCTGAAAGTTGGTGGCCATGGGGCACACATGCTAGGAACACCTCTGCTAGGCATGAAATAGCAGGCGCAGGTTTGAAAATACCAGGTACCTGCGCTGCTGTACCTGCGCAAGCCGCATGCTGGGAACATTGTGCCAATCTCAGGAAGGAAGCACTGGGAAAGGTGACCCCTGACCCCCCCCCCCAGTGTTTAAGCAATGGACAAAGAGATGGGGCAAAAGTGGTAGCAAGGCAGTAGCCCGGGAGGGAGGAGCTAAGGGCAGGCTGGAGGCCTGATGGGGGGTAGGGAGGAGAAGGGACCAGCAGCCGGGGGGGGGGGGGGGCAGAGAGCTGGAGGTGAGCTGATAAGGGGTGGGGATGGGGGCTGACTCCAGATTTGCAAGACAACCTCATCCTTCCTGGTTTTACTGCACTGACTGCAGGGATTTCTACTCCAAGGCCTCACAGACCAAGGGGTAAAACCATCCCGTCCTGAAAATCCAGAGCCAGCTGGGGACCCGAAAGATGTGGGATGGGTGGGTGAGGGCAGGGTGGGGTCTGGGGCTAGAGGAGGCAGGTTGACGGGGGGATGGGCAGGGCAGGTCCGGCTAACGTTACACAATGGAGAGAGGCAGATGATGCTCAGGACCCTGCTGGGGGGAGGGGCCCGGCCAAAACAAGCCCCGAATCGCCGGGGATGGAATAAAGGGAGCGCGGGAACCGCAGTCTCCATACCTGCGCCTTGGCAGGGCTCCAGGTTCCGGTCCCAGTCTCCTCTCTCCCGGTTCCGTCTCCTCCGCGCTCTCCCGGTGACTCCGCATTAGGACGGAGCCTGATGCGCGCGCCTGCAGCTGGCTCCGTGCGCGCTCCCGGACACCTCCTCCTGCTGCTAGAGCGCGCGCGCGCCGGCACACCCAGGCGCGCTCCCGGGGACTCCGGCAGGCGTCGGTCCCGGCGGGCGAAGCTCGGCTCATTGCCGCAGCTTAAGCTTCGGGGCAGCCGCGCAGGGATTGTGGCTGCCTGTGCGGTGATTGCACCAGCAGTGTACACTGTCTATAGTATGTGCAGGGTCAGTGTACACTGTGTGCAATGTGTTAGGTGCCAGTGTACACTGTGTATAGTGAGTGCAGGGTCAGTGTATACTGTGTGCAGCGTGTTAGGTGTCAGTGTATACTGTGTATAGTGAGTGCAGGGTCAGTGTATACTGTGTGCAATGTGTTAGGTGTCAGTGTACACTGTGTATAGTATGTGCAGGGTCAGTGTACACTGTGTATAGTGAGTGCAGGGTCAGTGTATACTGTGTGCAATGTGTTAGGTGTCAGTGTACACTGTGTATAGTATGTGCAGGGTCAGTGTATACTGTGTGCAATGTGTTAGGTGTCAGTGTACACTGTCTATAGTATGTGCAGGGTCAGTGTACACTGTGTGCAATGTGTTAGGTGCCAGTGTACACTGTGTATAGTGAGTGCAGGGTCAGTGTATACTGTGTGCAGCGTGTTAGGTGTCAGTGTATACTGTGTATAGTGAGTGCAGGGTCAGTGTATACTGTGTGCAATGTGTTAGGTGTCAGTGTACACTGTGTATAGTATGTGCAGGGTCAGTGTACACTGTGTATAGTGAGTGCAGGGTCAGTGTATACTGTGTGCAATGTGTTAGGTGTCAGTGTACACTGTGTATAGTATGTGCAGGGTCAGTGTATACTGTGTGCAATGTGTTAGGTGTCAGTGTACACTGTGTATAGTATGTGCAGGGTCAGTGTATACTGTGTGCAATGTGTTAGGTGTCAGTGTATACTGTGTATAGTGAGTGCAGGGTCAGTGTATACTGTGTGCAGTGTGTTAGGGGTCAGTGTACACTGTGTATAGTGAGTGCAGGGTCAGTGTATACTGTGTGCAATGTGTTAGGTGTCAGTGTACACTGTGTATAGTATGTGCAGGGTCAGTGTATACTGTGTGCAATGTGTTAGGTGTCAGTGTATACTGTGTATAGTGAGTGCAGGGTCAGTGTATACTGTGTGCAATGTGTTAGGTGTCAGTGTACACTGTGTATAGTATGTGCAGGGTCAGTGTATACTGTGTGCAATGTGTTAGGTGTCAGTGTACACTGTGTATAGTGAGTGCAGGGTCAGTGTATACTGTGTGCAATGTGTTAGGTGTCAGTGTACACTGTGTATAGTATGTGCAGGGTCAGTGTACACTGTGTATAGTGAGTGCAGGGTCAGTGTATACTGTGTGCAATGTGTTAGGTGTCAGTGTATACTGTGTATAGTATGTGCAGGGTCAGTGTATACTGTGTATAGTGAGTGCAGGGTCAGTGTATACTGTGTGCAATGTGTTAGGTGCCAGTGTACACTGTGTATAGTATGTGCAGGGTCAGTGTATACTGTGTGCAGTGTGTTAGGTGCCAGTGTACACTGTGTATAGTATGTGCAGGGTCAGTGTACACTGTGTATAGTGAGTGCAGGGTCAGTGTATACTGTGTGCAATGTGTTAGGTGTCAGTGTATACTGTGTATAGTATGTGCAGGGTCAGTGTATACTGTGTATAGTGAGTGCAGGGTCAGTGTATACTGTGTGCAATGTGTTAGGTGTCAGTGTATACTGTGTGCAGTATGTGCAGGGTCAGTGTATACTGTGTGCAATGTGTTAGGTGTCAGTGTATACTGTGTATAGTGAGTGCAGGGTCAGTGTATACTGTGTGCAATGTGTTAGGTGTCAGTGTACACTGTGTATAGTATGTGCAGGGTCAGTGTATACTGTGTGCAATGTGTTAGGTGTCAGTGTACACTGTGTATAGTATGTGCAGGGTCAGTGTATACTGTGTGCAATGTGTTAGGTGTCAGTGTATACTGTGTATAGTGAGTGCAGGGTCAGTGTATACTGTGTGCAGTGTGTTAGGGGTCAGTGTACACTGTGTATAGTGAGTGCAGGGTCAGTGTATACTGTGTGCAATGTGTTAGGTGTCAGTGTACACTGTGTATAGTATGTGCAGGGTCAGTGTATACTGTGTGCAATGTGTTAGGTGTCAGTGTATACTGTGTATAGTGAGTGCAGGGTCAGTGTATACTGTGTGCAATGTGTTAGGTGTCAGTGTACACTGTGTATAGTATGTGCAGGGTCAGTGTATACTGTGTGCAATGTGTTAGGTGTCAGTGTACACTGTGTATAGTGAGTGCAGGGTCAGTGTATACTGTGTGCAATGTGTTAGGTGTCAGTGTACACTGTGTATAGTATGTGCAGGGTCAGTGTACACTGTGTATAGTGAGTGCAGGGTCAGTGTATACTGTGTGCAATGTGTTAGGTGTCAGTGTATACTGTGTATAGTATGTGCAGGGTCAGTGTATACTGTGTATAGTGAGTGCAGGGTCAGTGTATACTGTGTGCAATGTGTTAGGTGCCAGTGTACACTGTGTATAGTATGTGCAGGGTCAGTGTATACTGTGTGCAGTGTGTTAGGTGCCAGTGTACACTGTGTATAGTATGTGCAGGGTCAGTGTACACTGTGTATAGTGAGTGCAGGGTCAGTGTATACTGTGTGCAATGTGTTAGGTGTCAGTGTATACTGTGTATAGTATGTGCAGGGTCAGTGTATACTGTGTATAGTGAGTGCAGGGTCAGTGTATACTGTGTGCAATGTGTTAGGTGTCAGTGTATACTGTGTGCAGTATGTGCAGGGTCAGTGTATACTGTGTGCAATGTGTTAGGTGTCAGTGTATACTGTGTATAGTGAGTGCAGGGTCAGTGTATACTGTGTGCAATGTGTTAGGTGTCAGTGTACACTGTGTATAGTATGTGCAGGGTCAGTGTATACTGTGTGCAATGTGTTAGGTGTCAGTGTACACTGTGTATAGTATGTGCAGGGTCAGTGTATACTGTGTGCAATGTGTTAGGTGTCAGTGTACACTGTGTATAGTATGTGCAGGGTCAGTGTATACTGTGTGCAATGTGTTAGGTGTCAGTGTACACTGTGTATAGTGAGTGCAGGGTCAGTGTATACTGTGTGCAATGTGTTAGGTGTCAGTGTACACTGTGTATAGTATGTGCAGGGTCAGTGTATACTGTGTGCAATGTGTTAGGTGTCAGTGTACACTGTGTATAGTATGTGCAGGGTCAGTGTATACTGTGTGCAATGTGTTAGGTGTCAGTGTACACTGTGTATAGTGAGTGCAGGGTCAGTGTATACTGTGTGCAATGTGTTAGGTGTCAGTGTACACTGTGTATAGTGAGTGCAGGGTCAGTGTATACTGTGTGCAATGTATTAGGTGTCAGTGTACACTGTGTATAGTATGTGCAGGGTCAGTGTATACTGTGTGCAATGTGTTAGGTGTCAGTGTACACTGTGTATAGTATGTGCAGGGTCAGTGTATACTGTGTGCAGTGTGTTAGGTGTCAGTGTATACTGTGTATAGTATGTGCAGGGTCAGTGTATACTGTGTGCAATGTGTTAGGTGTCAGTGTACACTGTGTATAGTATGTGCAGGGTCAGTGTATACTGTGTGCAATGTGTTAGGTGTCAGTGTACACTGTGTATAGTATGTGCAGGGTCAGTGTATACTGTGTATAGTATGTGCAGGGTCAGTGTATACTGTGTGCAGTGTGTTAGGTGTCAGTGTATACTGTGTACAGTATGTGCAGGGTCAGTGTATACTGTGTATAGTATGTGCAGGGTCAGTGTATACTGTGTGCAATGTGTTAGGTGTCAGTGTACACTGTGTATAGTATGTGCAGGGTCAGTGTATACTGTGTGCAATGTGTTAGGTGTCAGTGTACACTGTGTATAGTATGTGCAGGGTCAGTGTATACTGTGTGCAATGTGTTAGGTGTCAGTGTATACTGTGTATAGTATGTGCAGGGTCAGTGTATACTGTGTGCAATGTGTATAGTGAGTGCAGGGTCAGTGTATACTGTGTGCAATGTGTTAGGTGTCAGTGTATACTGTGTATAGTGAGTGCAGGGTCAGTGTATACTGTGTGCAATGTGTTAGGTGTCAGTGTATACTGTGTATAATGAGTGCAGGGTCAGTGTACACTGTGTGCAATGTGTTAGGTGTCAGTGTATACTGTGTATAATGAGTGCAGGGTCAGTGTACACTGTGTGCAATGTGTTAGGTGTCAGTGTATACTGTGTATAGTGAGTGCAGGGTCAGTGTATACTGTGTGCAATGTGTTAGGGGTCAGTGTATACTGTGTATAGTGAGTGCAGGGTCAGTGTATACTGTGTGCAATGTGTTAGGTGTCAGTGTACACTGTGTGCAGTATGTGCAGGGTCAGTGTACACTGTCTATAGTATGTGCAGGGTCAGTGTATACTGTGTGCAATGTGTTAGGTGTCAGTGTATACTGTGTATAGTGAGTGCAGGGTCAGTGTATACTGTGTGCAGTGTGTTAGGTGTCAGTGTATACTGTGTGCAGTATGTGCAGGGTCAGTGTATACTGTGTGCAGTGTGTTAGGTGTCAGTGTATACTGTGTATAGTATGTGCAGGGTCAGTGTATACTGTGTGCAGTATGTGCAGGGTCAGTGTATACTGTGTGCAATGTGTTAGGTGTCAGTGTATACTGTGTATAATGAGTGCAGGGTCAGTGTATACTGTGTGCAGCGTGTTAGGTGCCAGTGTATACTGTGTATAGTATGTGCAGGGTCAGTGTATACTGTGTGCAATGTGTTAGGTGTCAGTGTATACTGTGTATAGTGAGTGCAGGGTCAGTGTATACTGTGTGCAGCGTGTTAGGTGTCAGTGTATACTGTGTACAGTATGTGCAGGGTCAGAGTATACTGTGTGCAATGTGTCAGGTGTCAGTGTATACTGTGTATAGTATGTGCAGGGTCAGTGTACACTGTCTATAGTATGTGCAGGGTCAGTGTATACTGTGTGCAATGTGTTAGGTGTCAGTGTATACTGTGTATAGTGAGTGCAGGGTCAGTGTATACTGTGTGCAGTGTGTTAGGTGTCAGTGTATACTGTGTGCAGTATGTGCAGGGTCAGTGTATACTGTGTGCAATGTGTTAGGTGTCAGTGTATACTGTGTATAGAATGTGCAGGGTCAGTGTATACTGTGTGCAGTGTGTTAGGTGTCAGTTTATACTGTGTATAGTATGTGCAGGGTCAGTGTATACTGTGTGCAGTATGTGCAGGGTCAGTGTATACTGTGTGCAATGTGTTAGGTGTCAGTGTATACTGTGTATAGTGAGTGCAGGGTCAGTGTATACTGTGTGCAGCGTGTTAGGTGCCAGTGTATACTGTGTATAGTATGTGCAGGGTCAGTGTATACTGTGTGCAATGTGTTAGGGGTCAGTGTATACTGTGTATAGTGAGTGCAGGGTCAGTGTATACTGTGTGCAGCGTGTTAGGTGTCAGTGTATACTGTGTACAGTATGTGCAGGGTCAGTGTATACTGTGTGCAATGTGTTAGGTGTCAGTGTACACTGTCTATAGTATGTGCAGGGTCAGAGTATACTGTGTGCAATGTGTTAGGTGTCAGTGTATACTGTGTATAGTATGTGCAGGGTCAGTGTACACTGTCTATAGTATGTGCAGGGTCAGTGTATACTGTGTATAGTGAGTGCAGGGTCAGTGTATATTGTGTGCAGCGTGTTAGGTGTCAGTGTATACTGTGTATAGTATGTGCAGGGTCAGTGTATACTGTATGCAATGTGTTAGGTGTCAGTGTATACTGTGTATAGTGAGTGCAGGGTCAGTGTATACTGTGTGCAATGGGTTAGGTGTCAGTGTATACTGTGTATAGTGAGTGCAGGGTCAGTGGATAGTATGGTATATTCATATGCACTGACACCTAACACATTGCACACAGTATACACTGACACCTAACACACTGCACTCACTATACACAGTATACACTGACACGTAACACATTGTGCAGGGTCAGTGTATACTGTGTGCAATGTTAGGTGTCAGTGCATATGAATATACCATACTATCCACTGACCCTGCACATACTATACACAGTATACACTGACACCTAACCCATTGCACACAGTATACACTGACCCTGCACTCACTATACACAGTATACACTGACACCTAACCCATTGCACACAGTATACACTGACCCTGCACTCACTATACATAGTATACACTGACCCTGCACAATGTGTTAGGTGTCAGTGTATACTGTGTATAGTGAGTGCAGTGTGTTAGGTGTCAGTGTATACTGTGTACAGTGTATGCAGGATCAGTTTATACTGCAAACAGATAGGGTCACTGTATAGTGTGTGCAGGATCAGTGTATACTGTATACAATTAGTAGAGGCTTACTTTATACTGCCTGCAGTGTATGCAGAATCAGCATATACCTTACATCCATTTATCTCTCTTCTCTACCTCCATATCCATGTTAGTCTATCCATCATCTTCCTCTCATCACATTTAAGCATCTACCCATCTACCTTATATCCATTTAACCCTCTGTCTACCTCCATATTCACATCATCTATCCATCATCTCCAAGCCTCCAAAGTTCACCCTCCTTGTTGAATGTAACTTTGCCGCCTCCGTTCATATGTTTAATTTAATTTTGTTTCAGTTTTTTACCCTGTTTGATGTAAACCGATCTGATATGGTCATTACCATGAAGGTCGGTACAGAAAAGTGTTAAATAAATAAATACAATCATCTACCTCTCATAAGAAATTGCCATGCTGGGTCAGACCAAGGGTCCATCAAGCCCAGCATCCTGTTTCCAACAGAGGCCAAACCAGGCCACAAGAACCTGGCAATTACCCAAACACTAAGAAGATCCCATGCTACTGATGCAATTAATAGCAGTGATTATTCCCTAAGTATAATTGATTAATAGCCGTTAATGGACTTCTCCTCCAAGAACTTATCCAAACCTTTTTTAAACCCAGCTACACTAACTGCACTAACCACATTCTCTGGCAACAAATTCCAGAGTTTAATTGTGCGTTGAGTGAAAAAGAATTTTCTCCGTTTAGTCTTGAATGTGCTACTTGCTAACTTCATGGAATGCCCTAATATTTGAAAGTGTAAATAACTGTTCCCTGTACGTAGCAGGATCAGTCCAGACAGTAGGGTTATGTCTCCCTTCCAGCAGGTGGAGTCAGAGGCCAAAGATCTAAGCACCTCCCATATCCCAGGGAGCCTCCTGCGATCCTCCAGTATTCCTCTGACTCCAGCAGGTGAAGGAAGACATCCCCTGCGGTCCTGTTACTTTGCTCAGCTGAGTAAATTTACCTTTATTTGTAGTGAAGGGAGTTTTTGTCCCTGGCTGATCTTTGACTAGATCTTCTTACGTTTAAAAAAAATAAATAAATAAAATTTAGAATTAATTTGAAGCTGTGTCCATTGGCCTTGACACCCGGAAGACTTTTATTATTCCCGGGCAAAGAGGGGATTTACCGGTGGGCCGGTCCCTCCCCCTTTCAGTGCCAGAGAAAGACCTCTATCATATCCCCCCTCAGTCATCTCTTCTCCAAGCTGAACAGCCCTAACCTCTTCAGCCTTTCCTCATAGGGGAGCTGTTCCATCCCCTTTATCATTTTGGTTGCCCTTCTCTGTACCTTCTCCATCACAATTATATCTTTTTTGAGATGCGACGACCAGAATTGTACACAGTATTCAAGGTGCGGTCTCACCATGGAGCGATACAGAGGCATTATGACATTTTCCGTTTTATTAACCAATCCCTTCCTAATAATTCCCAACATTCTGTTTGCTTTTTTGACTGCTGCAGCACACTGAGCCGACGATTTCAAAGTATTATCCACTATGATGCCTAGATCTTTTTCCTGGGTGGTAGCTCCTAATATGGAACCTAACATCGTGTAACTACAGCAAGGGTTATTTTTCCCTATATGCATCACCTTGCACTTGTCCACATTAAATTTCATCTGCCATTTGAAACATAGAAACATAGAAACATAGAAATGACGGCAGAAGAAGACCAAACGGCCCATCCAGTCTGCCCAGCAAGCTTCACACTTTTTTTTTTCTCATACTTATCTGTTTCTTTTGGCTCTTAGTAACCTTTTGGTTCTATTTCCCTTCCACCCCCACCATTAATGTAGAGAGCAGTGTTGGAATTGCATCTAAGTGAAATATCTAGCTTAATTAGTAAGGGGTAGTAACCGCTGCAATAAGCAAGCTACACCCATGCTTATTTGTTTACCCAGACTATGTAATTCAGTCCTTGTTCATTGTCTGTATATAGATCCACTTTTCTTCATTCCCCTGCCGTTGAAGCAGAGAGCTATGCTGGATATGCGTGAAGTATCAGGCTTATTTGGTTTGGGGTAGTAACCGCCGTAACAAGCTACTCCCCGCTTTTTTGTGAATGCAAATTCTTCTTTCCACATTTCCTCTTGCCGTTGAAGCTTAGAGCAATGTTGGACTCTTAGTGCAATGTTGGAGTCGCATTAACCGTGTGTATGTTTATTGAATAAGGGTATTATCTCCAGGTATGATTTGGATGCCCAATCTTCCAGTCTTGCAAGGTCCTCCTGTAATGTATCACAATCCACTTGTGATTTAACTACTCTGAATAATTTTGTATCATCTGCAAATTTGATAAACCTCACTCGTCACATTCCTTTCCAGATCATTTATATGTATATTGAAAAGCACCGGTCCACAAGTACAGATCCCTGAGGCACTCCACTGTTTACCCTTTTCCACTGAGAAAATTGACCATTTAATCCTACTCTCTGTTTCCTGTCTTTTAACCAGTTTGTAATCCACGAAAGGACATCGCCTCCTATCCCATGACTTTTTAGTTTTCTTAGAAGCCTCTCATGAGGGACTTTGTCAAACGCCTTCTGAAAATCCAAATACACCACATCTACCAGTTCACCTTTATCCACATGTTTATTAACCCCTTCAAAAAAATGAAGCAGATTTGTTAGGCAGGACTTCCCTTGGGTAAATCCATGTTGACTATGTTCCATTAAATCATGTCTTTCTATATGCTCTACGATTTTGATCTTGAGAATATTTTCCACTATTTTTCCCGGCACTGAAGTCAGACTCACTGGTCTATAGTTACCTGGATCGCCCCTGGAGCCTTTTTTAAATATTGGGGTTACATTGGCCACCCTCCAGTCTTCAGGTACAATGGATGATTGTAATGATAGGTTACATCTTCCCCTCTACTTTATATCCATTTAACCCTCTGTCTACCTCCATATCCCCATGAGTCTATCCATCATCTTCCTCTCATCACATCTATTTATCCACCTCTCCATCTATCTAGAGGAGGAAAGGAATATGAAAGAGACATTCAAATACCTCAAAACAGAGCTTTCCAAAGTGTGTGTCGGGACACATTAGTGTGTCGCCTGTAGTGTGGAGGTGTGTCGCCCGGTCCACAGGGCCGGCGGAAGCAGGGAACTATAGCAGGAAGATCGGCGGGCAGTGGTGGAGCTTACATCACCACGGCCCGAAGAAAAGGGTCACGTTCACTCCTCCTCCTTCCTGCCTGTGCAGCCCTGGAAGAAAAACGTTGCCGGAGCTGCGTGGGCAGGAAGGAGGAGGAGCATCTGCTGCGTACAGAAGAAGAGCAGCATTAATGGGCCATTGCGGATCCCACGTCACGACGGCCCGAGAAGAGGAGGAAACCCGATAGCAGGGCCGCTGCGGATCCCACGTCGCAGCAGCCCGAGAAGAGGAGGAAACCCGATAGCAGGGCCGCTGCAGATCCCATGTCACGGCCAGGGAAGATCAGGGCCTCTGAAGAGCCCATCCTTCGGCAACCCGTGCAGAGGGACAGCATGTGCCAGTGAGAGCCTGTGCTTGAGCAAGAGACCATGTAGGAGTGAGAGAGCCTGTGTATGTGAGAGTGAGACAGCATGTGCACGAGAGAGACAGTATGTATGTATGTGTGAGAGTGAGAGCTGTGGATGTGTGAGATTGCATGTGAGTGAGAGCCTGTGTGTGTGAGAATGAGAACCTGATTGTGTGTTTGAGGGAAGACAGATGGAGAGAAAAGAAATAGAAAAAAAGACCCTGTAAAAGGAATTGGCAAAAAAACAAGAAAGGAAAGGTGGAAAAAAAAGCCTGTGACCAACCGATTAGAAAACTAAGATCAGACAGCAAAGGTAAAAAAATAAATTACTTTTTAGTGATTGGCACATGTAATCTTTGGGAATGTGCAAGAATAGCAGTTTCTCTATGCCGATCTCACAATGTACGAGATCAGCATGGAGGAAGTGGAAGCCTGCAAATATTTATTATGAGATAGGTTGTGTCATGAAACATTTTATTTATGTATATATTTAAGGAAACATACATAAATTGTTGAAATACATTTTGTTCGTTTAACCTTTAACTTCTGGTTTGCTGGTAGACTGAATTACTGTGTCACGAAATTATGTTTGTCTAAAAAGTGTGTCACCAACATGAAAAGTTTGGAAAGCTCTGCCTCAAAAGGTGGAAATAGAGAAACGCTGAAAGCAGTACACACAAAATCTTTATACAGCACTAAGCACATTATATGTATGTATGTTGTGGTTTGTTTATTGCACCTTTTAACTTGAATGTATAATCTAACAGTTTTTATTGTAGTCAAAGGTCAGATTAGAAAACATTGAACAATTAGCCATTATTATGAAACTATGTTACCGAGCTTATAAGGCACCTCCATTACCAATAATAGGAACAGATACACGTACAATGTACTATATGTGCCTCTATGTAAACCGTTGTGACGGTAATCTACTGAACGACGGTATAGAAAAGATTTTAAATAAATAAATAAAAAGCACATTTTGTTCAGCAGAAAGAATGCTCTAGAACAAAGGGGTCATATTATGAGATCCCAAGAGGCAGGAGTAATATCAGAAATTATTTCTTCACAGAAAGTGGGGTAGATGCATGGAGCAGTCTTCCAGAGGATGTGGTGGAGACAAAAACCATAAGAGAATTCAAGACAGGCCAGAATAAGGCCAGAATATCCCTAGTGGTGAGGAGATAGCCAGAGAGCCATTGGGGTCTACAGCATTGTGGAACCAAGAGCAAACCACTCAGGAGAAATCCTTACTGTCAGCAACCAACTTTACAATCAATCACTTTTCTGTTGCTTATGCCTCTAGTATTATAACAGGAGTGGACAGAAACTAGACATGTTCTGCAGTGTCCACAGCTTCCTGTGGCAGCTGAAGGTTAAATTCTGTGCTAAGAGTTAGACAATTCTGCTGCAATTACGTGGCACATTTGCACAAATGCACATAATAAATCATGCAAATTTATATTATATTTTATTTTTATAAAAGTTGTTTTCTTACTTGATTTTTGTCTCCAACAAATCAACAAATTACTACTACTACTACTATAGCACTACTCAACGTACACAGCACTGTACAAAAATTTAAGAAGTGTCGAGCTTGGTCAGACCAAGGTCCATCGAGCCCAGCGTCCTGTACCTAAGAACATAAGAAGTGCCAGGCTGGGTCAGACCAAGGTCCATCGAGCCCAGCATCCTGTACATAAGAACATAAGAAGTGCCAGGCTGGGTCAGACCAAGGTCCATCGAGCCCAGCGTCCTGTACCTAAGAACATAAGAAGTGCCAGGCTGGGTCAGACCAAGGTCCATCGAGCCCAGCGTCCTGTACATAAGAACATAAGAAGTGCCAGGCTGGGTCAGACCAAGGTCCATCGAGCCCAGCGTCCTGTACATAAGAACATAAGAAGTGCCAGGCTGGGTCAGAGCAAGGTCCATCGAGCCCTGCATCCTGTACCTAAGAACATAAGAAGTGCCAGGCTGGGTCAGACCAAGGTCCATCGAGCCCAGCGTCCTGTACATAAGAACATAAGAAGTGCCAGGCTGGGTCAGACCAAGGTCCATCGAGCCCTGCATCCTGTACCTAAGAACATAAGAAGTGCCAGGCTGGGTCAGACCAAGGTCCATCGAGCCCAGCGTCCTGTACCTAAGAACATAAGAAGTGCCAGGCTGGGTCAGACCAAGGTCCATCGAGCCCAGCGTCCTGTACATAAGAACATAAGAAGTGCCAGACTGGGTCACACCAAGGTCCATCGAGCCCAGCGTCCTGTACCTAAGAACATAAGAAGTGCCAGGCTGGGTCAGACCAAGGTCCATCGAGCCCAGCGTCCTGTACATAAGAACATAAGAAGTGCCAGGCTGGGTCAGACCAAGGTCCATCGAGCCCAGCGTCCTGTACATAAGAACATAAGAAGTGCCAGGCTGGGTCAGAGCAAGGTCCATCGAGCCCTGCATCCTGTACCTAAGAACATAAGAAGTGCCAGGCTGGGTCAGACCAAGGTCCATCGAGCCCAGCGTCCTGTACATAAGAACATAAGAAGTGCCAGGCTGGGTCAGACCAAGGTCCATCGAGCCCTGCATCCTGTACCTAAGAACATAAGAAGTGCCAGGCTGGGTCAGACCAAGGTCCATCGAGCCCAGCGTCCTGTACCTAAGAACATAAGAAGTGCCAGGCTGGGTCAGACCAAGGTCCATCGAGCCCAGCGTCCTGTACATAAGAACATAAGAAGTGCCAGGCTGGGTCACACCAAGGTCCATCGAGCCCAGCGTCCTGTACATAAGAACATAAGAAGTGCCAGGCTGGGTCAGACCAAGGTCCATCGAGCCCTGCATCCTGTACATAAGAACATAAGAAGGGCCAGGCTGGGTCAGAGCAAGGTCCATCGAGCCCAGCATCCTGTACATAAGAACATAAGAAGTGCCAGGCTGGGTCAGACCAAGGTCCATCGAGCCCAGCGTCCTGTACATAAGAACATAAGAAGTGCCAGGCTGGGTCAGACCAAGGTCCATCGAGCCCAGCGTCCTGTACATAAGAACATAAGAAGTGCCAGGCTGGGTCAGACCAAGGTCCATCGAGCCCAGCGTCCTGTACATAAGAACATAAGAAGTGCCAGGCTGGGTCAGACCAAGGTCCATCGAGCCCAGCGTCCTGTACCTAAGAACATAAGAAGTGCCAGACTGGATCAGACCAAGGTCCATCCAACCCCACACCTCAGTCACATACAGACCCTTACCCAGTACAGAATAAGGGAAGCAGAAATACCGCCCCTCAGTCACACACGGACCCTTACCCAATACAGAATAAGGGAAGCAGAAATACCGCCCCTCAGTCACACACGGACCCTTACCCAATACAGAATAAGGGAAGCAGAAATATCGCACCCCAGTCACACAGGGACCCTTACCCAATACAGAATAAGGGACCATGTATTAGAAACAGAAATAGAAAGCCTGAAAAACCAGACTCTGAATAGTGGAATTGTAAAGAAGGAACAAACTACAAAAATATAAGAAATGTGCTCTTTCAAAATTGGCAGATTCCAATTAAAACTCAATTTTTTTTTACCTTTGTTGTCTGATCTTTTTATTTTTCTAATTGGTTGTCCTGGTCTTTTTTTCACTTTTATCTTGGTCTTTTCCTAATTCTTTTTCAGGGTCTCTCTTCTCTCTCCTTCCCTTCTGCCCTCAAATACACACAGGCTCATGCGTCTTTCAAAGACTCCCTCACACGCACAAAAACTCATGCTCACATGTTCTCTCTCCCATACACACCCCTAAGCTCTCACTTTCATATTCCTCCCTGCCACACTCACACACAAGCTTTCACTCTCACATGCTCTTCCCCCACCCCCCCACCCAATGTTTCCATTCTCCTCACACGTAGGCACCTATTCTCTCTCTCTCATACACACACACACGCTCCCATTCACATAAATACAAACACATACTGTTACGGTTGTGGACCCTTAGTCCGGAGTGAGAGATGATAATCACCGAGTAACAACCCCAATGAACTCGTCTCCGGGAGGTGGTACAGGAGAGTGGCACTACCCGGTATAGGTTCCGCGGATCAAGCAGTTCAGCCCTCCGAGGAGCAGATAGCCTATGAACGCCGGTGAGCCCCTGAGGAGCGGGTACTCAAGGCGTTCACCCACTAGAACCGGATTAGCAAGATGAGATGAAGTCCAGGCAGAAGATCCAGGGCAGGCAGCAAAGGTGCAGAGACGAAGAACAAGCCTAGGTCAAGACGGGCAGCAGACAAGCAAATGAGGGACGATCCGAGGTCAAACCAGGAGACAAGACAAGAACCACCAGATGAGGCAGGAACAGCCAGGAAGCAACAGAGGAACCCTGTTACAAGGCAATTCCCTGGTTCCACAGTGGGGTTTAAATACCCCTGGATGATGACATCATCTTCCGGGGCCGGGCTGGTTTTCGCGCCACGGTCCCTTTAAGAGGTGGGGCCTCCCGTGCGCTTCAAAGGAGGCCCTGATGCTGGCTGGAGAGAGGCCGGGGGAGCCGCGCAGCGGACTGTGCGAGGCCTGCCGCGTTGGGGGGGCTGCCGCGCCGAAGAGCCATCGGAGGTAGGAGGACCTGGCAGAGGGCTGCCGCGGCCAGGCGCCGCAACACACACACACACAGTCAGGCTCCTATTATCACACACTCCCACAGGCTCCCATTCTCCCACACCTACACGCACACAAACCCAGCCTCCCTTTCTCAGGCACATACACAAGCTCCCATTCTCTCTCTCTTACACACACACCTAGGCTCTCGCTTTCACACACACACAAAACCAGGCTCCCATTCTCACACACACAGGCTCCCACTCTCACGCACGCCCTCAGGGGGCCATTCAGCCACCACCAAACCCCTTCTTACTGCAGGATGGGATCCCATGGTGGTCTTACTTCAGCAGGCCCTCTCCTTCTTCGGCCACTGTGGGTATGGGATCTGCAGTGGCCAGTGTTCAGTCTTCTTCTGGTACAGCAGCCCTGATTGGATGATTCTGAGTTCAAAGTGGGTGGGCCATGACCCACCGAAGCCCACCCATGGCTACATTACTGGGGAGAGGTAAGAAGAGAACCAGAGGAGAACAGAGTCCCAAAATCCAAAATGAGGACAGAGTATCAAGCAGTAGATGATGATGATCAGTAGTGTCAAAAGCAGCAAATAGGCTAAGGAGGTTAAAGATTAAATAAAGGCCTTTGGTTTTAGCCAAAAACATGTCAATGGAGTCTTTGGCAAGGGTTGTTTCTGTGGAATGTAGAGGGCAAAAACCAGACTGGAGTGGATCGAGAATGACTTGAAACGAAAGGAAGTCAAGACAGCTGAGGTGAACAGCACATTCAAGTCATTTGGAAGCAAAAGGGAGGAGGAAGAATGGATGATAGTTAGCAGGGTAAGTAGGGTCAATGAGGGGTTTTGATCACAGCACATATGAAGGCAGTAGGAACTGAATGTCAGTGGAAAGCAATAGACTAAGGATGTGACATATGGAAGGGATGACTGCAGGGGAAACAGCTGAAAAGCTGGGTGGGAATGTGCTCAGAGGAACAAACAGGAAATTTGGAGGAGGGAAGATGGGCATTTTACTCCAGTGTGGTTTCAGAAAAGGAGGAGGGGAGGGGGCCAGGGGAATGGTATAGGAATGAAGAGGGGAAAGGAAGGTAGAGGTGACCTGGTTGAAAAATCAAGAACTGTTGTAAATAGTAGCAAATCACCAGGACCTGATGGTATTCATACTAGAGCTCTAAAATAACTCAAATATGAAATTTCAGATCTGCTACTGGTAATCTGTTAGCTATTATTCAGATATGCCTCTACATTTAAGGGCTGGAGAGTAGCAAATATAACACCGATTTTCAAAAAGGGCTTCAGGAGTAACCCAGTGAGCCTAATGTCTGTGCTGGATAAAATGGTGGAAGCTATTGCTAAGAACAAAATTACTAAACATATGGATAAACATGATGTAATAGGGAAGAGCCAGCATAGATTTAGGAATGGGAGGTTGTGCTTTCCTAATGTATCAGAATTCTTTGAAGGTGTGTGGATAAAAGATGAGCTGATTGATATAGTGTATTTGGATTTTCTGAAGTCATTTAATAAAGTTCCTCATGAGAGACTGCTCAGAAAAAGAAAAAAAGTCATAAGATAGGATGTGATGTCTTACTGTGGACTGGTAACTGGTTACAAGATAGGAAACAAATGAGGGAGTTAACTTATCCTTTAATGAGCTGGAAAAGGGAACAAAGAAAGTGATCAAACAAAATGATTCAGAGTAGTTAAAATACAAGCAGACTGTAAAGCACTATGAAAGGAACTTGCAAGACTGGAGAATGACCGATGAAATTTAATGTGGACAAGAGTAAAGTAATGCATGTAGCAGTGAGCGGACACTAAAATCCTCAGCTCAGAGTAGGATGGGCAGACAAAGAAGCAAATAAAATGTTAGGAAGGATCAGAAAAGGATGGAGACAAAAAGAATATCCTAATGCCTCCATGCAGTGACTGCACCTTGAGTACTGTGTGCAGTTCTGGTTGCCCCATCACAGAAAAGAGATAGCAGAATTAGAAAAACGGCAGAGGAGGACGACAAAAACGGGGATGGAAGGGCTCCCTGTGATGAGAGCTTCACAGGTTAGAGCTCTTCAGCTTGGAGAAGAGGTGACTTGGTAGCTGGAGTGGTAGGTGGCTGGATAACAGCCAGAGGAAACAGGATGCAACTCTGGCTGTTCCTTATCCCTAGCTCACACTTTGCACGTGCCCCCATGATTTCTGTTTTACACTTTTTATGTGCCCCTGTGATCACTGGCTCACACTTTTTATGTGCCCCCATAATCCCCAGTTTACACTTTTTACATGTCCCCCGTAATCCCTGGATCACACTTTTCACGTGCCCCCATGATCCCTGGATCACACTTTTCACGTGCCCCCCGTAATCCCTGGATCACACTTTTCACGTGCCCCCGTGATCCCTGGATCACACTTTTCACGTGCCCGTGATCCCTGAATCACAGTTTTTACATGCGCCCATGATCCCTGGATCACAGTTTTTACATGCGCCCATGATCCCTGGATCACACTTTTCACGTGCCCCCTGGACCAGACTTTTCACGTGACCCCTGGATCACACTTTTCACGTGCCCCTGTGACCCCTGAATCATAGTTTTTACATGCCCCCATAATCCCCGTATTACCCATTTTACGTGTCCCCCATGATCCCTGGATCACACTTTTCACGTGCCCCCGTGATCCCTGGATCACACTTTTCACGTGCCCCCCGTAATCCCTGGATCACACTTTTCACGTGCCCCCGTAATCCCTGGATCACACTTTTTACGTGCTGTTAATGTCTCTGACAAATCCTTTTCTTTTTCCTTCTTATCAGGAAACAGGCCAGGTCCATTGTAATCTCAAAGAGGTCAAAAGGACATTGTGATGTCATCGAGCATTTTAAAATCTGCCCTACCATTGGTTAGTAGTCATAACCATATGCACATTTCCGTACCATAGAAGGAAACAGCCCTAAGGATGTTCACACACCTCATTTTTCCTAGGTCTCCATCTCTTTATTTAATCTGACATCACAAGATCTTCTACCTATGGCTGTGCTGCCATCTTCTGGTCAAAGCAGAAAATGATCCTACGAGTCCTCACAATGTAAATCCGACTTTAGGCGTGAGGAATTCTTATTTTATTTATTTAGTTATTTAAATATGATCACATGCACATCCTTATAGAGAAAACAAATCCACCAATAAGCAGTCCATTATTGTCATATAAGTTACAATTTACATTTCAATAAAAAACTACACCCCCTCATCCATCTTCCACCCATTATCTTCTCACTTCTCCCCATAATTCCACCCTCTCACCTCCCCCACCCCATCCATCTCACCTCTCCTTCATGTACATCACCACCTTCACACCATAAGGTCAGGCGGAGGATCCATCAAGCCCAGCATCTTGTTTCCAACAGTGACCAATCCAAGTCACAAGTATCTGGCAAGTACCCAAACATTAAATAGATCCCATGTTACTGATGCCAGTAATAGCAGTGGCTATTCCCTAAATCAACTTGAATAATAGCAGTTTATGGACTTCTTCTCTAGGAACTTGTCCAATCCTTTTTTAAACCCAGCTACACTATCTGCATTAACCACATCCTCCAATAACAAATTCCATAGCTTAATTGTGCATTGGGTAAAAAATAATTTTATCCAATTAGTTTTGAAATGTGCTACTTGCTAACTTCATGGAGTGCCGTCCAGTCCTTGTATCATCTGAAAGAGTAAATAACGGATTCTCATTTACCTGTAATAGACCTCGCATGAATTTATTGACCTCTATCATATCCCCCCTCTCCAAGCTGAACAGCCCTAACCTCTTTAACCTTTCCTCATAGTGAAATGCCCCTGATCATTTTGATTGCCCTTCTCTGTATTTTCTCCAGTGCAGCTATATCCTTTTTGAAATGTAGCAATCAGAATTGCACACAGTATTCAAGGTGCGTTCTCACCATTTTATTCTCCATTCCCTTCCTAATAATTCCTAACATTCTGTTTGCTTTTTTGACTGCTGCAGCACACTGAGCCGACAATTTCAATGTGTTATCCACTATGATGCCTAGATCTTTTTCCTAGGAAAAATAACCCATGCTATAATTACACAATATTAGGTTCCTAATATGGAACCTAATATTGGGTATTAGGTTCCTAATATGGAACCTAATAGTGTAACAATGCATGGGTTATTTTTCCCTATATGCATTACCTTGCACTTATCCACATTAAATTTCATCTGCCATTTGGATGCCCAATCTTCCAGTCTCACAAGGTCCTCCTGCAATTTAACTTCCAATCCAAATCATATTTAGATGGCAATTTTAGAAGTTTTATTTCTATTATAAATAATTACTGTCTTTAGTGATTTTTATTTATGAGAAATTGTAATTTTTTCCTTTCTCTTTATGTTAATTGATGCATAGAATGTGAACCGTAGAGATGGACTTTTGTCTAATCAACGGTATATAAAAACTGTTTAAATAAATAACAAATAAACAAATAAATAAAAAACAAACTCTAAAATCTAGTACTTCTGCTTACCACTTCCTTAATACAAAACCTAACTGAGTTTATGAACTTCCAAAAGCTTCCTTCACTAACCCGATGGAGAGAGAATAACCCTCGAAAGCTTATTTCAGATATATTGTTAGTCCAATAAAAAATCTCACGTACAGCTTGGTTGTTGACCCTTAATTCAGAAACCAAAGAGCCACAATTTCAGTTTCTTTCGAAAGGACAAATAATTTAATTCTAGTCACCGGTCCAATGGCATCGAGTTCCAGAACCACTGAACGCCCTCTGCTGATTAACTTGAGCAGCACTGGCCTGTTGTGGTGTGTAATCTACCAGATCGATACACTCTAAACTCCACATAAGAGCCCTGAACACAATTCTGTTTCGATTGATAATCCATGCAACTTAAATAAAAGAGGCCTTGCATAAATCAGACCACTTTTCTTCAAGCAATAATCTTGCAGCAGTATTTTGCAGAATCTGAGCTCCCTTTTTAGTAGTTCCTGTAAAAGTGCCTACCTGTTACCAAACACTGAATGCTAGTAACCAGATCTTGCATTTGTAACATGGGAATAACCAATGAATCATATGGAGGTTGGCACTAATTTGGATAATGCAAAGTCTAAGACGACATCCAAATTCCTTGCCACCACCTTAGAGCATAGTACCACATTCTGAATGTAAGGACATTGCATACCTCAAGATCTCTCCCCACCTACTTGTCCAGGATACATCGGGTTTTTTCTGGATTTAATTTTAATTTATTTAAATTAAGCTGAGAAGCCACAACTGCC
This sequence comes from Rhinatrema bivittatum, assembly GCF_901001135.1. NCBI lineage: Eukaryota > Metazoa > Chordata > Amphibia > Gymnophiona > Rhinatrematidae > Rhinatrema > Rhinatrema bivittatum. The sequence continues at coordinate 3,752,193 of NC_042626.1, read as the reverse complement.
AAACACTTTATTCAAATTGGCTACTGCCAAGTCATGACTCCACTTCACTGTAACTTGCAGCTGCATATCATTTGCATATAGATGGGAATCAATCCCAGACTTCTCAGTAATGGAAATAAGAAGGCTCAAATAAACATTAACAAGCAAGCACCAAGTCTACTTCTGAAGAGCTATTACATTTTTTCCCAACAAATAGATCGGGATGGCCAACTCCGGTCCTCAAGATCCACAAATAGGCTTGGTTTTCAGGATATCCACAATGAATATGCATGAGCTAGATTTACATGCACATCCTTCATTGTATGCAAATAGATCTCATACATATTCATTGTGGATTTCGTGAAAAGCAGACCTGCTTGTGGCTCTTGAGGACCAGAATTAGTCACCCCGAAACTGATTGCATCCTGGCCACCAGGAATGACCAAATGATCCCTTCCAATCTTAACAGCAGCAAATGATGATCCCTGTTTCAAGAGCTGCACAGACAGGTCCAGAAACACCAATATGGCCTACAGCCCCCAAACACCATTTCTCATAGAGATCAGGCCTGGGGCTCCTGACACACATCCTGCAATGATTTCTTGCAACAGTTCAACATCTTCACCTAGATTACTGAACCTGAACAGGTTAGAGTGCGGACAATACAGGAGAGGGCAACCAAAATGGTGCCAGGTCAACACCAACATCCCTGTGAGAAGAGATTTAAGGATCTGCACACGAGTGCCCTACGCAGTGGTTCTCAACCTGTTCCTCAAGGACTGCCTGGCCATTTGGGTTTTCAGGATATCCACAATGAATATGCATGAGTTATATTTGCATGAACTTCATTGAATGTGGACAGGAGAGACAGGAAGATATGATAGAGATGAGCTTCTTTCAGTGGAAGGGAAGTCCTAGAACAAGGAGTTATTTCATGTATTCAATTTGATAAGTCTCTCTCCAAAAATGCATCAACGTGAGGAAGAAACTTTAATGAATACAATGAGAATGCAATGAGGCTCCAAAGGGGAAGACGAGGAAACGTTTTCACAGAAAGGGTAAATAACAGCTGCACCCCAATCAGGATTTTATTTATAAACCTCTTTCAGTCATCTCTTTTCCAAGCTAAAGAAACATAGAACATGATGGAAGCTAAAGTCCACATCAGCTGGTTTGTAGCCCCTTCCAGGTTGTCCTTGTCTCCATACCATGCACCCAGCACCCTCTCTGAAAGAAGTAGTTCCTGAGCCTGCCCCGTTCACCTGCGTCTGGTACATCCCTTCCCATTCTCCCTTTCTTCATAATGTTATTTCTTAATGTAGAATCACCCTTTGTGTAAGATAGTAACGATGGCAGATAAAGACCAAAACGGTCCTCTCAGTGTGCTTAGCAAGTGCTGCCCCGGGCAGGTTACCCCCTTTCTTCCTCTCCATCCTCGAGCCTCGTCTAGGGAGCCTTTCTGCCTATCCCACGCTCTTTTGAATTCTGTTCTTGTCGTCACCACCTCTTCCTGGAGGGCATTCCAGGCATCCACCACCCTCTCTGAGAAGAAATACTTCCCCAACGTTGGTCCTGAGCTGCCCTCCCCTGGCGTTTCATATCTTCAGCCTCAGTTCTACAGCTTCCTTTCCTTCTTTTGCATCGTTTTTACCTTTGAAGGTATTTGAAAGTCTGTATCATATCTGCCCTGTCCCTCCTCGATCGTACAACCTCTTCTCAGCATGCACCACTCTGAGCTGAGACAAGGGACCGCGCATGCTCTCTGTCGCAGTCCCCGAGCGTGCGACACTCTTCCTGGGACCTTACGGCAGATGAATGCACTAAGACTTCCAGAGCTTTGCTAAAAACTCTACTCCTTAAACAGGACTTTCAGCAACAGCTTGAGATGTGGCAGAAATACGGTCCTTGTTTTTTAGTGATAGCAATGCCTTGTGTTATTGTCACCTTTCTCTTTTTATTATTATGAATGTCTATGTTGTACATCGCTTAGTGCGCTGGCTTCATCCAAATAACAAACTAAACTCTCCTCCAGGATATGCATCTTCAGGTCTTGCGGTGCAGACCCCTGAGAAGAGACTGAAGACCTACATGAAATAAACATTCATGGCAGGGATTTTTCGTTTCCTGTGACTCTGACCATTGCGGACCTCCCTGGCAGGGTCACTCTGCGAGCTCCCCTCGGATAGGAAGCACAGGGGACAGAGCACCATACATCAGAGAGGCAGGGGTACAACCATCACCACATGCAGTTTGGGCTTGCTTAGGACAGAAATGAGAAGAGCGTTGAGAGGTCATGTGGAAGACATAGGTGGGGGCAGGGTTGCATTAGGGAATGTATCACACATGGGCGATTTTGGTCTGTTTCTATGTTAGTGCAAGCCTTAATTGCTTTGATATCTGATTATAGCACCATGGAGGCGGCTGCCATTGTAGGCAGAATCTGGAAACTGCCCCCCTTGCTTCTCTGAAGCACACGTCTGTGACGCCACCCCTCAGCGACAGCAGAAGACACCCAGCCAGGCGGCAGAAACGGTGATGTGGCTCAGCCCCAGTAGACAGCAGTATAGGACCAGGGTCTGGCAGCCTCTCGCAGGCTTCCCAGCTCAGCACAGATGAGCCCTGCCACTGCAGAGCTGAGAGAGGCTGCAGCATCAGAGAAAGGAGAGAGTGGGGCTCACTAACCAGGGAGGAGAGCAAACGTGCCCTCCTCACCAGCGGTGCTGAATATCCACCCCCAGCCCAGGTCCCTCAGAATCATTTGTGCCCTAACAAGATTCCCCTCATCTGAAAACTATTCCCTTCTCAGGACAGTTTCTTTTTCTGTAATTCTTTCACAGGAAGAAGCCCTCTTAGAAGAAAAGGGGAATCATTGGCTGCCAGCTGCTTTCCAGGTAATCATTTCTCCATGCCAGAACCCTAAAAAGGTGGAAGAGCGTCCACACCCCCAGGGGACTGAGGCCCCAGCAGTCCGTGTGCTTTTACTTCCGTTTATACCCGGTTTGCAGGTGATTAGAAGGACCCTAACCTGTACAGAACAATCAACCACTTTAACACAATCACCAGACAGGGAGCTGGGGATCGCTGGCCCTGATTCCTGGTGCTCTCCTTGCTGAAGCACAACCTTAAGTGGCCCATGTGATGAAACATTTAGGCACAGAAATTATGCATTCAGTGCTGAAAATCAGTGCAAAGCATCTAACTTTTTCCCTACCTAACTCTGCTCCTGCAACCACCCACTTCTTAGGATCCTGATATAAGGCGGTGCCCTCAACATGACAGAGCTCTCATTAGTCCTGGCCTGCCTGCAACGCTAAGGCAGAGCACCACTGCCCACTGGGAGGGTACAAGGAGGCTCTGCCAGGAGATCTGGAGTCCTCGCTCCACAGAGAGGCTCCTGGAAGTCCAGGGTCCTCAGGTAGCAGAGGGAAGCAGCCTGCCTGGGAAAGAGGATTTCCCTGGAGAGTACACTGGGAGGTAGCAGAGGAAGGGCAGCCTGCCCGGGACAGAGGTTTTCCCTGGAGAGTACACTGGGAGGTAGCAGAGGAAGGGCAGCCTGCCCGGGACAGAGGGTTTCCCTGGAGAGTACACTGGGAGGTAGCAGAGGAAGGGCAGCCTGCCCGGGACAGAGGGTTTCCCTGGAGAGTACACTGGGAGGTAGCAGAGGAAGGGCAGCCTGCCCGGGACAGAGGGTTTCCCTGGAGAGTACACTGGGAGGTAGCAGAGGAAGGGCAGCCTGCCCGGGACAGAGGGTTTCCCTGGAGAGTACACTGGGAGGTAGCAGAGGAAGGGCAGCCTGCCGGGACAGAGGGTTTCCCTGGAGAGTACACTGGGAGGTAGCAGAGGAAGGGCAGCCTGCCCGGGACAGAGGGTTTCCCTGGAGAGTACACTGGGAGGTAGCAGAGGAAGGGCAGCCTGACCGGGACAGAGGGTTTCCCTGGAGAGTACACTGGGAGGTAGCAGAGGAAGGGCAGCCTGCCCGGGACAGAGGTTTCCCTGGAGAGTACACTGGGAGGGTAGCAGAGGAAGGGCAGCCTGCCCGGGACAGAGGGTTTCCCTGGAGAGTACACTGGGAGGTAGCAGAGGAAGGGCAGCCTGCCCGGGACAGAGGGTTTCCCTGGAGAGTACACTGGGAGGTAGCAGAGGAAGGGCAGCCTGCCCGGGACAGAGGGTTTCCCTGGAGAGTACACTGGGAGGTAGCAGAGGAAGGGCAGCCTGCCCGGGACAGAGGGTTTCCCTGGAGAGTACACTGGGAGGTAGCAGAGGAAGGGCAGCCTGCCCGGGACAGAGGGTTTCCCTGGAGAGTACACTGGGAGGTAGCAGAGGAAGGGCAGCCTGCCCGGGACAGAGGGTTTCCCTGGAGAGTACACTGGGAGGTAGCAGAGGAAGGGCAGCCTGCCCGGGAAGGTTCACCAGAGACACCAGAGAGAGAGAGAGAGAGAGAAGGACCGTGCAGGCAACGATTACAGCACCATCCAAAAGAGAGGGATCTGGTTTAAGCTGTTTATTTTGGGGACTTTTGGACAGATTTCCTGTTGAAGCAGTGTTCAGAAGTAGCACCCAGTCAGCAGTAAAGACTTTTTATTGTGAACAGGACCTGGGAGTGCAGAGTGGAAGCTCAGAGAGAACAACATCTGAAGGAACGTGAAAAAAAATGGCTTTCCCCCCCTGTACAACTTTGCATGCCCCCATGCCCAAGAGCTGACCAGGACAGGGCTGCACTAAATTCAGGCACTCAGCCTCACTCCCAAAATCAGAAACCTAAACCCTTTGCAAATTGATCTATTAACTCTTTTCTGAAAACTGCATTTGTAAATGACCTTAGAGTAAAGGTAGATAAAGTGAGGGACCAACAGGCTTTCCTTAATCTTTCTTCACATACAGTCTAAGCTCTCTGTGCAGGTTTCCTCTCTCACTGTCTGTATTGCACAGGGCTGTGTACACAGACATAAGAATGACAATGTCTTCTTCTAGATACAGAAACCGGGCTGCAGGTCTCTGCTGCTCCCAGGCACAGGAGAGGGAGTGTCCTGCCGACTCCTTCCCTGCAGCAGCCAAGCTGCTGGGATGACAGGCTCTTGGCAGCCCTGGAATCTCCCTTCTTCTTGCATTTGAATCAAAGACCCTGTCCAAGTTCCAAGGGCTGCAGACTTTCAAGGTTAATTACTGCTGCAGAGTGGGCCTCAGCCTCTCTCTAGTGCCAGAGGAGGACGGGCATGCACAGAGAAAGCCAGAATGCACGGCTCGGCTCAGGCAATACGTACACGCTCACTGCCAGAGCCCAGGGCTGGCAAAGTGAGCGATGGCCTAGAGTGCCAGACCTTCATGGGGGTGGGTGGTAAAATAGTGGGAGGAGGCCCAGGGCTGTCAGCAAGCCCCCATCTCACGTAGGAGGAGATCTGGAGCTCTTGGTGGAGTCCATCCCCCCCCACCCCCACCCCTCGCAGCTGCTGCCAGTAGGGAAGTCTGGGGCGGGCGGGCGGAAAGCAAAAGGTTGCCTAAGGCAGTGATTTTCAACCAGTGTGCCGCGGTACACTAGTGTGCCGCGACACATGGTCGGGTGTGCCGCGGGGAAAGTTCCCCAAACTATAGTGCCCCCTGTGTTTTGTTCCCCTACGATGTGCAGTCACGCTTCCTACAGTGTAGGAGCCGTGTACAGTAACACATGCGCAAGCTTTGAACGCTCGCGCGACTTAATGACATCACCGAGCTGGTACTTGTACTCTGGCCTCATGACCATAGTATTTCTCATTGTACCCCTTTATATTGCAGTATATGCTTGGCAGAGGTCCTTTAAGTGTGGCAGATAATGTAATACTCTTCTATTTTAGTGTGTGGCTGCGCACACTATCTCAGCAGTGATGGAGAAGTATTTGAGAATGGAAAAGGCAAATGCCGAACAGGACCCTGGACACAATTCTGACCTAGATGAAGGCCCTAGTATGAGAGGTCGACAAAAGAAAAAAGACAAGACGGTGAGCTCAAGGCAATACAGTGAAAGCTATCTTTCATTTGGATTTACTTTCACTGGGGATGCGACAGCACCAACACCACTGTGCTTGGTGTGTGGTGAGAAGCTATCCAATAGCGCCATGGTGCCAAGCAAGCTTAAACGCCATCTCCAAACGAAACACTCTTCCGTTCAAAACAAGCCGATGGAGTATTTTGTACGCTTACGTACAAACAATGAGAAAGAAGCAACTTTTTTGAGAAAAGCACACAGGTAAATGAGAGAGCCCTCAAAGCTAGCTACCTTGTTGCTGAACTCATAGCTAAATCAAAAAAGTCTCACACTGTGGCAGAAACATTAATACTACCAGCTTGTAAAGCTATTGTAAATGAGATGCTTGGCCCTGACGTGGCCAAAGAGATAGCTAAAGTGCCTCTCTCTGATAACACAATTTCCAGACGGATTGATGACATGTCTGCTGACATTGAAACAGTTGTTTTGGAAAAGGTGCGCATCAGTAAGAAATTTGCCTTGCAACTTGATGAGTCGACGGATATCAGTGGACATTGTCAGCTGTTGGCTAATGTGCGTTTTGTGGATGGAGAAGCCATTAGAGAAAACTTCCTATTTTGCAAGGCACTGCCAGAAAAATCAACAGGAGAGGTAATATTCCAGGTCACATCGGAATATCTTGATAAAAGTAGGCTTACATAAGAAAACTGCACAGGTGTCTGCACTGATGGAGCCGCAGCCATGGTCGGGCACATCAAAGGCTTTGTAAGTAGGGTTAAAGAAAGAAACCCAGTGGGTTCTTGTTACCCACTGTTTCTTGCACCGTGAGGCCCTCGTTGCAAAGACCTTACCAGCAGATCTAGTTCCTGTGTTGGATGATGTTGTGCGCATAGTGAACTTTGTGAAGATGCGACCTTTGCGATGTCGCTTATTTGCGTCTTTGTGTACAGAAATGGAAGCGGAACATAAAATCTTATTGCTCCACACGGAGGTCCGGTGGCTGTCACGCGGCAAAGTGCTGGCCCGTGTGTATGAGTTGCGAGAGGAACTTAAAATATTTCTGACAAACGAGAGGTCCGATTTTTCAAAGCTGCTTGCAAGTGATGAGTGGTGTACAAAGCTGGCATACCTGGCTGATATATTTCAATATCTGAATGAACTGAACACACGGATGCAAGGCCGAAATGAAAACCTGCTTACAAGCACTGATAAAATGAACGGATTCCGTTTAAAGGTGCAGCTCTGGCAACAACATGTTCAGGGTGGCAACCTTCAGATGTTCCCGCTCACCGAGAAACTGCATGATGGCAACACTGCTGCAATGGGCGAGGTGATTGGCAGACATTTGAAAACTCTTGAGGAGAAATTGTCGTTTTATTTCTCTTCAGCCTTCACAGAATGCCTTGACTGGGATAGGGACCCATACAGTTCATTATCCGTTGCTGGAAAGGACATGACTTTAAAGGAGCAAGAGGAACTCATTGAACTGAAGCAAGATCGCGGTTTAAAGCTAAAGTTTGCTGATCTTCCTTTAGACAGTTTTTGGTTATCTGTTGCCAAGGAGTTCCCCATTCTGGCCAACAAAGCTATTTTGACATTGCTCCCATTTTCAACCACATATCTATGTGAGCTGGGCTTCTCAAGCTTGACTGCCATAAAAACTAAAAACAGGGAGAGACTGAGAACTGTTGAGGAAGAGCTTCGTGTGTGTCTTTCCACCATTCCTGCCAGGATATCCCTTTTGTGTTCATCGAAACAGGCCCAGGTTTCACACTGAATGAGTATAGATACATTTAGAATCTATATTTTTAAACATATGTATAATATGTACTGTTTTAGTGTCATTTTGTGCCATTTTGGTTGGTGGTGTGCCCCGGGATTTTTTAAGTGTAAAAAGTGTGCCGCGGCTCAAAAAAGGTTGAAAATCACTGGCCTAAGGCATCGAATACTCTTGCACCAGCCCTGAATCAGCCTCAGACAGGAATGCAATTCTCTTGCTGGTTTCTAATTACCGGAATTGTGGAGCAAGACATGGGGAAGAGATTAGGACCTCAGCACTGAAGTATTCATCCTCCGAGACCCCTCTCTGCCCCAGAGGAAAGGGAGGCAGGATTTTTCCCTTCTCCAAGTCAGAGAGACAAAAAACTGCGGTACTGAGGGATCTTCTTCTAGAAAAGCAGCAATGCTTCTTATATGTTCACAGAAATTCTGCACAGGCTCAAACACAGTCAGCAAGTCCAACCCTGCAGACACCACTGCACCAGGCTAGGCCCCTGAATACGGGTAAAGTTCAGGAGCAGAATTCCTCACTTATCCAGAGTTTTCCTATTACCTGCTGCCCCAGTACAGGTTCCTCCTCCCACGCAGAATCCTTCACTTTCTGAAACTCCTTTATCTACAATTTTATCCATAAAGTTACCTCCCCATGGGCTCATGCTGCGAGCCACACCCTCCACTCCTCCAACCGGTAGCTCCTCGAAATCCCTGCTCCCCGACCCACCCAGCCTTCTCTGTTATAGGCTCAGCCCTGTGGAATGCATTATCCACAAATCTCCAAGCATCATCAACCCAAAAGAACTCAGGAAGGCTTCAAGGCCTTGTTACATCTCCTAATCCGGCCCATATATCCTTTCAGATGGTCATCCTAGAGCCCGAGGATAAGATCTAGACAAACATATCTCAGGCACCTTTTTAATGTTTTCTTTACAACTGCTTTTATGAAAATTCTTTTGTTACCCACCCTGAACTTTGCAGGGTGCAGGATATAACTGATTTTAAACAAATAAACATGGGAAAGAGGTTTCATTATTTTGCCACTCTCTTCTTATGATAAGGAAAGATCAGAAGAGAGAAGTATCATGGAATACAGAAACTTCTTCCATCCTCTGTAAACCTTCTGCAAATCCAGACACCTCTCCAGAGGATAATCATCAGATCCAGACACCTCTCCAATGCCATCATCATCAGAACCAGAAATCTCTCCAGAACATAATCATCAGATCCAGACACCTCTCCAATGCCATCATCATCAGAACCAGAAAAGTCTTCACAGTCATCATCAGAACCAGAAATCTCTCCAGAACATAATCAGATCCAGACACCTCTCCACTGCCATCATCAGGACCATAAATCTCTCCACTGTCATCATCAGGACCAGAAACCTCTCCACTGTCTTCAGATCCAGAACCTCTCCAGAACATAAATCATCAGATCCAGACACCTCTCCACTGTCGTCATCATCAGAACCAGAAATCTCTCCACTGTCATCATCAGAACCAGAAATCTCTCCAGAACATAATCAGATCCAGAAACCTCTCCACTGACATCATCAGAACCAGAAACCTCTTCACTGTCATCATCAGATCCAGAAAGTTTCCCAAATCTATAATCACCAAATTCAGCAAACACTGTTTTTTCACCAGACAGCATGTACCTGTCTATTTTATGTATACTGATTATCCATTAATGATTTCTTCTCTAGGGCTGGGAGGTATTTGTCGAGCTCACAAGATAGCTCTGGAAGAATATACGGTGAGAATAAACCCAGGGCTGGGACTCCCCTGACCCAATTCCCCACTCTCCGTCTCTCCGTGCCCCCCCCCCCCCCAGCTCTGTTTCTGCTTATCTTACTGTGTTCAGAAAAGTGTAACTACTCTTCTGCCCCCGGGGAAGACCCAAATAAATTACTGTTATCAGTGATAAATCAAAAATTAATCTCCTGAAATGCCAGACGCATGTCTGAATTCTCAAACAAGTAGCAGAATTTGTCAACTAAATTGGTCCCAATATCTGTGTGATAGTGCTAGGGGTGAGATATATTAGATGGGGGAAATGCTACCAACGTCAGGATTGGCACTGGGTGGCAGGAGAGAAAAATAACGGTGCAAAGAAATTAGCAGCATTACACAAGAACCTTACAGACATACAAGCCTAACAACCATTCATTCAGTCTGTCTTCCTTCCCTGTCGCTCTCTCATTATGTTGTTCCTTGTAAGTCAGGGCTCATTGTCTGCCCATCACTTATCTTTGGAATTCTCCACCCTCATGATACAGCAGACAGAGGGGTCCCCTCTCCCTATACCTGACCCCAGCACAGACCGAGGGGTCCCCTCTCCCTATACCTGACCCCAGCACAGACCGAGGGAGCCCCTCTCCCCGCACCCGACACCAGCACAGACCGAGGGAGCCCCTCTCCCCACTCCCGACCCCAGCACAGACCGAGGGAGCCCCTCTCCCCGCACCCGACCCCAGCACAGACCGAGGGAGCCCCTCTCCCCGCACCCGACACCAGCACAGACCGAGGGAGCCCCTCTCCCCGCACCCGACCCCAGCACAGACCGAGGGAGCCCCTCTCCCCGCACCCGACACCAGCACAGACCGAGGGAGCCCCTCTCCCCGCACCCGACACCAGCACAGACCGAGGGAGCCCCTCTCCCCGCTCCCGACCCCAGCACAGACCGAGGGAGCCCCTCTCCCCGCACCCGACACCAGCACAGACCGAGGGAGCCCCTCTCCCCGCTCCCGACACCAGCACAGACCGAGGGAGCCCCTCTCCCCGCACCCGACCCCAGCACAGACCGAGGGGTCCCCTCTCCCCGCACCCGACCCCAGCACAGACCGAGGGGTCCCCTCTCCCCGCACCCGACCCCAGCACAGACCGAGGGGTCCCCTCTCCCTATACCCGACACCAGCACAGACCGAGGGAGCCCCTCTCCCCGCTCCCGACACCAGCACAGACCGAGGGAGCCCCTCTCCCCGCTCCCGACCCCAGCACAGACCGAGGGAGCCCCTCACCCCGCTCCCGACCCCAGCACAGACCGAGGGAGCCCCTCTCCCCGCACCCGACACCAGCACAGACCGAGGGAGCCCCTCTCCCCGCTCCCGACCCCAGCACAGACCGAGGGAGCCCCTCTCCCCGCTCCCGACCCCAGCACAGACCGAGGGGTCCCCTCTCCCTTTATCTGACCCCAGCACAGACCGAGGGAGCCCCTCTCCCTGCACCCGACCCCAGCACAGACCGAGGGAGCCCCTCTCCCTGCACCTGACCCCAGCACAGACCGAGGGAGCCCCTCTCCCCGCACCCGACACCAGCACAGACCGAGGGAGCCCCTCTCCCCGCACCCGACCCCAGCACAGACCGAGGGAGCCCCTCTCCCCGCACCCGACACCAGCACAGACCGAGGGAGCCCCTCTCCCCGCTCCCGACCCCAGCACAGACCGAGGGAGCCCCTCTCCCCGCACCCGACCCCAGCACAGACCGAGGGAGCCCCTCTCCCCGCTCCCGACCCCAGCACAGACCGAGGGAGCCACTCTCCCCGCACCCGACCCCAGCACAGACCGAGGGAGCCCCTCTCCCTTTATCTGACCCCAGCACAGACCGAGGGAGCCCCTCTCCCTGCACCCGACCCCAGCACAGACCGAGGGAGCCCCTCTCCCTGCACCTGACCCCAGCACAGACCGAGGGAGCCCCTCTCCCTGCTCCCGACACCAGCACAGACCGAGGGAGCCCCTCTCCCCGCACCCGACACCAGCACAGACCGAGGGAGCCCCTCTCCCTGCACCTGACCCCAGCACAGACCGAGGGAGCCCCTCTCCCTTCTTCTGACCCCAGCACAGACCGAGGGAGTCCCTCTCCCTGCACCCGACACCAGCACAGACCGAGGGAGCCCCACTCCCTGCACCTGACACCAGCACAGACCGAGGGAGTCCCTCTCCCTGCACCCGACACCAACACAGACCGAGGGAGACCCTCTCCCTTCATCTGACACCAGCACAGACCGAGGGAGCCCCTCTCCCTGCACCCGACACCAGCACAGACCGAGGGAGCCCCTCTCCCTGCACCCGACACCAGCACAGACCGAGGGAGCCCCTCTCCCTTCATCTGACACCAGCACAGACCGAGGGAGCCCCTCTCCCTGCACCTGACACCAGCACAGACCGAGGGAGTCCCTCTCCCTGCACCCGACACCAACACAGACCGAGGGAGACCCTCTCCCTTCATCTGACACCAGCACAGACCGAGGGAGCCCCTCTCCCTGCACCTGACACCAGCACAGACCGAGGGAGCCCCTCTCCCTGCACCTGACACCAGCACAGTCTGTGGGGACATTCACTGCTTTGGAAGTTCCCAGTCTCGGCTTCTCTCCAGATCCAATGACCGCAGCATTCTCTCTATTAACATCCTTAATCTCTCCCATGACCTTTTGATTTGGCTGCAAATTAAGCCCAGATTCAACTAATTACCTTCTAAATTACCTCTGGCGACTGGGTGAGCCCAAGTTCCACGTCTTTAACCCGACAAGGCCCTGACGTTTAATCAATTGCTGCCGGCGATGAGGGAGGCCTCAGGGTGAGGAATCTTTTTCTGACAAGGAGATGTTGCTTGGAGCTCCAGGACATGCCGGAGCGGGGAATCAGAGACGGCACCTCCAGGAACGGATTTAGGGGCTCAGAAACCAAACCTTCTACAAACACAGAATCACATTTTCCCACAGACGCGGTGGATTGCATGAAGAGGAGAAGGCATTTCCCTGAAGATGCTGCATAGCTCAGGCCCTGGTGCACAGAAACCTGTGCCCCAGCATTTGAGCGTCCTGGTGGAAGAGGATCCCTACAACCTTACGTAATCAGATGGGATCCGCGTCAGTGACATCGCAAGATCCCCAGCCCACATTACATTTCCACAATATGTGCAGCATAAGAACTGTGAGGTGCACCCCGGCACTTCTGCAGCTGCAGAGCTAGGGACACGGCTGCCCCCGTAATCTGGCCTACACGGCTAAGGACACTTCTTGATTGCAGCTAGGATATCGCTCCTTATGGAAGTCGCCATTTCTCTTGTCTTCCTCTTTATTGATTTATTTAAAGCTATTTGTATCCTGCACCCTGCTTTGTTCAGGGAGGGTAACAATTTCACATACATAAAAGCAACACCAATATACAATACAAATACAAGACCAATATACAATGCAAATACAACACCAATATACAATACCAATATACAATACAAATACAAGACCAATATACAATGCAAATACAACACCAATATACAATACCAATATACAATACAAATACAAGACCAATATAGAATACAAATACAACACCAATATACAATACCAATATACAATACAAATACAAGACCAATATACAATGCAAATAATAACAATAAAACGCGATCTTTGAAAGATGAGCATATAAGATCCCATATTTAATTCAACACCCCAGGTCTTTACGAGCCGGCTTTGAAATAATCTAAATATCTACCAAACTAGCAAGGCTGATGCCCAAACATCCAGCAGCTATGTCCCTGTGGCCTTGCCGGATGTTGAAAGGCCACCATCCGCCTGCTGGCATTGACTCACTTAGTTTCTGAGAGTTGTGGCCTGCAGTCTTGTGCTTTCCTTATCCACACCTTGTTTTCTCCTCAAGGCCTCTGCCTCTGCTCCTGTATCTACAGTACAGCCAACTGATTAACCATAGAAAGGTGGTGATCTCAGGACAGGCTGGACATGGAAGTGAAGGAAGGAAATAAGAACATAAGATCTGCCATACTGGGTCAGACCATCAAGCCCAGCATCCTGTGTCCAACAGAGGCCAATCCAAGTCACAAGACCTGGCAAGTACCCAAACATTAAATACATCTCAAGCTACTATTCCTTATTGATTAATAACAGTTTATAGACTTCTCCTCTAGGAACCTATCCAAACCTTTTTTAAACAGAGTTACACTAACTGCACTAACCACATCCTCTGGCAATGAATTCCAGAGCTTAACTATGCGCTGAGTGAAAAAGAATTTTCTTTGATTTGTTTTAAATGTGCCCCATGCTAACTTCATGGAGTGCCCCCTAGTCCTTCTACTATCCGAAAGAGTAAATAACTGATTCACATTAACCTGTTCAAGTCCTTTCATGATTTTAAACACCTCTATCATATCCCCCCTCAGTCGTCTCTTCTCCAAGCTGAAAAGTCCTAACCTCTTTAGTCTTTCCTCATAGGGGAGCTGTTCCATTCCCCTTATCATTTTGGTCGCCCTTCTCTGTACCTTCTCCATCGCAATTATATCTTTTTTGAGATGCGGTGACCAGAACTGTACACAGTATTCCAGGTGTGGTCTCACCATGGAGCGATACAGAGGCATTATGACATTTTCTGTTTTATTAACCATTCCCTTCCTAATAATTCCTAACATTCTGTTTGCTTTTTTGACTGCTGCAGCACACTGAGCCGACGATTTCAATGTGTTATCCACTATAACACCTAGATCTCTTTCCTGGGTGGTAGCTCCTAACATGGAACCCAACATCGTGTAACTACAGCATGGGTTATTTTTCCCTATATGCAACACCTTGCACTTGTCCACTTTAAATTTCATCTGCCATTTGGATGCCCAATCTTCCAGTCTCGCAAGGTCCTCCTGTAATGTATCACAATCCGCTTGTGATTTAACTACTCTGAATAATTTTGTATCATCTGCAAATTTGATAACCTCACTCGTCGTATTCCTTTCCAGATCATATATATATATATATATATATATATATATATATATACACTGAAAAGCACCAGTCCAAGTTCAGATCCCTGAGGCACTCCACTGTTTACCCTTTTCCACTGAGAAAATTGACCATTTAATCCTACTCTGTTTCCTGTCTTTTAACCAGTTTGTAATCCACGAAAGGACATCGCCTCCTATCCCATGACTTTTTAGTTTTCATAGAAGCCTCTCATGAGGAACTTTGTCAAATGCCTTCTGAAAATGTAGGAGATTTGTAAGACAAACATGGACCCTGGAAATGGAAGATGTGACTCATTCATACAGTAACTGCAGGCAAATGCCTGGGGAGTAACAGAATGACGAATGCTCAAGAACTTGGCAGTTAAAATTCGATGCAGAAAAATGCAAAGTCATGAACTTGGGGTGCAGAAATGCATGGGAACTCCTCATGATGTTGGGTGAGAAACTGAGGTGCATGGAGCAGGAGAGAGAGCAAAGCCCTCTGAGACCCCAGATAGAGAGTGGAGGAGAGGAGAGGAGAGACAGGGGGACATGGTGGAGCCACATTACCCCCAGGGTACAAATCTGGCACGGGAAGCAAATCTTTTTCAGAGAGAGCGCTCCAGAAGAAGAGGTCACAGGTTGAGGCTCTGAGGGGCAGACTCAGGAGCAGGTTATTACAGAAGGAGGGCCTTCGTGATCTGTTATGTGCACACAGGCTTTGGCTGGATGTAGCAAGAGACGCCATGAGCAGCTGCTGCGCGAGAATAGGCCATGTGTGCCCTTGGACCTCTGTGAACCCAGAGAGGAGCTCTGGGGAAACACCGAGGCTGGTGAGACAAATGCGTGTCTGGGTCTTCGAGACCAAGCCCAGGCCCCTGCCGACCTGCATACCTCAGTGAGACCAACCACCCTTGGTTGGTCTCTGAGTGGTCCTCCGACTACTCCAAGCCCTTTCGGACCTGCCGCTGGGAACGGCAATGGCAGCAGGCCGGACAGGAGACGAGGGCATACGAAGGCTCTGGAACATGAAGACAGACAGGAGACTTGGGACGTGAAGACCCAGGCGAGAAGCTTGAGCACGAAGACTCAGGATCAAGGTTTTAGGAACAAGTACTGGTTTGAGGCTGCGACGCAGCGCGCCCTACACAGCCCACAGACTGGTCGCGGACCACGCTCGAGTGCGAAGCAGACTCCAGATGAATACGTGGTAGTTGAAGCCGGAACATGGCGAAGATTCAGCAGAAGCCTGTACCCAGGCGCGCCCTACACAGCCGCCCGTGGCTGGTCGCGGACCACGCTCGAGTGCGAAGCAGACTCCAGATGAATACGTGGTAGTTGAAGCCGGAACATGGCGAAGATTCAGCAGAAGCCTGTACCCAGGCGCGCCCTACACAGCCGCCCGTGGCTGGTCGCGGACCACGCTGGAAGGGCATAGGTTCTGTCAGAGTCTTAGGCATGGACGGTGGTTGATGGGAGCAGTGGTATGAAAGGTAATTAGCACTCTGATGGCAGGGCTGGAGCGCGTCTGGTAGCCTCTGGGGGTGAAGTCCCGACCCGGGACAAAGCGGTTCAGCGTAAGAGATAGAGCTACTAGCGTTCTGTGGCAAGAAAGTCGGTATAGGGACTCCACAGGCGGGGCACACTAAGGGCACGCCTAGCAAGTTGTCTAACTTCGAAAGGGATGGGCACTCCAAGGGGCGCACTAAGGGGCAGGCCCCTTAGGTCGCACTCCTTCGGATGAGCGACGCCGCCGGGAGGATCTTAAATTTAAAGGGCTTTAGAGTGCCTTCTGATAGGCCTGACGCCTCTCAAGGGGCGCGGTTAACTCACCGCGTGGCGTCGGAGGCTTCCCTTCACGGCGTTGGGCCTCTCTCTTTTTTGTTTTTTTCCTTTTGATTTAATTGTTGGTTTGGCGCTCCCGTTTGCCTCTCCTCTGCACGGCTCACCGAGGAAGGTGAGCGGGCTCTTGCCCCGAATGGGCTGCGCTGATTGCGCGAGCCCCAGCAGAGGAGGGGAGAGGAGCTGGTGAAGCCGGGTGAAGGAACAGCGCCAAGAGACATCCCATGACATCCCATGCACAGTGACCCAGCAGCAGCAGGGTGGCAGTGGGCCATGCACTCGTCTTTCATCTCTTCCCTTATTTAAAAATGGTAATTGCATGTACACTTTCCAACATGTTGCCATGCAACTGCATTAACTGCAGGCTCGTAATGGAGGCGGCGTGAAATCTGCAGATCAACTGTGTCTAATCCGTGAGCTTCACAGCGCTGCGCTGTAAACACTAATTCCAGCCCTGGTCCAGGGGGCCGATTGCATCACTCACCCCCTTCAGACCGTGGGCATCGTGGTCATGGCAACAGCTCGTATGCAAATGTGGCTCTGCCCAGCCCGGAGAGACCCATTCTGGGGCAGACCAGGAACCAGTCGAGCCTGACGTGGGTCCCATTCCCCATGGTGCAGAGTCCAGACCCTACCCCATCCCTGCTCTAATACAGCCCAGGAGACGTCTTTTGCTTGCAATATCGGCCTTTTCACCCTTATTTATTTATTATAGGTATCCACCTCTTTGCCCCTCATCGAGCCGCACTGTGCAAGACGTTGGGGGATGGGACGGCCGTGCTGCTCCAGCGGGATCCCGGCCTGAGTTATTTACTCCTGCCTTACATTATTGTGTTTTCCTACATAGGGGCTGTTTGCAACGGTCTAACCTCAATACTCAGCACCAGCCCGGGAACCCCCTCTCTAATGCTGCCTGAGCGCCCCCGTTTTCCTCTTCCTTTAGCTATGAGAAGAGCCCTGCCCCTAGCCCCTGCACGAGCTAATGGCTTCTTGCCCAGAGAACTGGGACTGTGTGTGTGCTGGGAGTCGGCCATGACCAGGGACCGCGGCTAAGCCAGGCCTAGCAGGAACGTCCCAACAGGCACCAGTTTTGCCTGTGAATGGTATCAGTGCTGCGATGCTGTGGGCAGCGCTGGGGGGGGGGGGGCGAGGCATCCAGTGAGCTGGCAGCCCCCCTGCAGCACCGAGTGACTGGGGAAGCGAACACTCGCTGGCCTCCCGTAGCAGAGAAACCTGACCGAGACGGAGTCGCTGAGGTTGCACTCTCTCATTTTACTTTAATGTCAAGGAAAAAGAGCGAGGAGTTGTGTGTGAGCCCTGGCAAGGCATGGGCATGGTCTCCAGAGGACGGGTCTGACTGACCAGCACACCTTAGTATCGCAAGGGCTGCCCAGGCCAGAACCCTTCCAAGACCCGAGAGCTCGCACCCAGGCCTTTCACCTGCTCACTGCAGTTTAAGTGCAAGCCCCACAAAATAGTCCTCATCAGCTTCCATCACCCAGAGGACAAAGTCGGACCATGCTCCCTCTCTGGGATGGCAGTGCCAGCAGGATCCTTCCCCAAGGTGCACCGTCCCTAGATGTCCTCCCAAAGATCCAGGGACGGCACAAGGAAGGTACAGTCACTCCTTCAATGGCTTCTTCACATACTGCACACACTCATTTTATTATTACCTACATTCTCTCACGATAAAGGGACACTGCCTCCAGCATCTTACAGAGAATCAGTGACAGAGAACGGAGGCACAGGGAGATAAAGTGACTCACAGCCAGGGCACACAGAGTCAGTGACAGAGAACGGAGGCACAGGGAGATAAAGTGACTCACAGCCAGGGCACACAGAGTCAGTGACAGAGAACAGAGGCACAGGGAGATAAAGTGACTCACAGCCAGGGCACACAGAGTCAGTGACAGAGAACAGAGGCACAGGGAGATAAAGTGACTCACAGCCAGGGCACACAGAGTCAGTGACAGAGAACTGAAGCACAGGGAGATAAAGTGACTCACAGCCAGGGCACACAGAGTCAGTGACAGAGAACAGAGGCACAGGGAGATAAAGTGACTCACAGCCAGGGCACACAGAGTCAGTGACAGAGAACGGAGGCACAGGGAGATAAAGTGACTCACAGCCAGGGCACACAGAGTCAGTGACAGAGAACAGAGGCACAGGGAGATAAAGTGACTCACAGCCAGGGCACACAGAGTCAGTGACAGAGAACGGAGGCACAGGGAGATAAAGTGACTCACAGCCAGGGCACACAGAGTCAGTGACAGAGAACGGAGGCACAGGGAGATAAAGTGACTCACAGCCAGGGCACACAGAGTCAGTGACAGAGAACGGAGGCACAGGGAGATAAAGTGACTCACAGCCAGGGCACACAGAGTCAGTGACAGAGAACGGAGGCACAGGGAGATAAAGTGACTCACAGCCAGGGCACACAGAGTCAGTGACAGAGAACGGAGGCACAGGGAGATAAAGTGACTCACAGCCAGGGCACACAGAGTCAGTGACAGAGAACGGAGGCACAGGGAGATAAAGTGACTCACAGCCAGGGCACACAGAGTCAGTGACAGAGAACGGAGGCACAGGGAGATAAAGTGACTCACAGCCAGGGCACACAGAGTCAGTGACAGAGAACAGAGGCACAGGGAGATAAAGTGACTCACACCCAGGTCACACAGTCAGTGACAGAGAACTGAAGCACAGGGAGATAAAGTGACTCACACCCAGGTCACACAGAGTCAGTGACAGAGCTGGGGATTGGAACTGAGGCACAGGGAGATAAAGTAACTCACGCCCAGGGCACACAGAGTCAGTGACAGAGCTGGGGATTGGAACTGAGACACAAGGAGATAAAGTGACTCACACCCAGGTCACACAGAGTCAGTGACAGAGAACGGAGGCACAGGGAGATAAAGTGACTCACACCCAGGTCACACAGAGTCAGTGACAGAGAACTGAGGCACAGGGAGATAAAGTGACTCACAGCCAGGGCACACAGAGTCAGTGACAGAGAACGGAGGCACAGGGAGATAAAGTGACTCACAGCCAGGGCACACAGAGTCAGTGACAGAGAACGGAGGCACAGGGAGATAAAGTGACTCACAGCCAGGGCACACAGTCAGTGACAGAGAACTGAAGCACAGGGAGATAAAGTGACTCACACCCAGGTCACACAGAGTCAGTGACAGAGCTGGGGATTGGAACTGAGGCACAGGGAGATAAAGTAACTCACGCCCAGGGCACACAGAGTCAGTGACAGAGCTGGGGATTGGAACTGAGACACAAGGAGATAAAGTGACTCACACCCAGGTCACACAGAGTCAGTGACAGAGAACGGAGGCACAGGGAGATAAAGTGACTCACACCCAGGTCACACAGAGTCAGTGACAGAGAACTGAGGCACAGGGAGATAAAGTGACTCACAGCCAGGGCACACAGAGTCAGTGACAGAGCTGGTGATTGGAACTGAGGCACAGGGAGATAAAGTGACTCACACCCAGGTCACACAGTCAGTGACAGAGAACTGAAGCACAGGGAGATAAAGTGACTCACACCCAGGTCACACAGAGTCAGTGACAGAGCTGGGGATTGGAACTGAGGCACAGGGAGATAAAGTGACTCACACCCAGGTCACACAGAGTCAGTGACAGAGAACTGAGGCACAGGGAGATAAAGTGACTCACAGCCAGGGCACACAGAGTCAGTGACAGAGCTGGGGATTGGAACTGAAGCACAGGGAGATAAAGTGACTCACACCCAGTTCACACAGAGTCAGTGACAGAGCTGGGGATTGGAACTGAGGCACAGGGAGATAAAGTGACTCACACCCAGGTCACACAGAGTCAGTGACAGAGCTGGGGATTGGAACTGAGGCACAGGGAGATAAAGTGACTCACACCCAGGGCACACAGAGTCAGTGACAGAGCTGGGGATTGGAACTGAGGCACAGGGAGATAATGTGACTCACAGCCAAGTCACACAGAGTCAGTGACAGAGCTGGGGATTAGAACCCAGGCACAGGGAGATAATGTGATTAACACCCAGGGCACACAGAGTCAGTGACAGAGCTGGGGCTTAGAACTGAAGCACAGGGAGATAATGTGACTCACAGCGAAGTCACACAGAGTCAGTGACAGAGCTGGGGCTTAGAACTGAAGCACAGGGAGATAATGTGACTCACACCCAGGGCACACAGAGTCAGTGACAGAGCTGGGGATTGGAACCCAGGCACAGGGAGATAAAGTGACTGCAGAAGTGAAGCAGAACTTGCTGTGATTGCTGGAGATTTACAGCCATCGCTGTGACTGCCAGAGCCTGCTGCACTCTCTAGTAAAAGCCTTTCTTCAAAGTGGAAACGTGGAGCTGAGCTCCTCGTCTCCCCCATGGTCTGCAAGCGCATCAGAGGACGTGTGCCATGTGCAAGAAATGGACCAGTACCTGGCACCTGGAAGGAAGGGGGACATGCTCCAGCCAGGAGGGAGATCTAATGCTGCACAAATCCGCTGCCAGCCAGCAATTGATTAAATGGCTCTTAGCAGTCCCTGACAGCCTAATCCACTAATTGCTACATTTTTCTTTGGGACTTCACCAGACCTCATCAGATTTACGTTAGATAGGGATGTGGTAGCAGGATGAAGAATGTGCTGCCCGGATCTGGAGGATGGGATGCGAGGAGAAGCAGAACACAGCCACTTCACTCCCCAGCCCATCGCCCGGTAGTATCAGGACCAGTAAGCAGAGTTTTGTAGGGCTGTTTGAGCAAGTTACCTTTTTTTCACAGACATCAGGGAAGCGAGAGGAGACTGAGGAGGGAGAGAAGAAACAGAGGCGAGGGACCCTCTACCCTAAAATGTGATGAAAACATCCTCTGGCGTGAGCCTGTTCCTGCCACAGAGGCCGAGGAATAAACCAGGTGATGCCTTAGGGAGATCTCCAATGTACCCAGATGGGATCCCACAGTTACCCACTCCAGCTTTATGGTTCTCCAGATCTAGACATAATAAGTTGTCATTCTGAGTCAGACTGAAGGTTCATCAAGCCCAGCATCCTGTTTCCAACAGTGGCCAATCCAGGCTACAAGAACCTGGCAATTACCCAAACACTAAGAAGATCCCATGCTACTGATGCAATTAATAGCAGTGGCTATTCCCTAAGTAAACTTGATTAATAGCAGGTAATGGACTTCTCCTCCAAGAACTTATCCAAACCTTTTTTAAACCCAGCTACACTAACTGCACTAACCACATCCTCTGGCAACAAATTCCAGAGCTTTATTGTGCGTTGAGTGAAAAAGAATTTTCTTCAATTAGTTTTAAATGTGCCCCATGCTAACTTCATGGAATGCCCCCTAGTCCTATTTATCTGAAAGAGTAAATAAATTCACATCTACTCATTCAAGACCTCTCATGATCTTAAAGACCTCTATCATATCCCCCCTCAGCCGTCTCTTCTGCAAGCTGAACAGCCCTAACCTCTTCAGCCTTTCCTCATAGGGGAGCTGTTCCATCCCCTTTATCATTTTGGTTGCCCTTCTCTGTACCTTCTCCAGTGCAACTATATCTTTTTTGAGCTGCAGTGACCACAAATGCACACAGTACTGAAGGGAGAGCAGGAATAAAATTGTAAAATGTATATGCTGAAGAAATTAACAGCCACTTGCCAGTGTAGACTCTTATTCCAGTGCCAGATTACTAAATGCAACAGCTGAGTGAAGAAGCTGGCAGAACTACAGTGTTTCCCTGAGAAAATAAAAGCAGAGAATTAGTGCAGAATCTGCAAAAGAGAACAGGATTTAAGAGAATAAGTCTTGCTCTTGCATATGATTAAAGTCATTTTGAGACTAAAGTGAGTGAACAAAATGCTCAGCTGCTATTTCTTGAACTTCTGCAGTACCTAAAAGGAAAGGGTTGCATGAATAGGTGGAAGTATTTACCATTATCGTAAAGGAAAAGAGAAAACGTTAAAATCATGGCAATATCACTAACGGAAGAGGAATTGGATTCAGACAACAACTAACATGGGCCCTGACTTTTACAATCTGCGGGGCTGATACACAGACATAAGGGAAAAAGCACAGGACTGCTTCTAAGGCCAAGTCCAAAAGCAAAACACGCAGCACTGTCTGAATTCTCAAGAGGGCTCCCCGCCCAGTAAAAATGTTGCTAGCAGTACATTTTTGTTCTGGGTTATCATAAGGCAAGGAGATAAGTGCACGGAGCAGGGGTCCTCAGCTCTACAGACACCGGGACAATCTTGGGATGCCTGGTTAGGAGGGTGGGCTGCACCACATCTTGGGGAGAAACTTGCGAGCTGAAAGCATGAGAAGGGGCCCCCTGCCCAACCACCCCTCCAGCACGGGCAGGGAAGTTTCATTCATGTGCTCAAGGCCCGTACCTGTGTTACCTGTTCTTAGATCTGGCTCAGTCTGGACCATGAAAGCTAATTCTGGCGGTGTCCATAGCCTGAGCTGCAAGGCGGCAGTAAGAAGAGCAGAGACAGCATGCATCGGAGTCTGCTGTTTCCTATTCAGGTAACCCGCTTACAGCTCCTGCGATAATATGGAAAAGGAGGAGATTTTACAAACCGGACAGGATCAGCCTATCCCCTAGGGACCCGTCTCTGCCAGAAGGATAGGGGGATCCCTGGCAACGGTGCAGGACTGCCTGGTCTGGAGACCCCACTGTGACCAAGGCACAATCACCAGACAGAAAAAAAAAAGATAATGACAGAAGAGAATTTATGTATTTAAATGTGATTATTCACCTCATTATCAGAAAAACCTCAAAGTGGCATACAATAAAATTATAGGCATTCAGCAAGCAGCCCATCCCACTACATAATCTATTAACATCAAATAGACAATCCATATTATTTGTTTAAACATTTTATATACCGTCTTTCTGTGCATAGATCAAAACAGTTCAGAAAGTGATATTCATAGTTATAAATTCAGCAAAATCAGAAAGAAAATAGTTCCATTCAATCCCAGGCCCTCGACCAACCATAGCATCAAAAACAAAAAAGGTACCTATAGCTTCAGAAATTCCCATAATCCAGACCCATCCCGTCAATTAACCACCTCAAATCAGCTCCTACTCTTGCTCAAATAGCCACGGTTTTACATTCTTCTGAAATGCAACAGGTTATGTTAAAATCAAAAAAGCAAACCGTACTCCACATTGTGGGACCAAAACAGGAAAAGGCTTCTCTCATCATAGTGGGAAGCTTTAGCAACGAGTGCTGGAAGGACGTCAAGACCCTCGATGGGACAGGAAGACGTTTAAACTCCACTACCAATGCAAACCCTGCAGAATTGCAGTGATATGATCCAGATTCCCCTTCCCTGCCAAATCCTGAAGCAGTGCCATCCTCTTCAGGCTGACACCAGGAAGGGCTGGACAAGGCACGTCTCAGGAATTCATTTTTCCAAAAATCAAAGCATATGCTATCATCATAAACCTTTGTTGGCCAACACTGATCATACCTGACACTCATATCTCAGCTCCACGTGTCACAATCTCACTGCCTGTGATATCTGAGTGAACATTGCAAATTGGCAGTCGAAATGGACTCCCACCGTACATGCAGACCCCTTTTGACTCCAAGTCACAGCTACCACAAAGGGAAAAAGCCTGCTCAGCCACAGCAAGTTGCTCTTCACCAGCAAGCAATGAAATTGACAATCAAGGATTGCTCATCACTCACAGACACCAGCAATTATAGGTCATCAGCATAAAGAGGACGGTGCTCCCCAACCCCTTCACTAAGGCTCACTCTAGATATTAAAGTCCTGGAGAGAAGGTGGAGTGTAAACTCTTCAGTCTGTTGGTTAAGAAAGATGCTAACCAGTCCAACACTACACCTCCTGCATCCCTCAGCCAGCACCAGCACTGGATCCTGTCCTGCAGATCGCAGCCGATTATTTCTAACTTGCTTTTAACTCTCTTGGTGGACGAGCGCGCTTTAAATCTAAACAAGTGGTGAGGAAGGTGATGGCAGTGACTAATAAACCTGTTTCTATGCCATGTCTGGCCTGCGAGTTGGACTGCTGAAGAGAGAGAAGTCCTGCTAGTCCAACGTGCTCTGGCAAGTGCCGGTGAACCTCTCTCTCCAAGATAGGGCAAGTGGGATAGCGGATGACAAGTCGCCAGCATCAGGTCCTTTTTTCTTTAGAAGTGGCCCACCAATGGCTTGTTTGAAACTTCCTGGCAAGGGAACAGTTAGCCATAGCCAGCTTTCATGGCAACAGAGACTCATGGGCTTCCCAGGTAGCAGATCTCAGGGAAATGTTGTGGCTTTCATGAAACTCCTTCAAGCCCGGACTGAGGACAGAGAGTACTTGGTGCGTCCCTTCCTTCCCACCCCACCTTCACCTGCTCTTCTGAAGTCGCAAAATCCTCTCTCCGATGTACTGGTCCCAGTTTGAGCTCCATTTCTTCACGGATCAGGATCCTCCTCAGCTGCCCCAGGAGGCCATTCCCTCTGCCCACCGTCCCCTGACACCTCAAGGAGCTTCTTGAGAGATGTTTGTGTACAAGAGAAAGTGCGTCTCTCTCCCTCGTGCAGTGACTTGATGCAGGCTATCGAGCCGATGGAGAACATTGTGTCTAATACCAACCCAGAGGCTAGTTACATGTCTCCCATTGATTGTTGTGATCTGTAATTATTTTACGCTTGGTTTCTTTTTTACTCTTCTCTGTATTTCTTGTCTCTATTAAAACGGCTCTGAGGAAACTCACGAGTGAGAGGGTGCTGCGGTCAGAGCTGGAAATCTGTCTGGCAAGAAAAGGGACCACGATAAAGCATGATGGGACCAGGAGCTGCAAAGCAAAGTGAGAGCTGGAGGGCAGGGCAGCTGCTGGACAAAATGGTGCCCTGGGCAATAGTCACTTTCAGTGGCCCCATCCCATTCGGCTCATGTGCTAGAAGAGAGATTTGGTGCCCACCCTGCTGAGAGGAAATGCCATCAACCTTCATTACAGCAGAGTATGGAGGTCACTGGTGCAAGACATTTCAATATTTGATAGAGAAGAATAGATTATAAAAAAAATGCTACTGGGCACCAGCCCAATGGCTGAGAGACAGTGCCAAGTGTTGCCAGGCGAAAGACCCGAGTGCTAGTCCTACACCCAGCTCCTGCTTTACTGGACTACGGTGCACTGCAGAAGTAGCATTGACATTGCTTAGGGAGGGTGAGGGAGTCCCGCTCATCACACATAGTGGCTGGACTCGGGGTGCAGGTACACTGGGTCCAGAAGGAGAGAGAGTTTGCAGAAGCTGTCCAGCAACCAGTCACTGCGATGGCCACCGTTCATGCCTCTGTGCTGGAGAAGAGATTTCCTAATGGTTGTAGGGAAGATGCAGTTTACCTCACAGGAAATGAGCTGAACCCTGTAACTGGGAAGAGGGAGTTATCAGGATTACAAACACAGCTCAGCCCCAGCCTGTCTCGCTCTTCCCTTCCAGCATCCTCTCCCCCTGGACTCTGCTTCGAAACACTGACTTCTTAATGAAGGCTGCGAGAGTGAGTGCAGACTGAAGTGCAGGGCAGCTCTCGGGGAATCGGTGCCTCAATAGCAAGTCCTCAGATTTGTTCTCCTAGGAGCCAAATCGCCTTTCCCAGAGCAGTGCTCACCACTCACCAGTGCTATGTCCCACCTTAACAATGCCACTTTCCAGGACATTCACATTTTATTGCTGGGGACTTCTGTTTAGAGGGCGAATTTGATCAATGTTTAATGTTTAGGAAAGAGACAGTAAGCACAAATTAGATTAGAGACTGAGGTATAATACAAGCAGGGACTGTGCACTGAGGCCAATAGTAGCTCACTACTCATCTGGCAATTTTCCCCAAGCTATTCCAGTACTGAGACCTCCCCCCGGTCGCAAACACCCTGTTCTGTCAATGCACCTCACTCCTGCCCTGCAGCACCCCCTGCTATTCCAGTACTGAGACCCTCACACACAGCTCTGCCAGTGCACCTCACTCCTGCCCTGCAGCACCCCTGCTATTCCAGTACTGAGTCCCTCACACACAGCTCTGCCCATGCACCTCACTCCTGCCCTGCAGCACCCCCTGCTATTCCAGTACTGAGACCCTCACACACAGCTCTGCCAATGCTCCTCACTCCTGCCCTGCAGCACCCCCTGCTATTCCAGTACTGAGACCCTCACACACAGCTCTGCCAATGCTCCTCACTCCTGCCCTGCAGCACCCCCTGCTATTCCAGTACTGAGACCCTCACACACACAGCTCTGCCCATGCACCTCACTCCTGCCCTGCAGCACCCCCTGCTATTCCAGTACTGAGACCCTCACACACAGCTCTGCCAATGCACCTCACTCCTGCCCTTAGCACCTCCTGCTATTCCAGTACTGAGACCCTCACACACAGCTCTGCCAATGCACCTCACTCCTGCCCTGCAGCACCCCCTGCTATTCCAGTACTGAGACCCTCACACACAGCTCTACCAATGCACCTCACTCCTGCCCTGCAGCACCCCCTGCTATTCCAGTACTGAGACCCTCACACACAGCTCTGCCAATGCACCTCACTCCTGCCCTGAGCACCTCCTGCTATTCCAGTACTGAGACCCTCACACACACAGCTCTGCCCATGCACCTCACTCCTGCCCTGCAGCACCCCCTGCTATTCCAGTACTGAGACCCTCACACACAGCTCTGCCAATGCACCTCACTCCTGCCCTGCAGCACCCCCTGCTATTCCAGTACTGAGACCCTCACACACAGCTCTGCCAATGCTCCTCACTCCTGCCCTGCAGCACCCCTGCTATTCCAGTACTGAGACCCTCACACACAGCTCTGCCAATGCTCCTCACTCCTGCCCTGCAGCACCCCCTGCTATTCCAGTACTGAGACCCTCACACACACAGCTCTGCCCATGCACCTCACTCCTGCCCTGCAGCACCCCCTGCTATTCCAGTACTGAGACCCTCACACACAGCTCTGCCAATGCACCTCACTCCTGCCCTTAGCACCTCCTGCTATTCCAGTACTGAGACCCTCACACACAGCTCTGCCAATGCACCTCACTCCTGCCCTGCAGCACCCCCTGCTATTCCAGTACTGAGACCCTCACACACAGCTCTACCAATGCACCTCACTCCTGCCCTGCAGCACCCCCTGCTATTCCAGTACTGAGACCCTCACACACAGCTCTGCCAATGCACCTCACTCCTGCCCTGAGCACCTCCTGCTATTCCAGTACTGAGACCCTCACACACACAGCTCTGCCCATGCACCTCACTCCTGCCCTGCAGCACCCCCTGCTATTCCAGTACTGAGACCCTCACACACAGCTCTGCCAATGCACCTCACTCCTGCCCTGCAGCACCCCCTGCTATTCCAGTACTGAGACCCTCACACACAGCTCTGCCAATGCTCCTCACTCCTGCCCTGCAGCACCCCTGCTATTCCAGTACTGAGACCCTCACACACAGCTCTGCCAATGCACCTCACTCCTGCCCTGCAGCACCTCCTGCTATTCCAGTACTGAGACCCTCACACACAGCTCTATCAATGCTCCTCACTCCTGCCCTGCAGCACCCCCTGCTATTCCAGTACTGAGACCCTCACACACAGCTCTGCCCATGCACCTCACTCCTGCCTTGCAGCACCCCCTGCTATTCCAGTACCGAGACCCTCACACACAGCTCTGCCAATGCACCTCACTCCTGCCCTGCAGCACCCCCTGCTATTCCAGTACTGAGACCCTCACACACAGCTCTGCCAATGCATCTCACTCCTGCCCTGCAGCACCTCCTGCTATTCCAGTACTGAGACCCTCACACACAGCTCTGCCAATGCTCCTCATTCCTGCCTTGCAGCACCCCCTGCTATTCCAGTACTGAGATCCTGCAATTTCTGTGCAAAACAGCATAAATAATCTTTACTCTGTAAGGATGAGAGAGTGTGGGCACATAACAATAAACATTTCATTTTAATTAGTTAAATTATGTTTCAGCTGCAGCACTGCAGCCATTTGTGTGATGTGAGTGTGAGACAGGAGAGGATGAGTTTGGATGGAAAGAGGCAGATAAAACAAGAGTCTCAGTGGTGCCTCCATCTCCAAGTGCATCCATTCTCACAGCGGGCAAGGAGAGAAAACGATTGCTTTAGTCGTCAATGCCAGCAGAGCTAATGTGTCCCATGCCAGGCTGCCTGCCTCTTGTTCCCACGGAGACTGCAGGATTAGTCTTCCAATCTCTTTCTTCCATGCCCTGGGCCAGAAACCTCTTGGTATTCAGCCCAGAGCAGGACTGGGTACTGAGATGCCAGCAGGCGGGTTCTTCCTTTCTGCCTGTTTTATAGGTCCGGTCACGGCCTCCCGTGATGGTCCAAATATTCAAAGCCGAAGGGCAAAAGAGACCCGAGACAGGTGGCAATGTGGGACTGAGAGAGAGAGGGAGACTGGGCTGCATTTTAAAGTTAGTAAAGCCAAAGCTACACCTGCTAGGGCTCTAGAAGTGATTAGTAAAAAGGAAAATCCACTGAAGGCCATGTAAACTGCCACCCGGCAGTAGTTATTACTGTTACCTGTGAACCGGAGTGATATGTATTGTATACAGGAACTCCGGTATATAAAAACCATAAATAAATAAATAAAAGCAAGTCAGCTCCCCAGATATGCACAGAAACAAAACGTCCGCAGCAGGCGAGACCTTTTTATTGGACTAACTTAAAGCATTTCTTGATGAGCTTGGGAGAACTGATGCTCTTCCTGAGTCAGAATTGTTTTGTTTACCATCAGGAAGGCAGCATTAATTCACCCAAGCTCGTCAAGGAGTCTACTTAGGAAATATTTCTTTACAGGGAGGTGCTGGATGTGTCCCAGTCTCTGAATTCAGGATAAATACACAGGATGCTAGATGAATGGGGCGGATGGGCCATGTTTCTGTTTATATGAAGAAATGTATTCAGTTAGTCCAATAAAAAGGCCTCACCTGATCCATACACTGAGTTGCTAACCTTTCTCTCTATTCATTCAGGCATTTGTAAGAATCCCTGCACCGGGTGACTGCTCGGTGCTCAGCGGCTTCTGGAAGTTCTTTGCCCTACACTGAAGGAGGAGCAGAATTCAGGAACAGATTATTTTGCTGTTGTCATCTTGGTGAAATAAAACCTGCCCTATATACTGACGGTTATTAAGAGCCTTACAATGAATTTCTGCCTCTGCAAATGAAAAAGTCAAGCACAGCAGTCAGACCTAGCGCTTCATCCTCCCCCAGGTTCTTTCCTGTAAATTCACAGCAGCAACTGCACAGCAAGATTGCTGCAGTGGGAATCGATATTTACTGTGTCATATCTCAGACTAACTGCAGCCAGAGAGATGAGAGAAGGCTTTAGAGTGCTCACAACCCATTCAGAAGCCAAAAACAGGGAACGAGGATTCAGGATGTCTACTCCTGAGGCTCCCTAGATAGAAGGAGATCTGCTCTGCTCCAGAACATGCCAGGGAGAGACCTACTCCTGAAACTCGAGAGAGAGAGAGAGAGAGAGAGAGAGAGAGATACCTGCTCTACTCCAGAACATGCCAGGGAGAGACCTACTCCCGAAACGAGAGAGAGAGAGAGAGAGAGATACCTGCTCTACTCCAGAACATGCCAGGGAGAGACCTACTCCTGAAACTCCCCGGAGAGAGAGAGGGGGAGAGAGAGAGGGATACCTGCTCTACTCCAGAACATGCCAGGGAGAGACCTACTCCTGAAACGAGAGACAGAGAGAGAGAGATACCTGCTCTACTCCAGAACATGCCAGGGAGAGACCTACTCCCGAAACGAGAGACAGAGAGAGAGAGATACCTGCTCTACTCCAGAACATGCCAGGGAGAGACCTACTCCCGAAACTCCCCGGAGAGAGAGAGGGAGAGAGAGAGGGTAACCTGCTCTACTCCAGAACATGCCAGGGAGAGACCTACTCCTGAAACGAGAGACAGAGAGAGAGAGATACCTGCTCTACTCCAGAACATGCCAGGGAGAGACCTACTCCCGAAACGAGAGACAGAGAGAGAGAGATACCTGCTCTACTCCAGAACATGCCAGGGAGAGACCTACTCCCGAAACGAGAGACAGAGAGAGAGAGATACCTGCTCTACTCCAGAACATGCCAGGGAGAGACCTACTCCCGAAACTCCCCGGAGAGAGAGAGGGGGAGAGAGAGAGGGATACCTGCTCTACTCCAGAACATGCCAGGGAGAGACCTACTCCTGAAACTCCCCGGAGAGAGAGAGGGGGAGAGAGAGAGGGATACCTGCTCTACTCCAGAACATGCCAGGGAGAGACCTACTCCTGAAACTCGAGAGAGAGAGGGAGAGAGAGAGAGAGAGAGATACCTGCTCTACTCCAGAACATGCCAGGGAGAGACCTACTCCCGAAACGAGAGAGAGAGAGAGAGAGAGAGAGAGAGAGAGAGAGAGAGAGATACCTGCTCTACTCCAGAACATGCCAGGGAGAGACCTACTCCTGAAACTCCCCGGAGAGAGAGAGGGGGAGAGAGAGAGGGATACCTGCTCTACTCCAGAACATGCCAGGGAGAGACCTACTCCTGAAACGAGAGACAGAGAGAGAGAGATACCTGCTCTACTCCAGAACATGCCAGGGAGAGACCTACTCCCGAAACGAGAGACAGAGAGAGAGAGATACCTGCTCTACTCCAGAAACATGCCAGGGAGAGACCTACTCCCGAAACGAGAGACAGAGAGAGAGAGATACCTGCTCTACTCCAGAACATGCCAGGGAGAGACCTACTCCCGAAACGAGAGACAGAGAGAGAGAGATACCTGCTCTACTCCAGAACATGCCAGGGAGAGACCTACTCCCGAAACGAGAGACAGAGAGAGAGAGATACCTGCTCTACTCCAGAACATGCCAGGGAGAGACCTACTCCCGAAACTCCCCGGAGAGAGAGAGAGATACCTGCTCTACTCCAGAACATGCCAGGGAGAGACCTACTCCCGAAACGAGAGAGAGAGAGAGAGAGAGAGAGAGAGAGAGAGATACCTGCTCTACTCCAGAACATGCCAGGGAGAGACCTACTCCCGAAACTCCCCGGAGAGAGAGAGGGATACCTGCTCTACTCCAGAACATGCCAGGGAGAGACCTACTCCCGAAACTCCCCGGAGAGAGAGAGGGATACCTGCTCTACTCCAGAACATGCCAGGGAGAGACCTACTCCCGAAACTCCCCGGAGAGAGAAAGAGATACCTGCTCTACTCCAGAACATGCCAGGGAGAGACCTACTCCCGAAACGAGAGACAGAGAGAGAGAGATACCTGCTCTACTCCAGAACATGCCAGGGAGAGACCTACTCCCGAAACTCCCCGGAGAGAGAGAGGGAGAGAGAGAGGGATACCTGCTCTACTCCAGAACATGCCAGGGAGAGACCTACTCCTGAAACAAGAGACAGAGAGAGAGAGATACCTGCTCTACTCCAGAACATGCCAGGGAGAGACCTACTCCTGAAACTCCCCGGAGAGAGAGAGGGAGAGAGAGAGGGATACCTGCTCTACTCCAGAACATGCCAGGGAGAGACCTACTCCTGAAACTCCCCGGAGAGAGAGAGGGATACCTGCTCTACTCCAGAACATGCCAGGGAGAGACCTACTCCTGAAACGAGAGAGAGAGAGAGAGAGAGAGAGAGAGAGAGAGAGAGAGATACCTGCTCTACTCCAGAACATGCCAGGGAGAGACCTACTCCCGAAACGAGAGACAGAGAGAGAGAGATACCTGCTCTACTCCAGAACATGCCAGGGAGAGACCTACTCCCGAAACTCCCCGGAGAGAGAGAGAGATACCTGCTCTACTCCAGAACATGCCAGGGAGAGACCTACTCCCGAAACTCCCCGGAGAGAGAGAGAGATACCTGCTCTACTCCAGAACATGCCAGGGAGAGACCTACTCCTGAAACTCCCCGGAGAGAGAGAGGGATACCTGCTCTACTCCAGAACATGCCAGGGAGAGACCTACTCCCGAAACGAGAGACAGAGAGAGAGAGATACCTGCTCTACTCCAGAACATGCCAGGGAGAGACCTACTCCTGAAACTCCCCGGAGAGAGAGAGAGATACCTGCTCTACTCCAGAACATGCCAGGGAGAGACCTACTCCTGAAACTCCCCGGAGAGAGAGAGGGATACCTGCTCTACTCCAGAACATGCCAGGGAGAGACCTACTCCTGAAACTCCCCGGAGAGAGAGAGGGAGAGAGAGAGGGATACCTGCTCTACTCCAGAACATGCCAGGGAGAGACCTACTCCTGAAACTCCCCGGAGAGAGAGAGGGAGAGAGAGAGAGATACCTGCTCTACTCCAGAACATGCCAGGGAGAGACCTACTCCTGAAACTCCCCGGAGAGAGAGAGGGAGAGAGAGAGGGATACCTGCTCTACTCCAGAACATGCCAGGGAGAGACCTACTCCTGAAACTCGAGAGAGAGAGAGATACCTGCTCTACTCCAGAACATGCCAGGGAGAGACCTACTCCTGAAACTCCCCGGAGAGAGAGAGGGAGAGAGAGAGGGATACCTGCTCTACTCCAGAACATGCCAGGGAGAGACCTACTCCTGAAACTCGAGAGAGAGAGAGATACCTGCTCTACTCCAGAACATGCCAGGGAGAGACCTACTCCTGAAACGAGAGAGAGAGAGAGAGAGAGAGAGAGAGAGATACCTGCTCTACTCCAGAACATGCCAGGGAGAGACCTACTCCCGAAACGAGAGACAGAGAGAGAGAGATACCTGCTCTACTCCAGAACATGCCAGGGAGAGACCTACTCCTGAAACTCCCCGGAGAGAGAGAGAGATACCTGCTCTACTCCAGAACATGCCCGGGAGAGACCTACTCCTGAAACTCCCCGGAGGAGAGAGGGATACCTGCTCTACTCCAGAACATGCCAGGGAGAGACCTACTCCTGAAACTCCCCGGAGAGAGAGAGAGGGAGAGAGAGAGGGATACCTGCTCTACTCCAGAACATGCCAGGGAGAGACCTACTCCTGAAACTCCCCGGAGAGAGAGAGGAGAGAGAGAGGGATACCTGCTCTACTCCAGAACATGCCAGGGAGAGACCTACTCCTGAAACTCCCCGGAGAGAGAGAGGGAGAGAGAGAGGGATACCTGCTCTACTCCAGAACATGCCAGGGAGAGGACCTACTCCTGAAACTCGAGAGAGAGAGAGATACCTGCTCTACTCCAGAACATGCCAGGGAGAGACCTACTCCTGAAACTCCCCGGAGAGAGAGAGGGAGAGAGAGAGGGATACCTGCTCTACTCCAGAACATGCCAGGGAGAGACCTACTCCTAAAACTCGAGAGAGAGAGAGATACCTGCTCTACTCCAGAACATGCCAGGGAGAGACCTACTCCTGAAACGAGAGAGAGAGAGAGAGAGAGAGATACCTGCTCTACTCCAGAACATGCCAGGGAGAGACCTACTCCCAAAACTCCCCAGAGAGAGAGAGAGAGAGAGAGAGGGGGGGGGGGGGGGATACCTGCTCTACTCCAGAACATGCCAGGGAGAGACCTACTCCCCAAACTAATCACAACCAGCTCAGCACTGCCAGGTTAGCAGGTCCCCCATGCCCCAGGACTGATGCAAGACTGTGGCTCTCTGCTCTGCCCTAGAGAGGCAGGAACCCGTGCTAGCTTAAAGCCGCTCCTGTGCATTCTCTGTACCCACATGAGGGCAGCAGAGCCAGAAACAACTCAAACTTATTGCGTTTGACTCCTGAATGTTGTTTTATTTTGGACTACGTCTGTTTTAGCCTGTTTGCTACTTAAGGCCTTTGCTGGTAGTCAGCCTATAAATGCTTGAAATAAATAAATAAACCAGCCCTCAGATTTCTCACCACCACCCATCTGTGCCACAGCCGGCCTCACTTTCTTCCAGAGCTCAGGGACAGAGCTCTCTCTAGTGAAGAAAGTTCCTCCCTAGTGGTCTCAGGAGGGAGCATGGCCCTAGCACTGCAATCCACACAGGCTTCCAATATCAGGTGCAGTTCTCGAAAGAAGGTCGCTGCCAAGGAGAGGCATGCAACCCGTGTCACGAGTATGTATGCATCCCAAAAAACAGCCGTAAAGGAATACAAGTGGACAACAGAGACAGGATGAAGCTCAGAAAGAGAGACAGAGCACTGTGAGAACCAGACTATAGAAAAAGAGAGTAAAATTCCAGGAAGTTTCCGATGACGCCTTGGATAATACTGTTAATTGGATCAATATGAGAATATCCAAGGTGTCTCCACACTTCAGGACCAGCCCTCCTGCCGTGTTGACACACCTTGGTCTGGCAGTTTGACTTTGCTGGTTAATACCTCATTTTTAGGTATTCTTTACAAAATAAAAATGAATATTCCACGGCCAGGGCATGAACAACATCTTTCTATCTGTCCATAAGTTTGTCTGTCTGTGACCTCCTATCAGCGAATGAATTACCAGGTAAATTTGGATGCAAGCTGGTAGGTGACAGGTAAAGACAAGGCCCAGTTGCAGATCCCAGTTTGGAGGGCTTGGTGTCACATGGCTGGGCTGGGCTGCACCGCAGACAGGAGCAGAGTTCTTGTTTGGCCTCGCTGTCCTCTCCTGGTACTAGCACACCATGCAGTGCCTCTGGGACTGGACGTTGCCAACTTCTTAATTTTC
Source organism: Rhinatrema bivittatum (assembly GCF_901001135.1). NCBI lineage: Eukaryota > Metazoa > Chordata > Amphibia > Gymnophiona > Rhinatrematidae > Rhinatrema > Rhinatrema bivittatum. Next base: position 3,717,266 of record NC_042626.1, on the reverse strand, counting down.
TTGGTCATGTGGTTCCTGGTAAGGGCATCAGCCCTCTGCTTAAGTGCTTGAACTCAGGTAAGAAAAAGGCCGGAATAGTAACCCTGGCCAGTGTCAGCTCGTGGTGCCAGGTGCTCCTGTCTAACACCAGAGACGAGCATCCCAGTTGCCAGTCTCACCAAGCGGATGCAATTTTTGTGTTGTGTGTGTTCGTGTATGTTTTTTAATTTTATGAATGTTTTAAACTGTCAGTCACTCAGGACACTAGACAAAGCAGCATACTAATTGTTTAAAGAAATACATTGGCTGGTGATCAGATGATGAAGGCATGACTTTTAATGCCCAGTATCATTAGATCAGCAAAGAGGGATTCTTCCAAGCCTGACGTATGCACAGAGGTGTCAGAGCTTGGCCACATACAAAGTCAAAGAAAAAGCTTTGCATGTCCACAGGAAGTCATTCAGTGGCGTCCTGGAGTCCCAGCTGCTGCCTTTCTCTGGGTACCACAAGGCTTCAGAAAGATGCAGGCAGCCAGCTCTGTGTTAAAGGATTCAGGGCCGGGGAGGGGGAGTGACGAGCTGCACCCTCAGAAGTGGCGACATTTCCTGCTCTTGTCCCGTGCTCCTTCCTGAATGATCACACAGCGCTATCCACCTTCTTACCTCTAGGTGCTCATGTACAGACCTGCAGAGAAGCATTAAAACCACAGGAAGATCTGCTCCTCACTGCCCGGAGCAGGAAGAGCTGCCACCATGGGCAGTGACATCAGAGAAGGCAAGGGAACCAGAATAGAATTAGATTTATGTTGTATCAAACATCACAAATGGTAAAGCAGCGAAAACTGTCTGGAAGGAATGATGTAACTGGCCTAATGCTGACCCTGTGTATTAAGGAGAACTCTTTATAAAGGATGTCATTGTTGGCCTCTCAATGCACTTTCTATATACTGTACTTCTCGATTAAGACCATGTTTATAACAAGGACAAGATGTGTAGCTCCTTCCTGTCCCCCCTGCTAACCTAACTTCTAAGATTGATGCCCTGGATTTTTTGTAGGCTGTGGCTTCCCTTCCATGCAATATCATGGCCTGGGCTGACAGCAAGCAGCAGGATGGCTGTGATATTCACCAGCTGCACTTCCTTCACACCTACAATCAGGAACAAAAGAAAGAGAGAAGGTGACACTGTGGGTGTAACGATGCCATGTGGGCAGGCATGGGGTAGGAGCTGAGTGCTGAACTGGTTTTAGCCAGAGGACTGGGAACCTTCACAGTACCTGAGCATCTTTCCTGTGGCTTTGTTTAAATATCAGATGGACATCAGCCGTAAAGTGGCAGAGACTTTCTAGAGGAGCTAAACCTCTAGTAATATTGACTTTCAAAAGAGCTGCACCTTCTTCAGAGCAACAAATAGTGAACAATATCCTTCCCTTAAATGGGGGGTGGGAGTCTCCTGGACCCTCTGCTTTCTCAACGTCCCTTGATTTTGTGAAGGATGCGGAAGGAGAGCAGTAGAGGCATGCGAGGGGTCTAGTCCTGGATGGTTGGACATCACATAAGACCCTGCCAGGAAAATCATTCTGTGAAAAAAAAAAAAAAAGTACCAGCCCAATGCTTTTCTGAGGCAAGAACTGTGATTAAGCAAAGGGCTGGCCCTGACTCTTCTGAGAACCGGGCCGCAGACTAGTTTAGTTCTTACAAGTGAACTATACACCGGTATATAACAAAAAACAAACAAATAAACTGAAAAAAACCCCCAGCACTAATGTGATTAGAGAGAGGAATGAAGGTAACCAGAAGAGAGAGAGAGAAAAGGGGAGCACAGCAAGGCGGAAGGAGAACCAGCAAATCTCAAGGGTATAGGCAGGGCTGGTGCTTCCGTTACGCAGACTGGGCAGTTGCCTAGAGTGCCAAGATTTAGGGAGCAGCAAACTCCTGCGATACCGTGAAAGGAGGCAGCACTGTGCCGCTGAGGAGGGGAACGAATGATTAAAGGCTCACCTAGGCTGCCAAATATGCTTGCACCGGCCCTGGATATAGGGAGAAAGAGCAGAGGAGGACATTGAATGGGGAAGAGGTGAGGCCAGCTCCATGGCAGTGCTGAACGGTGCAATGTGAAGGGACCGCTCTCGGGTCGGAGGATGCTGCAGAGGTACTACCCACAGCTCCTGGAGAGAGTAACCTGCATGCAGCATGGCCCCAGCCCAGGTCTGGAACTGCAATGATGGCTAAAGTAAGTTGGGAGGGGAGATAAAACAGAGGAAACGTTGCAAATGGAGGCTCCTGGCACCAGATCTGAACCCTGGCTTCATCTCAGCTGGGAGTGCAAAGGAGCAGAAAAATTCCTGAGAGAGAGAGAGAGAATCTGCTAATCTCACTCTCTCTTACCTAGGTAAGAGAGAGTGAGATTAGCAGATGCCTCTTCGACTGATGGATATCATAGCCTGGCACTACAGATCATTACAGAGGACACCGTGTGCCTAACTGCAACATCTCTGGAGCTTGCAGCCTCAGTACATGCAACAAGAGGATCAGCCACAAGAAAAGAGGAATCCTGATACTCAGCACTCAGTGCGGGCACTCGCATCATTGCTTTTCATGCAAAATGTGTATATTTGTGTGTGTGCATGCCTGTGTGTGTGTGGAGAGGCAACAAGAGGATGAGGTCAGAAGGCAGAGTACTGTTGCCATGGTAACACGGATAAATACAAATCTACCCATCAACCACACTTTCACTCTTCATCCCCTCCATCTGCACTTTCCATGTAAGTCTCTTCCTCTCTCCATCCAGACCACCAACTCATCTCCTCATTTTAAGGCACTTTCGCTCCTATATCCTTTGGCATCACTAATTACACGCCATTATGCTCGTTAATACAGAAATGACTCCATTACAGCTAGGATATATGATCATTCCTGGATGCAATATTTATAATTAATGGTTATAGTGGCATATTATGCATTGAAGTCTGTGCCTTCTAGGACGACTCAAAAGATCCTACGGGAGGTCCTGGAATCCTCACAGCAGGGAATTCCAACCCCATTTCCTGGAAAGTGTGCGACATCAATGGGTTAAAGATCTCAGCTCGACTTAGGGACACATCGAGGGATATGGCACAGGGTTCCCACTGCCCATAATCAAACCATCCAAAGCTTTTCAGCATTTGAATCCCGGATTCTGGCAGTGTTTCTGAGAGCCATGAAGAGAAGGGGGTCAGACCATAAAACCAATTGCCACACAGGTGAATTTGGGGTTTTCTAAACCCAAGCATAAAACTTCATATTTTTTTCTAGAATCCATAATGTGAGGAAGAGGGGGAGTGCCCTAATATGAAAGCATCACTCAGATAATAATGGGAGCATATAAACTGATCTCAGCAGTCTCTCAATGCTGTCACAAAGAACATCTGCAGGGAATCTTACAGTGTGAGCTAAGGGAATATCTGCAGGGGTATTTACAATGCATGAACAGGGAACATCTACTGCAGGGGTTTTATTTTATTTTTTTACAACCTGTGATCCAGGGAACATCTGCAGGGATTCTTACAGTGTAAAGGAATATCTGCAGGGGTACATACATTGCGTGAGACAGGGCAGGGATACTTACAGGATGTGATTCAGGGAATGCAGGGGTCCTTACAGTGTATGATACAGGGGGACCTCTGCAGGGGTCCATACATTGCGTGAGACAGGGGGACCGCTGCAGGGGTCCATACATTGCGTGAGACAGGGCAGGGATACTTACAGAATGTGATACAGGGAACATCTGCAGGGGTCCATACATTGCGTGAGACAGGGGAACAACTACAGGGGTCCATACATTGCGTGAGACAGGGGACCTCTGCAGGGGTCCTTACATTGCGTGAGACAGGAGAACAACTGCAGGGGTCCTTACATTGCGTGAGACAGGGGACCTCCTGCAGGGGTCCTTACATTGCGTGAGACAGGGGACCAACTGCAGGGGTCCTTACATTGCGTGAGACAGGGGACCAACTGCAGGGGTCCTTACATTGCGTGAGACAGGGGACCTCTGCAGGGGTCCTTACATTGCGTGAGACAGGGGACCAACTGCAGGGGTCCTTACATTGCATGAGACAGGGGAACCTCTGCAGGGGTCCTTACATTGCATGAGACAGGGGAACCTCTGCAGGGGTCCTTACATTGCGTGAGACAGGGGAACAACTGCAGGGGTCCTTACATTGCATGAGACAGGGAACATCTGCAGGGGTCCATACAGGCGAAAGTGAAGAGGGGCTTTAATTCTTTACTAGTTTCAAGGGTCATTTTAGAATAAAACATTCTACATAGCAAGACAAAGGGAGAGGGAGCAGCATTTCCAGGTTTTCTCCCAGAAGAAATGTATCTCAGAGCTGTTTAACAAGTGCATTCTCTGTGGTGACAGCACAGAAGCTGTGGGGCCTGCAAGGAGGAGGAGGAGAATCCCCGTCTCCAGGCCACTGGGGCTTGGAAGGATGGAGGTGGTTTGCTTTGAGTACGGGAGAAAGGGTTTATTTATCAGAGATATAACAAGGTTACTGCTGCTCACTCTTTTGCCACACAGCTACCTTTGGTATTTTATGCAGTGACACCAGATTTATGGAGAGGGGATTTTAATAGCTGTTATAAAACAAATACAAAGCAGAGAAATAAAAAAGATGGGAAGAATGTTCTCTTCAGTCCTTATTAAACAGTGTTGTGGGCAACCTCAGTAACAAGCGCACCATTACACCCAGGTCAGGGGTAACTCAGTAACAAGCGCACCATTACACCCAGGGCAGGGGTAACTCAGTAACAAGCGCACCATTACAGCCAGGTCAGGGGTAACTCAGTAACAAGCGCACCATTACAGCCAGGTCAAGGGTAACTCAGTAACAAGCGCACCATTACACCCAGGGCAGGGGGTAACTCAGTAACAAGCGCACCATTACACCCAGGGCAGGGGGTAACTCAGTAACAAGCGCACCATTACAGCCAGGTCAGGGGGTAACTCAGTAACAAGCGCACCATTACAGCCAGGTCAGGGGTAACTCAGTAACAAGCGCACCATTACAGCCAGGTCAGAGGTAACTCAGTAACAAGCGCACCATTACAGCCAGGTCAGGGGGTAACTCAGTAACAAGCGCACCATTACAGCCAGGTCAGGGGGTAACTCAGTAACAAGCGCACCATTACAGCCAGGTCAGGGGGTAACTCAGTAACAAGCGCACCATTACACCCAGGTCAGGGGGTAACTCAGTAACAAGCGCACCATTACACCCAGGTCAGGGGGTAACTCAGTAACAAGCGCACCATTACACCCAGGTCAGGGGGTAACTCAGTAACAAGCGCACCATTACACCCAGGGCAGGGGTAACTCAGTAACAAGCGCACCATTACAGCCAGGGCAGGGGGTAACTCAGTAACAAGCGCACCATTACACCCAGGGCAGGGCTAACTCAGTAACAAGCGCACCATTACACCCAGGGCAGGGGGTAACTCAGTAACAAGCGCACCATTACACCCAGGTCAGGGGGTAACTCAGTAACAAGCGCACCATTACACCCAGGGCAGGGCTAACTCAGTAACAAGCGCACCCATTACACCCAGGGCAGAGGTAACTCAGTATCAAAGGCACCATTACACCAGGGCAGGGGCAACCTCAGTAACAAGCGCACCATTACAGCCAGGGCAGGGGCAACCTCAGTAACAAGCGCACCATTACAGCCAGGGCAGGGCTAACTCAGTAACAAGCGCACCATTACAGCCAGGGCAGGGGCAACCTCAGTAACAAGCGCACCATTACACCCAGGGCAGGGGGTAACTCAGTAACAAGCGCACCATTACACCCAGGTCAGGGGGTAACTCAGTAACAAGCGCACCATTACACCCAGGTCAGGGGGTAACTCAGTAACAAGCGCACCATTACACCCAGGTCAGGGGGTAACTCAGTAACAAGCGCACCATTACACCCAGGGCAGGGGGTAACTCAGTAACAAGCGCACCATTACACCCAGGTCAGGGGGTAACTCAGTAACAAGCGCACCATTACACCCAGGGCAGGGCTAACTCAGTAACAAGCACACCCATTACACCCAGGGCAGAGGTAACTCAGTATCAAAGGCACCATTACACCCAGGGCAGGGGCAACCTCAGTAACAAGCGCACCATTACAGCCAGGGCAGGGGCAACCTCAGTAACAAGCGCACCATTACAGCCAGGGCAGGGCTAACTCAGTAACAAGCGCACCATTACAGCCAGGGCAGGGGCAACCTCAGTAACAAGCGCACCATTACACCCAGGGCAGGGGGTAACTCAGTAACAAGCGCACCATTACACCCAGGTCAGGGGGTAACTCAGTAACAAGCGCACCATTACACCCAGGTCAGGGGGTAACTCAGTAACAAGCGCACCATTACACCCAGGGCAGGGGTAACTCAGTAACAAGCGCACCATTACAGCCAGGGCAGGGGGTAACTCAGTAACAAGCGCACCATTACACCCAGGGCAGGGCTAACTCAGTAACAAGCGCACCATTACACCCAGGGCAGGGGGTAACTCAGTAACAAGCGCACCATTACACCCAGGTCAGGGGGTAACTCAGTAACAAGCGCACCATTACACCCAGGGCAGGGGTAACTCAGTATCAAGCGCACCATTACACCCAGGGCAGGGGTAACTCAGTATCAAATTGCATATTACAGCCAGCAAAGGGGTATCTCAGTAACAATTACAGCATTACATCCATCCAGTGCAGGGGTAATTCAATAGCAATACCCCTGCACTGGTAGTACCCCCTAGCAATAGTAATTCAAGACCCTCTGGAACAAAATGCCTGTTGAACTACGGCAAGAAGAATGCCTCAAATCTTTCAAGCGGAAGCTCAAGACCTGGCTCTTTGCAAAAGCATACACTTAATTATTCACTATACCTCACCACTGTTCCCACTCTCCACACTCCTCCCCTGTTTCCCATTCTACCGCCCCTCTCTCCCCTCCCCTTTTCTCCGCCACCTTCTTTTCTTTCTCTCTGCCCCCCCTCTTTCCTCGCTCTCCTCCCTTCTCTTCCCCATCTTATCTCCTAGCCTGATTAAAATTAACCTCATAGTTTTCTTTCTTTTGTACATATGTTTATAATTGCAAATTTTGTTTATAATTTTATTGCAAAACTTCCCATATTATTGTTCCCCCCTCTCGTTAATGCCTTGTTATCATGTTTTTACTGTTCAATGTAAAGCGCCATGCCGTGCGTTTGTTTTTGCGTTACAATGTGAACCGATATGATATCCTGGATGAATGTCGGTATATAAAAATTTTAAATAAATAAATAAATAAATAGCAAAATTCACTGCTATGCTAAAAGCAGACAAAGTCTCAGTGTCTAATACATTATTATATACTACGGAAAATGAAACCATCTTCTCACCCTTCGGACCACATCCCCTCGAAATTGCTTCTATCAATTCCTGACTCCATCTCCAAATCTCTGTCAGACATCATAAATTGCTCAATAACACAAGGATCTTACCCAGATGACCTAAAATTGGCCTCTCTCAAACCACTACTCAAGAAACCTAATCTAGATCCTAATGACCCAAACAACTACCATCCGATCGCCAACCTCCCCTTCATAGCCAAGATTATGGAGAAATTGGTGAACACCCGACTCTCAACCTACATTGAAGAAAACAACCTCCTATTCCCATCACAATACGGTTTCGCAAAACTCTAAGCACGGAGTCCCTCCTCATTTCCTTAACAGATCACCTCATCCTGGGCCTCGATAAAGGTCAAGCCTTCTTACTGATCCTACTCGACCTTTCTTCAGCCTTTGACACCGTCAATCATTCATTACTCATTAACCAATTAGCCTCCATAGGTATCTCAGGCACAGCTCTATCTTGGTTCATATCATTTCTCAGCAATAGAAGATACAAGGTCAAGATACAGAACAAAGAATCTTCTCAACACCCGTCGTCAGTAGGAGTCCCACAGGGGTCCTCCCTGTCTCCTACTTTATTTAACATTTACCTTATACCGTTATGCCAACTTCTCACCGACCTCAACCTCAAACACTTCCTTTACGCGGACGATATCCAGGTCCTGATACCCATTAAGGATTCCTTCGCAAAAACTCTGGCTTACTGGGATAAATGCCTTCAAAAAATTAAACTCCTCCTCACCAGCCTAAACCTGGTATTAAACTCCAGCAAAACTGAACTCCTGCTCATCGCCTCAGAAAACAGCACCATCACCTCTGCACAACAAGCCACGCCAACAATCACACAAGTGAGAGACCTAGGAGTCTTAATTGATAATCGCCTGAATTTCAAAGCCACTATTAAAAAAACCACCAAAGACTGTTTCTACCAACTACAAGTGCTGAAAAGAATTAGACCACTTTTCCATGCCCAAGATTTCAGAACCATTCTACAAGCAATCATTTTTTCAAAATTAGACTATTGTAACACCATCCTACTTGGCCTTCCCGCTTCATACACCAAACCGCTTCAGATGGTGCAAAATACAGCTGCACGAATTCTGACAAATACCAGGAGAAGGGACCACATAACCCCCATTCTAAAGAGCCTCCATTGGCTACCTATACACTTTAGAATAATATACAAGGCCATTCTCACCACATACAAAAACATCCACCAATTGGCTCCCATTGACCTACAGATCCCTCTCCGACTACACAATTCGTCAAGACCGACAAGAGATGCATATAGGGGATCGCTACAGGTACCACCGTCCAAATCCACCAGACACTGCACACTTAGAGACCGGGCTTTCTCTACAGCCATTCCATCGTTATGGAACTCCATCCCCTCAAATCTCAGAACAGAACCATGCATCTCAACTTTCAAAAAAAGACTAAAGACCTGGATATTCACACAAGCTTTCCCGGACGCCAATTGATCGAACACCTCCAAGCCACCCCTAATCTCCAACTATACCATGGTTAACTAATCTCCAACATGGTTAACTAATCTCCAACTACACCATGGTCATCCTTATCTTCTATCGTTGTACCTGTGTGAATTTAATAACTTTTCCTTTCTCTTCCTTCTCAGCCAAGTTCTTATCACCCTGTTATATGTAACTGCCTTTTCAACACCATTGTTATAGTTATGTTTATTATGCACCCCTGTTTTATGTGAACCAGCATGATGTGACTGCTGTCTCGAATGCCGGTATATGAAAATCTGAAATAAATAAATAAATAAAATTATATGCAGCACAGGTCCAGCCTCAATATCTGGCAAAAGTAAAGAGGACATCAGTGAAATGTCAATTTTTGCTCTTCCCTCAGAACTCAGAGTACTGGAATAGCAGGGGGTGCTGCAGGGCAGGAGTGAGGTGCATAGGCAGAGCTGTGTGTGAGGGTCTCAGTACTGGAATAGCAGGGGGTGCTGCAGGGCAGGAGTGAGGTGCATTGGCAGAGCTGTGTGTGAGGGTCTCAGTACTGGAATAGCAGGGGGTGCTGCAGGGCAGGAGTGAGGAGCTTTGCCAGAGCTGTGTGTGAGGGCCTCAGTACTGGAGTAGCAGGAGGTGCTGCAGGGCAGGAGTGAGGTGCATTGGCAGAGCTGTGTGTGAGGGTCTCAGTACTGGAATAGCAGGAGGTGCTGCAGGGCAGGAGTGAGGTGCATTGGCAGAGCTGTGTGTGAGGGTCTCAGTATTGGGATAGCAGGAGGTGAGTGAGGTGCATTGGCAGAGCTGTATCTTGTGCATTGTGAGTTTGTTGTATTGTGCATAGAAAGAGTTAAGGCTGTAAAGATTTCTGCTTTAGTTCACACCTTTACTCCTTACAACCTGCGCTATCTATTGATCTTGCTTCAGTGGGGTTAGTCTGACCTTGTCTGCAGAGGAGTTCAAAACTGAACTAGTGCAGTTGCTTGATGGAAACATTTGGTCTCTAATGAACTCCAGCAGACTGGAATTTCGTCAATCTTCCACAAAAGCTGTGAGAGTGAGAATGCAGCTCAGTTTCTTAATGAATGATTGTGATATGCCCCTATCATGTACTCTTCCAGCTTGACCACCTCTCCCAGAAGAAGGTGCAATGGCAAACATAGTTTCCAGGGTCTCTGGAACAGCCTAAGCCGCTGACTGAGCCATAGACCTTAAACTCATAAAAGCTCAATAACAAAATGACCACCACATTCCTCTCCCAAACTGAAACTCAAGCTGCCCAGAGTTACATAATTCAACCAATCTCTTACCAAGGGGCTCTCCCCAGCTGACCATCCATCATTTTACCTGGGGTGTCCTGCAGCCTCCCTTCAGTGCCCCACTGAATTCAAAAGGTGACCAGGTCTGGGCAGAAGCAGTTCTCTCTCAAAGTCCATTCCAAGGCACTCAAGGACTTGTAACGTCTGTTTTCTTAGGAAAACCACGACTAGAAAATGCCAAATGCAATGGGATAATAGGATATAAAACCATGGCTGGCTCCCTCTGCCTCTCGTGCGCTGGAGATATCCACCAAACTCAGAATACAAAGGAGATTGCTAGCAAATACTGCCACACCTTCTTCTGGCCACCTTTCTGACAACTCCTCCCCACTTGCTGTGTGTGGCTTGGTCCTTGCCTCGCCCAGGGGCCTTTGCTGATTATAGAGAGGGGAGGTGCATTAGGATCTTTTCTTTTAAAAAGTGATACAATTCACATTTGTCCAATCAAGGTCAACTCACTTTCCTGCATGTTCAGACTCTTGTAAGGAGCTGGGCCAGTTCAAAAGGTGCCCAGCTCGGCAGCCCTAGCTGCAGACTGGAGGCAGGGAAAGAATGGAATTCAGTTTCATCTTAAATTATTTCCACCCCATAAAACGCTGAAGGGATTTCATGTTCTCCTCTAAGAGGGTCATTTTATAACAGCCTGCATAGGGCTAAAGTTTGCTGGCACTTCAGCTTGAATTTTCAAAGCAGATTTAGAATGCACACACAGTGACATCTGCTCCTGAGCAGCAATGGAGATTTAGGCACAGTACTTCTGAAAAGTGAATCTTCTATTATGTGCATAAATCCTGTCTCTGCCCCAAATCCATGCCTTCCTACTGCAAATAACAATGCATTCAAAAGCACATTTCATACATACCATTGCCTGCAAACAGGATTTAGGCACATAGAACTGTTTATGTGTGAATAGCAGGTTGACTATCAAGCCCGTAGAGGTCTGATATACTCAGCATTTCCCCAACAGATACAAAACGGGAAAAATCCTTTAGAACAGCCCTAGATCTCATTAATCTGTCCACGTGATCCCCATTCGCCAGTCATTTTGCTTCATGTGTGATTTGTGCCTCCTGTTAATGCTCCTTCACTTCTAAACAACCGCTCTAACCAAGGCACAATCGATAAAGCAACAAAGAAAAGGATCAAAACACCTTCTCTGAGGTGAAGCATAGCTAATGGGGCTCCTGTTTGGGCCTCTGATCGCTTTTGCATGTGGCTAGGAGAGAAGTCAGCCAAGGCCACTGGTGTCAGTCATCTCTGCACATAGCTGGTGGGGTAATGCTAACCGAGACCCGAGAAGAGCCTCCACTATTATACTCCATCTGCAAACTATTCCTCGTGTAGTGGGGAGGAAAAGACTCAATGTCTGCCATTAATAACACATTGGGGGGCTGATGTAATAAAGTGTGCAAGCGTTTTGGATGCACTAGACTAGCACCCAATGTAAGAAGGAGAAAAGCGCATCCAAAACACACACCCAAGCAAATGCGTAGCTGATAGTGCTCATCATATGTAAATTCCATGTAGATGAGGGTATTAGCTATTACCCCTGGATACAGAAAATTGCAGGGCACCCAACAAACACTTTTTAACATGACATATTTAACTCCAACCCCAGAGGTGACATAAAGTCAATCTGCAAATCAAGGGCCCATGAAAAATTAAAAAATAAGGTCCTCTGTGTTTCCTCCTACTTAGTATGGTTATGACACTTACATTTACTGCTTGCGGTGTTGAAAAATAAATGTATATTGGCTTGATTTAAAAAAAAAAAATCTTCTGGATGCACAATTTAGACTCCCATAGCAAGGGGTATTTAGCTATGGGAGTCACTGGCCAGAAGAAGCGGGATAAACACAGACACTCGTATTGAGCGCTGGTTGCAATTGTGGGTGCCTGATGCATGGGAGGGCTAGGGATGCACAATTCTCCCCTAGTGTGTCCTTTTTTACGCAGCCCCTCATTTAAATACTGTATCAGACACCCAGGGGATGTTAGGAAACGGGTTCTCAATTTGAGCACCTATTTTCAAGGCACATCTTACTGCACTGGCTCCTGGATTAGCCCAAGTTTGAAACTTTTGAGCTGTAGCACCAGCAAATGACAAAGCTACTTCAGGGACAGAATGCTTGGCTCTAATATAGCAGTACAAGTGACTGGATATATGCAAACCTCAGCCGAGGAAAAAGATTGTGCACATCTGTGTCTGCCCTGCATCCCTCAGACATATAATTCTCCGGCTCCTCCATAGCACAGTTACTAACCTACTCCTGCTGTCTGTGGCATTTTTTTCTCTCCTTCATGGTACAGGCTGGTGCTGAATGTTAAATCGGCAATGTCTGGTCCAGCTACTTTTGGTGAATACATTCCCTTACTAAGTTCCTGAGCATCACATATTCAGGGGTCAGGTCAGTCTTTTTCCCATCTGATTATCTAGGAGCGGGATTCTGCCAGACGTTTCAGGGGTTCCTGGACTGGAGTGAGTTTAGAGATAGGACAAGGACCCAGATGGCTCTATATTCTGTAAGCTACTGCCTCCATCTATTCCTATATGTAATCATATTTCTTCTTATTAAACACATAGCCCAACATGATTTATGTAAATGTAGGGATAAGCAAATATATTCCAGTGACCCTAAATTCACCTTCCCTCTGCATGTGAGGAGTTCCAGACGAAAGCCGCCCATAGCAGCAGTCAGGTGCTGGGAGCAGAAGATGCAGGAATGTAATGAGGCTCAGGCAGGGGTGCGTGTATGTGTAGGTGTGTGTCTGTGTATAAGTGTGTGGGTGTAGGTGTATGTAGGTGTGTGTGGGTGTAGGTGTGTGTAGGTGTGTAGATGTGTGTGTGTGTGTGTGTGTGTGTGGACGTGCAGGTGTGTAGGGGCGTGTGTGTATGTGTAGGTGTGTGTAGATGTTTGTGTGTGTGTGTAGGTGTGTGTGTGTGTGTAAGGGTGTGTGTGTGTGTAGGAGTGTGTGTGTGTGTGTATATGTGTAGGTGTGTTTGTGTGTGTAGGTGTGTAGATGTGTGTGTGTGGATGTGTAGGGGTGTAGGGGTGTGTGTGTGTGTAGGGGTGTAGGGGTGTGTGTAGGTGTGTGTGTGTGTGTGTAGGTGTGTGTGTGTGTGGATGTGTAGGTGTGTAGGGGTGTGTGTGTGTGTAGGTGTGTGTGTGTGGGAGTGTGTGTGTGTAGGTGTGTGCAGGTGTGTGTGTAGGGGTGTGTGTAGGTGTGTGTGTGTGTGTGTAGGTGTGTAGGGTGTGTGTGTGTGTGTAAGTGTGTGTGTGTGAGTGTGTGTGTGTAGGTGTGTGCAGGTGTGTGTGTAGATGTGTGTGTGTGTGTATATGTAGGTGTGTAGGGGTGTGTGTGTGTGTGAGTGTGTGTGTGTGTGGATGTGTAGGTGTGTGTGTGTAGGTGTGTGTGTGTGTAGGTGTGTGTGTGTAAGTGTGTGTGTGTGTGTGTGTGTAGGGGTGTCTGTGTGTGTGTAGGTGTGTGTGTGTAAGTGTGTGTGTGTGTGTAGGGTGTGTGTGTGTAGGGGTGTGTGTGTAAATGGGGTGTATGTGTGTGTGTGTGTAGGTGTGTGTGTAAGTGTGTGTGTGTGTAGGTGGTGTGTGTGTGTGTGTAAGTGTGTGTGTAGGGGTGTATGTGTGTGTTTGTAGGGGGTGTGTGTGTAGGTGTGTGTGTGTAGGGGGGGTGTGTGTAGGTGTGAGTGTGCAGGTGTGTGTGTAGGTGTGTGTAGGTGTAGGTGTGAGTGTGTAGGTGTGTGTAGGTGTGTAGATGTGTGTATGTGTATGTGTAGGTGTGTGTGTGTGTAGGGGTGTGTGGTGTGTGTGTGTAGGTGTGTGTGTGTAGGTGTGTGTGTGTGTGTAGGTGTGAGTGTGTAGATGTGTGTGTGTGTGTGTAGGTGTGAGTGTGTAGGGGGGTGTGTGTGTAGGTGTGAGTGTGTAGATGTGTGTGTGTGTAGGTGTGTGTGTGTGTGTGTGCGGGTTTGTGCTCCCCTGGTGTGCCCCTCGATCAAGGCGCCACAGACTTGTTCCGAGCGGGGCTCCCTTTGGGGTCCGTCTTGCACGGCCCCTGCCTCCGGGCGGGCACTTGCGAGCAGCGCTGTCCGTGGTACTGAAGCAGCGGCGGCGGCGGCGGCTCCGCGGAGCTCCAGGCTCCCGGCACCAGGGAGGAGCTCTCCCCCCGCCGGATCGCAGCAGCCAGGGCAGGTCCCGGGGGCAGCCCTGGAGGAAGGGGCAGCCTGGCGCATGCGATTCCCTTCCGAAAGGAGCAGTGAGGGGGAGGGCGGAGCGCGTAAGCGCAGCTCCCTCCCTCCCGCCGGGAGCTGGGGTGGAGAGCAGCAGGGTGAGGGGCAGAGAGAGGAGGAGCGAGAAGAGCCCAGCCAGACGGAGCCAGGCAGCAGGACGACGAGAGCCGCCCCGGTTCGGCCCGGTAAGTGCTGCCCTTTCTCCCGGGACTAAGCCACTTTCACTCGCCAGCCTCCTCTTGGGCGGCAGTCGGCAGCATATTTAGGCGCCTGGGCGACCTGACTGCTTCGGGGGCAGAAGGACAGCGAGGTCGCCGACACCGTTAGCTGGGGACTGAGGCAGGGACAGGGGGTTAGGGCAGAGCCGAGCTTGGAGCCCAGCCCCTGGGATCTGCAGGGTTTCTTCCGGCTGCCCTCGGCTGCTGGGGACGCCTGTAATCCCGGAGACACCTCCCAGTCCTTCCGTGAAGCCTCTGTCGCCACCGTGGCGACCTCCCGAAGCCAGAGCTGGACGCTGGCACGGAACGAGGAGGCTCCATGATTTCTCAGCAGCGATTGCCGTCCACCGCCACCAGAGGGGAGCGGCCCCCTCAGCTCTGCTTCTCAATCCTTATTCAACGTGGGGCTCCTGAGAGCCCCTGGCAAATGGCTGTGGCCACCAGGAGAAAGTTCTTAGCAGGCCGAAGTTCTGCAGTCCGGAAAGACGGGCCCCTCCTCTGAAAATGTAGACAATTGTAGACTAAAAGGAAGATGTCTCTCCTCCTTACTCATAGGAGCGCAGGGAATGGAAACCAAGGCTGCAGCTAGGGAGAGAGCAGAGCTGGACTCACAGACTCCAGGATCGGAAGAGCCAGAGCGAGAATAACAAACCGCGGGTCTGATGAGCAAACGTTTCTCCTGCAGCAGGAAACTTCAAGCACTACCTTCCCCCCATCCCAGAACTTACCCTCGTGTACACTCCTACATGTACCCCAGGGTAGTGCCATTCCAGAACTTACCTTCATGTACACTCCTACATGTACCCCAGGGGCAGTGCCATCCCAGAACTTACCTTCGTGTACACTCCTACATGTACCCCAGGGGCAGTGCTATCCCAGAACTTACCTTCGTGTACACACCTACATGTACCCCAGGGCAGTGCCATCCCAGAACTTACCTTCATGTACACTCCTACATGTACCCCAGGGGCAGTGCCATCCCAGAACTTACCTTCGTGTACACACCTACATGTACCCCAGGGCAGTGCCATCCCAGAACTTACCTTCATGTACACTCCTACATGTACCCCAGGGGCAGTGCTATCCCAGAACTTACCTTCGTGTACACACCTACATGTACCCCAGGGCAGTGCCATCCCAGAACTTACCTTCATGTACACACCTACATGTACCCCAGGGCAGTGCCATCCCAGAACTTACCCTCGTGTACATTCCTACATGTACCCCAGGGGCAGTGCCATCCCAGAACTTACCCTCATGTACACTCCTACATGTACCCCAGGGTAGTGCCATCCCAGAACTTACCTTCATGTACACTCCTACATGTACCCCAGGGCAGTGCCATCCCAGAACTTACCCTCGTGTACATTCCTACATGTACCCCAGGGGCAGTGCCATCCCAGAACTTACCCTCATGTACACTCCTACATGTACCCCAGGGTAGTGCCATCCCAGAACTTACCTTCATGTACACTCCTACATGTACCCCAGGGCAGTGCCATCCCAGAACTTACTTTCGTGTACACTTCTACATGTACCCCAGGGGCAGTGCCATACCAGAACTTACCTTCGTGTACATTCCTACATGTACCCCAGGGGCAGTGCTATCCCAGAACTTACCTTCATGTACACACCTACATGTACCCCAGGGGCAGTGCCATCCCAGAACTTACCTTCGTGTACATTTCTACATGTGCCCCAGGGCGCAGTGCCATCCCAGAACTTACCTTCATGTACACTCCTACATGTACCCCAGGGTAGTGCCATCCCAGAACTTACCTTCATGTACACTCCTACATGTACCCCAGGGGCAGTGCCATCCCAGAACTTACCCTCATGTACACTCCTACATGTACCCCAGGGCAGTGCCATCCCAGAACTTACCTTCATGTACACACCTACATGTACCCCAGGGCAGTGCCATCCCAGAACTTACCCTCGTGTACATTCCTACATGTACCCCAGGGGCAGTGCCATCCCAGAACTTACCCTCATGTACACTCCTACATGTACCCCAGGGTAGTGCCATCCCAGAACTTACCTTCATGTACACTCCTACATGTACCCCAGGGCAGTGCCATCCCAGAACTTACTTTCGTGTACACTTCTACATGTACCCCAGGGGCAGTGCCATACCAGAACTTACCTTCGTGTACATTCCTACATGTACCCCAGGGGCAGTGCTATCCCAGAACTTACCTTCATGTACACACCTACATGTACCCCAGGGGCAGTGCCATCCCAGAACTTACCTTCGTGTACATTTCTACATGTGCCCCAGGGCGCAGTGCCATCCCAGAACTTACCTTCATGTACACACCTACATGTACCCCAGGGGCAGTGTCATCCCAGAATTTACCTTCATGTACACACCTACATGTATTCCAGGGGCAGTGCCATCCCAGAATTTATCTTCATGTACACACCTACATGTACCCCAGGGGCAGTGCCATCCCAGAACATATCTTCATGTGCACTCCTACATGTACCCCAGGGGCAGTGCCATGCCAGAACTTACCTTCATGTACACTTCTACATGTACCCCAGGGGTAGTGCCATCCCAGAACTTACCTTCATGTACACTCCTACATGTACCCCAGGGGCAGTGCCATCCCAGACCTTACCTTCATGTACACTCCTACATGTACCCCAGGGGTAGTGCCATCCCAGAACTTACCTTCATGTACACACCTACATGTACCCCAGGGGCAATGCCATGCCAGAACTTACCTTCATGTACACTCCTACATGTACCCCAGGGGTAGTGCCATCCCAGAACTTACCTTCATGTACACACCTACATGTACCCCAGGGGCAATGCCATGCCAGAACTTACCTTCATGTACACACCTACATGTACCCCAGGGGCAGTGCCATGCCAGAGCCACCCCTGCCCCTCCTGCATGCAGAAGTGGGTATGGGTTGGTATGGCGAGGAGTGATGCAAAGTTTCTAGCCACACTATGCAAATTCAAAACCTGCTTCTGTCCCCAGCCATCACCACTATCACTGACTTCCCACCAGGCTTCCACCCCTGCTGATGATACTTCCCTCCCCACTCTCCCTGCCTCCATCATTGCTGAAGCACTGCTCGTTTTATCATTTTTGTATACTAGATGCATGCAGCACAGTACAGAGACACATACTGGGCCATGCACGTACCTGAACACAGGTCCTATGAGCCAATGTCATGGACCTGCCTCCTTCCCATACAGGAGGGGGATGAAGCAGCAGCAGGACTGAGCGCTCATAGTCCCTGCCTTCAGGCACCTACATAGCCTGATCCATGGCTGTCCAGTGTGACAGTGAGAAGCAGAAAAGGGTGAGAGTTAGATGCTGGGGGAGAGGCAGTGAGTAGCTGAGAGGATGCCATGGAGGGGGTGTCAGCAAAGGCAAGTTTGCCTATAGGACACGTCAGCCCTGGGAATGAGCTGAGAAGAAACACATTCTTAAAATATATCCATCCTCTCCCGTGCCTTACAGATGAGAATTGAAGGCTGAAGGTAGTGATGTGCTGGAGGAGTTCCTGGGGATCCCTGGAGTGCCTTCTCAAATTATGTTATTATATCAGAGTCTCGCTGACTGAATCAGGGTCGAAGAGAGTCCTTTGATGAGAAATAGGTGGCATATGACTTCGTGGAGGCAGCTAGAAGGACCATTCAGTAGTCACATCAGAGTCACCTGGCTCCCTGCCATCAGGACGTGGTGGCCAGAGCTGTATTTGTGTAGGAGGAGAACAATAGAGCAGAGCTGAGTAGAAAGTGGCAGAAAGTGAGGACGGAGCTGCACTTTATTTAAAAAGCTGCCTGTGCTTCCGGAATACAAAAGAGAGCAGAGAATGAGCCAGACACCGTCTGCTCTGTGAGATTCCCCAGAAAGGGAACGTTTGATATGGAACGGGACTTTCCACTTTCTCCTGGTCGAGAGGGCAGCCTTTTCTGAGAGGTCAGCTTCACCAGCTTAGATGGGCATGGGCTGAGGAAGAGAGGAGTGAATGAGTCCCAGCCTGCTGAGCTTCTGAGAATGCTACCTCCCTGGGCGACTGGCAAAGGACTGCAGGTTCTGCCGAAAACCCTTCATCTTCTTGTCAAACAAGGAGGTAAAGTCATTCCAGCTCCATTCTGAGAGAACAGATTGATGCTGTTGAGGAGGAGACTTGTAGAAGGCCAATCTTGAATGAACCTGAGGTCTGTTCAATGCATTGGGAGAAATAGTGTTTGTTTGGGTGCTGAGAAAGCTTTGTGCTATCTTGCCATGTGTGTCCTCTACCTGGGATTTCCACTATCTTTGTTCTAATTTTTGCCATTGTTGCTTTTGGGAGCGCAGTTCTGGAATGTAGCAAGGAGAACGTTTGTGTGTAGGGCACAGGACTTTTTAAGTGAAGCAACTTTCTCTAAAACCTTTGCTAAATTTGCATTCCGCATCTACCCAATCTTTCACCAAGGTCAGTGATTTGTTCAACGTATACCTCAGCTAATTAGGTCAATTTAAGGGGCAAAAGGAATGCCCAAACCCAAACAAAACAGATATTCTTTGGGTTCATAATGTGAGCAGGCAGGTCCCCAACATTAAAATCCATTTCAGGGACTGTGAATGCCCCTTAAAATTACAGGACAGGAGCCCTGAGATCTTGCTAGATTCAGCATTAAGTGTGAGCCCCCAAATCTTGATCACTGTGTCCAGGCCATGATATCCTCACAATTGGATCACTGTAATGCACTACACGAGAAGTTGACATCAGCTCCAGCTCATTCAGAAGAGCACAGCCTGCATGCTAGAGGGTTGCAAGAGATAAGGTCACATTTTGTCCACTCTACACAGACGACACCTGTTACCGGTCAGATTTAAAATCCTTTCAAGCTGTAAGATTACCTTCAAGATCGGTTGTCTCTGGCTCTGCTCGGCCACTGGGGGGGTCATCCTCAAAGCCATTTACATGCATACAATCATGCGCGTACCCCAGTTTTGCATAACATCATGCGAGTACCCCAGTTTTGCATACAATCATGCGAGTACCCCAGTTTTTGCATAAAATCATGCGCATACCCCGATTTTTGCATACAATCATGCGCGTACCCTGATTTTTGCATAAAATCATGCGCGTACCCCAGTTTTTGCATAACATCATGCGCAAACCCCGGTTTTTGCATACAATCACGCGCAAACCCCGGTTTTTGCATAAAATCACGCGCATACCCCGGTTTTTGCATACAATCACGCGCATACCCCAGTTTTGCATACACTTTACACATACCTTCTGGGGTTGGGGGTGGACATGGGCAGAGCTGCAATTTGCCCACATACCTTTTCGTTTGGAAAGTTAAGTTACACTGCACAAGTTACACTCTGCTTGCAGCAGGCTTAGGTTTCTGCACACACTTGGCCTATTAGCTGAAGATTTTCAAAGTGGTCATCCTCATGAACGTTTGCCTCAGTGAGTACAATCAGCCAGGCCTGCTGTTATACCCTTAGCCTCCCCAGGACCTCCTAGGAAGCCATTCAGCAAGAAAATAAATCAAAAGATCCAAGCTTCTCCAGAGCTGCCGGCACCCTCTGGACCTCTTTGCAAATCCAGGACTCCTTCAGTTCAGAAAGCATGGGTGATGATGCCAGCAAGTGTCCTGCTGGTGACTGCTCACATCCCACCTCACTTCTTCTGTGCTCTCTGTTGCTCCTTTGTTTACCTTGCTTGCATTTTTAAGGGCTTTATCCCTCTGCTTGTTTTACCCCTACTCACCTGATTTATCGTCTCACTTAAGGTGTGCAGCCTCACTTTGGCTGAATGATTCTTCAGAAAGGCGAATAATAAATCCTAAGAGATCAATACAATTAATATCGATGCCTTATTCTTAGCTTTCTTCTGGCATTTACCAGCTGTTCCCTCCTCTTTTATATCTGTGGGAAAGTGTGGCCTTCAGTTTAGTTACAAGAAGCCACACTCCAAAATATCGCCACATTACTAGAAGAGAAAGACTCAAAGCATTTGAGCCCACATCACAAAACCAGCTTCAGTCTCACAGCCTTCCAGATTAGTTTTACGTCTGCTGTGTTAATCTAGGTGGGGCTGCATCTCTCAATAGTTTGAAACGGTTTGTTTGGTAGAGCCCAGTACTGGTAAGGGATTCGTTCTGCTGCTTTCTCTTCCTATGCACAGAGCTGCAGAGCATGCATGGGATCCTACCAAGGATCTCCACGTCTCTCACTGCAAATGCTAGAAGTGCAGCCCCTCCTGGCCAGCATCCCAGTGGATCTGGTAGCACTACCCAGACCAGAACCGCAGAGCACAAGAAGAACGATGGAGGCTGCTCTCCATGACACACATTCGTGGATCTGAAAAATACCCGAGACATGTCCTGAAAATGCGGTGCGGATAGGACTCTAAACACAGCCCTTAGGAGGGAATGCACGGACAGGTGGGTGCATGGAGGGGGTGGAGAGAAGGAGGGGATCTGTGAGGAAGGGGAAGAGATTGCAGAGGAGAGCAGCTGGTGTGGATGGACAGACGTTTCTGCTCTCATGTTTCTTGCCACCAGACACATAGACCAGTCCCACTTCTTCAGTCTCATAAGCCTTCTTCCATTAGGAAAGAAGACTAAAAGCTTGGAAGGCCACGTGTGAGGCTTCTGGAAGTCTCCAGCTCAGCCGGGTTATCCTGCTCCCGGGCTTGGCCCCTGTATCTCCAGGAGAACAGGGGCAGCAGGAAGGCTGAATGGGGAGAGAGGGAAGGAGCTAGCATCACCCCCTGCTCTACATCTCAGTTGCCATGGAAACGCCACTTTTTATTCCCCTTCCTAATGACATATTGGCATTTTGAGTAATTTACATCTTTGGCAGGCAGGGCTGTTCCTTTTCTGTAATGTTAGACACACTAATTAATCTTGCCGACCTGCAGAAGCTGCCAGTGCTCTCCTGCCTCTTCCAGTCCCTTCCCCACCCCATGTGAAGGGGGAGTCCACTCTTGCCTATCTGACACCCCCCCAGTGACATGAATGCAGAAAACAGAAAGGCAGCAGTCACTCCCAGCTCTGCCCTCCCCCCAGCTCCTCATCCTCACCTAAAATGGCCCCTCCGCACTGTCTTGTTCTCATAGCGGGGCGGGAACGGATATGCATGCAAACAGACCCCAAGCACATTCACTGCAGCCCTCCAGACCCAGACGTAGTCTGAGGATGCAAAGAACTTCAATCCTCTCCCCAGGCTCTGTGGACCGAGTATGAAATGCATTCCTTCAGCAGAACAAAGCGCCGCCAGGCTCAGGCAGTGCCTTGCTCCCCGGTTGTCATGGTAACTGGGCAGCCGTGCAATTTCTCTGCTTTCTGCCTGTATCTGGTGATCCTCTCACATTCCTGCTGACCTGCAAATCATCGGAGCATTCTCTACAGGGGCTGCATTTCTGTTTCTCTTCCATTCTGCAAAGCAAAGACCCTGCTTGTTCCAGGTTTTCACCCCACCTGGGCCTAAGGGCATCTTCTAGTCCCAGGCAGACTGGGCCATACCCTCCAGACACTGGAGGAGAGGAATCGTTTAATAGGCAGCTGCTCACATCCCCACGTCAAATGTGCTAAAGTTCATTGTTGACACCCAGTGCTGCAGGGCAGGAGTGAGGAGCATTGGCAGAGCTGTGTGTGAGGGTCTCAGTACTGGGATAGCAGGGGGTGCTGCAGGGCAGGAGTGAGGTGCATTGGCAGAGCTGTGTGTGAGGGTCTCAGTACTGGAATAGCAGGGGGTGCTGCAGGGCAGGAGTGAGGAGCATTGGCAGAGCTGTGTGTGAGGGTCTCAGTCCTGGAATAGCAGGGGGTGCTACAGGGCAGGAGTGAGGAGCATTGGCAGAGCTGTGTGTGAGGGTCTCAGTACTGGAATAGCAGGGGGTGCTGCAGGGCAGGAGTGAGGTGCATGGGCAGAGCTGTGTGTGAGGGTCTCAGTACTGGAATAGCAGGGGGTGCTGCAGGGCAGGAGTGAGGTGCATTGGCAGAGCTGTGTGTGAGGGTCTCAGTCCTGGAATAGCAGGGGGTGCTACAGGGCAGGAGTGAGGTGCATTGGCAGAGCTGTGTGTGAGGGTCTCAGTCCTGGAATAGCAGAGGTGCTGCAGGGCAGGAGTGAGGTGCATTGGCAGAGCTGTGTGTGAGGGTCTCAGTACTGGAATAGCAGGGGGTGCTGCAGGGCAGGAGTGAGGTGCATTGGCAGAGCTGTGTGTGAGGGTCTCAGTCCTGGAATAGCAGGGGGTGCTGCAGGGCAGGAGTGAGGTGCATAGGCAGAGCTGTGTGTGAGGGTCTCAGTACTGGAATAGCAGGGGGTGCTGCAGGGCAGGAGTGAGGTGCATAGGCAGAGCTGTGTGTGAGGGTCTCAGTACTGGAATAGCAGGGGGTGCTGCAGGGCAGGAGTGAGGTGCATAGGCAGAGCTGTGTGTGAGGGTCTCAGTACTGGAATAGCAGGGGTGCTGCAGGGCAGGAGTGAGGTGCATGGGCAGAGCTGTGTGTGAGGGTCTCAGTACTGGAATAGCAGGCGGTGCTGCAGGGCAGGAGTGAGGTGCATTGGCAGAGCTGTGTGTGAGGGTCTCAGTACATGAATAGCAGGGGGTGCTGCAGGGCAGGAGTGAGGAGCATTGGCAGAGCTGTGTGTGAGGGTCTCAGTACTGGAATAGCAGGAGGTGCTGCAGGGCAGGAGTGAGGTGAATTGGCAGAGCTGTGTGTGAGGGTCTCAGTACTGGAATAGCAGGGGGTGCTGCAGGGCAGGAGTGAGGTGCATGGGCAGAGCTGTGTGTGAGGGTCTCAGTACTGGAATAGCAGGAGGTGCTGCAGGGCAGGAGTGAGGAGCATTGGGAGAACTGTGTGTGAGGGTCTCAGTACTGGAATAGCAGGAGGTGCTGCAGGGCAGGAGTGAGGTGCATTGGCAGAGCTGTGTGTGAGGGTCTCAGTACTGGAATAGCAGGAGGTGCTGCAGGGCAGGAGTGAGGTGCATTGGCAGAGCTGTGTGTGAGGGTCTCAGTACTGGAATAGCAGGGGGTGCTGCAGGGCAGGAGTGAGGTGCATTGGCAGAGCTGTGTGTGAGGGTCTCAGTACTGGAATAGCAGGAGGTGCTGCAGGGCAGGAGTGAGGAGCATTGGGAGAACTGTGTGTGAGGGTCTCAGTACTGGAATAGCAGGAGGTGCTGCAGGGCAGGAGTGAGGTGCATTGGCAGAGCTGTGTGTGAGGGTCTCAGTACTGGAATAGCAGGAGGTGCTGCAGGGCAGGAGTGAGGTGCATTGGGAGAGCTGTGTGTGAGGGTCTCAGTACTGGAATAGCAGGAGGTGCTGCAGGGCAGGAGTGAGGTGCATTGGCAGAGCTGTGTGTGAGGGTCTCAGTACTGGAATAGCAGGGGGTGCTGCAGGGCAGGAGTGAGGTGCATTGGCAGAGCTGTGTGTGAGGGTCTCAGTACTGGAATAGCAGGGGGTGCTGCAGGGCAGGAGTGAGGTGCATTGGCAGAGCTGTGTGTGAGGGTCTCAGTACTGGAATAGCAGGAGGTGCTGCAGGGCAGGAGTGAGGTGCATGGGCAGAGCTGCGTGTGAGGGTCTCAATACTAGAATAGCAGGGGGTGCTGCAGGGCAGGAGTGAGGTGCATGGGCAGAGCTGCGTGTGAGGGTCTCAGTACTGGAATAGCAGGGGGAGCTGCAGGGCAGGAGTGAGGTGCATTGGCAGAGCTGTGTGTGAGGGTCGCAGTACTGGAATAGCAGGGGGTGCTGCAGGGCAGGAGTGAGGTGCATTGGCAGAGCTGTGTGTGAGGGTCTCAGTACTGGAATAGCAGGGGGTGCTGCAGGGCAGGAGTGAGGTTCAATGAAATGTAGGGGCAGTTTATGTCTTCACGGCTCTTTCCCCTTCCATCCTAGCTTCACTCAGGTGTGTTTTTGTCCCATAGGAGGCTGCTCCATGTCCTTACATTATTCCTTTCCACTGATAAAGGTTTGCTCTTTTGCCCAATATACCTCAGAGGTATTAAATGTCTGATATACGCTCCATAGTTAGGTTCATAGGTAGAACCCGCACCATTTTGGGAGTCCTTGAGCCTGTCTCCAGCACTGGGCACAATATTCTAGGTGAGGTCTCCTCACTGACCAGTAGCAAGGCATTATCAGCTCCTCCTTGCTGTGACTCCCTCTGCACCCGGCATTCCTCCAGCTCTGAACACTGCTTTCCCTCACTCTCTCTCTACCTGCAGATAAGTGGACAGGATCACAGCAAGGTGCATGGCAGCTGAGCTCCAGTGCCCTTTCACTTCCGCCCATACCCCTGAGACTCTGAACAATTAATTTTGCCAGTCTAGAAAATGATCATCTCTTCAGGGGGACAATTATCGAGTCACAGGTTAGAATTGTCGTTTCATGCCTGATTTTAATTTGAACTAATGAAGACTTAACTTATTTGCTCAGCTCACACCTTCTCATGGCAGCTCAAGGTGAGTTTCATTCAGGTACAGCAGGTCTCTCCCTGTCCCCAGGGGGCTTACAGTACCAGAGGTGAACATTCAAAGAATTGAACGTTTATTTTATAACACACACAAATATGTGCACATTTCATAAATATGCGTAATTCAGCCATGCAGCAGTACATGTAAAGGAAAACAGAGGTCTATCACTATTTTTGATAGCAATAATTAAAAACCTTATTGCCAACAAATAGAAATAATGAAGAGGGTGTGACAGATGTCTGGCAAAAGTACAGGCGTTGATCTGATGTCTCTTGCCACGCAACTGGCTTCAGGCATTTACCCATTCATCAAATAAACACAGCGGCCCCATTGTTTATTATTAATTATTCAGCAAAACACAAGAAATGAATAATTCCCCAACAGAAGAGAAACTTATACTTATCCAGTCAATGCTGTATGTATATTTTGCAAACCATCATGACACAGCTTCTAGCAAAAAATGCTTAATCTGCCCCAACAGAACAACCATCTTCATGAGGGTCAAACATTCTTACCAAGCAAGCACATATGTATCAATCAAACTCTGTAAATAGCTGAAAGCAAACCACATGTATGCACTGTTCATCAGCTTAGGTGGGGCTAGATTCTGTTTTCAGTGCAACATATGTAGGCTTACACGTGAATACATGCAATGCATTGAAACCACCTCTATCAATGGATTGTATGCGCATACTTGTGTATATTTTATGCATGAAGATAAACTAGGACTTACTTGCATAAGTCGGCTAATTTTAAACACACACAAGTGAAATTATCAGTTACTGCACCAGTTCCCCAGTCCTTCTCCGGGCCATCGAGGACTGAACTCCTGCCACTTCCCCCAGACCCCTCACCCAGTCAATAGCACATGATGAACATGTTTAAGATCATGCATGCCAGGCAGGGGCGGATTGGCCTATCGGGGGATAGGGCATTCCCCGGCAGGCCGATCGCTCCAGTCATGTGGTCTGTTGTGCGCGGCCTTGACAGAGCTGCGCTCGGCAGACCACGTGATGTGCCCTGGGCCGCGAATACCCGGGCCGGTCCGACATCGTGAATCCGCCGCTGATACCAGGTAATTAGCAGGTGTAGGTGTGTAAGTGTTGGCCCTGTCTTGGAAGCCCCATAGGCCTCGCCTTTTTTAAACACATAGGGCCGGATTTTCAAAACTTTATGCGTGCCGGGCCTATTTTCAAAAGGCCCGGCGACATGCGTAAAGCCCCAGCACGCATGTAAGTCCTGGGGCTTCCAAAAAGGGGTGGTCCAGGGTGGGGCAATCCGAGGGCACGGCCAGAGGCCTCCGACACAGTGGCCATTTGTCACTGTGTTGGAGGATCGAGTGCCAGCAGGCTGCCGGCGTGCACAACCTGCGCAAAAGGTTGGACAAGAATTTGGGGGGGGGGGGGGGGGGGTTAGAGTAGGGCTAGGAGGGGTAAAGGTTAGGGGAAAGGGTGGGAAGGTTAGGTTAGGGGGAAGGTAACAAGGGAAGCCCTCAAGCGTCGGGACGCGCAAGGGGTGCACTAGTGTGCACCCCTTTCGCGCGCCGACCCCTGATTTTCTAACTGTGCGCACACATGTACGCCCATGCACTGGTTTGAAAATCTACCCCATAATGTGCTTGTGAATGAGCGCATATGCGCATATGTTCAACTTTTATAAAATATGACGGCTACTTATGCGCGTAGATTCTATATTTTATAAAGTATGGCACGTGCGAGGAGAGGCTACTTATGCATGTAGGTTCTATATTTTATAAAGTTTGGCACGTGCGAGGAGAGGCTACTTATGCATGTAGGTTCTATATTTTATAAAGTATGGCACGTGCGAGGAGAGGCTACTTATGCATGTAGGTTCTATATTTTATAAAGTATGGCACGTGCGAGGAGAGGCTACTTATGCATGTAGGTTCTATATTTTATAAAGTATGGCACGTGCGAGGAGAGGCTACTTATGCGTCTAGATTCTATATTTTATAAAGTATGGCACGTGCGAGGAGAGGCTACTTATGCGTCTAGATTCTATATTTTATAAAGTATGGCACGTGTGAGGAGAGGCTACTTATGCATGTAGATTCTATATTTTATAAAGTATGGCACGTGTGAGGAGAGGCTACTTATGCGCGTAGATTCTATATTTTATAAAATATGGCACGTGCGAGGAGAGGCTACTTATGCGCGTAGATTCTATATTTTATAAAATATGGCACGTGCGAGGAGAGGCTACTTATGCGCGTAGATTCTATATTTTATAAAGTATGGCACGTGTGAGGAGAGGCTACTTATGCATGTAGGTTCTATATTTTATAAAGTATGGCACGTGTGAGGAGAGGCTACTTATGCATGTAGATTCTATATTTTATAAAGTATGGCACGTGCGAGGAGAGGCTACTTATGCATGTAGGTTCTATATTTTATAAAGTATGGCACGTGCGAGGAGAGGCTACTTATGCGTCTAGATTCTATATTTTATAAAATATGGCACGTGCGAGGAGAGGCTACTTATGCATGTAGATTCTATATTTTATAAAGTATGGCACGTGTGAGGAGAGGCTACTTATGCATGTAGATTCTATATTTTATAAAGTATGGCACGTGCGAGGAGAGGCTACTTATGCATGTAGGTTCTATATTTTATAAAGTATGGCACGTGTGAGGAGAGGCTACTTATGCATGTAGATTCTATATTTTATAAAGTATGGCACGTGCGAGGAGAGGCTACTTATGCATGTAGATTCTATATTTTATAAAGTATGGCACGTGCGAGGAGAGGCTACTTATGCGTCTAGATTCTATATTTTATAAAGTATGGCACGTGCGAGGAGAGGCTACTTATGCGTGTAGATTCTATATTTTATAAAGTATGGCACGTGCGAGGAGAGGCTACTTATGCATGTAGATTCTATATTTTATAAAGTATGGCACGTGCGAGGAGAGGCTACTTATGCGTCTAGATTCTATATTTTATAAAGTATGGCACGTGTGAGGAGAGGCTACTTATGCGTGTACATTCTATATTTTATAAAATAGAGCACGTGTGAGTAGAGGCTACTTATGCGTGTAGATTCTATATTTTATAAAATATGGCACGTGTGAGGAGAGGCTACTTATGCATGTAGATTCTATATTTTATAAAGTATGGCACGTGTGAGGAGAGGCTACTTATGCATGTAGATTCTATATTTTATAAAGTATGGCACGTGCGAGGAGAGGCTACTTATGCGCGTAGATTCTATATTTTATAAAGTATGGCACGTGCGAGGAGAGGCTACTTATGCGCGTAGATTCTATATTTTATAAAGTATGGCACGTGCGAGGAGAGGCTACTTATGCGCGTAGATTCTATATTTTATAAAGTATGGCACGTGCGAGGAGAGGCTACTTATGCATGTAGATTCTATACTTTATAAAGTATGGCACGTGCGAGGAGAGGCTACTTATGCGCGTAGATTCTATATTTTATAAAGTATGGCACGTGCGAGGAGAGGCTACTTATGCATGTAGATTCTATATTTTATAAAGTATGGCACGTGCGAGGAGAGGCTACTTATGCGTCTAGATTCTATATTTTATAAAGTATGGCACGTGCGAGGAGAGGCTACTTATGCGTGTAGATTCTATATTTTATAAAGTATGGCACGTGCGAGGAGAGGCTACTTATGCATGTAGATTCTATATTTTATAAAGTATGGCACGTGCGAGGAGAGGCTACTTATGCATGTAGATTCTATATTTTATAAAGTATGGCACGTGTGAGGAGAGGCTACTTATGTATGTAGATTCTATATTTTATAAAATATGGCACGTGCGAGGAGAGGCTACTTATGCGTGTAGATTCTATATTTTATAAAGTATGGCACGTGCGAGGAGAGGCTACTTATGCGTGTAGATTCTATATTTTATAAAGTATGGCACGTGCGAGGAGAGGCTACTTATGCGTGTAGATTCTATATTTTATAAAATATGGCACATGCGAGGAGAGGCTACTTATGCGTGTAGATTCTATATTTTATAAAATATGGCACGTGCGAGGAGAGGCTACTTATGCATGTAGATTCTATATTTTATAAAATATGGCACGTTTGCAGGGGAATTTTAATAACATTTTTATTTTTATTTATTTTTAATTTTTATATACCGGAATTCCTGTATGCAATACAAATCAATCCGGTTTACATGTAACGAGAAGGTTGCCCTGGTCTGGGAGGTTAGACCGGGGTTTTTTTTACATAGAACATTGAAACAATAACAATCAACCATTGAACATTATTACAAGGAACATAGAATGTAATAATAATATTTAACCAAATAACAAATAACCTTATTCGTGTATTGAAAAGTATGTGTGTGTTCACCTTTTTTCAAGCAACTTTAGTAGCGTATATGGTCTACAGTAAGCGGTTATATAAAGGTGAATAAAGACTTTTAAATAGACATCCGAATAAGCAAGTACGGGAATGAAATTAAGTGTCAAGGTGTTAGTGACATCCTGCAATGGTTGGGTCTGAAGGTCAGGAGTAGGTGCCTAGTTACACTCTGGGAATTGGAACGCTTGCCTGAAGAGCCAAGTTTTTAACCTTTTTTTGAACTCTGGTAGATTGGGTTCGAGTCGTAGGTCTGGTGGGAGTGCATTCCATTGGTGTGGTCCCGCAGTGGAGAGCGCTCTTTTTCTTAGTGTTGATTTGGCAGGCGCTGCGACTAATGTGCCTTTGTAGGCGCTTCTGATGGGTCTGGAAGATAAGTGTGGGCGAAGTTGAGTTTGTAGAGATATAGGTGCGACGTTATGAATTGCTTTGTGAATGATGGTTAAGGTTTTATATAGGATTCTCTGTTTGATGGGTAGCCAGTGGAGGTTGCTCAAGATGGGGGTAACATTTTTCCACCCTTTGCTTCTACTTCTGTTCTTAAATCTAGGAATTTTTTCCTCCTGTCTAGAGATTGCTTTGATAAATCAGGGTATATCCAAATTCTGGCACCATGAAAGGAAACCTCCCTATCTCTCATATATGCTTTAAATACCAAATCTCTATTGCAAATGAAAAAGATACATGCAATACTGATCTATTTGTAATAACTGAATCTATATTTGATTCAATTACCCCCATTAAATTCAAAGAATTTTGTCTTTGAATACTAGTTTGAGTAGGGATTCCTCTTAGGTTTACATAGTATATCTTTGAAATAGTAGGAATGGTAGATTGAGGAATTTTTAAAATTTCTACCATATATTCTTTAAGCATTTCATATGGAGAAATTAGATCATGCTTTGGGAAGTTTATTACCCTGAGATTTAGATATTTAAAGGAGTTCTCCAGAACTTCTAATTTTTTATCATAGATAATTTCTGCTCTGGTGAATTTCTGCTGCTGTCTCTCTAATTTATCAATACACGTCTCCATTTGTTGAGTCTTAACTTCAGAATTGGACGAGTGAGATAATCAAATTTGCAGATGACACAAAATTGTTCAGAGTAGTTAAATCACAAGCAGATTGTGATAAATTGCAGGAAGACCTTGTGAGACTGGAAAATTGGGCATCCAAATGGCAGATGAAATTTAATGTGGATAAGTGCAAGGTGATGCATATAGGGAAAAATAACC
Organism: Rhinatrema bivittatum; assembly: GCF_901001135.1. NCBI lineage: Eukaryota > Metazoa > Chordata > Amphibia > Gymnophiona > Rhinatrematidae > Rhinatrema > Rhinatrema bivittatum. The sequence continues at coordinate 3,686,583 of NC_042626.1, read as the reverse complement.
CATGCTATAATTACACAATGTTGGGTTCCATATTAGGTGCTACAACCCAAGAAAGAGATCTAGGCATCATAGTGGATAACACATTGAAATCGTCGGTTCAGGGTGCTGCGGCAGTCAAAAAAGCAAACAGAATGTTGGGAATTATTAGAAAGGGAATGGTGAATAAAACGGAAAATGTCATAATGCCTCTGTATCGCTCCATGGTGAGACCGCACCTTGAATACTGTGTACAATTCTGGTCGCCGCATCTCAAAAAAGATATAGTTGCGATGGAGAAGGTACAGAGAAGGGCAACCAAAATGATAAAAGGGATGGAACAGCTCCCCTATGAGGAAAAACTAAAGAGGTTAGGACTTTTCAGCTTGGAGAAGAGACGACTGAGGGGGGATATGATAGAGGTGTTTAAAATCATGAGAGGTCTAGAACGGGTAGATGTGAATCGGTTATTTACTCTTTCGGATAGTAGAAAGACTAGGGGGCACTCCATGAAGTTAGCATGGGGCACATTTAAAACTAATCGGAGAAAATTCTTTTTTACTCAACGCACAATTAAACTCTGGAATTTGTTGCCAGAGGATGTGGTTAGTGCAGTTAGTATAGCTGTGTTTAAAAAAGGATTGGATAGGTTCTTGGAGGAGAAGTCCATTACCTGCTATTAAGTTCACTTAGAGAATAGCCACTGCCATTAGCAATGGTAACATGGAATAGACTTAGTTTTTGGGTACTTGCCAGGTTCTTATGGCCTGGATTGGCCACTGTTGGAAACAGGATGCTGGGCTTGATGGACCCTTGGTCTGACCCAGTATGGCATTTTCTTATGTTTAATATTCTTAAAATTGCTGAGTAGAGTCAGTTGTTATTCTTATAAGATTTAGTACAGCAGACTAAAGCTTTTATAGCGTCCCAAAGAGTATCCATAGTTATTACAGTTGGTTTATCCAGTTGTAAAACAATTTCAGGGCTTCTTGACTCCGTCCCCCCTGTTGTGGAAGGGGTTCCTTCTGCTTTCCCTTGTAATTCATCTTGCAATCCCATAAAATCTGAAGAAATCTGACAAGATGGAGGAGGAGTTGTAGGGGCACCAGGGCTCAAAGATGTTTCGGTCAGGGAGGGTGGCATTTGCTCAGTGCCTACACCTCGAGCGACCTGTACCACCGGTTCCATTCCTGCTGTGGAGGCGAAAAAGGCAGGTATCCGAGGTTGGGAGGCCAATAGTACAGGGGATGATGTTGACATCTCCCTGACTTTGGCCTTCTGCTTGGTATTATTTATTTATTTATTTATTTATTTATTTATTTATTTAACATTTCTTTTATACCGAAATCCGTTCGCACATCGTATCGGTTCACAGTGAACAAAAAACCATTGGGCAGTGCCCGTACATATAACATATAACAGATAACATAATATAATACGATGAACTAGGCAACATATAAATAAATTTTTGGGAGGAGCCCTTACATATAACAGGCATCAATGGGTAGATGCTATGGAATATAACTATAACTATATACATGAAAGTGCAAAGTATGAGGCATTAGTATGAGGCATTAGTAAACCAATATACAGTTTATTATCCCGTTATTGCCTTTCCAACCAATACTCAATTCTATTTCAATTAAACTTCACGAGTGGAGGCTTGGGAGAGAAAGTTAAGTTCCTTTACTCACTTTTATACTATTAAACAGTCTCCAGAGTCTTCTCACGCTTCAAATATTCTCTCAGACGGGATCAACCAGTCAAAGCCGCGTGCCCCTTTGGCGACACGCCAGCGACATCGACGCGCCGCAGGGCGTCGGATTTTATCGGTCGAGGAAGTCCCGCTTCCGTGATGTCACAACCAGGAAGTAGCTCCACGAACTCTGAAGAATTGAAACTTATTTCAGTTTTGCCGAGGAATTTGAAGAAAAGAGGTAATAAGTCCCTCAGCAGAGCTTCCTCTCACCTCCACCTCACTATGCATGTAGATTCTATATTTTATAAAATAGAGCACGTGCGAGGAGAGGCTACTTATGCGCGTAGATTCTATATTTTATAAAATATGGCACGTGCGAGGAGAGGCTACTTATGCGCGTAGATTCTATATTTTATAAAATATGGCACGTGCGAGGAGAGGCTACTTCTGCGCGTAGATTCTATATTTTATAAAATATGGCACGTGCGAGGAGAGGCTACTTCTGCGCGTAGATTCTATATTTTATAAAATATGGCACGTGCGAGGAGAGGCTACTTCTGCGCGTAGATTCTATATTTTATAAAATATGGCACGTGCGAGGAGAGGCTACTTCTGCGCGTAGATTCTATATTTTATAAAATATGGCACGTGCGAGGAGAGGCTACTTATGCGCGTAGATTCTATATTTTATAAAATATGGCACGTGCGAGGAGAGGCTACTTATGCGCGTAGATTCTATATTTTATAAAATATGGCACGTGCGAGTAGAGGCTACTTATGCGTGTAGATTCTATATTTTATAAAATATGGCACGTGTGAGGAGAGGCTACTTATGCGTGTAGATTCTATCTTTTATGCACACAATGTTTTGAAAATTCACCTTCAAGCTTGTACCTGATGCTATGAAGAGTGAGGTGATTTGTCCAAGGTCACAAGGAACATCACTAGGACTCCCTGGCTCTCATTCCACTGCCCCAACCATTAGACTACTCCTCTCCACTCCACTATCAAACAACAATCTGGCATTAGCATTTCAAGATATGAGCCGGGAGTTCAATCCCACCTGTGGAGGGCCAGCAGCTTCCAACCCTCACTGGATAACCAAGAACATGATGCATTAAGTATGGTTTCTGCCAAATTAATGACTTTTCTAGCAAGACAATTACTAACTCACACGGCTTACATCGTTTATTAAAACTGTCAGCTAAAAGACTTGGACAGTAGGGTTGTGAAGAGGTCTGGGCTAGGATCCTTTCTTGTCTCTCCTTCTCTCACCAAAAGCACATCAAATTGTCTTCTTGTCAGGCCCAAAACTTTGCAAACAAGTGAGACAATGGTGAGAGATGCGTCCACTTCCACTGAGCTTTGGTTGCTTACCTTGCTCTTTTGAATGATGTCATTTAGAGGTGTCAGAGATGTTTCTGAGCTCACTGTTGAGCGCCCGTTCTCTTAATGCCTGCCCAGCCATCTCTCCTGGGCACGCGATGCACTATTTAAGTGAGGGGTCGCTAGGGAAACTTGTGCGTCCCTCAGCATGGGGCACACAGGAGAGGTGGCTCAGGGCTCGAGCGTCCATGTTCTCCCGCTGCCACCATAGGCACACACAGGACACAGGCACTGGGCCGTGGATCTTGTCTGTGTGGATATGGGGCCCCCAGAGTCACACACAGGACACAGGCACTGGGCCGTGAATCTTGTCTGTGTGGATATTGGGCCCCCATAGTCACACACAGGACACAGGCACTGGGCCGTGAATCTTGTCTGTGTGGATATTGGGCCCCCATAGTCACACACAGGACACAGGCACTGGGCCGTGGATCTTGTCTGTGTGGATATTGGGCCCCCAGAGTCACACACAGGACACAGGCACTGGGCCGTGGATCTTGTCTGTGTGGATATTGGGGCCCCCAGAGTCACACACAGGACACAGGCACTGGGCTGTGGATCTTGTCTGTGTGGATATTGGGCCCCCATAGTCACACACAGGACACAGGCACTGGGCCGTGAATCTTGTCTGTGTGGATATTGGGCCCCCATAGTCACACACAGGACACAGGCACTGGGCCGTGGATCTTGTCTGTGTGGATATTGGGCCCCCATAGTCACACACAGGACACAGGCACTGGGCCGTGGATCTTGTCTGTGTGGATATTGGGCCCCCAGAGTCACACACAGGACACAGGCACTGGGCCGTGGATCTTGTCTGTGTGGATATTGGGCCCCCAGAATTATCTTTTTTTTTCCCCAGACACTCTTTTTTTTTTACGGGAATCTGCTTTCTGTGGTTCCTCCTCTTAGTACTGTGACAATAGGAGGAATCACAGAAAGCAGGAGTTTTTGTATTTATCAATGAGCCCTTCAGCGCGGGAGACCTTTACGCCGGACCTGGGCTGGCATTAAATTTGCCGTATTGCAATGGGCACATTGGCGCGTGGTAAATGTTTTGCATCTCGGGAATTAGCTAATAGCCTCATCTACATGGAATTTACATATGATGAGCGCTGTTAACTACTCGGTGGTTTGGACGCGCATTTCGGATGCACTAATTCCCGTATTGTATGAGGGGTTATGGACACATGTCAAAACGCGCGTCCAATCGCATGTTAAGCCGTGTGCTAGCCACGGCACACGGTATTGCATCTGCTGAGAGCACTCAGGGAGCAGTAATGCTGCAGCCTCTTCCTCTAATGCGGTTTGCAGCAGTAATAAGGCGAGGAAGCGACTGAGAGTCCTTTTTTGTGGCCTTCAGACTCTGGCTGTCATCAGTCTCTTCACAGGCCCAGCCACAGGACCCAACTTTGGCGATAAACTCAATACAAAGTCCCTTTTTCTAGACCCAGTGAAGGAGCTTTCAGCTGAATACTGCACCCACAGCCAGAACTGGCAGCTGCACACCCAGTCTCACGGGAACCTCCCCCAGAACTCGGCTCCCATCCCTCGGGCACCTCCAAGGAAGGTCTGATGCCAGTCTTCCCCTCCCTTCCACATCCTCCTCTGTCTCTTCTCCCCCTCTGAACAGCAGGTCGAAGGCTTTCACACACTTCATCCAAAACCTTAGTGGGAGCTGAGTAAGACGCTGTCCAGGCCCCATTCAGGGCTGGGGGTACCGGAATCAGATTGATTTGGACAGTCAGCTTCCGCCTCGTGAAGTTATTTCAAAAATCCCAAATCCATAGATTTGTTAACATTGCTCAAGATTCAAAATCTGGGGTATCAAAAGACTGCCCAAATACAGAAATGCAGTCGCATGAAAACTTAATCAAAAAGATCTAAGTCAGGAAAAGAAAAGCACAGATGAGAGAGATTAATAATCGGCTCTTCAGGCTCCAGCCTGGAGATGCAAAGTCAAACCTTTCCCGTAGAGCAGATCTGCAGAAGAGGCCCTGCCTGGCTGGAAAGCATTATATCTCCACTCTGCAAGAGTTACCAGCCTTATTAACAAATGTCATCTTGTCTTCTCCTTCCTTCCTCTCAAACACTGTTCCCAGAGCATCTCCAGATCAGGCAGTTTCTCTTCCAGTGCACCCTGTGGTGTGAGAAGAATGTCCTGTAGGAGGACTCTGCAGGGTGCTAGGATTACTGACTGCATAGATTTATTATTGAGGAAGAAGGAACGCACACACTGGATTTTAAATGTCTGTCTTTATAGTACAAATGCATCTGGTTTTAACTTATCTCAGCATATATACATAAAAAGATATCTGTGCAGATTTAAAAAGCCAGCTCGGTTGGCATGGTCACTGTAACAAAGGTGCAGAGATCCTCCTAAATTTACAACTCACTACAGAATAAGTATAGTCATTTTCCCTGGAACCAACCACAGAGGAAGCTCAAGAGAGCACAGAGGAAGATATCACCCTCTTCACAAAGGAAGCTTAAGAGAATACAGAGGAAGTGCAAGAGAGCACAGAGGAAGTGATCACCCTAACCACTGAGGAAGCGATCACCCTAACCAGAGAGGAAGCTCAAGAGAATACAGAGGTCCCAACCACACTGGCACAGAGGAAGTGATCACCCCAACTATACAGGAATGCCAAGAGTGCACAGAGGAACCAATGACCCAATGACACAGGAAACTCAAGAGAATGGTTGCTCCCTGAACCACATTAGCTCTAAGCTGATCCAATTCTGGTTTTGTTGCATTACATCTTTGTTCCAAGGTCTCTAGGGAAAGCACAGCTAGAACTGCATCATCCTTTCAGGAATAACTTGTGTCCCTTGGTAATTCTACTCAGCCAAGCATAGAGGAAGAGATAGAACTATGATGATGTGATGGTGGCCTCCAGGAATTTATTCCTGAGATCTTTTTCAAGAGACAAACACTAATAATAACAACAAATCAAAGCCAAGCAATGCCAGGCTGAGCCCCATCTCCTGCTGCTGCCCCTACAGGGCATGATTTCCAGTAGTGACCGCACTATCTTTGTAAGAATGCACTATATAAAAACACTATACAATAGTATCAATTATTTGTAATTGCTTTATCTTCTCCTGAGAAGACTCGCTTTGTTCCAATGTCTCTAGGAAAAGAATAACCAGAATTGCATCGGCCCTCCCATACATCGGAAATTGCACAACAAATTTGTAAAACTGTTGCCAGCAAGACAGAATAAGTGGAGTCTATTCAGAGTTGCCTTTTTTCTGCTTTCAGTGTCACTTCTGAGGCTTTACAAAGGTCTTTCCAGTTTTTCTAGGTCCATAATGGGGAGGCTGCTAAAGTTTGTTATGCGAAATCGAAGGTGTGCTTCATGCTGGCATATCCTTCCTTTATGAATCACTTTTCCAAAGTGATGTACAACAATCAGCATTACAATTTCAATCACATAAACATGAGCCATAATAAATAGAAAATAAATATAAAAGACAGTAAGTAACTAAAATTAAAATTAGCAAAATTATATAAAAGGTCAGCTGTCGCCCTGTCACAGGGTCTGGACACTGTATGCGCCCGAGCTATACCATGAAGTAAAAGCAAGTCTTCCTGCAAGGGTGGCAGTGATCGGGGAGGGGTAGACAGCGTTCGCCTGCCTCGGTCCATGCCTCACATTAAACAGGGTTAAAAGTAATTTGCATTGACAGCAGAATAAGATTTCTATTCCAAAGCAGATTACGTTTAGGTAATTCCCTATCCCCAGGTGAAATATGAACCCACGCCCATGTACGTGTGCACGATAATCTACTCCTGTACTTTATAACCTGCATGTATATGAGATGTGAGGAAATGCACCATGCAACGCACACCTACATATTGCACTTACCCGGATAAGTCTTAAAACAGCTTTTATCCGGCTACGTCACATAGCCGGATAACTCTGTAAGCACTACTTACCCGGCTAAGTCCGATAGCCAGATATGTAGCACCTTTTAGACTTATCTGGCTATCTGACTTAGCTGGATAAGCAGTGTTTTAAGACTTAGCTGGATAAGCAGCGTTTTAAGACTTAGCTGGATAAGTAGCGTTTTAAGACTTAGCTGGATAAGCAGCGTTTTAAGACTTAGCTGGATAAGTAGCATTTTAAGACTTAGCTGGATAAGTAGCGTTTTAAGACTTAGCTGGATAAGCAGAGTTTTAAGACTTAGCTGGATAAGTAGCGTTTTAAGACTTAGCTGGATAAGCAGAGTTTTAAGACTTAGCTGGATAAGCAGCGTTTTAAGACTTAGCTGGATAAGTAGCGTTTTAAGACTTAGCTGGATAAGCAGAGTTTTAAGACTTAGCTGGATAAGTAGTGTTTTAAGACTTAGCTGAATAAGTAGTGACTTTGCTGGTACTTAGCCAGTTAAGTCAAAACTTGTCCAGATAAGTGTTGCTTTCAAGATTTAGCCAAATAGAACACATCTGCTATACTCACGTATTTTTACATATGACATGCATGGAGATTTTACCTGCATAATTTACATGCATTTACCCCTTGTAAATCAGCTTTTATGAGCAAGTCGGGAGATTTTCTAAAATGCGTGTGGTCTATAAATTACATTTTACCAATTCATCTACCACTACGCCCAGTCCATCTGCAGGTCATTGAGACCTTCCTGGCTCTTCAGCTTCTTCTCCCCCCATTTCACTCAGACTCCCCAGTCAGAATTTCACTTTTTAAGACATTTACAGTCACTTACTCCAGATATACAACAGGAGTAAAAATATGCGAGCAAGCTTCCAAATCTACATGCATACATTGCATAAATGCTGGCCCCGCCCCTTTTTTACACGCACAGAATTACTGGCAAATCTTTCCTTACACGAGTATTTGCTATTTACATGCCTATCTGCTGAATTTTACCTGCGCAATTCACCTGAAACTGTTCTGCCATGCAGTGGTTCCTCCTCCCGTATCTCCTGCAAACATCTTTGCTGTCTGCAGAAAACTGCTCTTTCTTCTGCTCAATGCAGAAAAAGCAAATGTTGCTTACCTGTAACAGGTGTTCTCCCAGGACAGCAGGATGTTAGTCCTCACATATGGGCGACATCACAGGATGGAGCCCAATCACGGAAAACTTTTGTCAAAGTTTCTAGAACTTTGACTGGCCCCTACTGGGCATGCCCAGCACAGCACCGACCCTGCAGCCAGCAGGGGTCCCCCTTCAGTCTTATTTGATAGCTACAGGCAATGCCGAAAAAATAAAATAAGAAAATGAACCCAACACCGCGGGGTGGCGGGCGGGTTTCGTGAGGACTAACATCCTGCTGTCCTGTGAGAACACCCGTTACAGATAAGCAACATTTGCTTTCTCACAGGACAAGCAGGATGGTAGTCCTCACATAAGGGTGAGTACCGAGCCGAGGATGTCCAAACATACACCAAATTTACCCAACGGCATGCAACAGGCACAACAACTGGGGTGGAATTTGGGAGAGGGCATCCTGAACCCCACCGGGCAGGCGGAAGGGTGTTGGTAAGTCACGTTGGAAATAGGTTACGCAGGACAGATTGGCTGAAGATGGAATCCTGTCTTCCGGTTTTGTCCAAGCAATAGTGGGGCTGCAAAAGTGTGGAGAGAGCTCCAGGTGGCAGCCCTGCAAATGTCAGGAAGCAGCACCGAGCGTAGGTGCGCTACTGAAGTCGCCATGGCCCTCACCGAGTGCGCTTTAACACGGTCTTGAAGTGGAATGCCCGCTTGCTGATAGCAAAAGGATATGCAGTCCGCCAACCAGGAGGAGAGAGTCTGCTTACCCACAGGCTGCCCCAATTTGATGCAATGGAAAGAGACAAACAATTGAGTGCTTTTCCTGTGGGCAGCTGTACGGTCTAGGTAGAACGCTAGAGCCCATTTACAGTCGAGGGTATGCAGAGCCTGCTCTCCTGGATTGGAGTGGGGCCTGGGAAAGAAGGTAGGTAGTATAATGGATTGGTTAATGTGAAACTCCGATACTACCTTAGGTAAGAACTTAGGGTGAGTGTGGAGTACTGCCCGGTCTTGCAGAAGTTTAGTGTAAGGCGGATAGGTAACTAGGGCCTATAACTCACTAACTCTGCGAGCGGATGTGATTGCCAAAAGGAAAATCACTTTCCATGTGAGATATCGAAGATCACAGGATTGGAGAGGCTCGAATGGTGGTTTCATGAGCCGACCCAAAACCAGACTGAGGTCCCAAGAAGGGGCCGGAGGACGCCGTGGAGGCTTGAGGTGAAGCAAGCCCTTCAGAAAACGCGTTACAAGGGGTTGTACCGAAATAGGAACGTCCCCGACACCTTTATGGAAGGCGGCTACCACACCGACATGCATCCTTATGATGGATCAGCTTGTCTGTGGGTGCAGGGTAAGATCTATCCATCACTGGATCATATACCATATTCATATCTCCCCTAAAATCAGAGGCCCCAAAGAAAAATCCCTGAAATTCTGCAAAAGCGACTTAATAAACCCATGATCATAAAGATTAGGTACGTACACATTACAAAGGGTCATAGCCTTTCCCACCAGATAACCCCATATATAATTTCGACCACCTGGATTTGCAATTATCCCCTTGCACTGGAAAGATAAGGCTTTATGTATCAAAACTGCCACACCCAAGAGGCCCATTAAATATTTCCTACCACCCACCATCTACTCAACTTGCCATGTTCAGCATCATTTAAATGGGTTTCCTGCAACAGGGCTATGTCTGTGTCTGTGCAATGCTTCTTTAAAGCCAAAGTTTATTTGCCTTTTGATGGGGGAGCCCAATCCACAGATTCCAGGCAACAATTCTGGAATTCCTTGTACTCATGGTTACATTTCCACCACAGAACAAAACCATGCAGCGTTTTTACCTTTAAACCAAGGGCAACCCCCTGCTCCACAGCACACTACACCAAGTACCAAGCTGTTATACCCATATCCACTCATACCACTGGTCCCACACATCCAAACACAATAGAAGAAACATCCTCAACATCCATATCAAAACCTGGCAAGCCTCCCACACTCCATCCCTGCCCTGATATCCACCAAACCCCTGAAACCCCCCCTCCCTTACAATCCCAGGAGCATCTCACCGAGAAGAGAGATCACGCATATAATGCTATAAACCCCCCACCTCCACCCTCATCTAGCACCAGTGCTTCCAATAAAATGACCCATAAAAGAGGAAAAAGAGAACTATTATAGAGAGAACATGTTCCATCTAATTCTAAGTCAAATCACTGCATAGCCAAGAGAAGATTGATCGCTTCGGCATTGCCAGTAACACCCAAGGGACCCAGATGACCTCTGTAAGGCCCGGTCCCGAGCAAATCTCACATGGCCATTTAAAGTCCAGAAAATCTCGTAGAGTCAGCAGACAAAATGAAACTAATCTCTTTCTCCATGAAGAACCAAAACGTAGAAAAGATTAACTGGCAAAACTCTCAGCAGAATGAACAAGGAACTCATTGTAATCAGACCTCAGTATCCAGTTTTGAGAACTCAGTCATCTTCCAGCAATCGAAGAAAATGCTGTGCCCCCCCGGGTGTCATATATAGTGGTGACCCCAGCATGAGTAATCTGCAACTTAGCCAGTTATAGTAGCTTGAAACAAATCTTTCTTTGAAATAAGATAGGTGAAAATGCTTGGTGAAGCCTTGCCAATTTTACAGAATAGTCTTGGAATATCAGGACTTTGCGCTCCCTCCACAGTGGGCTGTATTCCTTTGAAAACCACTTGCAGTATTGCAGTTTTGTGTTGAATGTTAAAAAAACGGGCAACAACCACCCACGGCCGTTCATGGTTCTCCTATCTCAGCCCCACGCGGTGTGCCTTCTCAGTTTGGACAAGGCCTATCATGTCTGGTAACTGTAGTGTTGTTGGGAGCCATGATTCCAAAAACCCCCTCAGCTCAGCATCGGAGATCGACTCAGAAAGCCCCACAAACTGCAAATTACTGCATCGGGACCAATTTTCAAGGTCCTCAAGTTTAGCTTCCATGGCCACAAGTTTCTTCCTGACCTTACTCAGTTTTGCCGCTGTCCCGGGTGCCATCGTCAAGGTTGGAGGCATGCTGCTCCATCTCAGTTAAGCGTTTGGCAGCGAAGTCTGAAGCCCCTGACAGAATCAAATTTCTGAAAAATTTCAGCGAATTTGTAATCCAGCTTTACATCAATTGCCTTTTTCAATGGCACCCGTCACTGCCTCAATCAGCACATTAGAACTGGCTGCGTCTGTCTCTGCCTCCGAGCTGCTGTCGGCCATCTTGGAATCTGCTGGTTTATTTTATTTATTTATTTAAACACTTTTATATACCGACAACCGTTTGCACATCGTGTCGGTTTACATATAACTTAAAACCAGGGTATATATAGACATAGCCTTTACATAGAACAAAGAACAATTAAATACAGTAGTAGTTTAGCTTTTTTTCCCGTTCTTTTTTTTACGAGTTTGCTTGTTATGACCCAGTGAAACTCTCACAGATCTACTCAGTACAAGTCTCTCAAAGTTAACATGCAGTACTTGATCATCCACTTATACAGATTCAAGACGTGTGGGGCAGATGGTGGGCAGAGGGAGCTGATCTTTGGGGATAATTTTATAACAGGCCGCAGAAATTTGCAGGCTCTTGTGCACCCAGATCATGCCAGTTTTCAACGGCAATTAACGAGCTTGCTTTCACAATCACTCCTGCTATCTGCTGCTCGTAGGTTTGCTGAGAGAATTTACATGCAGAAGTCCCAACTCATCCCAGATTCTTCCTCCTGGAAGGCCATGCCTTATGTATCCCTGGGAACTTTCACTTTCCAGTCACCCTGCGACTGTGGATTACCAGGGATGGGATGGGGAGGGCAGAGGAAACGGGATGTGCACAGAATTTCTCTTTTATACACACAGACCCTCTAACTCACACCCCGCTCAGTCTCTCTCTAATGCTCACTCCTCTCATTCTCCCACACACACTCACTTACACATGTGCCCACTTACATGTCCATTCACGCTCATGCACATACCCACTAGGGATGTGCATTGTTAAATCTGTTTTGTCGGGTATGCGCATACTTCACTGACTTTCTAGTACATATAGGAAAATGGATAGTATGTGTGTATCTCATTATTAAAACTACCTGCATACTCTCCATTGCCTGCATGTACTAGAAAGTCAGCGAGGTACACGCATACCCGCCAAATTAGAGGAAACAAATGCCCATCCCTAATCCCCACATGCTCTCTCTCACATCCATGCTCACTCACACACTCACTTCTCTCCTTCTCCCACACACACACACATACACACTCTCTCTCTTTCACATAAACATGCTCACTCATTCCCTCTCTTCCCTTCTCAAACCCACCAATGCAGAAGCTTCATCTTTCATGCACGTGGAGCTGGAAGGTCTCCTCTCCTTTATTTGGGCTGTGCAGAGCAACACTACCCTTGCATTTTCCGGCGGTGCATTCTCATCTCCCTGACTTGTGCATCCTCACTCACACCAACCTCAGCTGCGCGAGTCCCAAGACCTGGAATTGCAGCTGTAGACTGAGTTGTGTGTGTGCTGCAGTCCCGCTCTCGTTTCTCCCCACGTGCTGCCTGCAGTGACTGCTCCAGACTACATTTCTGTTCCTTGCAGGCTTACTAACGAAGGGGAGATGCCCTGAGATCGGTTTCCCCTGAGAGCCTGCAACTGATGCAAATTCCTGAGTCTCAGGGTGAAATCCAGAGAGTTCCCAGGTATGCTCATATGATGAGCTTTAGGACTCCGATAAACCAAAGTGGCAGGAAGTGCCACAGCAGCAACACAGGCAGTTCAGAAGCGTGAATGGTGATCCCCATAAATTCTTAATCCTAGTGGTCATCATAATATAAAAAACTGTGCCATTGTACTTTCTGGTGCTCTTATTGAAGGCAATAGTGATTCAAGCTATGGCTCTCTCAAGATAACACTTCACCTATAGCAAATCTTCAATTAGGCCCAGGACCCCTCCCCCAGCCTCTGATTAGTATTGGAGATGCCCACACTGCCTAATACACTCAGATTTAATAAAAAAAAATGCCTTTCACTGACAAGCTTTTTCCATTGCCAGCTCCGTAATTAAATTGCTTGCTGCTGTTTGCACTCCCAGCATAGACCCCAATGTTTAAGGAGCAGAGCGTTGCCATGGTGCTGCTAAGCCAGCACATTACACCGAGCTGTGCCGGAGAATACAGATGAGGAATGCGCTGCCACAGGCCGTTCCCATCTCATCTCTATGCACAGCAAAGCAGACATGTCCTCGTGTCTCCCATGGCATAATGAACACCACTATGTCGCTGTGTCTGTGGTGGAGGTGCTCCACACCAGGCACAGCCATGCCCTCATGCCTACCATGCAGGTGCACTATGCTGTGCACTGTCATGCCCTTGTGTCTCCCACGGAGGTGCTTCATACCCTGCATGGCAGGGACTTTGTGTCTCCCGTGGAGATGCTCTACACCATGCATGGCTGTGTTTTCCTCTATCCTGTGGAGATATGTCTCATCTGTATCTCATTTTCTCATGTTTCCAATGGAGGTGCCCCATTCCATACATTTGCTTTGTCCTTGTGACTCTTCTGAAGGTGTTCTGCATCATGAATAGCTGTGTCCCCTCTCTGTCTTGGACGGGCTTCATATCCTGCATGCCCATCTGCTCATGTCTTCTGTGGAGGTGCTAAACACCACACATGGCAGTGTCCTTGTGTCTCCCATTGAGATGCTCTACACCCTGCATGTCCATCTGCTCATGTCTTCTGTGGAGGTGCTAAACACCACACATTGCGGTGTCCTTGTGTCTCCCATTGAGATGGTCTACACCCTGCATGTCCATCTGCTCATGTCTTCTGTGGAGGTGCTAAACACCACACATTGTGGTGTCCTTGTGTCTCCCATTGAGATGCTCTACACCCTGCATGTCCATCTGCTCATGTCTTCTATGGAGGTGCTAAACACCACACATGGCGGTGTCCTTGTGTCTCCCATTGAGATGGTCTACACCCTGCATGTCCATCTGCTCATGTCTTCTGTGGAGGTGCTAAACACCACACATTGCGGTGTCCTTGTGTCTCATGTTGAGATGCTCTACACCCTGCATGTCCATCTGCACATGTCTTCTATGGAGGTGCTAAACACCACACATTGCGATGTCCTTGTGTCTCCCATTGAGATGCTCTACACCCTGCATGTCCATCTGCTCATGTCTTCTATGGAGGTGCTAAACACCACACATGGCGGTGTCCTTGTGTCTCCCATTGAGATGCTCTACACCCTGCATGTCCATCTGCTCATGTCTTCTGTGGAGGTGCTAAACACCACACATGGCGGTGTCCTTGTGTCTCCCGTTGAGTTTCTTCAAGACATGCATAGCCGTTGGCAGATTCCATCCCTCTGGATCTTTGGAGAACCTCATATTTCTCTCTGTCTTAGGCTTGTCTGTGAAGCTGGGATTTCAATACTCAATCCTTGGTCCACTTTCCAAGAGGCACTGGGAGTTTGTAGAGAAATGACAAGATAAAATCTACTGCATGAACGCTTGTATCAGATGAATGAGTTAGCCTAGAACTTTCTTTTCCTAGTACAAATGCAGCTACAGTTATAAGGAAGGAAATATGCAAAATGCACCTTCTCTGCTTTCTTCCTCTTTCCAGCATTGCTCAGCTCTTATTTCTATATTTTTGGAAAAGAAATTTTGATGTGCACAGTTCATTTATTCTCCCTCCCTGCCTGCTGTTTATGCCCCCCACACTTAATCTATGACTCAAGCCTACTACAAAGTTTTCAAATAATCCAAACTAATGAGACTTGAAACAGATATGGAGGGCAGTTGAGAGGTTGGGAAAACAATGAGGGTGAGTGCCCAGAGGATCCTGGCTCGTTCTGCCCAAGCTGCAAACGACAGCTCAGCTCAATTCCCCTAGAACTCCTTTAACTTTCCCATCTCTTCCAGGTCCTCTCTCGCACTCTCCAGCCCAATGGGATAGGATTTTGCCCCGGCCCGGGGGTGGAGGTCCTTTCTCTCTAATTCATATACAGCAGTCCGTACCCCACATTCGATACTCAGGGGGTGAATTCTGAGCTTCACAGGCACCGAGTTCTGAGAGACTGAAGGAGACCTGCGCAGGGCACTAACATGAACATAAAGGAGACCTGCACTTCAGATTCATGGGCTCTCTGCTGAGCTAAGAGTGCAGAATACATAGGAGAACGTGACAATGCTTATGTGGAGCAAGTTTGGCTGCACTTTACTGGCCCAGTAACCATGCGGAAAAGCCCAGTGGAGCAGTAAAAGCCATGATGTGCAGAGCCTCTCCTGCAGTGAAGCATGGCACGGGGTGAGCACTGCCTCTGGCACTGTGCACTTTGGAAACTGTTCTCAGGCTTTCGGTGGCAAGAATTAAATCTGCTCATTTTCTCAGCAGGAAACTGAAATGTATTTATCTTCTTTTATACATATTCCAGCACAAACCAATCATAATCAGTGACATACACAGCGTAACATCAAAATACAGAACCTAAAATCAGTCCCCTGCAGAAACTTATTTAAGCAAAATTGCTTTAAGATGTTTCCTAAAATGAAGCTCATCAACATCTTCATGTGCCCCTCCCATAGTACCAGACCCATAACTGAAACGGCTCCTTCTCTGCTCTCTTAGGGTACAGCTGGCAGAGCTGTAATAATGCAGGGAGGAGGCTCTCAGCCTCTCCTTCCGGCCCATCCTAGACTCATTTTTATGAAGTGGTGGGCGAGCAGGAGAAGTCTCCATCTGTGATTACTGATCTTGGTGGGGGATGCAGGCTCCATTTAGTCACTCATCCAGTCAGAATGCACTTTATAGATTATAGAGAGGATTTATTTAGACTAGAGTGGGGAGGACTGAAGGGGTGACCTGACAGCTGTATAATGAGGGATTTATGGTAATTGGGAGTTGTTCTCCATATCTACAGCGAGGAGAAGTCCCAAAAACTTTTCCCCTGGTTTGGTCTTTCAAAAATAAACTTGTGAAAACTGAACTGGGAGTTGCAGTGAGATGAGCTCCAGTGAGAAATGTTCAGAGGTGGCTGCAAGCCCAGCTCCACTGCTCCTAGACCTTGCAAACTACTGGCAAGTCCTGCTCCATATCTGCTAGAGAATTCAGCAGTGACAGGTCAGCTCTATCCTAGGGGAATGTGTCATTATACCCACTTTCTATTTCATTTACCTTTGTAACTATAGGTGTGAGGGGCTATGAAAAATGAGGGAGAAACGTGTATTTAGAGAGGTAGACTCTCTCCCCTGACTTCCAATCACCCATTTTCTGAGCGGTGGAACGAAAGCATGGGGCGACACCGCACAGACGCCACATACAATACAGCACATGCTCACGGGTGCCTCGTATTTTGTGTTCAATTAAGGACGGTAAGGGCAGTTTTTGCTGAGCTGCTGAGGAAAGGAAATCAATCAGTAAATGTCCTAGAAAGCACAAATATGACTTTTGATGCTTGACTGACAGAGGACCTACACACAACTGTTTGGGGGCTATTTTGTTTTAAATACGCGTGCTCGCCCACAATTACTGTAGGATTAGAATCCATTTAACAGAATCTCAGGGGCTGAGAGCTGAGACAGGAAAAGGAAGGAACAAGTTCCTGCAAAACTAATAATTCACACACTCTCACTCGCTAACATCTGAAATTCTCCTGGATACCTCAGGGTCGGACTGAAACAGGAAGGCATCCAGCGTCAGAGTTAAATCTTATTAAATACTGGGACAGAAAAGAACACATAAGACTTAAGGGTGCTGTTTTGAAAACAGAGGTTTCATCCCTGGGAAATAGTTTGCATTCCTTAAACGGTTCTGGAGCCTCTTTTGGTTCTTGACTGAGCTGCTTCCTGAAGCATGGCAATACCCTGCTGTTTTCACCTGATAACCAGAAGAGGAGCGCACCACCTGGAAGGAGAGCATCACCTTGGTGAGGCAGGAAGCAATCCTGTGGCTAGGATCTGCCTCAAGGTGATGTAGTATGCTCTTGCAGCGAGGACAGGTCTCCAGGGGCAGGTGCCCAGGAGGGAAGGCTAGGACGGCCATTATAGTTGGTGATTCGATTATTATATCTGGTTGGCTGGTGGACGTGAGGGTCGCTTGGTAACTTACCTGCCTGGTGCAAATGTGGAAGATAGGATTTTAGATGGTGCTGGGGAGAAGCTGGTTGTCTTGGTACATGTGGGTACCGATGACATAGGAAAGTGCAGGAGGGAGGCTCTGGGAGCCAAATTTAGGGTTTTAGGTAGGAAGCTGAAATCCAGAACCTCCAGGGTAGCATTCTCAGCAATGCTCCCCGTTCCATGTGCAGGTCCCCAGAGGCAGGCAGAGCTCCGGAGTCTCAATGCGTGGATAAGACGGTGGTGCAGAGAGTGGGTTTTAGTTAGTTCAGAACTGGGCATAATTTTGAGAAAGGGGGGGGGGGCTTTTCTGAAGGGATGGGCTCTACCTTAACCAGAGTGGAACCAGACTGCTGGCGCTAACCTTTAGAAAGGGGATAGAGCAGCTTTTAAACTAGAACAAGGGGGAAAGCAGACAGTCGCTCAGAAGCATAGGTTCAGAATGATGTATCTTTCAAGGATACTAAGAGAACAGGGAAAATAGGGCATCCCAGTAGAGAGGGTGCAATAAATGCCAAAGTGGACCAAGTATCTTTAAGTAAAGTGTAGAAAGATTCCAAATGACCTCTGTCAAACAAAAACCAAGTTTAAAATGTTTATCTACAAATGCTAAAAGTCTAAAAAATCAGATGGAAGAGTTAGTGTATAGCTCTGGGTGAAGAGGGAGATATAACTGGCATCTCAGAGACCTGATGGAAGGAGAGTAACCAATGGGACACTGAGATACCAGGATACAAATCATATTGAAATGACAGGATGGATCAAATTGGTGGAGAGGTGGCACCATATGTTAGACAGCACTGAGTCAAACTGGATAAAAGTTCTGCAGGAAACAAAATACAACAATGTTGAATCTTATGGATAGAAATTCCAGGCGAAAAGGGGAATAAAATAGTAATGGAGGTGGCCAGAATGAACTAACAGACAATGAAATGCGAAAAGAAATTGGGGAAACTAACAAAGTCAGCAGCACAGTAATAATGGGAGGTTTCAATTACCCTGGTATTGCCTGGGTAAATGTCACTTCAGGACATGCTAGAGAGGTAAAGTTCCTAGATGAAAGTTAGTTGGTACAAGAACCAACAAGAGGGGAGACTATTTCAGACTTAGTCCTTAGTGGGACACAGGATTTGGTGCAAGAGGTAACAGTGCTGGAGCCCTTGGCAATAGTGATCAAAACATTATCAAAATTGACTTAACTGGAGGAGCACAAAAAAGAAATCTACAAGGACAGCATTTAACTTTCAAAAAGGAGGAAAATGGTTAGGAAAAAAATGAAAGGAGCAACTGGAAAGGTTAAGAGTTTAGCTCAGGCATGGATGTTGTTCAAAAATATCATCTTGGAAGCCCAGACCAGACGTATTCCATGCATTGGAAAAGGTGGAAGGAAGGCTAAACGACTGTTGGCATGGCTGAAAGGCGAGGTGAGAGAGGCTATAATAGCTAAAAGAACATCTTTCAAGAAATGGAGAACGGACCCAAATAAAGAAAACAGGAAACTGCAGAAGCACTGGGAAATCAGATGCAAAGCTTGAAAAGAAGCTCTCGCAGTGGAAGCAAAAACTCATAATAAAAACTTTTCAGATACATTTGAGGTAAAAAGCCTGTGAGGGAGTCGGTTGGATCATTAGATGATCAAGGTGTAAAAGGGGCACTTAGGGATGACAAAGCCATGGCAGAAAGACTAAATGAATTCTTTACTTCAGTATTCAGTGAGGAAGATGTAAGAAATATACCCATTGATAAATAATCACAACAAATAGAAGCCACTGAGAGATTTAATTATCCATTCTGATTTTGCAGACGAAAGAGCGCGAGTAATATCTGATGATGGGAATGATAAGGGGCATTATACTTGTAGAAAATGTACTGTTTGTGTTCAGTCTTTTGCGGGTGAGGTTTTACCATTTTTTGCAAATGGTAAGTTCAGGTTCCAAGCTTCTACAAATTGCGAATCTAAAGGTGTGATATATGGGTTGTGGTGCCCTTGCCCTCGTCTCTACATTGGGAAAACCAAACAGAGTCTTAAGACTCGGATGATAGAGCATAAGAATAAAACGAGAAGCTTGGGAGTGAGTGCCGATGTGGTGACCTGGATTGCAAATTGGTTGACGGACAGAAGACAATGTGTGATGGTAAATGGAACCTTCTCTGAGGAGAGAGCAGTTATAAGTGGTGTACCGCAAGGATCGGTGTTGGGACCGGTCCTGTTCAATATCTTTGTGAGCGACATTGCGGACGGGATTGAAGGTAAGGTTTGTCTCTTTGCAGATGACACTAAGATCTGCAACAGAGTGGACACGCCGGAAGGAGTGGAGAGAATGAGACGGGATCTAAGGAAACTGGAAGAGTGGTCGAAGACATGGCAGCTGAGATTCAATGCAAAGAAATGCAAAGTCATGCATATGGGGAGTGGAAATCCGAATGAAATGTATTCGATGGGGGGGGGGAAGGCTGATGTGCACGGAGCAGGAGAGGGACCTTGGGGTGATAGTATCTAATGATATGAAGTCTGCGAAACAATGCGACAAGGCGATAGCAAAAGCCAGAAGAATGCTGGGCTGCATAGAGAGAGGAATATCGAGTAAGAAAAGGGAAGTGATTATTCCCTGTACAGGTCCTTGGTGAGGCCTCACCTGGAGTACTGTGTTCAGTTCTGGAGACCATATCTTCAAAAAGACAAAGACAAGATGGAAGCGGTACAGAGAAGGGCGACCAGGAAGGTGGAGGATCTTCATCGGATGACGTACGAGGAGAGATTGAAGAATCTAAATATGTACACCCTGGAGGAGAGGAGGAGCAGAGGTGATATGATACAGACTTTCAGATACTTGAAAGGTTTTAATGATCCAAAGACAACGACAAACCTTTTCCGTAGGAAGAAAATCAGCAGAACCAGGGGTCACGATTTGAAGCTCCAGGGAGGAAGATTCAGAACCAATGTCAGGAAGTATTTCTTCACGGAGAGGGTGGTGGATGCCTGGAATGCCCTTCCGGAGGAAGTGGTGAAGACCAGAACTGTGAGGGACTTCAAAGGGGCATGGGATAAACACTGTGGATCCATAAAGTCAAGAGACCGCCAATGTAGAGTGGGTGGCTCACCAGAACGATGGCTACTGCCCGGAGACAATACCCTTATTAAATAAACATACAGATGCTTACTGTGACTCCAACATCGCTCTAAGCTTCAACGGCAAGAGGAAATGTGGAAAAAAGGATTTGCAATCACAAAGAGGGGAGTAGCTGGCTTGTTACGGCGGTTACTACCCCAAACCAAATAAGCCTAATACTTCACTTTCCAAGCATATACAGCATAGTTCTCTGCTTCAACGGCAGGGGAGAAGAAAAGAGGGTTCACACTCACAAAGCGGGGAGTAGCTGGCTTATTACGGCGGTTACTACCCCAAACCAAATGTGCCTGATACTTCGCTTTCGATGCATATCCAGCATGGCTCTCTGCTTCATGTCATGGGAGAAAGGCTGATACATCAAGCATTTCCAGCATAGCTCTCTGCTTCAACAGCAGGGGAATAAGAAAAGCTGAGGCTTCACGCATATCCAGAATAGCTTCAACTGCAGGGGAGAAGAAAAAAAAAAAAAAAAAAAAAGGATTCGCACTCACAAAGCAGGGAGTAGCTGGCTTGTTACGGCGGTTACTACCCTAAACCAAAAGGGCCTGATACTTCACTTTCAATGCATAGCCAGCATGGCTCTCCGCTTCAACGGCAGGAGAGAGGAAAAACAACCAATAGGGGCTGTATGACATAGTCTGGGTAAAGGGAATAAACATGGGTGTAGCTTGCTTATTGCAGCGGTTACTACCCCTAACTAATCAAGCTAGGTATTTCACTTGGATGCAGCTCCATCACTGCTCTCTACATTAATGGTGGGGGTGGAAGGGAAATAGAACCAAGAGTTAAGAGAAAAAGATAAGTATGAGAGAAAAAAATGTGTGAAGCTTGCTGGGCAGACTAGATGGGCCATTTGGTCTTCTTCTGCCGTCATTTCTATGTTTCTATGTTTCTATGAGTGCTATTGTGAGAAGCAGAGTTGAAGCACCGGTGGTACAACATTGTTTACAATATCATCACACGTTTGAGGATTTGAGATTCGCTGCGATTGAAAAACCACTGCCCTGTAATCGTGGGGGAGATTTTGACGGCTATCTTCTGCAAAGAGAACAGAAATGGATATATTTTTTTGACACAGTGGATCCTAAAGGACTGAATAAGGAGATTGATTGGTCCATTTTTTAGAGCTAGGTCGTTATGTGCCCTTTAATCCTGCAGGAGTATGGGAGATGTAGTGTTCAAATAGATGGATTTGTCTCGGATTTCTGGTGACGTCAGTTTAGAGATGCATTTAAATCACTGGTTCTAGTTTTGTAGTAGACATCTGAGACGCTGAGGCGCTATGTTCAAATCCTTTTAGAGACGGCTAATGTTCCTCCAGGTGAGTGTTGAATTTGAATAAGTATGTTTTGGGGAATGGTTTCTTGAAGTGTCCTTTACAACTTTGGGGTGTTGAAAGATATAAAACTGAGTTCAGTCTAAAAGCTGGAGTGTCTAATTTTATTGTTTTTAATTTGTAGGATTACAGAATATTTTGCCTAGACAGATTTAATAAAAATTCCCCTGAAGAAGACTGAGTTCAGTTGAAACATGATTCATGTAAAAGGGAGTATTTCTGAACAGCATAGCTTGGTGATATAAGATTTGATCTGTTGGGCTAAGTATTCCTTTTATAAATTTGGTGATTTGGTGGTAGAGTTTGGGGTAAAGATGTGTCTAATATAAAAGTAAAAGAGTAAAACTAAATAAAAAATTGCAGATACAATAAAGTATAACTGTTTAACATACAGAGCAACAAATGACAATAAATGATTAGATGAAAAATGCTCTAAAGGCTGAATACAGCCTGCGGCCCATTGCGTGGCGAGAGGCTGCAGAATAAAGATTTATAGAGCTTTGACTTATGATATTGTCATTTGTTTGCATTAAGAACTCTTTAATAATTTTTTGTGGATTGTATCCTTTTTCCTCTCTCCTTGTATCTATTGAGAAATATACCCATGACAGAAATGATATTCAAAGGTGATGATTCAGAGGAACTGAAACAAATGTCAGTGAATCTGGAAGATGTACTAGGGCTAACTGACAAACTAAAGATTAGTAAATCACCTGGACCAGATGGTATACATCCCAGAGTGCTGAAAGAACTGAGAAATGAAATTGTGGACCTGCTATTGGAAATTTGTAAACTATCAGTAACATAATCACCTTCCTGAAAACTGGAAGGTTGCCAATGAAATGCCAATTTTTAAAAAGGGATCGAGGGGTGACCCAGGAAACTAGAGACCAGTGAGTCTGATGTCTGTGCCAGGCAAAATGGTAGAAACTATCCTAAAGAACAAAATTGCTGAACATATAGATAGGCATAGTTTAATGGGACAAAGCCAATACAGATTTGGCCAAGGGAAGACTTGTCTCACAATTTTGCTACATTGTTTTTTAGAGGGCGTAAACAAACATGTGCATGAAGGTGAGCCAGTTGATAGAGTGTATCTGGATTTCCAGAAGGCATTTGACAAAGTGCCCTGTGAGACATTTGTTAGGAAATTAAAAAGTCATGGGATAGGGGGCAGTGTCCTACTGTGGATTGGGAACTGGTTAAAAGATAGAAAATAGAGAGTAGGCTAAATGGTAAATGTTCCCAATGGAGAAAGGGGAATAGTGGAGCCCCCGGGATCTGTTCTGGGATCACTGCTTTTTAATATATTTATGAACGACCTGCAAATGGGAACAACGAGTGAGGTGATCAAATTTGCCGATAACACAAAATTATTCAAAGTTGCTAAATCACCCAAGGATTGTGAGAAATTGCAAGAGGACCTTGCAAAACTGGGAGCCTGGGCATGCAAATGAAATCTAATGTGGACAAGTGCAAAGTGATGCACGTAGGGAAGAGAAACCCAAATTATAGCTACAAAATGCAAGGTTCACATTAGGAGTCAGTACTCAGGAAAAGGATCGAGGTGTCATCGTTGAAAATACTTTGAAATCTTCTGCTCAGTGTGCAGCAGCAGCAGCCAAGAAAGCAAACAGAATGCTAGGGATTATTAGGAAAGAAATGGAGAGTAAAACAGAGAATATCCTAACGCCTCTGTATCACTGCATGCTGCAACCTCATCCTGAGTATTGTGTGCAGTTCTGGTCACCTCAGCTCAAGAAAGATATAGCAGAATTAGAAAAGGTACAGAGAAGGGCGACCAAGATGATAAAGGGGAGGGAACGATTCCCCTATGAGGAAAGGCTGAAGAAGTTAGGACTCTTCAGCTTGGAGAAGAGACGGCTGAGGGTGGATATGATAGAGGTCTATAAAATAATGAGTGGAATGGAACGAGTAAACGTTAATCAGTTGTTTACTCTTTTGAAAAGTACAAAGACCAGGGGGACACACAATGAAGTTATTGGCTAAATCATTTAAAACTAATAAAAGAAAATCTTTTTTACTCAACACATAATTAAATTCTGGAATTCATTGCCAGAGGATGTGGTGAAAGCTATTAGTGGAGCTGCATTTAAAAAAGGTTTGGACAAGTTCCTGGAGAAAAAGTCCGTAAACCATTATTAAGGTGAACTATTGACCTTTTGGGATCCTGCCAGGTACTTGTGACCTGGATTGGCCTCTGTTGGAAACAGGATACTGGGCTTGATGGACCCTTGGTCTGACCCAGTTTGTCAAGTCTTATGTTTTTAGGTTCAGTTTACTTCAGTCATTAGTAATGGGAGCAATTAAGGAAATTAAAATGAAAAGACTGGTCTGAGGATCCTTGTGTTGGACCAGGAAAGCAGCTGGGAGATGGGTGCACTGAAAGTCCAGATATGTGTCCAATAACCACATCTCATCACCTCCACAGCAGCTTCACAAAAGAGGGAACAGAAGGAGGCTCTTTCTGGCACAAAGGGGCATTAACAGTAAATTTGGGAGACTGAGATCATACCATAAGAACATAAGAAATTGCCATGCTGGGTCAGACCAAGGGTCCATCAAGCCCAGCATCCTGTTTCCAACAGAGGCCAAACCAGGCCACAAGAACCTGGCAATTACCCAAACACTAAGAAGATCCCATGCTACTGATGCAATTAATAGCAGTGGCTATTCCCTAAGTAAACTTGATTAATAGCCATTAATGGACTTCTCCTCCAAGAACTTATCCAATCCTTTTTTGAACCCAGCTACACTAACTGCACTAACCACATCCTCTGGCAACAAATTCCAGAGTTTAATTGTGCGTTGAGTGAAAAAGAATTTTCTCTGATTAGTCTTAAATGTGCTACTTGCTAACTTCATGGAGTGCCCCCTAGTCCTTCTATTATTCGAAAGTGTAAATAACCGATTCACATCTACTCGTTCAAGACCTCTCATGATCTTAAAGACCTCTATCATATCCCCCCTCAGTCGTCTCTTCTCCAAGCTGAACAGCCCTAACCTCTTCAGTCTTTCAATGGCTTAGCAATGAAGTTCATTCCTGTCAAGTTTGTGCAAAATTAAGCCCTGTGGAGACTCGCTGGGTGCTGCAGCTCTGGCATTATCAGAGCAGATGGATAGACCTCTTACTGGGAGATGCCTTTTCAGCCACCCAGTTGCCCCTGCCTCCCAGTCACAACAAACCCTACTAATGTCCAGTCCTAGTGAAAAGATTTCTCATCTCTTGCCACACGGTAAGCGATGAGATAAAGAGCGAGCAGAGATGCACTCAGCCTGGGGCACTGCAGAGACAGGATGGAAGTGCAGGAGAGAGCCACAGAGAGGGAGGGGCCTGTGAGAGAAAGGTCAGTTTGGATGCTTAATGGCCACCTTAAATGTCACCTGGCCAAGCCTGAATCTTCACGTTCCCACCTGGGTGCATAACATTGTCATCCTTTCTGCTCCAGCAGCCTACAACCTCAGGGTCATCTTTGACTCCTCTCTCCCCTTCTCTGAGCACTGCTAAAACTTGTCATTTCTGTCTGCATAATAGCCCCAAAATCCACCAGTCCCAAAACCCATATCCCCTCTCTTGTCACCTCCCAATTGGACTACAGCAGCTGGCTCCTCACAGGTCTGCCGCTAAACAATCTTTCTTCACTACAGCCCACGCGTTTTCTCTTCCTCCAGCATCATTACCATCCTCTTAACCCTCTTCTTGTAGCTCTCCATTGACTTTCTATCTGCTGTCATCCTATTCAGACTCTGACCTTTCTATCCTGTGGCTCTGGTGCCTACAGCAGCCTTCCTGAGTGGGGACATCTTGTTCCATCTTTGTACCATTCAAAGACCCCCCCCCCCCCTTCGAGATTCCTTTTAAATCTAAAAACTTTGACTCTTCTGATCTTGACCCTTTCACATTAAACATGATTTATTGTAATACCTACGTGATTACTAGAAATTATGACTTATCTGTAAGCTCCCTGGAGCAGGGACACTCGATTTTATGCATCTGTACAGCACTGCATAGACTCACTAACCCTGCAGAATTGGGAAGGAGTACGAGTAGCTTGGGGACAGTAAATGTAACATAGCAGATGATAAAGACAAATGGGCCTATCCAGGGTGCACTGCAAGGATCTATCCCAGCTGCCGGCTCTAGAAGCTTGACCCATTCAAGTCAGTTTTCATTTTACTCTTTGGTTCTCTACCATTCTGGCTAGATGAGGACAGAGGATGTCATGCCTAATCCAACACCAGCACTCTCACCCCAGCCCCACCATATCTTAAAACAGCTACCAAAACCAGGGAGGCTGCGACCTGGACATCCAGCCTCCTACAGCCCCAAGGACCTTCTGGACAGTACTCAGACAACACCAATCTGCCAGCACTGACCCGATCGGTTTCTAGAGAGTCATAGCCTACTGGTACCAAGCTGGTTATCCCATGGCCTGCAGTACCACCAGCTCATGCTTTCAGTATCAGTCATCCCTCCAGTTTCCTTAACTCTAGCCTAGACCCCAGCCAATTTCTGGCTTTATCTTCACCTCCCTCCACCAGGGATCCTCTATGCCTGTCTCAAGCTTTCTAAAATCCTGTCTCCACCACCTCCCTGGAGGTCGTTCCATGCATCCATCACCCTTTCAGTAAAGAAGAGGTCCATACTGAGCCACAGACTGTCAGGGTTCGTTACGCAGCTAAATGTTGCTGAGTAACTTGCAAGAATATACTCACACAAACCCAAAGTTATCCAAATGCATCCCCAGAACCTTCCCCCTTTATCTGGATACATTTTACCCAGGTAATTACGCGCCAGGTAAGATGTATCCAGTTGGAGTGGGAAAGTAAAACCTTGGGGTTTTACTCAGTCAAATACCTTTGAATATTGACCTCCAAATATTTTCTGATGTTGCTCCTGAGTCTACTCCTTGGAGCCTCAAGCTGTGACCTCTTGTTCTAGATCATTTTTGCCACTGAAAAAGGTTTCCTCTCCTCTGCTCTCAGGAATATTGCGCTGCTTAAGACTCATCTTGTATGGCCTGCACTGTTCTGGACCTCCTCCAGCCTGTCTGTATCCTTTTGCAGGAATAGTTGCAGAAGTGGATACAATTGTCCAGTATAGTCTCTCACCAACCACCTCTCCTTGCTCTGCCACGTGCTGTGCACCCCAGCATCCCTCTGCCTCTGGGGGCCTCCTCATTATTCTTACACTTACCTTGAAATCAGCAGCAATATCACCCTGAGGTTTCTCTTCTGGTTCATGCACAACGGTTTCTCACCGACCATCGTGCATTGCTCCCCCAGTGTCTGATTCCACACTGGATTTGCATTGAATCGTAACAGCCAAGTATTAAACCACTCCGCAGTCTTCGATTCCTGAGGCACATCCATTCTGTTGCAGATCTTAGTGTCATCTGCAAAAGACAAACCTTTCCTTGTAACTTATCCACAGGCAGTAGCATGGCTGGGAGCAGGGAAGAGAATCCTCTTGTATGAGACTCAACTAACTTTACTGGCTAGAGAATTTTACAGGGGTTGCTAAAGTAATGGTATGGATTGCTATAGGATGGTGTTGCATGCATCAGATCTGACTGCATGGTATGGTTTGGCACGAACCTGGAGTGACATGAGACCAGAGAGCTGGAAGGTGCTCACTTAGGCTGAGGGTGGACAGAATATTCCTTCGCTGTTGAGATATCTACTCTCCAAAGGGTTGGGTCTGTCTGAACAAGGCCCTGGTGCTTCTGTCTCTCTAGGTCCCTGGTTTGCTGGGAATCACTATCCCCTGAACATGCATCAGGGCTCATTGGTTGTCCGATTTAAGTTATAACTAATTCAAAAGCAATTTAATTGAAATCAAACATAAGCAAAACTAAGACTTAATTCCATTTTAGTTTATAAATGAAGCATGCCGATTCTCTCTTTCTGCAGTCACCAGCCTGTTTGTTCCCTTCTCCTCCATCTGTCATTCTCTGTCTCATCGGTTCCTCTCCCCTTCTTGTCTCTCCATCTCCTATCTGCAGCCACGGGGCAAGAACCTAGGCCACCCAAGGAGCCGAGTGCTTGTTTGCCACTGACCCAACTACAGCGATGAAATCGCTTTCTCCCTGGCTCACCTTGGGTCCTGATGTGTTTTGTGGCCCTGCGGATAGATTTGATCCAGCTCCTCAGAGCATAGGTAATACAATCACAAATCCTGGAATGGAGATAAGGACCTGGGACATCCACCCATGTCAAGGGCAGGTGATCTGCAGAACAGAAACGGGCTTCAAAGTTCTCTCTTTTTCTGCAGTAGCTTTCCAGAGTAATAGCAATAGAACATCTGCTGAATTAAAATGAACAATGAAGCATCGGAAGGGATGCAACAATCAATAGCTGCCTGCCCCCACTCCAGCCACCTCCTCCTCATGCCATGACGCTCCGGGAGCTTTCATGTAGGATGTGTGAAAGAAAAGGAGGCAGGGAGAGCAAAGTGACCCAGAAAAGAATGAGCAGGAGAGAAAGAGGTGTCCTGAGAGCCGGCCAGCAGCAGGACCCAGGAATCCTCGCTCAGAGCTTTCCCAGGGTAATCAGCCGAGACCTGCATCGGACCCGCGGTGCCCTGCAGGCTGAATGAAACAAGCCCCATGTTTGGATTATTTTACTAACAGCTGCAAATTGCCTTCTGATTTGGACTCCTTAGCCTAGTCTAGAACGTAAAGTTGTTCCTTGCTCTGCTCCAGGCTCCTGCCACTTCTGTCCCTGCTGTGTCCTCAGCACCTTTTCAGAACTATTTACTGCCTAATGAGAGCAGCTCTAGAAAAGGCGTTTTAAAATGCAAAAGTGCCGAATAAATGGCCTCAGACTGGTCCCTATGCAAGCCAAGGCCCTACACAGGCACTGTCCCTTCACTGCTGAACTAGTGCAATTCGTAATATATCAGAAAGAGGCAGAGGACAGAACGGGCATGAGCCAGAGGGACAGAGACAAGCAGGGGTTCAGAGACAGGAGGAGGTAAGAGCCAGTCAGCTGGTTTTCCTCTTTCATCTGACAGGAGCATGTTCATAGCCTCCGTCAGGCCTTTACTTCATGAAAGATGATTCATTGACTCCTGACATCTTCCCTCCTTGCCTAATATTTATTTATTTATTTTTAACTTTTATATACCGATGTTCCTGTATAGGATACATATCGCACCGGTTTTAATATTACCCATTATTCTCTTTCAGAAGAACCTTCCAGACTGTGGACTAGGAGAGGAGAATGAGTGCACCCCAAAGAAAAAGGAGAAGTTTTCACTAGTGGATTTTGCTTTTCCCTGCCCATCAGTGGATGGATCCTGGCATCTAACGCCTTTTTGGCTGAGGCCCTGAGCAGCAGCCCTGCCAGACCCTCTCCATGTATAGCCCTGGATGTACCTATGCTGGGCTCCTGGCCTGGACAAAGGCCAGCTGGATAATGAGACTCTTTCGCATGCATCTGATCCTGGTCTGGGTAGCTACCGCAATGGCCATCCCAGCAGTGCCATGGAAAGTCCGATGCCCATCGCAGTGTGTCTGCCAGATCCGGCCATGGTACACACCCAGGTCTGTGTACCGAGAGGCCAATACTGTGGATTGCAATGATCTGTTCATCTCCACTGTCCCTCAAAGCCTTCCGGCTGGGACGCAAACACTACTGCTGCAAAGCAACAACATTGCCAGGGTGGAGCAGAGCGAGCTTGGCTACTTGCTAAACCTGACAGAGCTGGACCTATCCCAGAACAGCTTCTCTGACATTGGGAGCTTCACACTGGAGACCATGCCTCAGCTGCTGAGTCTACATCTAGAGGAAAACCAGATCTCCCAACTACCTGACAACAGCTTCTCCAATCTGGGCCACCTCCAGGAGCTGTACCTGAATCATAACCAGTTGTGTCACATCTCCCCCAGAGCATTCATGGGCCTTGGGAACCTCCTAAGACTTCACCTTAACTCCAATCTGCTGAGGACTGTGGACAGTCGTTGGTTCCAAGTGCTACCCAACCTGGAGGTTCTCATGATTGGGGGCAACAAGGTTGATGCTATCCTGGACATGAACTTCAAGCCACTGTCTAACCTGAGGAGCTTGGTGTTAGCAGGCATGAACCTCAGAGGGATCTCAGACTATGCCCTAGTAGGGCTGAAGAATTTGGAAAGCCTTTCTTTTTATGACAACAAACTGATGGATGTTCCCAAAAGGGCCTTGCAGCAAGTTCCAGGTCTTAAGTTCCTGGATCTTAATAAGAACCCACTGCAAAGGATTCAAGAGAATGATTTCCTCAACATGCTGCACCTGAAAGAGCTAGGCCTGAACAACATGGAGGAACTGGTGTCCATTGACAAGTTTGCCCTGATCAACCTTCCTGAGCTGACCAAGCTAGAGGTCACCAATAACCCCAAACTCTCTTTCATCCACCCCAATGCATTCCACCACCTGCCCCAGATGGAGACCTTGATGCTGAACAACAATGCCCTAAGTGCCTTGCACAGACAGACGGTAGAGTCCTTGCCCAACCTACAAGAGATCAGCCTCCATAGCAACCCCATCCACTGCGACTGCATCATTCGATGGGTCAACAACACGGAGAACCACATCCGCTTCATAGAACCCCAGTCCACACTGTGCACCGAGCCGCCTGAGCTAAAGAGACAGCACATCCGTGACATCCCTCTGCGGGACATGACGGACCGCTGCCTACCACTCATATCCAGGCAGAGCTTTTTGTCACACATGGAGGTAGCTGTGGGAGAGACCATAGCACTGCACTGTCGAGCCCTGGCAGAGCCCGAGCCTGAGATCTACTGGGTCACACCTTCCGGAACAAAGCTGCTGTCATCATACACAGAGGATGGGCAATACAAGGTGTACCCTGAGGGGACACTGGAGATCCATCAGGTCACAGTGAGAGAAGCTGGACTCTATACCTGTGTTGCTCAGAATCTCATTGGAGTTGACACCAAGGTAGTCAGTATTGCTGTGAACAGTTCATTCCCACGCAGCGAGGACAGTGTCCAACTCCACGTGGTAGAGGTCCACACATACCACATCCTGCTTGCCTGGAAGCCTCATCTGAACACTGTGGCTGCCAACCTTACCTGGGCCAGTTTGTCAGATCACACCAATGTGGAAGTAAGCAGCATGACCAGACTTCCCGTGGGCCTCCACACTTACAACATGAGCAGGCTGCAGCAGGGCATGGAATACTGGGCTTGTCTGCACGTGGCCTTGGTGGATGGGCAGAGGAAAGTGGCCTGTGTGAGTGCTAGGACTAAAGAGGGCATCGTCCAGCAGCAGTCCCTGGCCAGCAGATACAGCGTCCTGAAGGCTCTGACTCTCTGTGTGCTGCTGCTCTCTGCTGCTCTCATTGGTCACTGCACTTTCAGCTCTTGGAGGCCACAGCAAGCAGGTCTGGGGGGACGGCTGCCGCAATGCAAGCCATGGAAGCCAGGGTCCTCTGGGCGTGTAGTGTATCCCCCCTTTATACATCCCTGGGACCCCGCAGACACAAAGGAGGAGCAACTATTAGCCATTAAGGCTCAGGCACCCCCACTGGATTCATAAAGGCCGATGCAATGGTTTGGGAATGGGGGAGGTGGGAAAGGGAAGCAAAGCTTATTTTTTTACCAAATTATAACAATAACAGGACATCAGAAAAAGAAGCTAGAGCAGGACGACCTGGACAGTGCCTACTGACACCTGCAACTCCTCTCCCTGTTTCTAGAAACAGCACCTCTGAGACTGGGGGGAGAGGCATTCCGGAGGCTGGGGGTTCACTGGTCAATGCTGAGTGTATGTGGCGGGGAGGGCGCAGAAGGCTGAGGATGGGGATGGATACCTGAATGATAGGTAGGTCTGGATGCCTGAGAGTCAAGGCTGAGGAGGCAATGTCCAAGTCAGTGCCGACAGGTGAGGGTTGTGTGCCTGGGGGGGGGGCGCAGAGAGTACCTGAGCAGAGGGGAGTAGGGAGTAGGGGTGATTTATGAAGGAAAGACATTATCTGCCAGAGCTTGTGCTAAGAAAGCAGAGGCTTTGCACATCTCTGCAGCCCCACTATGGGCAGAAATCCAACACACAGATGCACCTGTAAAACCAACACACAGACGCAGCTGTACACACACAAATACAAGTACACACATACAGGTGTACCCACAAACACACAGATGCAGCTGTACACACACTCATACAGGTATAAACACAAATGCAGTTGTACACACACACACAGAGGTATAAACACAGATGCAGCTGTACACACTCATACAGGTATACACACAAATGCAGATGTACACACAAACACACAGAGGTATAAACACAGGCACAGCTGTACACACACAAATACAAGTATACACACATACAGATGTACACACAAACACACAGACGCAGCTGTACACACACTCATACAGGTATAAACACAAATGCAGTTGTACACACCCACAGAGGTATAAACAGACACAGCTGTACATACACTTAAATACAAGTACACACACATACAGATGTACACACACACACACACACAGAGGTATAAACACAGACACAGCTGTACACACACTCATACAGGTATAAACACAAATGCAGTTGTACACATCCACAGAGGTATAAACACAGACACAGCTGTACACACACAAATACAAGTACACACATACAGGTGTACACACAAACACAGACACAGCTCTATACACACTCATACAGGTATACACACAAATGCACTTGTACACACAGACGCAGCTCTATACACAAATACAGATACACAAACACAAGAATATACACAAATGCAGCTATACACACATACAGGTACACACACAGGTATACACACAAATGCAGCTGTACACACACACACACACACACACACATAGGTATACATACAAACACATATACAGGTATACACACATACATAATCACACAGACACAGCTGTACACACACACACACATACACACACACATATACAGGTATACACACAAACACACAGATGCAGCTACACACAGACACAACTATACACACACATATTCAGGTATACACAAATACATAGCTATAGACACACATCAACGAGGAGACACTAGTGGCATAAACACAGACATGCATAAACATGATTAGTTACACAGCTGGTCAGGGTCAGAGAAGATCAGAAGTTCATCCTTCTGACTGCCTCTACATCAGGGGTCCCCAAACATTTTATCAGAAAGACCAGAGAGAACATTTCAAATCATTAAGTGGGCCCAAATAAAATGTTAATGAAGAAAACGTCAAACATACAACAACTCAGAGCATAATTATTCCATATATTCATCTCATATCATTTGTCAATGGGAACAAAATACCAAACGTCTCACAAAGCATCTCACACATAAACACAGCCAAAGTCTCATGCATGTAAAAAAACTGTCCACACAACAAGCAACTCTTCACACACACACACCCAGCTAAAGTATCTCTCACACACATAAGGCATCTCACACATACACCCAGCCAAAGTCTCATGCATGTAAAAAAACTGTCCACACAACAAGCAACTCTTCACACACACACACATAAAATCTCTCACACATACACCCAGCCAAAGTCACACACACAAAGCATCTCATACAACACCATCTGACACATACAGAGGGGATCACGCACACATAAACCCTGGTGATTAGACACACACACGCATACACAGCCAAAGCTTCTCCTACATAGCAGAGTGGAATAGTGGAATTAGAAAAGGTACAGAGAAAGGCGACCAAAATGTTCCATCCCCTGTGAGGAAAGGCTAAAGAGATTAGGACTCTTCAGCTTGGAGAAGAGACGGCTGAGGGGAGATATGACAGAGGTCTATAAAATAATGAGTGGAGTGGAACGGGTAAACGCTAATTGGTTGTTTACTTTTTTGAAAAGTACAAAGACCAGGTGATACATTTAAAACTAATAAGAGAAAATATTTTTTTACTCAATGCATAATTAAGCCCTGGAATTCATAGCCAGAAGATGTGGTAAAAGCTGTTATAATAACTGGGTTTAAAAAAAGGTTTGGACAAGTTCCTGGAGGAAAAGTCCATAAAGCATTATTAAGGTGGAGTTGGGGAAATGCATTTCTTATTCCTGGGATAAGCAGCATGGGATCCTGCCAGGTTCTTGTGACTTGGAAACAGGATGCTGGGCTTGATGGACTCTTGATGGAGGCAGAATATTGGGTTAAATCTAATAGTTAATTTTGGATGGCTGTTTCTGCAGAATTATCTGCAAAGATTTAGATATTTCGTGATAAATTTTGCACTAAGCAGCTAAATTTGAAAACCCAGTACCAGGCATGTACAGTGCAGACAGCAGTCAGACAGTTACGTTTCGGGTTGCCTCCTGGCTAATATTGGGCTGGCCTGTGCCGCAGAGACCCTCTCCCCTCACCTGCAGACCTTTGCTGGAGTGCAGTGTGCAGAGCTACATTTAGAAAACTTGGGAGCCAGCCAAAATTGTTTAGGAGCCAGGGAAATGTTTTCTTCATGGGTTTTGGGGGGGGTTTTTTTTTGGGGGGGGGGGTGTTCACATTTTGTTTTGTCTTATTACTTTCCTTTTTTACGTTTCCCCCTTCCCTCTGGCTTTTTTCTTCCTCCCTCCCTCACCAGCTCCAGGCTGTGGCATCATCTCTTGGGCCCTTTCTGTGCTACGCTGGCTCTTCCGGGTCTGGCACTGCTGCCTCCTCTGGGCCCCAGTCAGACCCTGTGCCTGCTGAAGCACCAGGCCATAGTTTGGTGACCTCCGCAGGTGGAAGACGCTCTGCGACTGCAGCCTCGACCACAACAGGACGACCCCCAGCAGGCAGCATTAACCACCCCGGCACGGACTAGCCTTGCGGCAAGTAAGGTGCACTGCGGGTCAGCACGTGATCCAAAAGGACAGCAGGGGAGTCCAGCCAAGCACTGAACCCACAGTTTTGTAAAACTTTGCGCCTCATGCTAGAAAGACCGGAACGATCCTCCGAACTCTCTTTTGTAGACCCCTTTGTATTACCCGTGTACAGACAGAAGGCTCTGGCAGACCGAGCAAGCTGATGCTCTCTCTCTCTGTTTTATATCACTTTCAGGATATCCCTTGCTGTTCTTTTCTTTTTTTCTATAAATCTGAAGGTGCCACACTGACAGGTCTGGAGTATTAATGGTGCGCAGCAGCTCCCCGTTTATACTGGGGAGAAAGCTTCCCCAACCTCTCCTGGTGTCCCCACAGACAGCCGGGCTTTCAGGCTCTCTTCAGGGATGCACATTTCTCCCATACAAAACCCAGCTGATTGTGGGGTCCCCAGGACGTGACTGTCAAACAGCAGCAGAGCTTGCAAAAATGGCATTTTATCTCCATTTCCAATGCTTCTGAGCAGCTTAAAGGAGACCTGCTCCCACTATAACCTTATCCTGAAGTCCTTTCACCATCTCCTCCTAATTAAGGAAAGAAGGCAGCAGACAGGCCAGGGCAGGACGTGGGCACCTTCAGGCACTTCCCTGTCCAGGCTGCACTCCTGCCCTCTGTAACAATTCACAGGTATTTCCCCAAGACCAAATGAACTTTGCCGCAGCTGCTGAACATAAACAGTTCAGGACAGGCGGAAGCAGAGAGTGAATGAATAAGAGAAACAAGTGGAAGCCACAACGAGAAGAGGCCTAGGCAGTGAGCACTGACATGCATTCCCTTCACAGGAAGTTTTAAATTCATTAAAAACATAAAATAATCCTGACGACTGAATGTTTGACTTCATCATGTGTGGGCACTGCAGATGCTTAACGCCATAATGCCCAGCATCGCCCCCCATGGGGCAGAAGCAGAAGTATAGGCCCCATCTACCATGTGCTACCTGGCCAGGATGGACAGAAGGGACTGGCTCCGGCTTCACAAATGAAGAACTATATTTTTGCCAGTGCAGATCTACATGAAAAGTGCCTTTACCCCCGAGAGGAAAACCCACCTTTACTTTTAATAAATTATGAGAAATTAAATTACACACACACAAGCAGATTTTATGAAAAGTTAATGAGGAACCAAATGGCCATTCTAGCTGCCTTCTAAGCCTACACTGCATGTTCCCAATGTAAATATGAATAATTTACTGGAATTTCTTAGTTATTTTGAACATTAATTTTATTGGATACAGGAGGATGCATACAGATTATTTATTTTGCCATCTAGATGGGTTATTTATTTATTTAAAAATTTAAAATCTTTTCTATACCGTCGTTAAGCTAGTTGCCGTCACAACAAAAAAAAAGCAAAGAAATCCATATATCCACACTAAGCCTGCAATAACAAACATGATAAAATCACAAAATAAAACTTGAAATAATCTACAAATATCCTTTACTCTAAAATAAAACACAAAGCAAATCAGAGTTGCATCACTGTCAAATCAAGTATATTGCAGACAGACACCTTCCACTCAAGTCCATATTCTGAAAGAAAGCAGAAGAAATCAGACTGAAGTCACTCCCAGGCAGTAACTGCAATTCAGCTCATAGCCAGACCTTGAGCTGCCTCCACAACTTCAGTTACAGCAGAGGCAGCTTGCTCCAAAATGAAGGTGCGCAGAAACAGAATGCATTGTTTCATGGACATCACAGCTGGATTATGAACCTAACAATCCAGTTTTATTCATAGCAAATACGTCATTTTCTGAGTGGGGAGTTGAGCAGTGCTCCCATAGGGATATTCCTAAATGTAAACTGACAATATCACTGCCTTTGGTTTTGATCTTGTCTGGCACAGGTCATAGCAATTTGTTTCACTGATAACTCTTCCAACCTCTGCCAGGGCTGTCCAAAACTGTTGTGGTGACCCCACAACGAATATGCATGAGATAGAGGTGCATATATGGAGTCCCCAATGTATGCAAACATCTCTCATACCTATTTATTAGGGAATATCCTGAAAACATGAGAGACTGCTATGATACTTCTCCTACCAAAACATCCCTTGATCCTGCCACCCTGTGCTGAAAGTCATTGTAGAGTTCTCATCTTCTATCAGGCCCTTTCAGGTTCAAGAAGTCAGCTTTTAGGGATGCTCTCAATCTGGGTGACCTACTTATCTTCCACAAACATGTCTAATTAGAGTCACTTTTGCTTAGGCTAAGATGCAAGGCTGAGTCTGTGATTAAGCTGAGGAAAAATAAATTCCTCTTCTTAAAATGAAACTGCAAATATCTAAATTGCACAATCCTCATCTCAGTCCCTGTAAGATACAGTCAAGTACAGAAGAGCACTAGGAAGCAACTGAAGCTCTCACAAAAAGGTGAATGAATGAATGAATAAATAAATAAATAAAATAACCCCAATGACGACTTGGAGATGGGGACATTAATGCATTGTCCAGTAAGGCTTCTCCTCTTTGGGTATGATTGCTAGTTTTTCACTATAAGTTAAACTTTGATGATAATCTCACTATTTCTGCCTCAACTACACAGCCCCTACAAGGCAACCATTACAGTACAGTGCGAAAATTCGCGTCCAACCCCCTCCCGAGACTAATAGCGCCCTCAACATGCAAATGCATATTGATGGTCTTATTAGTCATTCCCGCATGATTCACTAAGTAAAATGTGCAGCCAAGATGCACATTTTACTTTCAGAAATTAGCACCTACCCAAAGGTAAAGGTTAATTTCTGCCGGCACAGAGGAAGTGCACAGAAAAGCGATATTAAGTTAGAGGTCCCAAAAGTTAAAAATAATAATAATAAAAAAAATGTTAAATCAGCCCGTGGCTTGAAAACCGGACGCTCAATTTTGCCGGTGTCTGGTTTCCGAACCCGTGGCTGTCAGGGGGCTCGAGAACCGACGCCGGCAAAATTGAGCATCGGCTGTCAAACCCGCTGACAGCCGCCGCTCCTGAGCAAAAAGAGGCGCTAGGGACGCGCTAGTGTCCCTAGCGCCTCTTTTTACCGCGGGCCCTAATTTAAATAAATTAATTTACTGAATCGCGCGCACAGGAGAGTGGCCTATGCACTCGCCCGCTCTCCTGCGATTTTTACTGTATCAGCCGGAAAGAGATGACCGCAAACCTCCCCTTAGCTTCTGCTGACATTGACAGCTGCCAGACGTTCAGGGGCCTTCCTGTACTGCTCTGTAGCTACTGCTAGAGAGGGCTTGAAAGAGGTCCAGCCACATTCTGTCTGCCCGGCTGCTTTGTAAGGACAACCCTGGCTCCATGGTATCTAGGAGGGAGCAGACTGAATGTGGAGACAATTGCAAAGCAAACGCTAGAGCACAAGCAGAGCAGCATGGCCTGAAGTCCGATTCTCAGAAATGTATCTGCCTCCCAGCACACGGAAAGTGTCAGGAAGAAAGGATCCAAAACAGCCCTGGGGAATAAAGCGAGATCTGTGCTCTCTACATCACAGCTCAAGCTGAACCGATTGGAACATAAAATACTTTTTTGGTTTGTTGTTAGAAAATTAAAATATAGCAATTACATGAGTCTTCTCCCCAGCTGGTAGCTGTGGGTGGGCACAAAGTGACAGGACCCTCCTCCGCCCATTCCTCTGATCTACAAGGCAACCCTACAATGATATCATCTGCTTGCAAATGGCCCTCTACCGCCCCCACCCAAAAAAGCCAGCAAAACCCTAACAAACATTTTTTATATTTTTAAATGAGTCAGTAATTGTAAGGCATTAACTTTGCAAACTGTAGGCCTCAGTTTATCCACCAAGCTGGACACATGTCTATGTAACCCATAGTCTCACGTCTAAAAAAGGCAGCACTGACAGCAGCTTTAACATCTCACAGCTCCTCAAGTTCTTTTTTCAAAGAAATACATCTTTTAATACCTACAGCCTCATCTGGGAACAATAAGGGAGTCTGTATACCTAGAGGTGACAGGCTCTGTATCCCTGCACCCATCCCCTGATCCCTCCAGTCCTAGAGGTGACAGGCTCTGTATCCCTGCTCCCATCCCCTGAGCCCTCCAGTCCTAGAGGTGACAGGCTCTGTATCCCTGCTCCCATCCCCTGCTCCCTCCAGTCCTAGAGGTGACAGGCCCTGTATCCCCGCTCCTATCCCCTGATCCCTCCAGTCCTAGAGGTGACAGGCCCTGTATCCCCGCTCCCATCCCCTGAGCCCTCCAGTCCTAGAGGTGACAGGCCCTGTATCCCCGCTCCCATCCCCTGCTCCCTCCAGTCCTAGAGGTGACAGGCCCTGTATCCCCGCTCCCATCCCCTGATCCCTCCAGTCCTAGAGGTGACAGGCCCTGTATCCCCGCTCCCATCCCCTGCTCCCTCCAGTCCTAGAGGTGACAGGCCCTGTATCCCCGCTCCCATCCCCTGCTCCCTCCAGTCCTAGAGGTGACAGGCCCTGTATCCCCGCTCCCATCCCCTGATCCCTCCAGTCCTAGAGGTGACAGGCTCTGTATCCCCGCTCCCATCCCCTGAGCCCTCCAGTCCTAGAGGTGACAGGCTCTGTATCCCTGCTCCCATCCCCTGCTCCCTCCAGTCCTAGAGGTGACAGGCCCTGTATCCCTGCTCCCATCCCCTGATCCCTCCAGTCCTAGAGGTGACAGGCCCTGTATCCCTGCTCCCATCCCCTGATCCCTCCAATCCTAGAGGTGACAGGCCCTGTATCCCTGCTCCCATCCCCTGATCCCTCCAGTCCTAGAGGTGACAGGCCCTGTATCCCTGCTCCCATCCCCTGATCCCTCCAATCCTAGAGGTGACAGGCCCTGTATCCCTGCTCCCATCCCCTGATCCCTCCAGTCCTAGAGGTGACAGGCTCCGTATCCCTGCTCCCATCCCCTGATCCCTCCAGTCCTAGAGGTGACAGGCTCCGAATCCCTGCTCCCAGCCCCTGATCCCTCCAGTCCTAGAGGTGACAGGCTTTTTACTGCTGTAACATGGTTGATTTTTTTTTTTAATTTCTTTGATTCTGGTTCTGTGAGAAACTATCTTGTTATTGCCAAATCCTCCTGCACACTCAGCAACAAACAGATGTCAGCAGGCCCTAGACCAGAACTACTATTTGGTAATTGATATGTAAAGAGGGACCTGCAGTTCAGAATACCAGAGCAGAAGGCACTACACTTAGGGTCGCAGTTTTCTCTATGACATCTAGAATATGTTAGCATGGTAATGAGCCGGGAAAAATGCAACAGCAGGGAGGGTCATATAAAGATTCATAAGAATAAGAAAATATAAAAACACCTATCTGCACACCAGCAGACAGCAATACCGCAGCCAGCCTGACACACACAACATTTCCAGCTTGAAATCCAGAAGAGAAAACACCACCACCATCTCTTCTCCAAGCAGTGTCATCACCTGTAGAGACCAGGGGAAGATTTTATTCCAAAATCAACTAAAATCGTACAGGGAGGTCATTCCCGGAGCAATCAGGGTGTGTGGGCGTGAACGAGCACATCTCACGTTACACGACCGGGTCTGTGTGTGCAAAGGTGGGATCCAGAGCGGAAAGCGCAAAATGTAACAAAAACAGAACTAAAAATGGTTCATTGTTTAGCTAATTAATAGACAGAAAAATGTCGTTAAGCTGTGGTGGAGGGGAGCAAGGAATTCGGCCTTGGAAGCCCTGCTCGTTACCAGAACAGGTTTCTGGTTCTGTAAATAGCAGTAACGAGGGACTTTACATCTTTATAACACTATCCCCACAGCGCGTGCAATGCAAGTATCTCATTCACTAAAAGCTGCGCATGGTTCCCGGTGCACGCCCATGGATGCGGCCAGTTTATTACATGCGTGTGTCCCTGGGACAGCGTGTAATGGCGCCACCCCCCCCCTCCCCGCCCCCGGCCCGGTACTTCTGCGTGAATCGGAGGGTTGTGCGGGTGGCCAGGCCCTCCCGGCCCTGCACCTTAACCCCCGAACTGTATCCATGGGCATAAGGGCTTTTCCCATAGACACAAAACGGGAGAAAAGCCTTCCTGAATCTGGCCCTGAATTAGGTACCCGAGCCAATGGGAGAGAAGATGATTTGCCCCAGGTCAGGAGGAGCTGGGATGGGAGAAGCAGGGCTCATAGCCACTACAGGCTGGCAGTGTGCAAGTCACAGGACACGGACGGACGGTGGTGAAGCACTGCCTGAGGGAGGGCAGAGTGCGTGCCAAGCTTGCACTGCTCCCACCTCTTCTGTGCTAGAGAGAAAACAAAATCTATTTCCTACTGCTACTAGTCTGACGCCAGCACCAAATCGGTTTGAAACTTAAAGTGCAGCACTGAATAATCTCAGTAATACAGCTGCTTACCTTAATCCTCTGAGCACCCAGAAAGACAGACAGACACAGGAATTTCTCCACCCCCTCTAGTCCCAGCACCTGCCGGTAGCTCCCATGTCCCCACTTACCCCCAGCCTCACACCCTGTCTGGTTTAATGGTCAGCAACAGCGGGGCTGAGTGTTGGAGGGATGGGGGCTCTCACCATAAGGAGAGGCCCCTTCAGACGTTTCCTGCAGATTTCTCAAGATTCTGCAGGAGACAGCGAATTCTGTGGAAGATTTGCATAATTTTATATACAAAGATTCACATCTGACTTTAAAAAAATCTATTTTTACTGAAAATCTCATTGTTTTTAAACAATATTTAAACCATATAGAAATACAAACTTTACCAAAATACAAAAATCAACTTTATCAAGCAAAGCCCTCTACTACAAATGTAAGTGAGAAATGTTGCTTTTGTTTTGAAATGAAATACAGAGCAAGCATCCCTTTGCTATTTTGTCATCTTTCCAAGTATATCAGTTCTGTATGCTGAAAATGCCCTGCTGTTAATTACATGGAAAGATAGCTGCACATATACTGGATGCATGATAAAATCGCAAAGGGCTGAATTATATCAAAATCATTTTCAATTTAAGAGATCTTCGAGGGATCAAGCATTGCTCACCCCTTCCTTTCTGCCCTCTGCAGGAGGGGAGGGGGAACAATTAGTGAGCAGAGTGCCTCTTCTCTCCTATGCTCCAGCCTCAGACTGCCCTCCCACAGGGGCTGAGGCTGAAGCTCTCTCTAGATGGTGGGGGAGCTTCAGGTTTGATGATTGTGTGGCAGGTTATAAATTATGCAGCTTCTTCCCTGATAATACATTTAGGGAAGAAGAGATTATCAGAACTGTGAGTGTTTTAACAAAACTTCAGCTATGAAAAAACACTTTGGCATATGCTAAGGCAGTAGTTCTGCAACCTGTCCTGGGACACTGCCAGCCAGATTTCAGGATATCTGTAATGAATATGCATGAGATAAACTTGCATACAATGCAAATCTCATATATATATAAATATATATACATACATACACACACACACACAGTGTGGATATCGAGAAAACCAGTCCCGTTTGTGGCACTCCAGAAGCAGAGTTGCCTATCCCTGCTCTAAAAGCAGCTTTAGCCACTATTTAAAAACAGAGGCCAATTGCTGAAATACTTTTAGTGTCATTGCTTTTCTTTGTATGACCTGCCAGTTTCCTCTTGCTCAATCAGAACCTGGACTGGACCTTCGTTCGCAGGTAACCGGGAAATTTTCCTCTATCACCCCCATGGCAGAAGCACCACACCCAGTCTGCACATTGCAGGGATGGTTATCACCCCCATGGCAGAAGCACCACACCCAGTCTGCACATTGCAGGAACAGTTCAGGGCCAGGACCCATGCACCAAGGCTCCCTCTGCAACCCTACAATTATGGACCCTGCAGTTGACTCAGACTGAACCAGAGATCTTCTGCATGGCATTGGCACAGAGTCACCAGGATGCAACTACTTACCCTCAAAGGGTTTGTAAACAGGTAAATGTTCTTAGTTTGCAGTCAAGTCTCAGACACAGAATGCATACAAGAGCTGGAAGACAGCGGTCACTGGAACCATTTATTTCCCAGGCTTTACTGAATTCTGAAACCTCCATTCCTTCCACAGGAAGAGAGGTGGATGCACAGAGAGATGGGGGCAAAAACAGCAACCGTTCAAGAAAGCCCGAGAACAGCACAGAGAATGGTTGGTGCTGGGAGTCTGAGGGAAAAGTCAGAGATGGAGGAGGGTCTGTGGAGAAGAGAATGCGAGTCACTAGATCTGGCAGTCATTAACGCACTCCTATTCTCTACAGCTACCTGTGTGCCACAGGAGCCAGCAACTGCTGATAGCGTAAGAACACTGTTTTCTAGACTAAAGAGGTTAGGACTGTTCAGCTTGGAGAAGAGACGGCTGAGGGGGGATATGATAGAGGTGTTTAAAATCATGAGAGGTCTAGAACGGGTAGATGTGAATCGGTTATTTACTCTTTCGGATAGTAGAAGGACTAGGGGACACTCCATGAAGTTAGCATGGGGCACATTTAAGACTAATCGGAGAAAGTTCTTTTTCACTCAATGCACAATTAAGCTCTGGAATTTGTTGCCAGAGGATGTGGTTAGTGCAGTTAGTGTAGCTGGGTTCAAAAAAGGTTTGGATAAGTTCTTGGAGGAGAAGTCCATTAACGGCTATTAATCAAGTTTACTTAGGGAATAGCCACTGCTATTAATTGCATCAGTAGCATGGGATCTTCTTAGTTTTTGGTTACTTGCCAAATATCAGAACATCTTGACCAGAACTTGTAGTCTGGATTGATGCTGGGCTTGATGAACCCTTGGTCTGATCCAGTATGGCAATTTCTTATGTTCTTAGAGTGAGGAGGTGCCCTACAGGGGTATGGGAATGTCACCAGCAGAGATGGGGACCTGCTAAAGGAATGCTAAGCTTGTGCTTAGGGTGGCCAATTTTGGGGGTGACAAATTTCCTGTCCTGTGCTAAGCTGCAGACAGCCAGTCCTGTCCCGGATCTCCTCCGGTGACTCAATGCTCAGACTGCAGCAAGCACTGGGACCAAGGCTGTGCTCACAGGCTCGGTCCCCTCTATGCTTCCATGCAGGGAATGGGGAATGTAACCCAAGCCTTCGTCCCCACTCACTGCAAATTGAGAAGGACTTAAAGGTCAGGCAGCATGGCACTGGCACAGAGTGTCCAGGGGAGGAGTGGAGTCAGCTGGAATCCATAAGCTTGTATTTACATCAAGAACAGACTGCATGCACCAGGCGTCCTGCTGTCCCAGAGGCCCCATTAGCTGCCTTGGCTTGGCCTGGCTTTAATCATGGATGACTTATGACTGCAGTGACTATGAGACAGCCCTGTCCTTGAGGGGTTATTGGATGCACAAACACTTGCTCGATGTTTCACTTCACCCCATTAATCTGAAAAAATAAAATGCTCATCTCAGCAGTCCAAGAGGGAAAGTACAGCAAATTTCTCAGTGAAATCTTCCCCAATGACAGAATATCCCCTACCTTTCACCACAAGGGGCTGTGTAACCCCCCAAACCCAGGGCACCTTTCTCCAGACATTCCCCGCAGCTGCTGAACAATCCCTGTCCAGATCCTAGCATCAGGGGCTTGTGACTCATTCTACCCTCCCCCCCTAACAACTTAAAGGGAACTTTCCCAGACCAAGAATCAGCCACCCAAGTAATAGCCACAAGAGCCGATGTACTGTGATCGACAGGGCCTTCGACCGTGCAGAGCTCCACCAGCGCTCACACAGGGCATCCAAGAAAGCTGCCGCAGGTTCCTTCCCGGCAACCTCCATGCTCTGCAGGAACTGTTGGATCGAGTGCAGGAGGGCTCGGACCACGACAGCTGAGCAGAGAGAAATTGGCACCGTCATTGCTGACGAGATGAACAAACTCCTCAGCGGGGGCTCCATCTTCACCTCTCTCAGCCGGGATAGGGGT
This sequence comes from Rhinatrema bivittatum, assembly GCF_901001135.1. Lineage (NCBI taxonomy): Eukaryota > Metazoa > Chordata > Amphibia > Gymnophiona > Rhinatrematidae > Rhinatrema > Rhinatrema bivittatum. The sequence goes on along the minus strand of NC_042626.1, from coordinate 3,642,190 downwards.
AATGCTTGGTCACCACCGGTACCTGAAAGATCTTCTGTAGCACAGCCCGAGGAAGGGGATAGAGGCGGTGCAGGAGGTTAACACCTCTCAGGCCTGATTCCACCATCATCTCCTCCAGCTCCAGGTGGCGTGGGTTCACGCTTCCCTTTGATAATGGAGTCCCACACTGGAGTCGCCAGCTGGAGAGACAAAATCACCTGTTCAATGAGAAAACCTATCTTATCCCAGTGAAAGAGGCGAATGACCAAACTGTCCTTCAGGGCCAGGGGAACCTCCCCCCCCTCTAAGGATGCTGAGTTTTCTGCGTCTCTGGGCTCTTCCCCAGGAGGGTCCCGGAACCACAAGGACCAGCCGTGCCCTGTTGGGCAGCACTGTAGGGAAAGGGAGCAACCCAAGTCCTTCCGGTGCCCTTGAAGTAGGTCTCCAGGACCCCTCCCAGGTGCACATAGAACATAGAAACATAGAAATGACGGCAGAAGAAGACCAAACGGCCCATCCAGTCTGCCCGGCAAGCTACGCACTTTATCCATTTTTTTTCCCTTTTTCTCTCTCCCACCTGTTACTATTGGCTTCCAGCACCCTCCAGCCCTAATTCCCCTCCACCCCACCACCAATTTAGAGAGCAGCGCCGTATCTGCATCCAAGTGACATCCAGCTCAATTAGGGGTAGCAACCTCTGTAACAAGCAGGCCACCCCCTTGCCCCATACTCTTACCCACCCCTGTTTTTACTTTTTTTGGAGATAGCAGCCCTCCATCCTTCCGCTCCGTGAAGGTGGAACACCAACCACTGGCCACTGGCATCCCGCTCCGTGAATGCCTCTGTCCAAAAGGGGGAAACAATCTGGGGGAAAATCCCCCCCAGCCCCCGGGGCCAATGCAGTCATGGCCCCCGACAAAGGCCGGAACCAGAACAGGAGGCACCTCAAAGCTCTCAGCGCTGCTCCGAGCTCATTACCCGATCGCACAGATTCCAAAATGTCCGCTGTCTCTGAGGGTGCGCAGCACCTCGTGTCGGGCCTTCGGAGATTGTCGCACAAAAGAACGATCTGGGAGGAGGAGAAGCAGGAGCTAGGCCTGCCACCGAGCAGTCACCGGCTCAGCAAACAGGCCCCATGCCTCGCTCTCCTGCCTGGACCTGCCGTGGCCTCAGGAGACCGGCCGTGCACGCAGCCCGGGACAGCAAGTTCTCCCTCTGTTTTATTATTTTTTCTTAATGGGGAAGCAGGTGAGGTAGTGAGAAGAGGAGGGGGAAGCGAGGCAGGAGAGCAAGAGAGACAAAGAGCTTAGATTCGAGCAGGGCAAGGAGGAATGCAGGAAAAAACTTCCTCAGACACAGAAGATCACGTATCGGACGACTTTCCTGTCAATCTCCTATCATTTTTATTGCCCCTTACTCACCAAGGCAGAGGATCTGGGATCCAGTGCCGAACCCCTGCACCACTGCTGGAGGCAGAAAAGACTGGAATCTCACTGCCAAGAAGGACAGAGGCAGGACGACGATACCGCACTCATCCCCTCCCAACCAAATAAAATATTGATCGTGGAAACAGAAAGGCAAGAAGAGAGGAGGTGGAAAATAATTCCTCCATGTCCTTCATCGGGAGAAGCTTCCCCGCTGGACTCCTAGCTCCTGCCAAACACCGCCTGAGGAGTTTAACCCCTAGCAAGCATTTCCGCATTGTTACCAAGAGCCGTGAACACCCGTCTACAAGGAACTGGTCACAGGCCACCACACTAGGCTAGTTAGCCAGTTAGGCCAGGGCTTACTTAATGGACAACAGCAATCAGTTACAGAGACGACCTACAGCAAGAAATGCCCTCCAAACGTACACCTGGCTAACCTTACCCTGGCACAGCAGTAGCAACAGAGGGAAAACCACAGAGGCTGATGGCATCTTATGGACCAAGATGTTTCTTTACATAAAAATGATAAGATAAAGAGTCTGAAAGTTCAGATATATCTGTTAGGCCAGGGGTCAGGAACCTATGGCTCTTTTGATGGCTGCATCTGGCTCGCAGACAAATCTTTAATAAAAAAAGTAAAAATCTAACAAAATCCCCCACCCTCCTGACACCCCCCAAGACCTGCCAAAAGTCCCTGGTGGTCCAGTGGGGGTCTGGGAGCGATCTCCTGGACTTGGGCTGTCGGCTGCCAGTAGTCAAAATGGTGCCGATGGCCCTTCCCCCTCACTATCTCACTGGGGTCGACCAATGGCGGCGGTAGCCCCTGTGACATAGTAAGGGAAAAGGGCCGTCGGCGCCATTTTGACTACTGGCAGCCGACAGCCCAAGTCCAGGAGATCTCCCGGACCGCTCCTGGACCCCTGCTGGACCACCAGGGACTTTTGGCAGGTCTTGGGGGGCGTCAGGAGGGTGGGGGATTTTGTTAGATTTTTACTTTATTAAAGATTTGTCTGCGAGCCCTGGACCCCCGCTGGATCACCAGGGACTTTTGGCAGGTCTTGGGGGGGGGGGGGTAGGAGGATGGGGAGTTATAGTAAATTAATTTGGCAGGTCTTGGGGTCGTCAGGAGAGTAGGGGGTTGTAGTAAATTAATTTGGTAGGTCTTGGGGGGAAGTCAGGAGGGTGGGGGATTGTAGTTAGTATGGCTCTCATGGAATTACATTTTAAAATATGTGGCGTTCATGGCTCTCTCAGCCAAAAAGGTTCCCAACCCCTGTGTTAGGCTATATGGTGCCACCAGTCTGTGGGTTTTGCGAGGACAGACCAGTAGGGCAATCCCTGTGGGCCTCAGGAGCGTGGGACCTTGGTATAATTATTTTATTTAAGAGTTTTTATATCGTCATTAAGTTATTATTTATACTGTCATTATATATACAGTCATTAAGTTAATATTTTATTTAAGAGTTTTTATATACCGTCATTAAGTTATTCACCATCATATAATATAGAAACATAACAGCAGAAAGAGACTGTACGATCCATTAGCTGGTCATCCATTCAGTTTATGTAGCCCTTACAATTCCATCACTTCCTAAGAGATCCTCTGTATTTATCCCCATGGCCCTTCCATGCATCTACTACCCTCTCTGTAAAGAAATATTTCCCAAAATTATTCCTGCATCCGCTTCCTTTCACCCTCATCTCATGACCTCCTGTGCATGGGAATCTTTGAGATATCTGAATTTCTCTATCATATCTTCCTTATCCCACATTTCTTCTACAGTTCACATGTATAGATTTTTAAGTCTCTCCCTATAAGCTGTAGCACGAAGATCACTCACCATTTTTGTAGCCAAAATAAAGCGCCCGAACAGGGACTTGAACCCTGGACCCTCAGATTAAAAGTCTGATGCTCTACCGACTGAGCTATCCGGGCCTCTGAGCATGGAAGACGGTGGCTTCTTTGTACATTTTCCGATCCTCAGCTTTGGAGACAGGGGATGGGCAGTGCTTTCTATTAAAGCTGTCCCTCTGTCTGGCTTGCTACAATGCTCCTTACTAAGGGCTTGTGAACTTAATCATATTTGTATTTTCTGATGAGGTTTTGTTTTTAAGTTGAAAATAAAATGGGGCTTAAGATTCTCCAGCAAGGCAGCAATACAGTCATCCAACATTCAGTCATACATACAATTAAGGAGACCATTCAATAAATCTATGATTTTCAAATTTTGTTTTACACAATTTCTTAACACTATAAAAAATGGAGTGAAAAACAGGTACATTCATACAGCAACACTGACGGTCATATTCCAATCACGTTTACTGACAAAAGTATAATCATTACACACCCTCAAAAGCCCATGCAAAATCCACAAAAATTATGGCAATTTTTGGAGTGTTTAGGGTGTGTAATGATTATACACTTTCAGGCCGATACATTAACCTGCATTTGGATGCGTGTTTTGGACGCGCTAGCTTTACCTCTTGTTCAGTAAGGGGTAATAGCGCTTCTAAAACGCGCGTCCAACCCCCCCCCCCCCCCCCCGAAACTAATAGCGCCCGCAACATGCATATGCACGTTGATGGCCCTATTAGTTATTCCTGCACGATTCAGTAAGTAAAATGTGCAGCCAAGCCGCACATTTTACTTTCAGAAATTAGCGCCTGCCCAAAGGTCGGTGCTAATTCCTCCGGGCACTGGGAAAGTGCACAGAAAAGCAGTAAAACCTGCTTTTCTGTGCACCCTCCGACTTAATATCATGGCGATATTAAGTCAGAGGTCCCAAAGTAAAAAATAGTTTAAAATAATAAAACAAAAATTAAAAATCTGCCCGCGGCTTGAAAACCGGACGCTCAATTTTGCCGGCGTCCGGTTTCCAAACCCGTGGCTGTCAGCGGGTTTGAGAATTGACGCCAGCATAATTGAGCATCGGCTGTCAAACTCGCCCGCTCTCCCGCGACTTTTATTGAATCGGCCTTTGTCAGTAAAAGCAATTGGGCTGTGACTAAAGGCACTGACATATGAATGCACTTATTTTTCAATATTTTTTACATTTATAAGAAAAATATGTAAAAAAAAAATTTTTGAAAATCACTGATTTATTGAATGGTCTCCTTAATTGTATGCATGACATAAGATTCTCCTCTAGTCCAACCAGGAATGAGGAAAATGTGCACTTTCCCCACCTTTAAGGTAAGAGGAAGTGACCTGGCTGACTGGCGATGATGCAGAGGTAAGACATGCTAAGCAGAGAGACAGATGGACCTCCTGCAGCACTGCTGGGGGCTGTAGCATTCTTTATTCCTAAGTAGCTCAGCCCTTCCTTAAGTCTGTCCTCAGAGATCTCTACAGAGATAAATCCTGCTCTCGGGGCTGAATTTAGGGTGAACTCCTCTGCAGCAAGGCCCTGGAGCACTGAAATTTGAGTGCTGGCAATGCAGGGCACTCACCCTTATTCGCCCTCCCTACAGTAATAAAGAAAGGCTGCCGAGTCGCTGAACAGAATCGCCAGTGCTCAGCAGCCTACCGCCCCCGCTCCTGCCCAGGAGGCTACCACAGGCAGCACCTGGTCACCCGGCGAGCAGCGGCATGTTTTCCTTTCTGTGAGAATATGGGAAAGCAGAGCTGAAAGGCGGTATGGACCAGCGTGCGAGCAGGTGCATCGCTCTCCTCCAGCTAATGGTACTTTACATGCTGCCGGGTCTCAGGCAGTTTGGGCATTTAATCCTGCAGCCCCTGCACCACTGGGAATGGAGTGCAACCTCCTTCCACAGAGGACGGGGCATTGTGTCTGATAATTGCTTGAAAGGCATTTGGAAAACAATTCTCATCTCATCTCCAGGTTTGTGGAGGCAGCCTGAGGGTAAGCTGGGGGTTCAAGCCTCTGCTATGAAGGATAACTTGTGCCAGCACCAGATTTAGGACGTTACACCTGCTGAATTTCCCTAACACTCACTTCATGTCTGGGGTGCAGCTGTTTAAAAAAAATGCAAGTGAGAATCTTCAGTTTCCCCCTGATACATTTTTTCCTTTATTATGTTCCCGACCAGAGGAGAAGTGTGAGACATCGGAAGGTGCGATGGACACGCTAACCTCAGTTATTAGTTCAGATGTCTTTTCCTTCACATGTCAGGTGACAACGTATCCCCAGGGTCTACATCTGTAGTTTCTTTTGTCTCTCTTAATAAGGAACTTTTTCTCCAAGACTATTTTAAATACAAAGCTTCCTTATTTTGTGGGCATTACACCTTTTTTGATCCAGTTCATTTTGAACATTTTATTTTAGATAAAACATCTTGATAATGTTTGAGTGTTTCAGTTTAGGCTGCTGTCTCCCTAGGATGTGGACTCGTGTGCTAACTGGAGTGCAGTCTCTACTATTGTTTTTGTTTATATATATATATATATTTTATTTTTTTTTGCTTGAAATTCTTTGAATATTTAAATGATGGAAAACCCAATAAATAAATAATGGCAAGGCCACAGCAAGCTTTTAAGAACAAACAGAATGGTAAGTATTTAGTGATCCTTTAATTCCAATAAAATCACCTTGCTGCGCTGGCAGCGGCTAGGAGGAAGATACGTCAGGCATGGCGTGATGGATCAGGTCTACGACGGGACATGTTTGAGAGAGGAAAAAGACACCTCTCCAGGAAGACTGGGCTGCTAGGTGCAGGCAAACACTAGAGGTGACCCCTGGCACAGCTGTGCGTGCAGGGATACAGGACGGGCCACCTCAGTACGGATGCCTCACAGCAGCCATCAGCTACAAAGATTGCACGAGCTTCTGGTCCTCTCTATACACCTGCACTGGTCCATGGAGTCTGCAAGAAGGGGTTAACTTTAATCCTGTCATCCCCAGAGAGAGAGAGAGAGCTGCACTATGGGTAAAGAAAACGCCTGTGAGACAGCTTTCCCTGCCAGGAGATGCAGGGATGTCTTGCTTGATGGCATCTAGCGACCTGCTCCTGCACATCCCTATCTTTATACACAAGCCTCGACCGATCCATAGCATAATCCGGCAAGGCACATAGAGGCCGATGTGATAAGCACGCCTTCGTTCTTCTCTTTAAGGGTAACTTCACTCCCAATTTAATCAAGTTTTTAGTGACACCGGAGCTAAAAAGCAAGCAAACATTAGCACACCTCCATGCTAATTACTCCCCCTTTCACTTCCGGATTACAATTTTGGGGCTAGCGGTAGTCTCTGGTGCTGTGCCACTGTGCTCCTGAGCTTACTGAGTGTGGGGGTCATGGAATCAATCTGCAGGTCCGAGACCACGCTGCCACAGCACCAAAGACTAATACTAAACCCAAGCATGAGAAAAAAAACAGTACCAAGAACTGGAGTAATGGAGCCCCATGTTAGAAAGCCCTCGACGCAACTTCTAACCCATCTCCATGCACTTAACTACCCTCCCCTCCCCCCCCCCCCATCTATTACCCTGCACTGTACCCCTTTCCGCCCCAGTGGCCATTTAAGAAGAGGAGCAGCCATTCCTCAGTACAGGTTAATGGGACTGGGCGAGGGGTCGAGTTAACGAGTGCATGAGAGGTAGGTACATGGCTATGTTAATGGATGGGAGGAGGGAGGGGGTTGGGGGTTCTCGGGTCCGGAGACTCCTGCACTGAATCCCAGGCTAGAACAGAGCCTGCAATTTTTCCAAGTTAACCGTACTAGCATTTGTAGTGAAGCTTTTCTCTTTGGCATCAGGAGTAAGTTAAGATGCGAGTAAAGAGAACGAGTGCTAAATTTCAGCAGACATTTTTTACTCATGCTTTGCGCCACGAGGCTTGTATTATGCTGTTACAGCATGCGGTATGCATGGCACATGCATTTTTGTAGGGTAAATTCCAGTTTAAACATCCTACATTCAAATCTCCCCTTCAGTTGCAACAATTGAGTTGATCGCCTCTTTCCTGCGTAGTGTACTTGAAATGTCTTTCCTAAACCATGATGTAAGAGGAAGCATTGCTGAGAGAACGGGAATCTGCACATCGGTCACTCGCTTACAGATGCCATGCACTAGGATATGCAAACAGATGCTGCAGCTCCTGCTGCAGAGGTTTCTACTAAGATGCTGCTGTGATTGGCATAGGATTTACAGCTGCAGCAGACGCGTGAACAAACGCCAACTATTCAAGGTGCTGCACATGGAGCCCTTGAAGCTTTTAGAATTTCATTCAAAAATTAAACAAAAGCCTAAAGACAAGGAGTAACTGCATAGCTGGACATAAACAACCCTGCAAAAGGTACAAAGAGCAGGGGACACACAATGAAGTTACTCACTGATACCCTATTTTTTTTAAGTCGTGCATACTAAAACTGTGGAATTTGTTGCCAGGAGATGTAGGGGGACAAGTTCCTGGAGGAGAAGTCCATAAAGCATTATTAAGGTGGACTTGGGGAAATGCTCCTGGGATTCCACTCTTTCCCCAGCAGGCGGAGGCAGAGAACGTCTCTGGAACAGCCACAAGTCAGGCAGTAATTCTCTGCTTCCGGCTCTGCTGGAAGGATGGCTGGAAGAGCAGAAGTTACAAAAAAAAGAGCAAGGATTAGAAGGAGCAGAAAGCAGCAAACCTTTGGGACCTTGATTAAACCCAGACCTCATTTAGGCTGCTATAAGGCCCCCTTATCCCCACAGGGTGCTGAGGAGGAAAAAATACAGCGGTGTTATAAGAGATACAGAGGAAGAGCAGGATTGAAGCCCACGGAGAAGTGCGTTGGCGCAATGGCTGAGAGACGCAGGAAATGCCCTCATTGCGGCCCATGGCGGGCTCTGTCTGTCAAAGTGTAAGGCATTGGACCCACCAAAGGAGACCATCCAGGTAGGAAGAGGGAGTTCAGAGGCGGGAGAGCAGGATCCGGTGGCAGCTGGAAGAGAAGTGCTCCAAGAGGAGGAGCAGAGAGGGAGAGCCGCCTCCCAGAGGTGGTAGAGAGTTCTCTATATTGTGAAATGAGGGGCAGCAGGTAAACACCGGGGGGCGCAGGGAAGTGCAGAAAGGGTCCGGATGGGGGAGAAGGAACTCCCACAAGTATGCAGAGTCCCCTAAGCCTCTCTCCAGCAGAAGAAAGTGACCTGCTGGAGGGGGAGAAGGAGAGATACAGCAGTAATGAGAAATTACTTCTCACCTGATGATTTCCTTTTCCTTAGACCAGACAGATGGACGGACTCAGGACCCGTGGGTTATGCACCTCTACCAGAAGATGGAGCAAAGCTGATGTGTCACTGTATATATATATAGTGACTCCTGCAGTGACCCCAGCCCGCCAGTCTTCTCTTCAAAAGCAAGAGCGGACAGACTAGCAAAAAGCTTGATTAATAACCGGCAACCAACAGGAAACACTGAGCTCAGGCAAAGAATGCATTCACACTTACCAGTACCCTCTGGAACATGCAACCAAGCAGGAGGACCAGAACGCAATCAGTGGGCAGCTGAATTAATCCGTCTGCTTTAAGGAACAGCAAATTATCGGGTAAGTAGAAATTTCTCATTTCCTAGCACCCAGACAGATGAATTCAGGACCAGTGGGATGTACCCAAAGCTACTCCCGAGTAGAATGGGAAGCTGCCCATAGTCCTTTCAAAACCGCACGTTCAAAGGCTGAATCCTCCTGGGCTTGCACATCCAGACGATAATACCTGGAAAAGGTGTGTAAGGAGGATCACGGTGCAGCTCGGCGAATGTCGATGGGAGACAACAATCTAACTTTGCCCATGACACTGCCCGAGCCCTAACCTGACTAGGTAATGGCTTTTCAGCATCCACATACGTGGCTGTGACTACCTCCTTAATCCAGCGAGCTATTGTAGCTCACAAAGCCGGCTCGCCTTGTTTACCTCCACCGTGAAGGAGAAACAGGCAATCCGTCTTCCAAAAAGATTTAAAAACCTCCAGATACCTCACATGTCCCTTGACATCCAAGGCTTGCAACAGGCGATTTTCCTCCACATCTCTTTCCCTATCCAGAGATGGCAGGGAAATGGACTGATTCAAGTGAAACTCCGAGACCACTTTTGGCAAAAAAGGAACAGTACGCAGCTGAATCACTCCTGGAGTCACCTGAAGGAATGGCTCCCAGTAAGGCAAGGATTGCCGCTTGGAAATTCAACGTGCAGAACAATTCACCACAAGAAACACCGTTTTCAAGGTCAGTATCCACAAGGGCACTGGTAACCGCAAGGGCGGTCAACGATGTTTCACTCCTTTCAGGAAACGGGCCACATTTGGATGAGCCGATAAAGATTCTCATTCACCTCACCCCTGAGGAAACCTAAAGAGGTTAGCACTTTTCAGCTTGGAGAAGAGATGGCTGAGGGGGGATATGATAGAAAGGAAAATTGGTTCTTACCTGCTAATTTTCATTCCTGTAGTACCACGGATCAGTCCAGACAGTGGGTTGAGCCTCCTGTCCAACAGATGGAGATAGAGAAAAAACTAAAGGGTATCCTATATCAGGACAGTGCTCACCCTGCATCCCTTCAGTATAAACGTTATCAAAGCAAGAAAAGATAAAGTTAACCAGTAGAACATCAAGCAAGTAACAACCAACACGTAATGTGAACTATCAACACGTGAAAGAACCGCTCTTACATATATATCCAGTTGAGAAAGCCTTCTGGTGCTTTGAAGTTCTGATAGGAAGTAACTGGATCCAAAATGCTGTTAAGAACCAAACAAAAAAAGGAAAAGTCCTTCGAGCGGACGAATCAAAAAGAAATCACAGCCCGGGCAGGAGTCTGGACTGATCCGTGGTACTACAGGAATGAAAATTAGCAGGTAAGAACCAATTTTCCTTTCCCTGTACGTACCCGGATCAGTCCAGACAGTGGGATGTACCAAAGCTTCCCTAAAGAGGGTGGGATAGAGACAAACCTGCTCAAAGCACCTGCCTGCCGAAGGAGCCAAACACTGGAGCCTGGACGTTGAGGTGATAATGACAAGCAAAAGTATGCAGAGACCGACTGACTCTCCGAAGTAGATTGTGCACTCAAAGAATGGGCTTTCAAACCCTCTGGAACCGACTGGCCACAACAGATATAAGCCGATGCAATGGCCTCCTTCAGCCAGTGAGCAATGGTAGCCTTAGAGGCCTTGTTACCACTATTTGGGCCGCTCCATAGGACAAAGATGATCAGAGATGCGAAATTCGTTAGTAACCTGTAAGTATTGGAGTAGGACTCTCTTTACATCAAGACACCTGAGGTCCCCGCCGGGCGTGCGTGCAATGTCTTCAGAAGAAAAGGCAGGAAGCTCCACTGACTGATTGACGTGAAAAGAAGACACAACCTTTGGAAGAAAGGATGGCACCGTCTTGAGGGAAACACCTGAGTCAGAAAAGCGGAGAAAGGGCTCCCGACAAGACAAGGCTTGGAGCTTGGACACTCTCCTGGCCGAGCAAACAGAGACCAAAAATACTGTCTTAAGAGTGAGGTCTTTAAGCGTGGCCCGCTGGAGAGGTTTGAAAGGTGCCTTACAAAGGGCTTGAAGCACCCAATTGAGGCTCTAGGACGGACAAGTAGGCTGGACAGGTAGGTTTAAATGTTTGGCCCCATTAAGGAAGCAAACGACATCCGGATGAGTTGCCACCGCGTTACCATTGATACGCCCAAGGAGAGAACAGAGGGCCGAAACCTGCACCCGCAGAGAATTGAAAGACAAACCAGACTGCAGGAAGGAAAGGACCTGAGACATCGGAGCATCGCGCGCCTGGACTCCGGACTCAGCACATGCATTCTCAAACACTCAATATGTGGACGTGAGAGAGGTAGAGGTCTTCCGTGCCCGCAAGAGAGTGGAGATAACTTCCTCCTTATACCCTTTCTTTCTCAAGCGCCGCCGCTCAAAAGCCAGGCCGCTAGACAAAAACGATCCACCTGATCGAAAAATACTGGTCCTTGGCGGAGCAGATTTGGGAGGTGACCGAGGCGAAGAGGACCGTCGGTTGTGTGGTTCACCAGGTCCGCGAACCACGGTCTCCGAGGCCATTCCGGCGCTACAAGCGGACCGCCCGAGCTTCCAGCCAATTGATGTTCCAGAGAGACACTTCTGCACTCCAGCACCCTTCTGCCGTCAATTCCAACCCTGGAGGCTAAGTACTAACCAGTTCTTAGATGACCTGTGTGTAAGCAGACCTCCAACGAGATAGCAGGGAGCACTAAAGAGGATGCACAATGTGCCCTCGCCCACGGCACCAATTCCAGGGTTGCTGCTATCAAACAGAGTACCCTGCTTTCCTTCATGTTATTTATTTATTTGAAATATTTTATATACCGACATTAGTGTGCAAACATCATACTGGTTTACATTGTAACTAAAAGATAGAAAAATATAATGAACGGGGGGGGGGGGGGGGGGGAACAGGTAATTGCAACAGGAAACTTGCAGAGTGGAAAGATAAAGCAGAGAAAGCAACTAACTAATCTCTTGCTATGGTGTAGCAAGAGGATTGGTAGTAACTTATATACAAAAGGTAGTAACTTACGTACTAGGGGCTTATACGTATCTCAGTGTGAAACGCAGAAAATGCTGGTGCTCCAATCGGATGGGAATATGGATGTAAGCCTCGGACAGATCCAAGGAGGTCAAATTCCCCCAACTGCACTGCCATTATCACTGAGCACAATGTTTCCACGCAAAAATGAGTCACCCGCAAATGACAGTTGACACCTTTGAGATCCAGGATGGGACGAAAACAGCTCTCCTTCTTGGGCACACCAAAATAAATGGAATATTGACCCGTATTTTCTTGAGACGTGGGCACTGGGACCACAGCCCTCAGTCTGAGGCGTCCGGACAGTGTATACTGCACTGTACTGCCTGCTTCTTCTGCAGGGAGACCCTATGAACACTGCGAAATTCCAGCACATATTTCTCTCATATCACCTCCAGGACCCACTGATCCAATGAGATTTTAACCCCTCTCTGCCCCCCCCCCCCCCCCATCTCCTGTTCCTAGGGGTGGGGGTGGCAAACCTGCATTGGGATGCTCGGGAGGGTCCCTGTCTGGGACGAAAGGACTGCGACCTACCGAAAAGTCGAGTTCTCTGAAAGGTCGCTCCTCTGTAGGGACAAAAGCGCTTGGATCCCCTGGCACAATCCCTCCAGCAACCAAGGAATCGGGGATTTGCCCCACTTACTGGCCAGTTTCTCCAACTCGCTGCCAAACAAGAGTGAGCATTTAAACAGCAATTTCCTAAGGTTAGCCTTTGAGGTGGCACAGGCCCACCAATTTCTCAGCCATTACTGACGCCACCCCTCTAGCTGAAGTGCAGACAAAATCGCAGTCCGCATCTGCCAAAAAGGCGGCTGCTGGTTCCATAACTGCCCTGGAATTCACTCCAGATTTATTGACCTTCTGAGAGAGAAGTAAACAAGAGCGAGCCACCAGGGAAAAACAGCTGCTTCAAATGCTTGCTTAAGGGTGGCCTCTATCCTCCTCTTGTGCACATCCTTCAAGGCTGCTCCTCTCTCCATGGGGATAGTCGTCCACTTGGAGACGGCACAGACCAGCGCATCCACTTTCGGAAAATGCAAACGCTCTCTCACCACTGGACCCAGGGGTACAGGGCTTCCAAAGCCCAATCCCCTTTGAAATTAGCCTCCGGGGCGCCCCACGCAAGATCAATCAATTCTTGAATGGCCTCCATAACAGGGAAAAAACAAGAGGCTTTATGCAAAGAAACCAAAATGGGATTTTTCTTTGGCTCAGACATGGAATCTGCCCCAGTTACTCCCAGCATCTTCAACATCTGGAAAATCAGAGCCGGCAGCTCATCTCTATGAACGACGACACTCCACCTCAGACTTCGCCCTGATGAGCCAATCGTCCAGGTACAGGTGTACCAGGATACCTTCCCTCCCGAGTGCAGCCGCCACGACAACCATCACCTTTGTGAACATCCGCGGCACTGTCGCCAACCCAAAGGGAAGGGCCCGAAATTTGAAATGGTTCCCTAAGACCAGGAACCTCTGATGATTGGCCCTTATGGGAATATGGAGATACGCCTCCATCAAATCTAACTGCACCAGAAAGTCTCCTTTGTGCACTGCCGCTATCACCGTCCACAATGTTTCCAACCGAAAACTTGGCACCCGATGTTGCCTGCTTCTCCTCCCGAGGCCTCTTAGCCCCTCTCTGCCACCTACAGGGCCCTGATCCACAGGAAACAGTAGAGGAGGGGAGTCCCGAGCCTCCCCTGCAAGAGCCTGGTTCCTAACACGAGGAGCTAAAATGGCCACCGTCTCTTCAGACACACCTGGGGCCTCCTGGACCAGCCCAGACAACCTTGCGGCTTTAACGCCCCAGCGAGCCCCTCGGAGGTCCCAACCCTACTGGAGATGCAATCGGGACAAAATGCTGTCACTTTGAGACGCAACTGCTTAGAGCCACAGCCGTGACAAACTTTCCCGTGCTGAGCAGGAGGCGCCATGCAGCTGCGATGAGACCTAAAAACAGCCACTACTGCAAACACTGCCAGCTGCGCCGTCCGATGCTGAAAAGGCACCCGGCCCCGTCAGACGACACAAACCTGGTCCTGCTCACCTCTAACTGCCTCCCAGGAGTGAAATAAGCCAGCTGCTCAATCGCTGCCTCTGCCCTGCTCGCTTTTTTTTTTTTAAGGAGCGCACACACTGGCATCAAAACCATCAAGAAGGGGAAATAAAACACTGAGGGTGATCGGGATCCAGGACCCCCCAGCAACAAGGGTTGAGCTAGAACAGGGATAACCAAACCACCGCTCGCCCTGCTCTACCCGAGGGATGGCCCATGAAGGAAACTAACACCTTTGGCCATTTTAGCTCCTCAATCTTACTGGGGTTCTTCCTTCTTCCCTTTCTTTTTCCGTTCCCTAGGAACTCCAGACCACAGGTTTGCACCTCTACCATCTGCTGGAGACAGAGAGATACTGAGGGACTGCAGGTGGCCCTCCCGGTTATGTAGCAGTGCCCGAAAAGATTTTATTCTCTGCCTCCATCTGCTGGTAGGGAGGCATAACCCACTGGTCCGGAATGATCTGGGGTACGAACAGGAAATTTCCCTCCCTACTTTCACAAAGGAGGAATGTAGAGGGGAGGGAGAAATCTGCATTTACTAGATGTTAGAAGAATCCCTATAAGGTACCCCAGAACCACAAATGACTTCAGAGAATCAGATAAGTTGTTTATACTGTTCGGCGGTCCAAGGGCGGGGCAGGCTGCTTCCAAAGCATCCACTGCAAGATGGATCAAGGCGTGATAGCAGTGGCCTACACATTGGGCAAGGCAAGCAGGTGCCAGTAGGTCTGAAAGTACACACTACCAGAGCTCAGTCGTCGACCCGGGTGGAATATAAGGCAGCCTCCCCAGGGGAGATTTGCAGGGCAGCGACTTGGGTATCTTTACTCTCATTCATAAAGCATTACAAATTGAATCTGCATGTGAGGGAAGACACAGTTTGGCAGGAAAGTGGTAGCAGCATTAAGAGTCTGTACCCCTCCTGAACTGACCCTGCTCTGGTTCATCCCAGGAGTTCAGACTAGTCTGCAGGACAAAAAGGAAGATGAAATTTAGTCTTACATGTTAATTTCCTTTCCTTGAGTACTAGCAGACTAGTCTAGATCCCTCCCAGAAAAGAGAAAGACTCAAAAAGAATAGGGGGAGAGGTAGGGAGCAAGCAAGGAGGCAGGGGAATGCGCAAACATGGGCACAGTCTTGGTGTCTCCTAGAGTGTCTCAGAGAAAAAACGGGGAGGCGTGTCCGTAAATTCAGTTAATTTGTCGACTGCGGTGGCCTACTAATCTTCTCCCTTTTTGTCTCCTAAATGTTGTAAGTAGGTTGTTTCTGGCTAAGTCACTAGGCTACTGATAGTTCTGGCTATCCCAGTATATATAGTGACAAAAAAAGGAAAGACGTTTTCTGTCTCCACCTGCTGGTGAAAGAATGGAATCCCAGGAGTTCAGACTGGTCTGCTAGGACTCAAGGAAAGAAAATTAACAGGTAAGACTAAATTTCATCTTACCCCTGGAAAAAGCAGCATGGAATTTATCAACATTTTTGGACCCTGCCAGGTAATTTGTGACCTGGATTGGTCACTACTGGAAACAGCATACTGGGCTTGATGGACCTTTGGTCTTACTCAGTATGGCAAATGTTATATTCTTAATTCTTCCTTTACGAACCTTGTCCTCTGAATTGTGTATTCCCAGTGCTAGCTCCATCCTTTGGCACAGAAGAGAGCTGATGAGTTCTCAAGTTTTATCCTGAATGGGTACAGTCCAGGTCTGTATGGGCAGGAGCTCTCTGCCCTAACAGCAGCTGTGACAAGTAGCAAGAACCACCAGACTGACTTTACTTTCCCCCCAGGCCTGAGAAAGTACACAATTCCATTTGATTTGTAACGTTGCTAAGCTTTAATACTTTTAAATAGTTATCCAAACTCTATACATAGGATATGCACATCTTCACAGACACTGTGTAATTAAAACTTTTTAAATTAAAAATAAAAGCTTGGAGTTCCCATGGTTTAAGGCAGCAAAAAAATGCCCACTCAAATGTTTTAGTTAAAAGAATTAGCTTTTGCAGTAGTGCAGACCTCATGGCTGTTGAACACAGAGTCTGAGTGTGGAGGGCTGAGAATACGACGACACAAAAGAACAAGATACAACACTTGAACAGGCCTTGGCTACTACCCCTACCAGCACTCACTTCCAAGGGTCCAATCATTATAGTAAAGGTGTTTAATCGGAGAAATGAGCCACGTGATTGCTCGTTACCAATCATGCTGCTCAGTTTCTCTGGGCTATTTAATGATAGAGCATTAACCCACAGGGAAATCTTTTTTGTTTCAACTGACTTTAAAGATTTGCAATGACATTCAGTGTAATGACAGAGTATTATCATATATGCTGAAGCCTCTCACTGATTCCAGGGGCTGCATTAATAATAATGTATGTGCTGGGGATCAGGAGAGTCACAGAAACTTGGGTTTTCATCCACGCAAACCCTAAAAGGAAACAGGCTGTAAATGGATGCAAGACTACAGCTCCAAGATGGTAATCTGACATTGCCAGGGCTGGGCAGTTCCATCAAAGGAGGCCCCGTAAAAACAAATGATAGATTTAAAAGGGGAGGTATTGCAAAACAGCTGCTATCAACTGGCAGGAAGTTTGTAAAAGGGCTTCACACTACAATGTTGAGTGCAGATGTGCATCTGGGAGTATGGAAGGAATGTTTTTGCAACTCTGACTACTGTAGCACCAAAAAACTGCATTAACTGGTTATCCACCTGGGGACCATAAAAGGACTCTGCACTGAATCCCAGGAATACACACATCAAAAACTGGATTTTTTGCTCAAAACTAAGTAGAGTTCTTGGCTAAGAAATACATTCAGAGCAGAGGTACTGGGGCCAACAAACAATGAAAAGTGGCAAGGAATGGAAGAATACTTTAAAATCACCTTTTAAAACCAGCACCTACCTTTCCTTGGTTTTTAATACCAAACTTTCCTAAACAAAAACAAAACACAAAGGTTTCCTAGTAATACTATGAGAAAACCAGGAACAGCCGAGGTCAGGTCTAAACTTTTATAAACAGTCAAGTGTTTTTAAGAACTCTCGACACAAAAGGAGAGAACCCAGGACAACAACCTGACATCACTCACACAAGGTTACAGCCCTGAGTGTCCATTCCCCTGCCTCTCCTCCTGACATCACTCACACAAGGTTACAGCCCTGAGTGTCCATTCCCCTGCCTCTCCTCCTGACATCACTCGCACAAGGTTACAGCCCTGAGTGTCCATTCCCCTGCCTCTCCTCCTGACATCACTCACACAAGGTTACAGCCCTGAGTGTCCATTCCCCTGCCTCTCCTCCTGACATCACTCACACAAGGTTACAGCCCTGAGTGTCCATTCCCCTGCCTCTCCTCCTGACATCGCTCACACAAGGTTACAGCCCTGAGTGTCCATTCCCCTGCCTCTCCTCCTGACATCACTCGCACAAGGTTACAGCCCTGAGTGTCCATTCCCCTGCCTCTCCTCCTGACATCACTCACACAAGGTTACAGCCCTGAGTGTCCATTCCCCTGCCTCTCCTCCTGAGATCACTCAGCACAAGGTTACAGCCCTGAGTGTCCATTCCCCTGCCTCTCCTCCTGACATCACTCAGCACAAGGTTACAGCTCTGAGTGTCCATTCCCCTGCCTCTCCTCCTGACATCACTCAGCACAAGGTTACAGCTCTGAGTGTCCATTCCCCTGCCTCTCCTCCTGACATCACTCAGCACAAGGTTACAGCTCTGAGTGTCCATTCCCCTGCCTCTCCTCCTGACATCACTCGCACTAGGTTACAGCCCTGAGTGTCCATTCCCCTGCCTCTCCTCCTGACATCACTCACACAAGGTTACAGCCCTGAGTGTCCATTCCCCTGCCTCTCCTCCTGACATCACTCACACAAGGTTACAGCCCTGAGTGTCCATTCCCCTGCCTCTCCTCCTGACATCACTCAGCACAAGGTTACAGCTCTGAGTGTCCATTCCCCTGCCTCTCCTCCTGACATCACTCACACAAGGTTACAGCCCTGAGTGTCCATTCCCCTGCCTCTCCTCCTGACATCACTCGCACTAGGTTACAGCCCTGAGTGTCCATTCCCCTGCCTCTCCTCCTGACATCACTCACACAAGGTTACAGCCCTGAGTGTCCACTCCCCTGCCTCTCCTCCTGACATCACTCACACAAGGTTACAGCCTGTGAATAGGTTGCAGTTTTCGAAAGTGATGGCAATGGAGCAGAACATGGCAGTGAAGAAAGTGTTTTTAGGAACGTTCTGTGTCACGCCAACACTTTTCTGAAAACTTGCAATGTCCCAGGCCCACACTGCCAACATGAAGCCCAAATCCTTTTCACACAAAAGCCAAGCAGTGAAACGCAGCAGAAAGAAAAGCTTAGAGTAGAAAGCCACCCGTCAGCTGAGCCCTAGAACTGTGCTTGACGTGCCGGGCTCTCCCTGAACAGGAATGTGAGCGACGCTCGGCACATACAGGAAGGAAGCGTCATGTGGGCGCTCTCTGGGACATGCCCACTTCTGGCCTCTGGGCTGCACTCACGCTGCCACCCCCTAAACATCAGAAAATAGTTACCAATGGGGCCGGCCTTCTGGGACTCGGGTGCAGGACAGGCCCTGGGCATTTGCACCTTGCTTATGCCAATGTGACAAAGGGTCTTCACGGTTAGTTTTCCACCATTTTCTTCTCTTATATCACCTAAAATTAATTTTACTGGATCCTTAATTTTAGCAACCTTTCATCAAGAAAACTAAACTGCTCCCCGGCAGCAAACGAGTCCGCCAGGGCCTCCTTCTCTGGGAAACGTGACAGAGACAGAAGAATGGGCCTGTCCTAATCAAAATAGCAGCAGCTTCTCATCAGCCAGCGGGAAAGAGAGGAAGCTAGGACTGGTGAAGGCGCACGTGCAACCATCACAAAGGCTTTCCAGCTCGGGAAAGAAGTGCATCTTCGTTAGGCAGTGACAGCGCTGACCACCTCCAGTCAGCGCTGATGAGTTTATCGTCATTTCTGACCGGCAGTTGCTACTTATATTTTGTGTACAGTTTTGCAAATGCACTTCTGCTGCTTTTCACTGTCCAAGACAGAGTTTCCCTTTGGTTTAAACCAAGAAAACCTTCTGCTGCAGAACAGAGCAGTGGCTGCCCCACTACCCAAATAGGGCTTTGTTTAGCAAATAAAGGCAAAAAAAAAGGTACTGGCCATCATTTTTCTATGTGATAGCTGATAGGGTTCTTGCCCCCGCAGAGATGAGGATTCACAAACACTGCTGACTCAGCTCCGACTCTTCACGCATGAGAAGGTTTAAAGGTGCTTTTCATAAAGGGCCTTCCCAGTTACATCCCAGATATGCTGCCTCCCCATCGACCAGTACAATCCCCACCCTAAGGAAAAATACAACAGAAAAACCCTTCATTTTGTGGCATCAGCGCTCAATCTGAGCCAAACCTTCGTGGCACAGCTCTCCCAGTGGCCTCGTCTGCTCCCATGCTAGAGAATACTGTACAAAGCATTAGTAAGAACATTTATTTGGTAAAGGAAAAGTCTCCCTGGGCCACTGCCAGTGTCACCCCTGCCAGCTGTGGAAAGAAAGACCCAGTGATGGTGAAGGTGTACCAAGGTGCTAGGCTTCCGCAGGTCCTGCCGCAGGGGCACAGGGCCGCAATGCTATGCTACAAATATCTTCACCACCATATGTATCTGCTTTTTGCAGACAGGACAGGGCAGCCGGCCCTTCTGTAGCATTTTTGCACACAGGAAACAGGTGACAAGGTGAGCTGTCCTGCCATGCACAATGTTCCCATTGCGCGGTCTCCGCTGGCAGAGTCGGCAGGGCTCCAGCAACTCTTTGCTGGACTCAAGAGACACCACTGCATCGCTGTGCAGCTCTGCAGACTCCTGCCTAGGACTCTTGGAAGCAGTAAGGGATGAAAGCGTGGACTCTGCCAGGTCCAGAGACTCAATGGAACTGTGAGGGGTCAGTCTGGGTTTCTCCAGTTCAGCATTCGAGTCTCTGGGCCGGACAATCGGAGCAGAGATGGTCCTACGACAGTCTGGGATATCAATGCCCTTGTCATCGTCCTTCTTGGGCAGCTTGGAGCTGATGTTCGATGTGGAGAGGGAATGTAGCAGCTTGGGGCAGTCTGCATACCAGTCTTTCCGTAAGGCCCAACAGCGAAAGCAGTACCGTTTTATAGGTGAATTAAACTTCTTACACTTGGTGCATTGCCAACAGTCCTAAGCAGCGAGTGGCAGATGGGAGAGAAAGGAGAGAGGAAACAAAATGAACTGAAGAGCAGTCACAGGTAGGCACACAATGTCACAGCCTCAGCTGCTATTCTGCTCAGCAAACACACACCTGCTGCTCTGATATAGTACGCTTTGTAATAAAACAGGATTGCAAAACTTAAATACCTCAGAAAGTTAAGCGAGCTGATGTGACTACCCCTCTGATTCTTCTGTTATTTCTTGACAACTCAATACCCTTTCCAGACAATCTACTTCCCTATACTGCCCAAAGGCTGGAAAATGGGGTGCTCCCCTTGTCATGTGACTGTTCTGGCATCAAGCAACAAAACAAGGGAATCTGGGCACATTGAAAGGCAGAGGCTCCAGCAACCGCCCACTACACATCAATATACATAATGCATTCACATTCGGGTGTAACCGGTACACAGAGAGGCATTCTCTTCCCATGTATTTCATAGCATTGACTTCTAGCAGAGCTGTAAGAATGTGGATTGGTGCACGGGCTCTAACTCTAAACGGGCAGACAGCAAGGTCTGGGATCATGCTATAGCAAGGGAGGCCCCAGAAAAGAAAACTGGTTCTTACCTGATAATTTTCCTTCCTGTAGTACCATGGATCAGTCCAGACTCCTGAGTTTTGCCCCCCCTCTAGCAGATGGAGACAGACGTTTATCAAACAAAACTCCGCCTTATATAGGATGGTGCCACCTACAGTCTGGCAGTATTACTTAATGTCAAAGCAGTCCAAAAACAGACAAATACCCCCATGAACTATGTATAGTAATCTAACAACCGCAGACCGGCTCATCAACCCCCCAAATGGATACAGAACCCGTGCTCAATCAAGAAACAAACAAATCAACAGAGCTGACTATAAAGAACGATAGCAGTGCGGACTCTCCATTCCCTTCAAGGACAAATGGGCGAGACTCTGGACTGATCCGTGGTACTACAGGAACGAAAATTATCAGGTAAGAACCAATTTTCTTTTCCCTGTACATACCCGGATCAGTCCAAACTCCTGGGATGTACCAGAGCTAACCTTACTTGGGATGGGATCTGGAGAGGCCTGCTCTGAGCACACCTTCTTCCAATCCACCAGTCCCCGGAGCCCTAACATCCAACCGATAATGCCTGGCGAAAGGAGGCAAGGACTTCCACGTAGCTGCCCTGCAAATTTCTTCTGGGGAAATCTGCTGACATTCAGCCCAGGTTGCGGCCTGTGAACGAGTCGAATGCGCCCGAATACCCAAGGGAAGGGACCTCCCTGCCAACAAATAGGCAGAATTAATGGCCTCCTTCAGCCACCTAGCAATGGTAGTCTTTGAAGCTACATTACCCTTCCTGGGACCATTCCAGAGAACAAACAGATGATCGGAAACTCGGAACCCGTTGGTAACCTCCAGGTATCGCAACAAAGCCCTACGAACATCCAGCTTCTTCAATTCCTTATAAAAAGGGTCAGACCTATCCAGGTCCAAAAAAGCCGGCAATTCAACCAATTGATTCAAGTGGACTGACGATACCACCTTAGGCAGGAAGGAGGGCACCGTGCGCAGAGACACCCCTGAATCCGAGAAAGGGCTCTCTACACGACAAAGCCTGAAGATCCGATAGCCGGCGCGCTGACACAATGGCCACCAAAAACACCACCTTCAAGGTAAGATCCTTCAATGTCGCTCTGCGTAACTGTTCAAAAGGTGCCCCGCACAAAACCTTCAGAACCAAGTTCAGATTCCAGGAGGGACAAGGCTGTCTCACCGGCGGGCGCAAATGCTTTGCCCCTCACAGAAATGAGAGACATTGGGATGACTTGCCAAGGACACCCCTTGAATGGTGCCACATAAGGAACTGAGCGCTGCCACCTGCACACGCAAAGAACTGCACGATAATCCCTTCAACAAACCATCCTGAAGAAAACTCAAGATTACCGGCATGGACGCCCGAGTGGGAACAACCTCCCTGTCTAGACACCAGGCCTCAAAGACCTTCCAAATGCGCACATACGAAATGGAAGTAGAAACCTTACGAGATTGCAAGAGGGTAGTTACCACAGCATAGGAGTAGCCCCAAGAACTCAGCCATTTCCTCTCAAAAGCCATGCCGCTAGACAAAAGTGCTCGACCTGGTCGAAAAAGACGGGCCCCTGATGAAGCAGATTCGGAACTTGGGGAACCGTAAAGGAGTCGCTATGGCTAGGTTCACCAGATCCGCAAACCAAGGACGCCGCGGCCACTCGGGAGCTATCAGAGCTACCTCTGACGGATGCAGCTCTATTCTGCGAAGAATTCGGCCGATGGTCCCCTCAGAAGCTCACCACCTCCTGGGAGGCGTAAATCGTGACCTGCAGGCACACTCTGCCGTCTTACAAACTCCCTATTTCTCTTTTTTTTTTTTTTTTAAATGACTTAACTATCCTGTCACCAAACAACCAGCTAGGCCCTAGCACAGACTGTAGGTTTGGCGCCTCCTCCAACTGCTGGAGACAGAAGAATACTGCCAGACTGTAGGTGGCACCAGCCTAGATAAGGCGGAGTTTTGTTTGATAAACTTCTGTCTTCATCTGCTGGGGGGGGGGGGGGGAGGGGGCGCAAAACCCAGGAGTCTGGACTGATCTGGGTACATACAGGGAACTGCTGGAGACAGAGAAATACTGAGGGACTGCAAGTGACTCACTGGGTTATGTACAGTGTCAGTGAGACTCTCTCTGTCTCCATCTGCTGGCAGGGAGGCAAAACCCAGGAGTCTGGACTGATCTGGGTACATACAGGGAACTGCTGGAGACAGAGAAATACTGAGGGACTGAGGGACTGCAGGTGGCACACTGGGTTATGTACAGTGTCAGTGAGACTCTCTCTGTCTCCATCTGCTAGAGGGGGGGCAAAACCCAGGAGTCTGGACTGATCTGGATACATACAGGGAACTGCTGGAGATAGAGAAATACTGAGGGACTGCAAGTGACTCACTGGGTTATGTACAGTGTCAGTGAGACTCTCTCTGTCTCCATCTGCTGGCAGGGAGGCAAAACCCAGGAGTCTGGACTGATCTGGGTACATACAGGGAACTGCTGGAGACAGAGAAATACTGAGGGCCTGCAGGAGGCTCACTGGGTTATGTACAGTGTCAGTGAGACTTTCTCTGTCTCCATCTGCTAGAGGGGGTGCAAACCCCAGGAGTCTGGACTGATCTGGGTACATACAGGGAATGGGCATCAAATACATCAGAGACATAATGGAGAAAATGTTGAAGAGAAGAAGGGTACCTCAGAGGCATCATCAGGATCAGCGTCGTCACTTAAGCACTGTGTGTCATCCAGCTCGTCCTCATAAACTGTTACCTTTATCACCTGCGAGGGAGGAAGCATGTTCATAATAACTAGGGGATTGCTCTCAATCTACAGAGGCAATCCCGCAGCTTCAAAAACGCCATGAAGCCAACATCTGAATGAGATGAGGCTCAGGCCCCTAATTTACTCCACTTCTCTTGCACTGCAGAGAGAAATGCCCTGAATTACTGATGCACTGAAAACTCTGCTGCTCGCTTCCCTCATACCTCTTTCCCATCTTTGCCTTCTCCACCCCCTCCTCCTTCCTCGCTCTCCTCTTCTGAGTCTCTGCTCTCCATCTTCACCTCCATGCTGAACTTCTCTGACTCGCTCTCATTCAGGAACCAGAGGTCATCCGTGCTGTCCGAGACAACGGCAGTGTCGATGTCCTAAGGGGGAAAGAACATTTGGCATGTGACTGCTCTGGGTTAGGCATGGCCTCCGCCTAAGGTCAGGTAAACTCTCCCTCCAGGCCTGGGATATGGGTTCATTTCTTTGCTTCTCTTGCCCACTGCCTCCCATACACATCTCAGGTACAGGGGGGTCCTGCTGAGATCTGGCTGCTCTCCTCAGTACCTGAAAATGTGTGTAGCGCGTATGAGACTACTGCATGACCTTGCTCTGCTCTCTCCTACTTAAGGGGTTCCAGGAGGGAGATTTGTCTGCTGAGACTCACATAGCAAGAGCCTGATCTAACTACTGTACCTGGTTTGTTGGAATATCTGTTGATCCATTACTCAAGGGCTCGTAATTATTTCTTAGGTTACCAACAAACCACCAGGGCAAACCTGCCACGTCCCACTCTTCAAATACCAAGTCCAGTCGGGGCTGCTTGCTCTGCGGCTGGCACTGCCCTTCCATCAGGCCATCATCTATAGTAAACAAAAGGAACCCTATTCAGGGACCTATCTGTTAGGTATACAGCACCCTTTACTGTCTGCAGTGAAGACCTTGCACTATAGCTTGATACTGTCACAATAACGAAATTACAAGTGGCTTGCCACAAGGATCAGCACTTTTCAGCATGCTTTTCAAGGGTATCTATCCCCATCGTGTAAAGTGCTAGCTGGACTGTGTGAGGGTTATAAAATATATGCAGACGATACTGGGTCTGAGACGGTGAACCTGTGCATGTCAACCATTAAGAGACTATTTTTTCAATAAGTTGTCTCTTAACCTCTCTAAAACACAGTGTTTGCTAATCCAGCGACCTCATGCTAAGATGCTACACACCTCAGTTTTGATTGATAACACCTCTTTTTCTCTTGATTCTTCTATTCGCAATTTAGGTGTATTAATTGACCCCACATTATCTTTTCAACCCCATGTTAAGTTGGGTTTCTTCAAACTATGTGTACTTTGTAGCCTCAAATATTTGCTTGATAATGGGCAAATTACTTACCTGATAATTTTGTTGTCCTTAGTGTAGACAGAGGGACTCAGGATCAATGGGTTATGCGCTCCCCTGCCAGCAGATGGAGACAAAGTCAGGTTTCAAAGCTGAAGTCACCCTAGATCCCCCCCCTGCAGTGACCTCGGCCCCTCAGTATTCTCTTCAAAGGCCACTGTGGACCTACTACCGAAAAAAACGATTAAAAACGGATAACCGTAACTGTACTCAAACACTGAGCCCCAGTAAGATTATAGATGCCCTGATCTAGGGACTGGATGACGGCTTATCCGTAATCTCTTGGAATCGATATCCACTCTACAGGTGAATCCTTAGCACCGTTCTTGGGCAGCCGTGGGCGGGATGCTGAGTCCCTCTGTCTACACTAAGGAAAATGAAATTATCAGGTAAGTAATTTCTCCATTTCCTAGTGTGCAGCCAGATGGACTCAGGACCAATGGGATGTACAAAAGCTACTCCCGATCAGGGTAGGAGGCTGCCCGTGGTCCGGTTAACACTGCCCTTGCAAAGGCTGCGTCCTCCCGGGCCTGAATGTCCAGGTGATAGAACCTGGGGAAGGTGTGCAAGGACCACCACGTCGCCACTCGGCAGATGTCAATAGGAGACAGCAGTCTAACTTCCGCCCATGAGACTGCCTGAGCCCTAGTGGAATGAGCTTTAACCTGAGAGGTAATGGCTTTCCTGCCTCCACACAGGCTCCTGTGACCACCTCCTTAATCCAGCGAACTATGGTAGCCCAAGAAGCTGGTTCGCCCCACTTCCTTCCACTGTGAAGGACAAACAGGCGGTCCGTCTTTAGGACCAGTTCTGAAACTTCCAGATACCGCACCAAAAGTCTATTGACATTCAAATGACGGAGGTGGTGGTATCCTTCCATGTCCTTGTGCTTATCTAGGGATGGCAACGAAAAGGTACTGGGGTAGGTGCCACTAAATTTTCCTCTCCCACGGATGACCCAGTCCTGGGGTTACTCAAATCCGGGGTAATTCCAGTTAAGGCTGTGGCTGACCTATCCTCTGAATGGGAGGAGCCAGGCTTAGCAAAGTCCGGGGAGGCCAATTCTCCCTGGGCTTCCTCACGGTGCTGACATAAGCAAGAATCCAGGTCAGACTCTGCAGCCCTGATATGACAAGCAGAGCAGAGAGAAAGGAGCTTATGTTTCTTGGCTGCCGGAGACATTGGCGATGTTAACTGCGTGTTTAGACGGCTCGTGCTTAAAATTTTATGCGCATAGATTTCAGGCGCCTATGCAGGCTGCAGTGAAGCACATGCACAGCCCGAGCAACCAGCTTTACTTGTATTCTGCGTCTAGTAAGTGGTGCATGCAAAGCCGACATGCACATGCACGTATTGAAGCTCTATGGTGGGCAATACAGGCACAAAAACACGCGCAAGATGGCACCACCACGGCCTACCACGCGGTAAGCCGACTAAGCCTAAAGTGGGGCCTAGCCCACCGGGGGGCCGCTCAACCCGCTCAGAAGACCATGTCCCCTTACCCCAACGAGATCAGGAATGATGTAGGTACAGCGCGCTGAGCAAAGAGACCAGAGGAAGTCTTATTGAAACTCCTCCAACGTCTCTGAATCGGGAGGAAATATTTTTTTTTAAACACTTACTGGGCTCAGTGCTTACCGGCTGAGTATATAGACTGTCTCTTGCTGCAGGGGGAGATGGCTTTGGCCGTCACCACCACCTTCTGCTTCCTGCACCTGCTGCCTTTTCAGCTGCTTCAGCAGCAAAGTCCACACCAGGAACAGACTACCGGACCAAGGCTCCCCTCTGAGGGATCTCTGAAATCACCTCAGGAATTCTCAATTGGGGAAGGGACAAGGAAATTATTCTTTACCTGCTAATTTTCGTTCCTGTAGTACCACGGATCAGTCCAGACAGTGGGGTTGTGTCTCTCTTCCAGCAGATGGAGTCAGAGAAAAGCTTGAAGGGTGCTCTCTTATAGCCTGGAGCGCCCTCTGTGTCCCTTCAGTACTGAGTATATGAAAGCAAGAAGAAATCATGGAACGGATCAAGTAAACCAACCTCAAACTGTAACTGTGTACAAGAATATTTTGATTAGAAATTGTAATGAGAACGAACTTGCAAAAGGAACCATTGGCAATACACGAACAGTCCTCATACTGTTAATCATTTGAGCTGATATTCAAAAGTGTGGACAGTCCCAAACCCCATATCTACTCTTAGGGTGGGCATCTGGACTGATCCTTGGTACTACAGAAACGAAAATTAGCAGGTAAGGAATAATTTTCTTTTCCCTGTAGGTACCTGGATCAGTCCAGACAGTGAGATGTACCAAAGCTTCCCTATGTAGGGTGGGCCCTGGATAGCCTGCTCAAATGACCTGAGCGCCAAAGGAGCCAAAACCCGATGATTGGAGATTTAAACGATAGTGACATGCAAAGGTGTGCAACGATTTCCAGGTAGCTGCTCTGCATATCTCCTGCGCGAGACTGCCTGGCTTTCTGCCCAGGAAGCTGCTTGAGCACAGAGCAAATGAGCCTTGATGCCCTCTGGAGGTGGCCGACCAGCACCAACGTACGCTGAAGAGATTGCTTCCTTTAACCAGCAAGCAATTGTGGTTTTAGAAGCCTTATTCCCCCTTTTGGGTCCGCTCCACAGGACAAAGAGATGGTCCGATAGGCGGAATTCATTCGTAACCTCCAGATATCGAATTAGGACACGCTTGACATCGAGCCGTCTAAGTTCTCTGGGATCCTCGTCAGGGAAGGATGGTAGTTCCATCGATTGATTCAAATGAAAGGACGAGACCACCTTTGGCAGGAAAGATGGAACTGTGCTCAAGGATACTCCCGGACACCAGGAAAACTGTCTTCAGAGTGAGGTCTGAGTGTAGCTCTTCTCAGCGGCTCGAAAGGAGGACCACCTAGAATCCGAACTCCTTTAGAAACTTGACTATATCAGGATGTGACGAAAGAGGAGCGCCATCCAGGTGACGGACGAGGGAACCAAGGGCTGCCACCTGAACCCTCAGGAAATTGTATACCAACCCCTTTTCCAGGCCTCGCTGTAAGAAGGATAGTATCTGGACTACTGAAGCGCGACGTGGAGATACACCTGTGGATTCACACCAGGCCTCAAAGACTTTCCACACCCACACGTAGGAGGTGGGTCAGGAGGGTCGAAATAACATCCTCCGGGTAGCCCCGTCTCCTCAACCTGCGCCTCTCAAAAGCCAGGCTGTAAGACAGAAGTGATCTGCCCAGTCGAAAAATACAGGACCCTGACGCAGAAAGTTGGGAAGATGTCCCAGGCGGAGAGGTCCGTCCACCGCGAGGTTGACTAGGTCTGCAAACCACGGTCTTCATGGCCATTCCGGTGCCACTAGAATTATAGGACCTTGGTGAATCTCTATTCTTCAAAGCATCTTTCCCACCAGGGGCCATGGCGGGAACTTGTAAAGTAGGTGGTTTCGTGGCCATAGAAGGACTATGGCATCTGCTCCTTCCGCGCCGTGCTCCCTTCTGCGACTGAAGAAGCGCGGAGCCTTCACGTTCTTTTGAGTGGCCATCAGATCCAGATGGGGAGTCCCCCACCGGGCGAAGAGGAGAGCCACTGCTTTCCTCCGGGATCTGTGTGTTGACGGCTTAAGAAATCCGCTTAGACATTGTCCACTCCTGCTATGTGGGACGCAGCCAGGCAGGAGAGGTGGAGTTCTGCCCACGCCATTACCTTGTCCATCTCCCGAGAGACATAGCAGCTCTTTGTTCCTTCTTGATGGTTGATGTACGCTACCGAAGTGGCATTGTCGGAGAGTATCCTTACGGCTTGGCGATGAACTAGGGGGAAGAAATGCTTCACAGCAAGACGAACCGCTCTAGTTTCGAGACGATTGATCGGCCATGTCGCTTGCACTGATGTCCATCATCCCTGTGCCGACTGCATTTGCCACACAGCTCTCCATCCGGAGAGGCTGGCATCCGTGGTGATGATCACCCACTGTGGGATCTCCACGTCCACTCCCGGCAGCAAGTGATCCAGACTGAGCCACCAGCTCAGGCTGTCCTTGGAAACTTCCGGCAGCAGAAGGAGTGCTTGGAACTCCTGAGACACTGGCTTCCAGTGGGAGAGTAACGCCCTCTGCAAAGGACACATATGCACAAAGGCCCAAGGAACCAAATCTATAGTTGAAGCCATTGAGCCCAGGACCTGGAGATAGTCCCATGCTGTGGGGAGTGAGAGGCAACGGAAGCGCTGTATCAGAGATAAGTGACCGAGCACGGTCTTGATGCAGGAAGACTTTGCCCAAATTGGTATCAAACCTTGCTCCTAAGAAGTCAAGCGCCTGAGAGGGAGTAAGGCTGCTCTTGGCAAAATTGACAACCCATCCGAGAGTGAAGCAACTGCAAGACTCTGTCGACCACCCGCTGGCAAAGGTCCAGGGACTTCGCACGAATGAGCCAGTTGTCCAGGTAGGGTTGGACTAGAATCCCCTCCCTCCGTAGGGCTGCTGCCACCACCACCATGACCCTAGTTGAAGGTGCGGGGAGCGGTCGCTAGGCCGAAGGGTAGGGCCTGAAATTGAAAATGTTGACCGAGGATTTTGAAGCGAAGGAAGCGTTGATGTTCCTTGAGGATGGGGATGTGGAGATAAGCCTCCGTCAAGTCCAAAGAGGCTAGGAATTCTCTGCGGTGTACCGCCGCTATTACGGAGCATAACGTCTCCATCCTGAAATGTGGGATCCTGAGGGCCCTGTTGACCATCTTCAGATCCAGGATTGGATGGAAGAAGTCTTCCTTTTTGGGGACGACGAAGTAGATGGAATAATGGCTGAACCCTTGCTCCTTCGGGGGCACCGGGAGGATGGCTCCTAAGTCCATGAGCCGGTCAAGCATCTGACGTACTACATTTTGTTTCTTCACTGGGCCGCAGGGAGAGAAGAGAAACCTGTCCCTTAGGGGGTCGAGCAAATTCTAAAGCAAAGCCGTGCTGTAGAATATCCAGAACCCATCAGTCTGAGGTAATTTTGACCCACTCCTCGAGGAAGAGGGAGAGACGTCTCCCTATCCTGGGGGTCGAACAGTGGGCCAGCCATTCTTCATTGGGAAGACTTGGAAGAGGCTGTCTCGAGCTGGTCTTCGACTGCGAAAGGAATGAGACCAGGACTGCGACCGTAAGGAAGGAGGTTTTTGAGAGGCCGGTCTTGACTGTCAAAAACACCGCTGACCCCAGAATCGGCTTCTAGTAGAATTGAATGTCCTGGAGGTCCGAGGACGATCCTCCGGCAGCTTATGCACTTTGTTCTCTCCCAGGGGTTTGATGAGTTGTTCAAGAACCTCACTAAACAGTAATTTGCCTTTGAAGGGGAGAGATCCCAGCTGAGTCAGACGAAGAATCAGCCGACCAATTACGGAGCCAGAGGAGACACCTGGCAGAGACTGCTGGTACCATTGATCTGGCCAGGACGCGGAGTAAGTCTTATAGTGCATCCGCTCCATAATCTATTACCGTCTCTAGGTGTTCCGCCTGTTGCACTTCCTCTTGTGGCAGGTCTTGAGCACTGAGCAGTTGTTGGACCCATCTGAGACCTGCACGCTGCATTAAAGAGCTGCACACTGTGGCTCTTATCCCCAAGGCTGATACCTCAAAAATCCTTTTGAGGTAGACTTCGAGCTTCTGATCCTGGAGGTCTCGGAGGGCAGCTCCACCCGTGACTGGGATGGTAGTCCTTCTTGTGACAACGTTACTGACGTGTCTACCTTGGGGACTTTGAGGAGTTCTAGGAATTACTCCGGCAGAGGATAGAGCTTGTCCATAGTCCTTCCTACTCTCAGACTAGACTCTGGCAATTCCCATTCTCTGGATAGCAATTGAAGGAGCATAGGATGAAACAGAAACATTTTCGCTGGTGGATGCATTCCGGCAAGGACGGGGTCCCCTTTCGTGGCCTCCATATTGGTGCCAGGTGGATCCTGTGGAGCCTCCATATCCGCTAGGACATGGGGGATGAGAGGATGAAGTTCATCCTTCTGAAACAGGTGTAAGACCCTAGGGTCATTCCCCTTCCATTTGCATGTGAGAAGTCAGATCATCTTGGTCCTGGTCCAGCCCCAGAGCACCCTCGGGAGAAGTATCCGGATATGGGATCACCCTGACTCGGGAGGATCCCTGAGGAGATGAGGTGGACTGCAGAGGATCGGTCAATCATCTTAGGAGGAGGGGGGCCTGAAGATGCATCCTGGTGCTGTTCCAAACTGGCCAAATAAGCATTGTGCAAAAGAAGCACAAAATCCACTGAAAAAAGGCTGGGGGTGGAGTTCCCGAGTGAGGAATTGCAGGAAGGTCCCCTGGCATTGCCCCCTGGCCCGGGTGGTTAACCGGAGTTAAAACCGGTGGGGAAGGAGAAAAACCACCGTCTGAATCCTCATTTGGCTGCCTAGGAGCGCCCGGCTCTGAAAACAAAATGGCCGCCATTCCCACGCTAGACGGGATCGGGGCCGGCCCCCCAGTGAGCAATCGCTTCTGGGAGCGCAAAGTCAAATATCCAGCCGGCCTCGAGGGACCCTCCCCGCTGGGGAGGCACCTTGAACAAATGCCTTCGCGGGAGAGCCGCGTCCCGAGCTCTCCGCAGGCAGTGCTGAGCGCGGCATGGGGGACGGGAAAGTCTGGTAATAAATGAGAAACACCCCCGGAGCCTGGCAGGAGCGGGTAAGAGAACCTCCACTCAGAAAACGACTTGGCTTTTTACAAAAAGCAGAGGAATGTCGCCTCTCTGCTAGCACTGCCCCGAGGAAGGCGGCTTCTCAGGGCAGCGTGCCGTCGTGAGGGGGGAGAGGTTGGACCACCAACATTCACCCCTGGAAGTCAGAGAAGCCTGAGAAGGAAAAAGTACAAAAACTTACCAAATCTACTCTGAAAAATGCCAGGTAATACTGCTACCAGTTCTGCCTGCAAGTTTGGAAGTGACTGAGAAGCCAGCAACCCATTTTTTTTCTTAACTCGATCCATCCAGACAGTGAAAGAATTTAAAAAGGAATGAGAGAGAGAAATCTAAACTTCTATCCTGCTGTAGCTGAAATGGGGAACCGCATGTTCTGCAACCTTCATCTGATGGAGTCAGAGAAATACTGAAGGGATGCAGAGGGCGCTCCAGGCTATAAGTGAGCACCCTTCAAGCTTTTCTCTGACTCCATCTGCTGGAAGGGAGACACAACCCCCACTGTCTGGACTGATCTGGGTACGTACAGGGATCTTTAGGTATCACCGAAGAAGAGTGGGGCTCAATCTTTTCTCCAATATAAAAATAGAATTTCTTGTTCCAAAAGGTACAGCAATCCCCATAGGGAAAGCATGACTGCATCTGCTGGAGACGGAGAAATACTGAAGGGCTGAGGTCACTGCAGGGGGGGGGGGGGCATCTAGGGTGATGTCAGCTTTGAAACCTGACTCCGTCTCCATCTGCTGGCAGGGAAGTATAAACCCATTGGTCCTGAGTCCATCTGGCTACACACTAGGAAATTTCGATTTCTGTAGAGTAGTAGTATCCTCCCCATTGTGGATTATTTTAACTCCATTCTTTTGGGTCTACCAGCAGTTACCTTAAAGCCCCTTCAGCTGCTTCTGAATGCTGCCACGCAACTATTTGCAGGCATTGATAGATGTGACCACATCATTCCTACTCTTATCGATCTACATTGCTCCAAAATGCCAAGCATATTAAGTACAAGGTTGCTCTTATTACCTTTAAACTGATTTATTCTGCTCTCTCTCCCTAGGGTAATGGTCTGTTGCGCCTCTACTGCCCTACATGTTAGCTGCGCTCATCCCAGAAGGACCTTCTGGATGTGCCCTCACCACTACAATCCAGGTTGTGCTTTCTCGGTTGCAGCTCATATCCTTTGGAACTCATTTCCCTGAATCATTGAGAATGGCAGACAGTGTAAAGTCCTTCAAGATTTCTTTAAAAATATGGCTAGACAGGCATTTTATTAGATCGTAAGATTTTTTTGGATTTTGTCTTTTAATTTGTCTGTTATTTTTATGTTCTGTATATGTACAAGACTTTATGCCTGATAAAGTAACAATACCCTGTGCGCCAGTGTGTGCAGAGCGAGTATCCCATGCCAGGGAGATCAGTGCAGAGCACCAAGCGCCACTTTACTTCTGAGGACGGCTGGCACTGTTGGAAGGCAAAGCTTTCTGAATTCTGTAAATGTCCGTGGATGATCTTCCAGAGCGAGAGCCCCCAGCAGCACCAACTCCATGCTCACTTTTCAAAACATTTTACTACCTAACTTAGGGAGTTAACTAATAAACCCCCTGCTTTTTAAACCTTGCCCCACTGATAAGCCAAATTTACATTCCTACCCTAAATTTGCAAGGCAGTCAAATTTAGCTAATGAAAAGAAGGTCCAGTTCCAGGGGTACTTAAAAGCCCTAAGCTTTCTGAGATCGCTTCGCATGCCATCTGCTTCCTGAGGCGTCTCCGCTCCATGGCACAAACCTTTCCTATTCATTTTCAATGCTGACCCAACTACATTTAGGTGGGCAACCCCAGCTGTCAATTTTTGCCCAGCTAGATTTAAGGGAATTTTCAGCCGAAGACCTAGGTTCAGCTAAAAATTCTCCTAAATATACCAGGCTGAACCAGTTATCTTAGCTGCTGAGCAGGTCTTTGAAGAGTGACTCCATCCTTACATAGTACATGACAGCGTCTATCCAGTCTGCTCACTTATTACTTTACACATTACCCAGCAACAAAGGCAAAAAAAGTGCAGCTCGGGCCATTGTTAGGGGAGCGAATCGGGGTGACAGCCCCAGGACTTGTGCTCAGCACAGAGTGATACCCCCTCCCCTGCCAGCACTCTTACCCATGACTATCTCTGCCTTCAAATGTCAGATGGCAACTGGCAGAAAAGTGCTGTCTGCTCTCCTGTCACCTGTGTGTGGGCATGGAGGGGGGGTAACTACCACAGTGAGGGTCAGAGAGGATGAAAAGCAGGTGGCAGGGGGAGAGGAGGGCACCAGGATAGTAGGGGGATGTGGGGGCAGCAGTGGTTCCTCTCTCTCCCTCTCCCCCATCCTTCACGCCCTGGTGCTTTTCCCAGGCCACAGCGATTGCAGAGGAGGCAGTTACAGGTAAGAGAGCTGCTCTCTTACGCACCCTGAGGACTGCACCATGACTTGGCTCTGGGGCTGCAGGATTTGACTATCACAGGCAGAATATCTGGCCATAGCAGTATACAGCATCATAAAATTAAGCTTTGCTGCAGGGGCCTGGACTCATGCAGGGGCATGGGGTAAAGGCCAACATTTGTCTCCTCTGTGCTGCATCTGAGCACTGGCACCTTTCTTTCTAGAAAATAAGCACAGACCAAGGAACTACCCCAGCTGTCAGCCACACAGCAAGAGCATTCCTTATCATCCTCATTTCTACTTTACCAATTCAGAAGATGAGCAAACACCATCCCCTGTTTAGTTCCCAGTCCTTCCCATGTTTATCCACAAAGCTTTGTAATAATCTAAATAGCCATTAGGACCAGCATGGCCTCTTACCCAACATCCGGTCTTCTAGATCGCCTGCCAAACTTGCCTGGTCTGCAAGTATCTGCATTTCCTGGGCGTGGCTCTCTGAGCCCTGAACTTACCCTCTTCAGAATGCTGGCGTTTGAGCTGGGAGCCGGACAGCACTGCAGCGTCCCCGTCGCCTGCTGCTTCTGAAGCAGGGAACCCTCCCTGCACTGCTCTCTGCTGGGAAAGGCGAGAAGGAAAAACCAAGCATTAGCACGACAAGATGGTTCCCGGGCAAAGCAAGGGGATGTAGCAGTTCCACTCCAGAGCACCAGCGCCATTTAGCAAGGACTGCGTCTAACCGCTCAGGGAATGGAAACAAGGGACGAAACAAGGAGGATAGAAAGAAATAGTTGATATGATTTCTTCAGGCATGACGACTGCTTCACTTTCACACTGAGCCTTGTTGTCAGAACGAGGTCCATGAACTTAACCCAAGAGCCAGCCCGCTTACTTCATTCCTCAGCAGCCCTGCGAGTAGATGCTGCTACAAACCTACGGGCATTACACACTGGGAATTATGAGAAAGTAGAAGGAAACTGGGCAATCTTTGTGCACGCTGAAATGTACAGGGCCCTCCCAATCTCCTGCTCACACAATAACAGCAGTGTATAGTGCTGCTTCACATTTTGGGAGCTATTTTCTCTAAATTTTGAATAATTTGGATATTCAAAATCTAAGCAGGACAGCCCTGCCTCACAAGTCAAAAAGAGCACAGAGTGCTTAAGAATAATGCACAGGCTGAGAACCTCAACAGCTGCTGTGCAGGCTGAAAAGGAAAATTGGTTCTTACTTGCTAATTTTTGTTCCTGAAGTACCACAGATCAGTCGACTCCTGGGTTTTGCCTCCCCTCCAGCAGATGGAGACAGAAAATTTCGCAGGCACTGCCTCTTAACCTGGTGTGCCACCTGCAGCCCCTCAATATTACTCAGTACCCAAGTATAAAATATTTAACAAAACTCCTTATAACTCAATCCTATAATATTCCCCAGAACGAGCAGAGGAAAGAGTAAAATTCATAACTGAGAATTGTTACAAAATTTGGAACCTTTCTTGAAAAGACTAATGAGAAACCTATGCCATGCTTCAAAACTCTTCAGAATTATTATAGTAAACAGACCTAGCGGACTCTCCAAAACTCCTCTCCACCACCGGGCGGGACTCTGGACTGATCCGTGGTACTACAGGAACAAAAATTAGCAGGTAAGAACCAATTTTCCTTTCCCTGTAGGTACCCGGATCAGTCCAGACTCCTGGGATGCACCAAAGCTTCCCTAACCGGGGTGGGAGTGCGAGAGTCCCGCTTGAAGTACACTTTCACCGAACTTTTACTGGGATTACCATATACCACAATCAGACCGCTGCAAATACTACAAAA
Source organism: Rhinatrema bivittatum (assembly GCF_901001135.1). Taxonomy (NCBI): domain Eukaryota; kingdom Metazoa; phylum Chordata; class Amphibia; order Gymnophiona; family Rhinatrematidae; genus Rhinatrema; species Rhinatrema bivittatum. The sequence continues at coordinate 3,606,332 of NC_042626.1, read as the reverse complement.
CTCAGCTGCCAGAATACTGACTGGAGAAAGCAGGAGAGATCACATCACCCAAACACTTGCAGATTTACACTGGCTCCCAATAGAACAAAGAGTACAATTCAAAACACTATGCACAATTCATAAACTGATAAATGACGAAAATGCTGACTGGCTAAACACGGCACTACGATTACATGTCCCCCAAAGGAATCTCAGGTCAGCCAATAAAGCACTGCTAACTATACCCTCAGTCAAAACAGCAAAGTTGAGCCAGGTTAGAGAGAGAGAGCACTATCTTTGGCAGGACCATTACTATGGAACACACTACCACTCATGAAAGATCTAAAACTCTTATTTATTTATTTATTTATTTTGGGTTTTTATATACCGGCATTCGGGAACGCAGTCCCATCATGCTGGTTCACATAGAACAGGGGTTCTATGTGAACCAGCATGATGGGAAAAAAAAAAATCTTCAAGAAAAGCCTAAAAACTTGGCTCTTCAAAAAAGCATTTCACAGTGAAGGCGCTGAATAGCAACAAATAAACACAGCTGAAAGTCACCTATAGATATAAAAATAAAAACTGATTTTATTACTCATAAGTAAATATTAAATTAAAAACAGTATACACATATATGATTATCCAAACAATCATATAAATGGTAACCCCAACCCACTTATCAATTAGAGTACACTTCTGAACTATGTAACCGCAAATATTGGCACACCATGGATAACTTAGAAACCAAACCTATTTCGTGCCTAAATGTAAACCGTTGTGATGGTACATTACTAAATGACGGTATAGAAAAGCTTTTAAATTAAATTAAATCTGCTCCAAGTCCTCTCCAAACAGAAGTTTGCTCTTGAAAGGCAACGCTCCCAGCTGAGCTTTAGACGAGTCGTCCGCTGACCAGTTTTGCAACAAAAGAAGTCTCCTAGCCGAGACAGATATCAATGACCGAGAAGACGTGCGAATGAGGTCATACAAAGCATCCGCCCCCAAAAGCAACCACCACTTCCAATCGCTCCGCCTGTTTAGACTTCTGGAGTGTCATATTCCTGTCACCTTGCAACCGCTGCACCCATCGCAAACTAGCCCAGAGCATACAGCTGCTGCAGACAGCCACCCAGATGCCCAGCACCAACACCTCAAAAATCTTCTTAAGATGCACATCGAGCTTCCTGTCCTGCAAATCCTTCAGAGCTGCTGCGTCAGTTACTGGAATGGTGGTCCCCTTTATGACTGCCGAGACCGAGGCATCCACCTTCGAGAGCTCCAGAATGTCTTTGGGCAAAGGATAAAGTCTGTCCATGGCTCTGCTCACATTAAGGCCAGGCTCTGGAGTGTCCCACTCCCTGACCACCAGCTCTTTCACCAACCTGTGAAAAGGGAAGGTCTTGGCTGGACCTCTCAAGCCGATCATGACCGGATCCCCTTCCTCCAGGTCAGCCTGCTCCTGCAGAACAGTTATTCCCAATTCCACTAGGACTGGCAGGATCAGGGGCCCGAGTTCCTCCCTTTGAAACATCGCTTTCCATTATTGCGGCCTTTTCCACATCCTCCTCCGGACCCTGTGGCAAGCGAGAAGTATCTCTGTCGGGGAATCCATTCCCAGATGGCAAACCATAATCCAACTCCTTTGAAGAACCCTCCTTGGTGGCCCCTGTCCCAGAAGGATCCAGGATCCTCTGAATCCTGGTGGCTCCTGAAAATCTGGACATTTTCCTGGGGGGAGGATGTGTCATCCTCCGCTTGGAAGACGGCCACTCCAGGGCTTTACTAGCCAAATAGGCTTTATGCATCAATAAAACAAACTCTGGTGAAAAAGGGGAGGACCCTCCAAATCCTGCTCCAGAAGATCCTGCTCCTCTTCCAACAGGTCCCCAGGGGCTCCCCGGGTCTCCTCTGCAGACAGATCTGCCAGAGATCCCCTCCCCCTGCTGCAGCTTGTGCCATAAGCGCGAAGATATCCAAAATGGCCACCGTTCCCGCGCTCAGCAGGAATGGATCAACGGCCTCCCATGCTGCAGCTTTAGTCTCGCCAGACCCGCTCTGCAAAGTCGATGCCACTGCGGTCTGCGGTTCCCCCCCACCGACGTGCCCTTCCCACCAGGGAAGGCAGAAGAACAGCGGCTGGCTCTGAAAAGGCGCACAGCAATCTCTCCTCACGCAGCAGCAGCCATGCGGCATGGCTCGGCACCAAAACCGACCGTGCAGCACACACCGAAAAGGAGACGCGTTGGGAGCCGCAACGGGATAATGCAGCTTGCCTGGAGCCCTTCTGCCACCAACGGGACTCACCAAACATTCCCCGTCCTTTATTCTATTTTCTTTTTTTTAATAAACTTTATAACAGACAGAAAACAGAAACTAAGAGCCTTATCTGCAGGGTGGCAGAGGCTTCTCGCAAGTCTCCTGTGGGTGAGGGAACTGGACCACTAGCTGTCATCCCCGGCATGGATCAACGAGCTATGGAGAGTCTCCAACCTCTGCTCGTCCTCTTCTGAAAACCAGGAGGGATGGTCCCACCAGGACCTGCCAACCTCCTAGGAGGGAATTTCATCTAATCTATCCTCTTCTGGTTCTTTTTTTTTTTTTTTCCCTTAGATACAGAACTGCAGGTTTTGCACCTCCTCCATCTGCTGGAGACAGAGAAATACTGAGGAGCTGCAGGTGGCACACCGGGTTAAGAGGCAGTGCCTGTGAAATTTTCTCTGTCTCCATCTGCTGGAAGGGAGGCAAAGCCCAGGAGTTTGGACTGATCTGGGTACGTGCAGGGAACCTGCATGTGGTGATTTGTACCTGCCCAGGGCTGGGGATGCATGACACTTCACACACTGGCAGCATGATCCGCTAAGAAACACAAACACGGAAGGTGCAATCCAGAGTTGCTAAGAGGAGGAAGAGCTACATCCCAATGAAAGACAAATCTCAGAGAAGGTATCTCGGTCGGCTCTGTTCCTGCTCTGTGGACTCCAGAGAACTTTCCAGGTGTGCTAAACTGAAGCCGATAAAGGGCTCTGGAAGTCCAGGACAGGCAGGTACAGAGAAGGGGCCACTCTGTACAAGGTAACAAATAGACCTGTTTTACCTTCGGCTGGTCCTGGCTGGGGTTACCGATGCTCTGATCTTGGGTGAGAGTAAGCGCCTGGGCAGCATCTGTATTGCAGGTAAAAGAAAAAGAAACCTTCCCTGGTAATAACCATTCTCACATCACAAAGGGGGAGGTTCACGTCAGGCACCCGAGCCAGGCCCAGCAGCAAGCACGAGGGCAGAGGGGCTCCTTGGTGCCCACTTCCTCCCCATCAGCACGCTGACTTGCCAAGCCTGTCTCGGTGCTGTAACACACACACACCCAAGCGCACACACAAGCGAAGGGACAGGCATTTTACTGCTCAATGCAAATGCTTTCCTCCAAATTCCACTGAGGCAGCAGAGCACCTTCGGCAAAAGATGCACAGCCTGAAGTGACCTATAGCCAGAGGCAGGGAAAGTTTGGGCTATGAATGTAATTAGCCACACAGCATACAAAGTGATTTTGTCCCCAGAGACGCCCCTCATCAGTCAAATGCTGCCCCCTTCCTGCCTCCGTGAAATGTGACAATGAGGCATTCTTATTAAACAGACTTCCCAGGAGTTTATAGCTGTCGAATTTCCATTTTTCTCTAAAAAGAAATTGGAATCTCATCACTTCACGGATCAGTCCAAAACCTTGGTAATATCTGAAGCGGGGCACATGCTTGCGTGTGTCTGTCTGATGTTATCTTTCTGCTCCTGGGTACCTGCCTCACTTTGTAATTCATACCTCCTTTGTGAGTGTCCCCCCGTATACTGCCGGGAACAAGTGATTCTTACATGGAAGGACGGTATATAAAACACTCAAATAAATGAAATAAATGAACCTGGGGATAACCAGCAGTGCAAAAGGCACAGCTGGAAATTTCAGCTCTGCCGACTCCAGATCTTAAGTACTTGTGCAAGTCAAGCACACAGGCAACAAAGCTTGCTCGGTCTCAAAACGCTAAAAGTGACTGCCATTCCATTCAACACATTCATCATCTAGCTGTGTTACACAAATATATCGCAACCACTGCTGCAGGCAGCCCACCACCTCATCACGTTAGGCCTGTTAATTCCAATAAAGCATGCTGTACTCCCACAGACTGCACAACCTACCTGCACTGGCTGTCGCGGTTAGGTTCTTTCTCAGCATGTCATACAGGGGGCTACAAGAGGGAGAACAGACCTTTAGTACAATCACTTGCAAGCCTGCTCCCTTGTGAAGTTACAACTGCCTGTAAAAGCACCTTGCCACCCGCCAGACAGCCCCCCTGCCTGCTCACCGTGCAACATGTCACAGCAAGCCTCAGACCATACATTCCACCCCATACTCAAACCACTTTACAGAAGGCGAGGGGAAGAGTTATCAGACGTTTACATAAAACGTAAGGCACACGATCGAAGGCAGGGCGACTCAAGCACCTGAGAAGGGCTCGACACCCTAGTGAAGCATGATTGGGTGAACCTTACACTACTCTAACTGCCTCGACCTTGGCTGACACTGAAGCTTTGTGATGTCACATCAGTGCCTTTGCTTGGCTGTCACAACATAAGGACATCTAATCCCACTGCTGCTTTCAACCAAGAGAATTCACCACCAATCCCTAATCCATCTGAGAGCCAGCCCTCAACAAACGGGCAGTACTGCATGCTACACAAGTTCATTATTTCACCGTGTAGTGCACAGGGACTGGACAGACTAATCGGTTATGGTACAGCCAGAAGCACCTATGCACCCCAGGCCTGGCGACACAAGTCAGGGCTACCTTTATTAAGAGCTCCTTGAAAATGAATGCTTGAGTTCAGAAAGACTCTCTCTGCCCACATCCTGGAATCCATTCCCCCACTGCCTCTGATTACTAAAGATATCTACACTGCTACGCTTAATTCTCCTGCATGAGCTCTGTATTGCAACACTTTGGATAAAGACAGGAAACAGAGAATATGATTAAATGGTCAATTTTCTCAGTGGAAAAGGGTAAAAAGTGGAGTGCCTCAGGGATCTGTACTTGGACCGGTGCTTTTCAATATATTTATAAATGATCTGGAAAGAAATACGAGTGAGGTAATCAAATTTGCAGCTGATACAAAATTGTTCAGAGTAGTTAAATCACAAGCAGATTGTGATAAATTGCAGGAAGAACTTGTGAGACTGGAAAATTGGGCATCGAAATGGCAGATGAAATTTAATGTGGATAAATGCAAGGTGCTGCATATAGGGAAAAATAACCCTTGCTGTAGTTACACAATATTAGGTTCCATATTAGGAACCTAATACCCAATATTAGGTTCCATATTAGGAACCTAATATTGTGTAATTATAGCATGGGTTATTTTTCCTAGGAAAAAGATCTAGGCATCCTAGTGGATAACACATTGAAATCGTCGGCTCAGTGTGCTGCGGCAGTCAAACAAGCAAACAGAATGTTGGGAATTATTAGAAAGGGAATGGTGAATAAAACGGAAAATGTCATAATGCCTCTGTATCGCTCCATGGTGAGACCGCACCTTGAATACTGTGTACAATTCTGGTCGCCACATCTCAAAAAAGATATAATTGCGATGGAGAAGGTACAGAGAAGGGCTACCAAAATGATAAGGGGAATGGAACAACTCCCCTATGAGGAAAGACTAAAGAGGTTAGGACTTTCCAGCTTGGAGAAGAGACGACTGAGGGGGGATATGATAGAGATGTTTAAAATCATGAGAGGTCTAGAACGGGTAGATGTGAATCGGTTATTTACTCTTTCGGATAGTAGAAAGACTAGGGGGCACTCCATGAAGTTAGCAAGTAGCACATTTAAATTAATCAGAGAAAGTTCTTTTTTACTCAACGCACAATTAAACTCTGGAATTTGTTGCCAGAGGATGTGGTTAGTGCAGTTAGTGTAGCTGGGTTTAAAAAAGGAATGGATAAGTTCTTGGAGGAGAAGTCCATTACCTGCTATTAATTAAATTGACTTAGAAAATAGCCACTGCTATTACTAGCAACGGTAACATGGAATAGACTTAGTGTTTGGGTACTTGCCAGGTTCTTATGGCCTGGAATGGCCTTGGTCTGACCCAGTATGGCATGTTCTTATGTAAGTATTTAAAATATTTCCCACCTATCATGCATTCTCAGTGGGTTAGTTGTTAACATTCATAAAGTTTACATAGTAAAGCTAACAATAATAAAGACAATGCAATATGACCTAACCTGAGTAAGGCCAATAACTGATGAAACAGCCTGGAACCTGGCAAACACACGTTTATCATCCCCAACCCTCAGCTTCCCACATTTCTAGTATGTGATCCGCGTAGCACAGTGAAACTATTAAGTGCATACTGTTAGAGTACTAAGCACTTTATTCATCTGACTGTAATTTGTGTAGGAACAGAATATGGTACAAAAAATTAATTTTGTGTTTTCCTTCAGAGGCAGTCCACATTTATTTCAATCAGGATTTTAACTGGTTTTCATACAGATTCACTCGACCACAGGAACAAGGTATTTGCTTACAAGTCAGCTGCTTTTGCAGGCTTCTCTGAACTAAAGGAGAGCAAACACTAGGTTACCGTAATCGGTTGACAAATGACACCCTACCGTACTGTCAAGACAATGTTAGCTTGGTTTCTCAGAAAGCAAAGATGTCTTACCTAGGATCCTTCACAGAGAAACTCTGGATTCCAAGCAGCAAACCCAGCTCATCATCCCCACAATGAACTATGTGCTGCTGTTGTTTATCATAAAGTTGCTTTAACATTATATACTGTCCCAGGTAATGCATGACCTGCAGGAGGGAGAGACACATACCCTTTATATACTGCTCCAAGAACATGTGACCTTCAGGGAGAGACAGACACACACACACACACACACCATTATATGCAGTCCCAAGAAAGGAAAATCGGTTCTTACCTGCTAATTTTCGTTCTTGTACCACCACAGATCAGTCCAGACTCCTGGGTTTCTGCCTCCCTGCCAGCAGATGGAGACAGAGAAAGTCTCACTGACACTGTACATAACCCAGTGTGCCACTGCAGTCCCTCAGTATTTATCTGTCTCCAGCAGTTCCCTGTATGTACCCAGATCAGTCCAGACTCCTGGGTTTTGCCTCCCTGCCAGCAGATGGAGACAGAGAGAGTCTCACTGACACTGTACATAACCCAGTGTGCCTCCTGCACTCCCTCAGTATTAATCAGTACCCAAGCCAAAATGATGTCAAATGCACCCTGTACTAAGAACTTTGAATTCTACCTCCCACACCAATCAGGAGGGAGGGGAAGTTGGAAACAAAAATGCAAACTCATTCCCACGAACAAATAGAAAAACATTGAGACCATCAACAACTCTGCATAATATACAAAATATTGGTACAAGCAGAGCACTCTTCTCCCTCCAATGGTCGGGTCTCTGGACTGATCTTTGGTGTTCCAGGAACAAAAATTAGCAGGTGAGAACTAATTTTCTTTTCTTGTTCATACCCAGATCAGTCCAGACTACTGGGATGTACCTAAGCTCCCCTAAACAGGGTGGGACTTTGAGAGTGTTTTACGAGCAAGACTCTCACCAAAGCCCATGGAATCCGGAGCCCAGATATCCAAGCGACAATGTCTGGCAAAATCGTGCAACAACTTCCAAGTTGCTGCCCTGCAAACCTCCTGCAGAGACACCTGTTGGGACGACCCCCGAGGTCGCTTGAGAACGAGTTGAGTGAGCTCTTAAACCCTCATGCACAGAGCTACTCTTACAAAGACAATCCAAGCCAAAAACCTCTTTTAATCAATGTGCAATCGTAATTTTTAAAGCTTTGCACAGCACAGAGGTAATCTGTTCTCCAAAAACCATTAGCAGCCTTAAGATACCTTACTAATGCCCGCCTTACATCCAAGATGCAAAGCTCTCATGTGAGGCACAGACAAATCCAAATCTGGAAAAGCCGGAAGTTCCACAGTTTGACTAAGATGGAGCACCGAAACAACTTTTGGCAGAAAGGAAGGCACCATGCATAACCATACCCCAGATTCTTGCGCTGTGCACAAAAGGATCTCAACGCAAAGCCTGAAGCTCCGAGATTCTCCTGGCTGAACAAATAGCCACCAGAAAAACCCTTCATGGTATCCCTCTGCAGTGGCTAAAACAGAGCTTCATACATTCCTCTAGGCACTAGTTCAAGATTCCAAGAAGGATAGATCTTGCTTCCCGGCGGATGCAAAGTCTGCGTTCCTCAAAGAAAACATATCACATCCGGATGCACAGACAGAGGATATCCCTGAGAAGCCATCAGCTGCTCCAAATGACCTTCTGCCCAAAGAATCAATTTCTGGGTCTCCTGAACCACTGCTCGTCTCTTGGTTCCTCCCTACCGGTTGATGAAGGTCACTGTCATTGCATTGTCTGACAGAACCCACATGGGACAGAGGTGTAATGTGGCAGAAGGGCATGCAACGTAAAACGCACTGCTCTCATCTCTAACCAAATAATAGACCATGATGCTTCCTTCTACCACTGGCCCTGTGTTGACTGATCCTGACACACTGCCCCCACCCCCAGTCAGAAAGGCTGGCATCAGTGGTGACTATCACCCTATCCCGAACCTCAAATTCCACACCATGCTCCAGACTGGCACAAATAAGCCACCATGGAAGACTGTCCTGCCTTACACCTCGAATGGAAGGGGAAGTTGAAACTCCTCCAATAACAGATTTCACCAGGAGAGAAGAGCTCTTGGAAGAGGTCGCATAAGTACAATACCCATGGCACCAGCTCCAACGTCACTGCCATAAAGCCCAGGACCTGTAAATAGTCTCAGACCCTGGGCATTGAAAACCCCAACAGGGGACAAATCTGACCCTGTACCACCAGCACTGAAACACTCTTCCTTTCCGTGTGTCGAACCAAGCCCCCCTCATACTCCAGGTTTTGAGAGGGAATGAGATGGCTCTTTGCCAAATTTACAATCCAGCTCAGAGACCTTAACTGCAGCAGTACCTTCTGCACCGCCTGCTGAAAAAGGTCCTCAGACTTTGCTCAAATGAGCCTGTTGACTGATACAGATGCACCATCACACCTTATCTCCGTAGGGCCGTGCCACCCACACCATCACTCTGGTGAACATCAGGGCATCACTGCAAACCCGAAAGGAAGGGCCTGAAACTAAAAACGTTCAAATAGGATCACGAACCTCAAGAAACAAACTGGTGGTGCTCAGACTGATGGCCTCTATCAAGTCCAGAGATGCCAAGAACTCTCCTTTTGGTACTGCCGCTATGACTGACCATTTGAAAAACAGAAACCTTGAGGGCCGCATTTATCTACTTTAAATTCAAAACCATTCAAAACATTCTGTCTTTTTTGGGTACCACAAAATAAATGGAATAACTTCCTGTTCTTTGCTTCTCTGGAGGAACCAGCACTATTGCCCCCAAATGCTGCAAGCAATCCACCATCTCCAGAACATGGCATGGGGAATGCAAAGGGAAACCATGTAAGCTTGTCATATTGCTAGAGCAATTCTAACATGTAGCCGTCTTTTATAACACTTAGGACCCACTGGACAGTAGTAATTTTGGCCCACTCCTTATAAAAGAATGCTAAATGCCCTCTGACGGCCGCTTCATGTACCTCCAGTGCCTGGACCAGGTTATGTCTCGGCATGGCTTTCATCTACCCTGAAAAGTACTCTCCCAAGGACTGTACTCTGCCTAATTCTGCTTCTGAGACCCTGAAGAACCTTTAGTCTGACAAAAACTCTTATCGTCTTCTGGAAGCTTATGCACTTAGGACTCTCCTAGATGCTTCGTTATCTGTTCCAAGTCTTCTCTGAACAAAAGCTTGCCATTAAGTGGAAGAACACCCAGCTGAGATTTGGACCAAATATCTGCCGACCAGTCCTATAAACACACTAACCTCCTGGCTGACACCACAGACATCATAACCCTAGATGTTGTCCTGATAGGTCATTTAGGGCATCTGCCCCCATAAGCCACATCGATGCGCTCAGCCTATCTCACTGATGTCACTGACGTAGCCTGCTGCTCCTAGCGCAGGCATGCATTCTGCATAAAACTGATGCCAATCGCAGCCCTTATGCCTAGGGTCAGGACCTCAAAGATCTTCATGAGATGAACCTCCAACTTGCAATCCTGTACATCTCTTAAAGCGGCCAACAATGCTGCTGGAATGGTGGTATTCTTGGTTACTGCCCATACTGAAGAGCAGACCCTAGGCAGTGACAAAAGCTCCAGCCTATAAGCCGGATTCAGGGGTGTTCCATTCCAGAACTGCCAACTTCTTCACTGACTTGTGAAACGGAAAGGCCTTCGCTGAACCCCATAATCCGTCCAATACAGGATCCGCCTCCTGGTCGGACTCCTCATGCAAAACCTTGATTCCAAGCTCCTTAAGAACATGCGGAATGAAGGTCTGGACCAAATATCTGCGAACCAGAATGCTACTCAGAGCCTCAATGTAAAGGCTGCTCCTTCGAGATATAGACCAGAGCTCCTTCAAGTAATTTGTGCTGTCAAAGCAACGCCTATGGCTAAAAAGCATCTCCGGGCTAAAAACACATCTGCCATGCCCACTAAGATACAATCTAGAGGTCCTGTCCCTTTGGGCGAGAGAGAAGTGCCAAAAACTCTTACTGGAATCATCAGACCCCTCTATCAGGGGATTTGCACCAAAGAGGAAACCAAGCAGTCTCCAGAGCAGGGCATGCAGTAGGAATGCCATAGTAGCAGGGAGCTAAACCACCAGAAGGGGGTCCCTCAAAGCAGGCTCCCTAACCTGCTGAAAAGCAGAATTCACTTTGGGATTAACCTGCTGCACCCTAATCAACTCTCCTTCCCCTCCCACTGGTGGAAGATCCTTAGGGTTTTGCCAATAGCCCGAGACATTAAAATGGCTGTTGGCCCTCTTCCCTCTGGACGCTGCCAGGAGACTGAGAAAGACAGAATTGCCACCAGCCAGCCCGTGGTGGTTGAGTGGGAACCATCTTCTTCCTGCAGGTTATAACTGGAGGCACTTAACCTGCTCCACAGACCCGGCCTCCCTGCTTCTATTATTATGGTGGGAACCTCTGTCATGGCCCCGTGGAACTCCTCCTCTCACTCTCCGCAGGAGTGCTTTCCCTTCAGCCATGATGAGGAGAGGAAAACTCCCTAACAGAGGCCCTGGTTTCGCTTCCTTTAGAAGCTATTACAACGGTGCTCCTAAATTTAACTGCGTGTGCTAAGAACACTCACTCGCCATAATGCCGCTGGCCTCCTATCTCTGCTCCCAGGCGTGAGCACACTGGTGCTACAATTAAACTGCCTGCACTGAGTGAGAATGATTGTCATGGAACCACGGGACTCCTCTTCCTGCCTTCAGCAGGAGCATGCACAATAGCAGTGCAAATTCACACCTAAACCCTCTCACGATGTACACCCCCTCCTCTTCACTCACCGCCCGCCTTGTAAATCCCACCCTCATACACAGTTAATCAATACTATATTTAGTATCCTGTTACATTTCTTATCTGTTCTTTGTAAAGCTTCTTGCTGTATTAACTGTAAACCGAGATGTTCCCAACGTATCTTGGTATATAAAAACGCTTAAATAAATAAATAAATAAATAAATAGTGCCTGTGTTAAGCAGGAGTGTTCTATCTGCCATTAGCAGACTTCTCTTCCCACTGTCAGCAGGATCGAATAAAGTGGCAAGAGAAAATTAACCTGAGTAGAACAGTGCATCAGGACACCAGTGAACTCCTCTTCCCGCCCCCAGGCAGGAGAGAGTACAATAGCCTTTTTTTTAATAAAAAAATTTTGTACTGAGCGAGACTGCTCACCATGACACCACTGCACACTTATTACCCGCTCTCAGCGGACACATGTACCCCCAGCATTAATCAGAAGGAATGACCCTACTAGGATCTAACAACCTCCTGGGAGGACTCTTCAAAACTTGTGTCGCCCTTTTCGCTTTCTTTTAAATATACTCCAGGCAGCAGGTTTTACACCATTTACCATCTGCTGGAGACAGAGAAATACTGAGGGAGTGCAGGTGGCTCACTGGGTTATGTACAGTGTCAGTGAGACTCTCTGTCTCCATCTGCTGGCAGGGAGGCAAAACCCAGGAGTCTGGACTGATCTGGGTACATACAGGGAACTACTGGAGACAGAGAAATACTGAGGGACTGCAGGAGGCACACTGGGTTATGTACAGTGTCAGTGAGACTTTCTCTGTCTCCATCTGCTGGAGTGGAGGCAAAACCCGGGAGTCTGGATTGATCTGGGTATGAACAGGAACATGTGACCTTCAGGGAGGGAGAATACTGCAGCAAAAAATATAGTATTCAGATTATCAATAAATAAAAATCAATGGAAACCATAAATTAAGTTGGCTACCAGTATTCATGAAAATGCCATCAAGCTTCAGAGAGAGTCCTCTTGCTCTGACAACATTTTGAGTGCTGTCCTAAGCCCAATGTGAGCAGTTTAATGAATCCTAGAGGTCAGTGTAGTGAGCATTACATAGCACGCCCTTCTGATCTACGCAGCCAGAAGGACACGGTCTTAACAGTGCACACAGTATTCACTGTATGCGTACATCACGAGAGGATACGCTCCTCCTCTCCCTTCATTTTAAACATTCAGTTTGGGGGTTTTTGTAATTTTGAACAAGCTAACTGCACTTCTAATGAAAATCCACCTTCAGTCAGGCTGCCCTTTAAATCAGAAGCTGCAGATTATACAAAGTGGGGAGTTCAACCTTGCCCAGTCTCCATTTCAAAATCTACAGATTAATGAATTCCCCTGAATCATGGGCCTAGCTGACAAGGGACTCTGAAATAAGCTCACAAGAAATCATTTAACGTAAGCAGAACTTTTAGTGTTTCTAAATTATCCATGAGTGTAAAAACTAACTCTGGAGTCACACCCATCTGTGACTTTCATAGCAGGCTCTGCTCAGTTTTTAAGTGAAAAGTCAGAAACTGAGGGGGATAACCCCTGTCAACTGTTGGGAATAAAGGTTAAAAACAAAAAAATAATCCAAGTAAAGGAAAACTGGTTCTTACCTGCTAATTTTCATTCCTGTAATACCATGGGTTGAGCCTCCTTTCCAGCAGATGGAGACAGAGAAAAACTCAAAAGGGTATCCTATATCAGGACAGTGCTCCCCGTGTCCCTTCAGTATAAAAGTTATCAAAGCAGACTAAAAAAATCAAAATAATCTTAACCAGAGAAGAATCAAGCAGGTAAAACATGTAACCTCCAAATTGAAACTGGAAATTTTAAAAACAATGCAAAGAACCGCTCTTACATATATACAGGTCAGATACTTCCGGTGCCTTATAGCTCTGATATGCTTTGCTCTGATAAGCTTAGTAGATACTCCCAAACCTGTAAATGAAAAAACTTCGAGTAGTTGTTTCCAAGAAAAGTCAGAATGCAATGGTCGGGTTCTGGACCGATCCGTGGTACTACAGGAACGAAAATTAGCAGGTAAGAACCGATTTTCCTTTCCCTGTACCTACCCGGATCAGTCCAGACCGTGGGATGTACCCGAGCTTCCCTAAGTAGGGTGGGGCGAGACAGTCCCGCTCGAAGCACCAAAAACTGGTGCCAGAACATCGAGGCGATAATGACGAGCAAAGGTATGAAGAGATTTCCAAGCAGCTGCTCTGCAGATTTCTTGCGGGGAGACCAACTGGCTCTCCGCCCAAGACGCAGCCTGTGAACGCAAAGAAGGGGCCTTCAAGCCCCTGGAACCGGCCGGCCCCGACGCAATCGCCTCCTGTAGCCAGCGAGCGATGGTAGCCTCAGAAGCCTTCTTCCCCTTATTGGGTCCGCTCCATAAGACAAAGAGATGATCAGAGACCCGAAACTCATTTGTGGCTTCTAAGTAGCACTCTTTTCACATCAAGGCGCTCGCAATGTCGTCTGGAGAAAAGGCAGGAAGCGCCACCGACTGATTTAAGTGAAGAGAGGACACGACCTTTGCTAAAAAGGATGGGACCGTCCTGAGGGAAACACCTGAATCCGAAAAGCAAAGAAATGGCTCCCGACAAGACAAGGCTTGGAGCTCAGACACTCTCCTGGCCGAGCAAGCAGAGACTAGAAACACTGTCCTGAGAGTCAGGTCTTTGAGCGTGGCCCGCTGGAGGGGTAGGAAAGGCGCCCCGCAGAGAACTCGAAGCACCAGATTAAGGATCCACGATGCGCAAGCAGCCCGGACAGGTGGGTTCAAATGCTTAGCCCCCTTGAGGAACGGAATGACATCCGGGTGGGCCGCCACCGCGTAACCATCGACCTGCCCTAAGAGGCAACAGAGAGCCGAAACCTGTACCCGCAGAGAATTGAAAAACAAACCTTTTCTTTTTTTTTTTCAAAACAGCTTAAAGTGTTTCTTCTCTGATAACAAGAGACCCAAGGCATGAAACTTCTCAGGGGTCTCAACGGGGAAGGGACTGGACCAGCAGTGTCACCCCAGAGCCAGGCAAGAGGCCACCGGGAAAAAAGGTCCTAGGCTGAAAGAATGAAGGGGGCCAGGACCCCCCCCCCCCCACCCCCAAGCAAGAGCGAGGAGTCAGAACAAAAACTGCTCCTGATGACTAAACTTTTTTTTTCCCACTTTTTAAATACTGAGAATTAACCAATACTTGCTTGATCCTTATAACTAGAGAAAGCAGGAAGAACAAAGTCCGCAAACCAAAAACTGCTAGAAAGAAAGGGAACCCCAGATTCTGCTATCTCCATCTGCTGGAGACAGAGAAACACTGAAGGGACACAGGGGGAGCACTGTCCTGATATAGGATACCCTTTGAGTTTTTCTCTGTCTCCACCTGCTGGAAAGGAGGCTCAACCCACAGTCTGGACTGATCTGGGTACGTATAGGGAATGGCTTTTGATTGTACTAACTTAATACGTTTCTTCTCAGTTCTTGGAATGCAGTAGACACATCAACACCGCTTTGCTGGCTATTAGAGGGGGCACTAACTTTCTGTACACTCTGCATTTACTGTTTCCACTGCAGCCCTTCCCTTGCATTGTCGGACAAGTCACACCTCCTCCCCCTCCGTCTCACCTCCTTCAATGTGAACGTTTCTCCCCGTGCACCTGCTACCCGCAACACCTTCAGAAGTGGTAGTTTTGGTCGTACCTACAGCACAAAAGAACATGGTCAACATACAGAAGAACAGCTTAGAACCCACGATCTCAGGGATAGTGGTGGAAATCCTAAGAGCGAAAACTTGCACAATACCCCTGGCCTTCTCCCTTCACAGTCACACAGAACAGGTCAGCAGTGCTCCCTCTATAGGGGATCCCTAGTGTCACACAGAACAGGTCAGCAGTGCTCCCTCTATAGGGGATCCCTAGAGTCACACAGAACAGGTCAGCAGTGCTCCCTCTATAGGGGATCCCTAGTGTCACACAGAACAGGTCAGCAGTGCTCCCTCTCTAGAGGGGATCCCTAGAGTCACACAGAACAGGTCAGCAGTGCTCCCTCTCTAGAGGGGATCCCTAGAGTCACACAGAACAGGTCAGCAGTGCTCCCTCTCTAGAGGGGATCCCTAGAGTCACACAGAACAGGTCAGCAGTGCTCCATGCCGTGCTCCCTCTCTATAGGGGAGCCCTAGAGTCACACAGAACAGGTCAGCCGTGCTCCCTCTATAGGGGATCCCTAGAGTCACACAGAACAGGTCAGCAGTGCTCCCTCTCTAGAGGGGGATCCCTAGAGTCACACAGAACAGGTCAGCAGTGCTCCCTCTATAGGGGATCCCTAGAGTCACACAGAACAGGTCAGCAGTGCTCCCTCTCTAGAGGGGGATCCCTAGAGTCACACAGAACAGGTCAGCCGTGCTCCCTCTCTAGAGGGGATCCCTAGAGTCACACAGAACAGGTCAGCAGTGCTCCATGCCGTGCTCCCTCTCTAGAGGGGATCCCTAGAGTCACACAGAACAGGTCAGCAGTGCTCCCTCTCTAGAGGGATCCCTAGTGTCACACAGAACAGGTCAGCAGTGCTCCCTCTCTAGAGGGATCCCTAGTGTCACACAGAACAGGTCAACAGTGCTCCATGCCGTGCTCCCTCTATAGGGGATCCTAGAGTCACACAGAACAGGTCAGCAGTGCTCCCTCTCTAGAGGGATCCCTAGTGTCACACAGAACAGGTCAGCAGTGCTCCATGCCGTGCTCCCTCTATAGGGGATCCTAGAGTCACACAGAACAGGTCAGCAGTGCTCCCTCTATAGGGGATCCCTAGAGTCACACAGAACAGGTCAGCAGTGCTCCATGCCATGCTCCCTCTATAGGGGATCCTAGAGTCACACAGAACAGGTCAGCAGTGCTCCATGCCGTGCTCCCTCTCTATAGGGGAGCCCTAGAGTCATACAGAACAGGTCAGCAGTGCTCCCTCTCTAGAGGGGATCCCTAGAGTCACACAGAACAGGTCAGCAGTGCTCCATGCCATGCTCCCTCTCTATAGGGGAGCCCTAGAGTCACACAGAACAGGTCAGCAGTGCTCCATGCCGTGCTCCCTCTATAGGGGATCCTAGAGTCACACAGAACAGGTCAGCAGTGCTCCCTCTCTAAAGGGATCCCTAGTGTCACACAGAACAGGTCAGCAGTGCTCCATGCCGTGCTCCCTCTATAGGGGATCCTAGAGTCACACAGAACAGGTCAGCAGTGCTCCCTCTCTAAAGGGATCCCTAGTGTCACACAGAACAGGTCAGCAGTGCTCCCTCTCTAGAGGGGATCCCTAGAGTCACACAGAACAGGTCAGCAGTGCTCCATGCCGTGGTCCCTCTATAGGGGATCCTAGAGTCACACAGAACAGGTCAGCAGTGCTCCCTCTCTAAAGGGATCCCTAGTGTCACACAGAACAGGTCAGCAGTGCTCCCTCTCTATAGGGGATCCCTAGAGTCACACAGAACAGGTCAGCAGTGCTCCATGCCATGCTCCCTCTCTATAGGGGAGCCCTAGAGTCACACAGAACAGGTCAGCAGTGCTCCCTCTCTAGAGGGGATCCCTAGAGTCACACAGAACAGGTCAGCAGTGCTCCATGCCGTGCTCCCTCTATAGGGGAGCCCTCGAGTCACACAGAACAGGTCAGCAGTGCTCCATGCCGTGCTCCCTCTATAGGGGATCCCTAGAGTCACACAGAACAGGTCAGCAGTGCTCCATGCCGTGCTCCCTCTATAGGGGATCCTAGAGTCACACAGAACAGGTCAGCAGTGCTCCATGCCATGCTCCCTCTATAGGGGATCCTAGAGTCACACAGAACAGGTCAGCAGTGCTCCATGCCATGCTCCCTCTATAGGGGATCCTAGAGTCACACAGAACCGGTCAGCAGTGCTCCATGCCGTGCTCCCTCTATAGGGGATCCCTAGAGTCACACAGAACAGGTCAGCAGTGCTCCCTCTCTAGAGGGGGATCCCTAGAGTCACACAGAACAGGTCAGCAGTGCTCCATGCCGTGCTCCCTCTCTATAGGGGAGCCCTAGAGTCACACAGAACAGGTCAGCAGTGCTCCCTCTCTAGAGGGATCCCTAGTGTCACACAGAACAGGTCAGCAGTGCTTCATGCCATGCTCCCTCTATAGGGGAGCCCTAGAGTCACACAGAACAGGTCAGCAGTGCTCCATGCCGTGCTCCCTCTATAGGGGAGCCCTAGAGTCACACAGAACAGGTCAGCAGTGCTCCCTCTCTAGAGGGATCCCTAGTGTCACACAGAACAGGTCAGCAGTGCTCCATGCCGTGCTCCCTCTATAGGGGAGCCCTAGAGTCACACAGAACAGGTCAGCAGTGCTCCATGCCGTGCTCCCTCTATAGGGGAGCCCTAGAGTCACACAGAACAGGTCAGCAGTGCTCCATGCCGTGCTCCCTCTATAGGGGAGCCCTAGAGTCACACAGAACAGGTCAGCAGTGCTCCATGCCATGCTCCCTCTATAGGGGATCCTAGAGTCACACAGAACAGGTCAGCAGTGCTCCATGCCGTGCTCCCTCTCTATAGGGGATCCCTAGAGTCACACAGAACAGGTCAGCAGTGCTCCCTCTATAGGGGAGCCCTAGGGTCACACAGAACAGGTCAGCAGTGCTCCATGCCGTGCTCCCTCTCTATAGGGGAGCCCTAGAGTCACACAGAACAGGTCAGCAGTGCTCCATGCCGTGCTCCCTCTATAGGGGATCCTAGAGTCACACAGAACAGGTCAGCAGTGCTCCCTCTCTATAGGGGATCCCTAGAGTCATACAGAACAGGTCAGCAGTGCTCCATGCCGTGCTCCCTCTCTATAGGGGAGCCCTAGAGTCACACAGAACAGGTCAGCAGTGCTCCATGCCGTGCTCCCTCTCTATAGGGGATCCCTAGAGTCACACAGAACAGGTCAGCAGTGCTCCCTCTATAGGGGAGCCCTAGGGTCACACAGAACAGGTCAGCAGTGCTCCATGCCGTGCTCCCTCTCTATAGGGGATCCCTAGAGTCACACAGACCAGGTCAGCAGTTCTCCATGCCGTGCTCCCTCTCTATAGGGGAGCCCTAGAGTCACACTGAACAGGTCAGCAGTGCTCCCTCTATAGGGGATCCTAGAGTCACACAGAACAGGTCAGCAGTGCTCCATGCCGTGCTCCCTCTCTATAGGGGATCCCTAGAGTCACACAGAACAGGTCAGCAGTGCTCCCTCTATAGGGGAGCCCTAGGGTCACACAGAACAGGTCAGCAGTGCTCCCTCTCTATAGGGGATCCCTAGAGTCATACAGAACAGGTCAGCAGTGCTCCCTCTATAGGGGAGCCCTAGGGTCACACAGAACAGGTCAGCAGTGCTCCCTCTCTATAGGGGATCCCTAGAGTCATACAGAACAGGTCAGCAGTGCTCCATGCCGTGCTCCCTCTCTATAGGGGAGCCCTAGAGTCACACTGAACAGGTCAGCAGTGCTCCATGCCCTCTTTATTTATGTATTTATTTAGAATTCTTATATACCACACCAATGCAAACAGAGAGCTGTCAATATTAAATAGTCCATAAACTCTTCAAGTTTAAGTGCAAATCTGTTGTTTTATTTAAACATATTCCAGTGGCTACTCCAAGGTATTCAGCGTACAGTACATAATTTTTCTCAGTTTTCTGGAAACTGGAACTCATTTTTATTATCTAGTTATCTGAATGAACATGGCTACTTTTTAACTTATTATACAAGAATGTTTTAGATATGTTGCTGTGTTTATTGGTTTGTATGCATTCATTTATCCCATTGTTGTATTTCTGTGAAACACAAGACTTGCTTGATATGCTGTTGTGGGATATTAACATGTTAAATGCAGCAGTTTAGGAAGGCTATGCCAGGTACATGGCACAACAATGTGCATACAGCAGCCAGGAGCTGGCAACACAGTTAAGGAAGGGATAAAGTGATGGGTCATACAATCCAGGTTAATAAATGTTCAAAGACAGGTGCACAAGAGAGAAGCGAGCCGGGAATGCAAGCATCAGAAAGTTTACCTGGTTCCCTTGTCCTATTGGTGCAATCCTGCAGGGGTTGATCTCAGCTGCAGGATACTGTGCAGAGGTAGATGAAGTCATTTTGGCAGTGATGTTTTAGCTTATGAAAGAATCTAAAGAGAGAAGGAAATAAAATCCCAGATGTCATCACAGCAATCCCCATCTTCTTCCCATTGCCCCACAATCTACACAGACACAAAGCCAAGCGCTCCCAATACCTTGGCACAGGTGGAATATGGTCAGACGTCCTTACGCTGCTCTGCCTACACTTTTACTCCCACACTGGCACAGCAAAGGAAACAGGCCCCCCCCCCCCCCCCCCCCCCCCCCAATAATAAACTATTGTCCCAGGGTTTTAATGCGTCTTGCCAATTCAATACTCAATGTGCTGCACAAATCTGTTAGACATTTGTCTTTACGAATTATTGAATTGTTTAAACCACCAGAGCAGCTTGTACTATTACTGTTGTCACAGGACACAGGTCACTCATGTCACTGTCTTCTGAGGCCATTTCTGAAAATCAGTAAACTCTTAGAATGCAGTGGGAGGAGATTTAAGAAAACCAGTTCCTCACCACACACCCACAGCCAGCCAAACTGGATGATGTATTTTCATTTTCCTGCTTCTAAAATGTTGCCTTCTTTCAATGCAACTTTAGGGCATCTCATTTCACAGCTTTTACACAATGACAAGGACATTAATGCAAAAGACGAAACCCTAGAAACCCTCCTGCATCAGGATAAACTGGTTTCAGTTCTTTCTACTGCCAGAGGACCTGGTCCCCCCTCCAGTAGTTCCAAAATGGCCCAAACCCTGAGACATGTTGGGACAAGTACTTAAAACTGCACACAGCACATAGAGAACAAACAAGGAAGCCAGGTGCAGCTGAGTCAAGCATAAGGCAGCAGGAAATGCCAGGGCAGGGACACAGGTGGAAGAAGAGAGACTGCTGCACCTGCTCAGACGAATGGAACGCGTGACCACTCGCTGCCATTCCTTTCCATCTCTCTGCACAGCCACAGTCAGCAGGCCGCACACAACTTGGCTCTGGCTAAGCCCCTGCTTATGACCCAGGAATTCCACATATGCAGGAACCCTATTTCGTAGTCACCAGCTTTGTACAATTGTGTCAAGTCATAAAAACAGCATTCCCCCAAGGAAAGGCTCACTAAGTTTTTGGCCAAATGCTACTACAGAGCCTGAAAAACAGGCACATGGCACCAAGACAAGAAGCAACGCAGAATCTGAGAAACTGGCACACACCACACACATCCAAGACTGCAGAGGTGCCTCAGAGTCCGAGATCAGCACACATACAACCAAAGTTTCTGGCACTGCAGACCCCAAGAGACAAGGTAAGAAATGTGCCACAGATCCCAAAAGGTTGACTGATGCGCTATTCAGTAAGAAGTTCAGCCAGAAACAATTATGACATCCAGCAGGGAGATCTTAAGTATTTTAGGGTACAATTTCGAGCAGTACGATTAATAGACTGAATCAACTGATGGCAGAAAACCTGTAAGGGTTGAGACAATCCAAGAGGTACAAATCTTCTGTTATCTAGAAATCTGTGGACTACCTTCAGCAAACTCTGTACTTCCCAGAAACTCTCTCTCAAATTCATAAAGGTCCATCGAGCCCAGCATCCTGCCTCCAATAGTGCTCAATCCAGATTGCAGGTACCTTGCAGATCCCATAAATTAGATTTAATTCCTGTTTCTCATTAATCTACCTCGTCCAAACCTCTTTTAAACCCTTCTAGGCCAGTCGCCTTGACCTTTCTTCAGGCAACACATTCCACAACTTGATAGTACATGGAGTGAAAAGTACTTCAGTCCTTTACACCCACAAGCAAATAAAGGGGTAGATTTTTATGTTAAAACAATTTTTATTAGGGGTAGATTTTTAAAAAATACAGGCGCGCGCTACCCGGATCACACCCAAGCACGCGCGTGTTATAAAATCGTGGGCGGTGCGCGCAAGGGAGGCAGACTTGCGCAAAAAAACCACAGCACTGAAACACTGCTATCATCACTGAATGACACCATACTTAGAGGTTTTGATATTGGAAAAAAATACCTACTCATTGTATTAGACCTGTCAGCAGCATTCGATACTGTAAACCACGCTATCCTCCTTGACCACCTCACAGAAATAGGACTGACACAACCCTACGATGGTTCTCATCCTACCTAGCTAACAGAAGCTACCAAGTTACAATCAACAATACCTTCTCCAAAACAATTGACCTTAACACAGGAGTCCCCCAAGGTTCGGCCCTATCCGTAACCCTCTTCAACATATATTTACTACCACTATGTCAACTCCTAAAAGAACTCGACCTGACCCACTTCCTTTACGCCGACAACATTCATTTCAAAACTCACTCAAAGAAACCTACAAAAAAACAACCACACACCTCTCGGCAATCAAGCAACTGCTAACCTACATGAAACTTATAATAAACATCGATAAAACCGAAATAATAATCATGGAACAGAAACCCAGCCCCTCACCACCACCTCACATCGTTCTCAAGAATCAAACAACACCTACTTCTCCAGTCACACATACATGTAACCTTGGAGTCATCCTCGACAACGAACTTTCTTTCAAGAGCCACATAATTTATTTATTTAAATTCTTTTACATAACTAAAATTAAGGAGGGGTACCACAAACTACTCACTCTAAGACGTCTAAAACCATTTCTAACACCAGATGATTTCAGAACTGTACTCCAACTACTCATATTCTCCAACCTCGACTACTGTAACTCCCTACTGCTTGGAATACCATTCTCAAACATCAGACCACTACAAATCCTTCAAAACACAGCCGCCAGAATCCTAACTGGAACAAAAAAAAGATCATATAACACCGATCCTCAGGCACATGGCACTACACTGGCTCCCAATAAAATTTCGGATTGAATACAAGACTGACCATCACACACAAGCTAACACATAATGAACATGCAAAATGGACAGCATTCTCCATTGCTTCCCCAAAAAAATGGAACTCTCTACTGCCTTATTTAAGAACTCAATCTAACATCAAAAAGTTCAGGAAGGACCTAAAAACTTTCCTCTTCCATACAGTCTACATCAATGATCATCCTTAACAACAATCCTTCTACAATCAATTCAACCATTCAAACCCAAACAAGAAAAAACAGTAACTACAACTGGCATCAACCTTAAGTATTACAATTTCAGAAATTTAATATGAAGCCCTCCTTTAAGATGAATTAATACTATTTTTGTTACTTTCCTTTTTTACATCTTTCCCCCCACCATCCCCCTCTACCTATCATTTCACTATTGTTATTGTTTTCTTCTTTTGCAACTATGTATAATTTATCTGATTGTTGTTTTGATTCTGTAAACCGTTGTGATGGCTAAACCGAATGACGGTATATAAAAACGAATAAATAAATAAAAATAAATAAACAAACATCAGCCCCCACAACACACAATGAAACTTAAGATCAAACAAAGGCCTCCTGAAAATTCCCTCCATTCGCACAGCTCAACTCACAAAAACATGAGAAAGAGCATTCTCTCTTGCCAGCCCCAAACTCTGGAACACACTCCCGACCAATCTAAGGATGCAACCCAACCTAAAAGAATTCAAGAAAGATCTAAAAACCTGGCTGTTCACCAAGGCATACAAAGACAGCCAGGATCAACACAACAGCCCCTTACCAACCGACCTCCTAATCAGAAATCAACATGACCACATATTTCAGACAACATACAGTATTTTTCGCTCCATAAGACGCGCCTAGGATTCAGGGGCAGGAAATTAAAAAAAAAAAAAAAATTGTATGCTAAACCGGCTCTGTCCCCAGGCGTCTGTGCATCTTATGGAGCAAATTAGCGGAGTGCATAACATTTTTTTTGTCCCCATTTTGTTTTCGGGTCTGGGGAGGGCCATTTCGGTCCACTCTCCAGATCAGAAAACATTTATCTTTCTCTTTCTGTGGGAAGCCCCCCCCCCAAAAACCCCCCATCCCAACCCTTTAAATTAACAACCCCCCACCCTCCTGCCCCCCCCCCCCCCAAGACCTGCCAAAAGTCCCTGGTGGTCCAGCAGGGGTTCGGGAGCAATATCCTGCACTTGGGCCGTTGGCTGCCAGTAATCAAAATGGCACCGACAGCCCTTTGCCCTTACTATGTCACAGGGGCTACCGGTGCCTTTGCCCTTACTATAAGGGCCATCGGCGCCATTTTGATTACTGGCAGCCGATGGCCCAGTGCAGGAGATCGCTCCCAGACCGCTCCTGGACCCCCGCTGGACCACCAGGGACTTTTGGCAGGTCTTGGGGTGGTCAGGAGGGTGGAGAGTTGTAGTTAGATTTTTATTTTTTTTATACTCGCTCCATAAGACGCACATTTTCCCCCCACTTTTGAAGGAAAGAAAGTGTGTCTTATGGAGCGAAAAATACGGTAACTACCTGAACTCTCATCTTTACTAAATGCAAAAATACCATCACCAATTATCATCTACTACCTATTATTACCCTCTAACGATAATAATGTCACCTAGATCTATACCATTATCTAATCTCTGCTGATACAGACCTCTAATGTACCTACTTCCATACTTATGTTTCAACTTGTAATAATGTTAATGTTTTTTCTCTCCATTTTAAATTGTCCGAAGATTGAAACTTGTAAACCGTTGTGATGGTGAACCCGAACGACGGTATATAAAACTCGATAAAGAAATAAATTAAATAAATAAAAATCACATGGCAACGCGTTGGGCTTCCCCAGTTCCCTCCCAGTCTGCTCCAATTAAGGAGCAGACTGGAAAGGAATTTCCCTACCACTTGCCAGGTTCTTATGGCCTGGATTGGCCACTGTTGGAAACAGGATGCTGGGCTTGATGGACCCTTGGTCTGACCCAGTATGGCATTTTCTTATGTTCTTATGTTCTTACCCTAACCTCCCTTCCCCTTCCCTACCTGCACCCTATCCCTCCCTAAGTATCCCTATTTTTTTTTTTTAATTACCTTTTGCTCCTCCAAAGGAGCAGTAGCAAGTTGCATGTGCCAGCACCCTGCTGGTGCGCGATCCCCCAGCACAGCGGCAAATGGCCGCTGTACCGTGTACCTCCAGCTTCCCCCCCCCCCCCCCGCCCCTTTGCCAAGGCCCGGCTATTGTGGGCGGCCGGGCCCCTTTTAAAACGCGCATGGACTATTAAAAATTGAGCCTTTAGTTTTCAGGGTAAGCAAACCACATACAATCTGGGTCTTAGAACAAAAGTACTAGGTGAGACATTTAAGATAAATAGAAGAAAATCCTTTTTCACTCAATACAAACTCTGGAATTCGCTGCCAGAGGATGTGGTAAACGCTGCTAGTGTAGCTGGGTTTAAAAAAGGTTTAGACAAGTTCCTGGTAGGAAAGTCCATAAACCATTAAGCTGGATTTGGGGAAATCCCCTGCTTATCTCTGGGATAAGCAGCATGGGATCTATTTACCTTTTGGGATCCTGCCAGGTACCTGCGGTGACCTCGATTGGCCACTGTTGGAAACAGGATGCTGGGCTTGATGGACCCTTGGTCTGACCCAGCATGGAAAAACTTATGTTCTTAATATAGCTTAGGTAGTCATTGACAATATCCTGAAATGGAGACCGGTCTCAAGCACTGCATTATTTAAAAACTTTTATATACTACTTTCTGATCAAAATGAGAAATCCTAGTAGTTTTCAACAAGTTAAAAACAGTTTAAAAAAACCAACATTTTAATATATTATATATCTTCACTATTATGAAAACCTACCCTCGCCAACCGCCCACTGTACTCTCATCAGCACATTTGCCATCTTAATCGGAGCAAGCACGCAGCTGTCTTACCTTAATTTATGAACCTCAAAAATGCTCTATGGTTCTTAACAAGGTCAAACCAACAATAAGGTGGAGAATCAACACCACACCGGTGGAAGTCTAAATAAAGCAGGGTGTGTTAGAAAGCACAATCATTTCAATAATGTAGAGTCAGTCGGCCTGACTCTGCATCTTGAATCAGATTATAACTATTATAACCTTGATAACTGCCTGTTCTAAAACTCTGAGAAAAATCTTAAAATGAACTTTGGGGATCTCATTGAGACGATTGTGTCTACAAATCGCTCTGTTATCTAACACACCCTGCTTTGTTTGGTCTTAACGAGGCCAATAAATTATCTGAGGAAAGTCAGGTTGTCCAGTTCTTGTTGAACCTCAGCTGGAAATTGATTCCACAGCACTGGAGCTATCACCGAGAACATTTTAGTTTTCACGAGTGCCCCGAATATCCTTACGTAATGTTCCTTCATTTGATCTTAACACATGACTTGGTTGATATCACTCCACTGCCTTAAATGCCAAAATCAAGACCTTACGACAGGCCCATTCTTCAGTTGGTAACCAGTGTAAAGTATTCAGGGACCTTTGTTTTCAGTTTTAAATTTTCCTGGAAATTTATCGGTGTTTATTACAATAAAAATGGGAGAAATCAACAGAAAAAAATGACTTGCTATTTTCCCTAAATATCTTTTGCATTCTTCTTGTAATAAATACTGATACATTCCCAGGAGAAACAAAATATAAACTGAAAACAAAGGTCCCTAGAAGCATTCTCCATTGTCACTGATGTTTCTTAGAACAGTCCAACACCATGTTAGCAATCACATTCTGTACTAACTGTAACCAATGTAAGGAATGCTTAGAAAATGCAATAATCTAAATAAGAAACTAATAAATGAATTACCATCGTGGAATTACTCATGTCTAAAAACATGAGTAGTCTTAATTTCATCATCATTCTCAATTTACAAAAGGAAAATTAGTTCTTACCTGCTAATTTTCATTCCTATAGTACCACGGTTCAGTCCAGACTCCTGGGATTATACATCCCTGCCAACTGATGGAGACAGAGAAAGTTTCACTGACACTGCCTCATAAACCCCAGTGCCACCTGCAGTTCCTCAGTATTAATCTGTACCCAAGCATAAAATAGAAAAGCCAAAGCAAAACCAACTAATTAAAAAGACTGAAAACTACTAACTGTTTCAAACAAGTCTGTATGCAAAAGAACAATAGTACAGATGAGGGGCCGATTCTCCACCAACTCCAATCAGGCGGGTTCTGGACTGATCTGTGGTACTACAGGAATGAAACTTAGCAGGTAAGAACCCATTTTCCTTTCCCTGTACATACCCAGATCAGTCCAGATTCCTGGGATGTACCAGAGCCCTCTACTTAGGGTGGGAGCTGGAGAGTCCCGCTCTCAGAACACTCTCCCCAAAAGGAGAACCTGAATCTCCCACATCCAAACGATAGTGCCAAGCAAATGTATGTAGGGACCTCCAAGTCGCTGCTCTGCAAATCTCCTGAGGAGACAGCAGCTGCGCATCCACCTGTGAACGCATAGAATAAGCCCGCAAGCCCTCCGGAATTTCACGACCACAAGTAATGTAAGTGTACCCAATCGCCTCTTTCAACCAGCGTGCAATAGAAGCCTTAGAAGCTCTGAAACCTCGTTTCACTCTGCTCCACAAAACAAAGAGGTCACCCGACCTCCTGAAATCATTCGTCACCTCGAGAGAGCTCTCCAAACATCCAGCCGCTTGAGCTCTTTCACATGAGGAGCGAATGCATCTAGAGATGGAAAAGCTGGAAGCGCCACCATCTGGTTCACAAGAAAGGTGGAAACCACTTTCGGTAAAAAAGGCGGCACTGTCCTCAAGGAAACCCCTGAATTCGAAATCTGAAGGAAGGGATCCCTACAGGACACCACTTTGAGAGTTAGATTCTTCAGTGTCGCTCACCGCAGAGGTTCACAATCAGCCGCACACAAACCTCGGAGAACCAGATTATGGTTCCAGGATGGACAAATTATTCTGACCGGAGGTCGCAAATTCTTTGTTCCCCTAAGGAACCTAATAACATCTGGGTGAACTGAAATAGAGGAGCCCTCAGTCTTACCACGAAGGCAGCCTAAGGCCGCCACCTGCGTCCTTAGGCTGCCTTCGTGGTAAGACTGAGGGCTGCAAAGCCGTCTTGAAGAAAGGACAAAATGTCAGGAACCAAAGACCTGAGGGCATGAACTCCATTAGCAAAGTACCAGGATTCAAACACCTTCCATACTCTAATGTAAGCCAAATTAGTGTATTTTCACCTGGCTTGTAATAATGTGGTTATGACTGACTCTGGAAAACCTCTATGCCTTAACCGCCACCTATCAAAAGGCATGCTGCTAGACAAAAGTAAGCAGCTTGGTCTGAAAATATGGGGCCCTGACGAAGACGACCCTCCAGATGTCTGAAACAAATTGGCCCTATCCATTGCCATGTTGATCAGATCTGCGAACCATGGACGCAGAGGCCACTCTGGAGCGACCAAAATCACCTTGCCATGATGTTTCTCTTTGCGACACAACACCTTGCTCACTAACGGCCAGGGAAGAAACACACAAAGTAGGATTCCCTGCAGCCAAGGCAGAACTAGAGCATCAACGCCTTTGGCTCCATGTTGATGCTTCCGACTGACGAATGGAAACGCTTTGGCATTCTGACGAGTCGCCATTAAATTCATGTGAGGAGATCCCCATGATTCCGAATAAGCTGGATCACGGCTTCCGACAATTCCCACTCGCCTGAGATATCAGAGAAATACTGAGGAACTGCAGGTGGTACTGGGGTTTATGAAGCAGTGTCAGTGAAACCTTTTCAGTCTCCATCTGCCGGGCAGGGATGCATAAACCCAGGAGTCTGGACTGAACTGGGTAAGTACAGGGAAATACCAATTATCCTCAAACTTTGTGCTTCACCCTCAAATTTAAGAGTCCAAATAGACTTCCAGATCCCATTTTCTACCGAACAAATTTTGGAAGAATCAATCTCAAACTATATGGACATTTATTTGTCGTGTTTTGTATACCATCATTCAGTTTCGCCATCAGAACGATTTACAGAGTTTGGTAAGTGTGTTAGTTAAACTGACATTACAATGTGTTGTCATCAAATCGGTTTACAAAATCGTGATAAGTTGTGGGTTAGTTGGTATAACGTGCTAATATAAGTAGGATGGGGTTACAGGGTGAGGTAATTGGGCAGGAAAGTAACTGGATGAGTCAAACAAGTCTGTTAGTAAAACAGGCTTTCAGGTTGGACATATAGTTAATATGCTTTTTAGGCTAGTTATAAATGTCTTAGAATTTTGAGAGGTCATAGATATGTCGTTCATAGGATGGACTGTTTCTTGTTGCTGGTATGCTTGGTGTCTGGCAGTGCGGTTGATGGTGTGAGTTTGCGTAGGTTTTGGTGAACAGCCAGGTTTTCAGTTCTTTTTTTGAAGGTTTTTATGTTGGGTTGCGTTCTTAATTTGGTTGGGAGTGAGCTCCATAGTCAGGGGCTGGCGATGGATATAGCTCTCTCACGGGTTGTATTTAGAAGTGTGTTTCTGGCTGGAGGGATTTTGAGGAGGCCTTTATTCTTTGAGCGTAAGTCTCGTTTCGGAGCATGGTGCTCGATGGTTTTGCTTAGCCAGTTGGATTGTTGTCCTATGATTAGTTTATGCAGAATTGTTAGTACTTTGTAGTCTATTCGATATTTTATTGGGAGCCAGTGTAGTGATGTGAGAGTTGGTATAATGTGTTCATGTTTCTTTGTTCCGGTTAGGATTCTGGCAGCTGCGTTCTGCAGGATTTGAAGCGGGCGGATAGTTGCGAGTGGTAAGCCCAGCAGTAGGGCATTGCAGTAGTCAAGGTTGGCAAAGATGAGTAGTTGCAGGACAGTTCTGATGTCATCCTGTGAGAGGAAAGGTTTAAGGCGTCTGAGGGCAAGTAGTTTGTGGTATCCTTCCTTAATTTTGTTAGTTATGTGGATTTTGAATGATAGGTCTTTGTCTATGGTGATTCCTAGGTTTCGAGCATGCGTGACAGGGGAGATTGATGATTTTGGTTTTCCATTTTGAGTGTTTTAAAAGGAAGGAGGTGGCCAGAAAGGCGGCACAAGGGTATAACTGGACAGAACATTATTATTATTATTATTTAAGGCTTTTATATACCGACTTTCTTGATACAGATCAAATCAACTCGGTTTACATCGAACTAAGCAGAACTATAACCAACAATTCAACAAGAGACATTTAGAAGGAGCATAAAAGTTACATTATAACAAGGTTGCCTTAACTGGGAGAAGGAAAAAAAGAGAGGGAGATGTCGAGAAAGGACTTACAGCTCTGCAGAAGCCCAGCAAAATCCTCTCTCGTAGCTTTTTTCCCCTTGTGGATTTCATAGAGCTCTGTGGCAGCCACTTGCTCTGTTCTCACAGGCCTCTCGCCGTCAGAGCAGAGCCCTGTGCGAGGCTGCCTCTTGCAGTGAGTGAAGCTCTGCATCAGACTGTTTCTCTTTCTCTCCGGGCTCTCTAATACAAGCACGGGCAGACTGACACCAGCTCTCCCTCTCACTGTTAAGATATTAATGAACCAAAGGAAAAACGTCTAAACAAATACATTTGTGCTAGTTTTAAGAGTGAGTACCTTGAGCGGGACATTATCTAGAACTACTCTCTCTTATATGGATGTGCTTGCACTGCATCATCCTATAACTCATTATAGTACTGTGCTTATGAGCCAGTTCTGAAACAAAATTAAATAACACCCCCCAACGCACCACCTTAATTGGAAACAGGCTTCACAGCACATTACACACAGCTGTGCAACAGGAAATGGAAAAAACCCAAATTGAAAACCTGTGGCTGGTGAAAGAGGAGGCATGTTTAAATCTAACGAATTCTTATTTGTCTTAATCCAAAGCATGCCACGTGTCAAATCAGCATCTGAGAAAATTATGCAGCTGCTCAAGGAAAAGATTATTTTCACATTTAACATCCTGTAACAATTTAAATAAAACTGCAATTCAGTTGTCTGTTCAGCATTGGACTGAAAGGTTGTACATTGTTTAAACATCGCTTTAGAATTTCATTTATGTTCTTATACTATTCTATTGATAATAAACCTGCAAAAGACAGTGTTGATATGGTTTGGGTGACAGGGTGCACCAGTGAGAGACGGAGCTAAATTCTGAAGGCCAGAAAACCATGCTGCCAGTACCGACTGAGGCACATGATTTGGGTTTTATATTATAGTCTCTCTCAGGGCACTGCAAATACACTCTCTTTAAACTGCGTTTACATAGGACTTAAAATATTTAATCCCCCAACAAGACTGGATAGGAAAGACAGGCAGTGATAACACCAATATTTGTTCAAATTCATGTCTTCAGTCACTGCAGCCACCAGACTAGTTACAGGTACTCATCACTGGGAGTATCACGCCCAGGCGGGCCGAGCTGCATTGGTTGCCAGTTCAGCAAAGGATTTTATGGAAGATATTTAAGTGATAGCTCACAAGATAATATACTGCAAGGCTCCTCATTGTCATTTGTTGCAATCTGGCAAAATAAATACCGGCTGGCAGTTCCCATGCGAAATCAAGCCTTTTCCTGTGGATTGCATTAGCTGAGAAATTAAATTCGGAGCCTGATGGTCATGTATTTAGAAAGTCTGTTAAGGCGATGCTATTTCAGCAAGCTTTTAGATTTAGTTTTTAAAAGGAAGAAGAATGGAGGACTATGTGATGAGATGGAGGAGTAGGATGGGCTCCTGCAGAGCTCCCAGTCCCCATCCCACAAGAGGCGTATCAAAATGATAGATTTTTATTTTTCTTTTGATGAGAATTCAATAGCATTGGCTCAAACAACTTTTCTGGGGTATATAGACATTAATAGCCATTAAACCCAAATCCATGGTGGTCTCTAAACAGCAGCGGAAGGGACTGGAGAAAGGCAAGCAGGCAGATGCTAAAATGTCTGTTTCAGAGCACCCGACCGATGGGGGAGAAACAAGACCCAAAGGTAATAAGGGTCACTAAGCAGTAGTAGCGGCTTTAGAAACCAAGTTCAAGAAAACATGAAAAATGTGCATAGATCAATGCATTATTGGCAGATTCTGCAAAGAGAAACGCATGTATTGGGGCTAGAAGACCGAGCACATGGCATGGAAACTCAGCTTGCGGCGTTACAAGCTAAACAGGATATGCAGGCGGCAAAGTTAGATGAGTTAGAAAATCGTTCCTGAAGAGGAATCCTATGATTTATCAGCTTTCCCAAACATATTAGAGAAGTGGACCTAGCAGAAATACTAGAGGAATGGCTACCACATGTTTTTGGCTAAAAAAAAAACCAAACAAAAAACAAGGTGACCTCAGAACTGAGCGGACCCATTGTTTGGGTCACAAATCTGCCACCCGGAATTGACCTGTTAAATTCAGCCCCTAAAATGGACATTTTACAAACATACAGAAAAAACAGGATTATTCAGTTAGTTTCTGTGCAGAGAAAGGCTTTTGCACCTATCTGTGCTCAACTAACAGAGAAATGAATTCCATTCGTACTGCAATACCAGCAAAACGAAAGGTCACTGCAACAAATAAAACCGTAATGCAGGAGGCAGTGCAAAGTGCTGGGATGCTTCGGACTGAATGGGATATATTGATGGTGCTCAATGCTGATGATTTACGATAGCTGTTGGCCATGTTGGTACACTCCCCCCGCCCCCCCCCCCGGCATAGAAACATAGAAATGACGGCAGAAAAGGACCAACGGTCCATCCAGTCTGCCGAGCAAGCTTATGGTAGTTTCTGCACTTATCAGTTTCCCAGACTGTCAAGGTCTGGGCCCTTGTTGGTTTCTCTTTGAGTCCAGTTCCCAGATACCTCCTGCTGTTGAAGCATCAAGAGTTTCAGGCTTATTGGTTAAGGGTAGTAACAGCTGTATCAGCAAGTTACCCCTATATTTATTTGCTTTCCCTGACCGCAAAATTCCATGTCCTTGTTGTTTGCTGTCTACATCTTCTTCCCCTTTTCCTCTTGCCATTGAAGCAGAGAGCAATGATGGAGTTGCATCAACAGTATGAAGACACTGATTAAGGGTAGTAACCGCCACATCAGTAAGTTACCCCCATGCACTCTTTTCCTCATTCCCATCCTCGAGCCTTTAGGGATCCACAGTGTTTATCCCATGCCCCTTTGAATTCTTTCACTGTTTTTGTCTTCACCACCTCCTCCGGAAGGACATTCCAGGCATCCACCACCCTTTCCATGAAGAAATATTTCCTGATGTTGGTTCTCAGTCATCCTCTCTGGAGTTTCATGTCCCCTAGTTCTACTGGATTTCTTTCCAACGGAAAAGGTTTGTTGAACGTGCATCATTAAAACCTTTCAGGTATCTGAAGGTCTGTATCCTATCTCCCCTGCTCCTCCTCTCATCCAGGGTATACATATTTAGGTCCTTCAATCTCTCCTCATAAGTCATTTGATGGAGACCACACACCAATTTGGTCGCCTTTCTCTGGACCACCTCCATCCCGTCTCTGTCCCTTTTGAGATACGGTCTCCAGAGCTGAACACAATACTCCAGGTAAGGCCTCACCAAGGACCTGTACAAGGGGATTATCACCTTTTTCTTACTGGTTATTCCTCTCTCTATGGAGCCCTGCATTCTTCTGGTTTTAGCTATCGGCCTTGTCACATTGCTTCGCCATCTTCAGATCGCTAGACACTATCACCTCAAGCTCCTTCTCTTGCTCTGTGCACAACAGCCCTTCACCCCCATCACATACAGCTCTTTTGGATTACCGCACCCCAGCTGCATGACTCTGCACTTCTTGGCTTTGAATCCCAGCTGCCATATCTTCGACCCACTGTTCAAGTTTCCTTAAATCACGTCTCATTCTCTCTATTCCTTCTAAAATGTCCACTCTGTTGCAGATCTTGGTATCATCCGCAAGTATACAAACTTTTTTCACTCGGTGCATAGTTCAGCTCTGGAATTCATTCCTCCAAGTACGTTCCCATTTTGACAAAGCTCATATTTCTTCGTGTGACTTCTCTGCATCCTATTTGCAATATCAAACCATACCATTTGATGATCACCAGTGCTGAGATGCTCTCCCACCCGGAGATTAGACACATTATCCCCGTTAGTGAGTGAGCACCAACTATTGCATCTTCTCTCGTGGGTTCCATTACTATTTGTTTGAAGAGAGCCCCTTGCATGGCATCCACTATCTCTCTACTTCTGGTAGATTCCGCAGAAGGGATTCTCCAGTCTACATCTGGAAGATTAAAATCTCCAACAATCAACACTTCTCCCTTCTTTCCCACCTTCTGCATATCTTCGACCAAATCTCTGTCTAGTTCTTCCATTACGAGTCGGAGGCCTGTAAACCACACCAGTAAAAATGGATGCCCCATCATCTTTTTTTTTTAAGACGGCCCATAATTCTTCTTCTCTACCCCACGTTCCTTGCAGTTCAGTTGCTTGGATATTGTTCTTGACATAAAGAGCTACTTCTCCTCCTTTTCTGACCTCTCTGCCTTCCTTAACACGTTACAGCCCGGTATGGCCGTATCCCACTCATGAGAATCTGTGAATGTTTCCGAAACCACAACAATGTCCAGGTCTGCCTCCACCATTAGGGCCTGCAGGTCTGATATTTTTATTGCTCAAACTGCAAGGATTTGTAGTCATCACTTTCCAATTTTTCTCTTGTTTTGTTGCATTTCCTAGCTCAATTTTCTGCTTTTTTGAATTGATTTTATTTTCTTCTCCCACTTTCTATATTGCTTGAGGTGATGTCAATTTTATTAGTCATATCCTTCCACCCCCATTCTTTAGCTTAAATGTCTGATACCATATGATCTGAATGAAAAGAAGCTTGCAAAAGTTTTCGATATATTCAAGTTATTTGGAATGACCATGTTATGCCATGGAAAGTTAGCTGTTCTGTTCAACAGAAGTTTTTGTGGCATATCTAGTTAATAGATTACAACCTGTGGACTCCTTACTACAAACTGACAGCCAGGAATGTGGCAGTGGTTGACCATGTAAGGATGGGACACTAGCTACCAACAACATAAGCTCTGCCAAGGCTCACAGAAGCGTCTGCATAAACTGGAGAAGAAACTGTGTTTTTTGTTCTCTCTTTCTTATTCTTGGCTCTTTCCAAGGCAGTTTTGGTACAGTATATTGTTCTAAAGGTGTGAAGGGGTGGGGACACCATGTGATAGATGGGCTCTATTGCTTTAATGTTGGAATGGGGATTGATATTATGGAAGGGGGAGGTGAAAGTAGAGGGGTGGTTGCAAGGGTGGGGGGAGTGGGAAAAGAATAGGAAGGAGAAAGGGGTAATGAGAATTGGCTACAAGCATTGGAGTTACGAAAGTGTTACACCGCAATGCCATGCACTAACGGCTTGAGAAACCTGAGCTGGATATATAGTCAGAGCTTGGCAAGGTATTCATTCAAGTCTAAAGATCTATGACAATGCACTCACATGTTAGATACTGGACATGGAATGTTTCAGGTATAGGGTCAGTTTTTAAATGATACAAAATATTACAGTTCCTACAACACCACATGGTACATATTGCTCTCCTTCAAGAAATTAAGTTAGACAAGGTAGAGCACCAGAAATGGTGTAGAATGTGGGTGGGTGGGTGGGTAGGTATTTTCTGCACAAACCCTGAATAAAAGTGCAAGAGTAGCCATACTAATAGGCAAGCATGTGCCCTTTCAAGTTATCAGAGTAATTAATATAGAATGTAGAATATAGAATGTAGAATATATTATGGTTATTGGAAATCTAGGTGGAAAATTGGTAATGATATGCAAGGAATATTTGTTGAAAAAAATGGCAAGAATATTTCATATTTATTGAAGCACACAAAATGATTCCCACACTTTTTAGGGAAACAGCAAAGGCGTTTTGAGAGGGTAAGTCATTTCCTTTGTAGGAGCACAGCATAAGGCGATGACAAAGGAAATAAGACAACAAGAGACAGTTGGAGGGACACTCAAAATGTCCTAATTTAAATTTTGAATAAGTGTTCTCTGTATTCATAAACCTCAAATTCTTTTTTTGCAATGTTTCTTTTTTCTTATATTTAATGCAAACCATACCGCGGCATCTGTCCAAACAAGAGAGGGGGGGAATAGAGTGACAGATCCAGCAGTTTGTACCTTGCATAGCCTTATGAACACTGACGACAACTTGGGTCTGGCAAACCTTAAACTTTGTAATCTGAAGCGTCTAAGAGACTGGATTGGAGACACCGATTTTTATACCCTTTAAAATTAAGCCATTGGAATGGAGATATATATTATATAAAACGTATTACCAATACAGCTCCAATATAGTATTTTAATTGCACTTATTATGAAAACTTAGAGGTGGTCTTGATTTTGCCTAAAATTGAAACCTACCATATTCCATTATTTGCCAATCTTAGGAAGTAAGGATTTCAGTCCGGGAACTAAACCTTTTCTTGATGGGCAATGCCATGGGGGTGAGGACTCTTTCATAGTCAATGATACAAATCAAATGCACGAGTTCCCACACCTGCAGAGGGAATATAACATTCCTCGTGTGCAGTTCTATTCCTATCTACAGCTTTAGAGCTTTTGGACTTCCAAGACCCTTCTTAGGAACGTCTTTCACAGGTGTTTGATCTGTAAGACCCAAGTTATCATACTAGCAATAAAGCAGCAAATGGCAGTGCCTAGCCTTAACAATATTTCACAAAGATGGAAACAAGAATTGGGAGTGGAGCTCATGGTACCATACTATGCTAAATGGTTTTCTAGGATTCATGCACTTACCACAAATGTAAATTAAAGAGAAGGCCAGTTTCAATTTTTGCGTACTTTTTACATATCACCAAAACAGGCATACCGTTTGAGAACTGCAGATTCAGATATGTGTAAAAAACCTGGGGAGAATGCGGGTACCTATGTATACAAAGATTCTGGGGAAAGGTATAGTGATATCTATTTGCATTAACTGGTATGACTCCCATTGCACATACCAATTATTTTGTGGGACAATCTACAGAACTACACCTTTAAGTATAAGTAGGACTGAATATGGACGAGAAAAACATGCATAATGAAACGATGGGTGTCACTGGAAACTCCAACATTAACGCAGCTGAAAAACTTGGTACATCAAACATGTATGTTAGAAAAGTATGCAGAAAGAGTGGATTGGACAAGAAGGGCTTTCCAGCTGTGTTGAACGATTTACAATCGCTATCTGCTCAGACTAGAAGTCCAATACTAAATGATATATCGACATAACTGAATAGTGTAAAAGGGATATCTGAGATGGGTGCGACACTTCATTACCTCAGGTCTGGAGGGAGGCGGGCCTGTTTGTGTTGGGTATAAGTATTTTAAGCCCTTGTGTGTTCTGCCTGGTGGTGTGAAAACCTAACATCGGGTGATTTGGCAGTTATATTTTGTGTTATTGGTCTTGGAATGCTAATAAAAAGTTTGAAACATAAGGGAAGAACTAATCTGTACTGGACATGTTTATGGAGTTTGTGGATTATAAATGCTTTCAAATAAAAGAAACAAATAATACTGAAGACTGTGCTGGAACTGCACTAAATCAGCGGGTGACAAGAGAGCAAGAGCACACACAATGCAAGGAGGTGAGAGGACTCAGTGTTTTCAAGATTCTTCGCTCTATAGAAATTGTTTAGATATGGCATCATGTCCCTTTTCACAGCAAGGATGAAAAGCTCAAGCAAGGAAATCTTGTGTGGAAACAGATTCTGATAGCCATTTAATCTGCATAAAAGGAGATCTGGGTTCTCTTCCTCGGGGAATGGGGGGCGAGGGATCTGCAGAAAACAATCTCAAAGCGCCTGAAGTAGCAAATCTAAGCCATCATACAGCAGCGATTCAGAAGAGAGGCACAGCCTGTGGCGCCTCATCATCAGGCCCCCTACTTATATGTCACATATGGCAACGCGCATGGCCCCCTTCCAAATGGGCTGGAAGCAAACAGAACAAAAAACGAAATCTACTTAAATCAGCATTATCAAGAAGCCACTCATGCTATTCAGCCAATCTGTGTCACTGTTCAGTTCTTCATGCAGCTACAGACAAAAATGTCATGGAAGGGAGCAATCATTGTGGAGATAGATTCAAAAAGCTCACAATCTGATGCTAAAGACGACTGCAGAAAAAATCCTGTGCGTTTCATCTGACTGATATGAAGCAAGAACCTACAAGCATTCAAGCTTCTGCAGCTGGCAGTGGGATGTATCCCTAGTAGTGTGGAGAGGAATAATTGGGCAGACTGGATGGACCAATTGGTCATTTTCTGCTTTCATGTACTATGTTTCAAGTGGATCATAAGAAATTGCCATACTGGGTCAGACCAAGGGTCCATCAAGCCCAGCATCCTGTTTCCAACAGAGGACAAACCAGGCCACAAGAACCTGGCAAGTACCCAAACACTAAGAAGATCCCATGCTACTGATGCAATTAATAGCAGTGGCTATTCCCTAAGTAAACTTGATTAATAGCTGTTAATGGATTTCTCCTCCAAGAACTTATCCAAACCTTTTTTAAACACAGCTACACTAACTTCACTAACCACATCCTCTGGCAACAAATTCCAGAGCTTTACTGTGCATTGAGTGAAAAAGAATTTTCTCCAATTAGTCTTAAACATGTTACTTGCTAACTTCATGGAATGTCCCCTAGTCCTTCTATTATTCGAAAGCGAAAATAACCGAGTCACATCTACTCGTTCAAGACCTCTCATGATCTTAAAGACCTCTATCATATCCCCCCCTCACCCGTCTCTTCTCCAAGCTGAACAGCCCTAACCTCTTCAGCCTTTCCTCATAGGGGAGCTGTTCCATCCCCTTTATCATTTTGGTTGCCCTTCTCTGTACCTTCTCTATCGCAATTATATCTTTTTTGAGATTCGGCGACCAGAATTGTACACAGTATTCCAGGTGCGGTCTCACCATGGAGCGATACAGAGGCATTATGACATTTTCCGTTCTATTAACCATTCCCTTCCTAATAATTCCTAACATTGTTTGCTTTTTTGACTGCTGCAGCACACTGAGCCGACAATTTCAATGTATTATTCACTATGATGCCCAGATCTTTTTCCTGGGTGGTAGCTCCTAATATGGAACCTAACATCGTGTAACTACAGCAAGGGTTATTTTTCCCTATATGCAACACCTTGCACTTATCCACATTAAATTTCATCTGCCATTTGGATGCCCAATCTTCCAGTCTTGCAAGGTCTTCCTGCAATTTATCACAATCTGCTTGTGATTTAACTACTCTGAATAATTTTGTATCATCCGCAAATTTGATAACCTCACTTGTCGTATTCCTTTCCAGATCATTTATAAATATATTGAAAAGCACCGGTCCAAGTACAGATCCCTGAGGCACTCCACTGTTTACCCTTTTCCACTGAGAAAATTTGACCATTTAATCCTACTCTCTGTTTCCTATCTTTTAACCAGTTTGTAATCCACGAAAGGACATCACCTCCTATCCCATGACTTTTTAGTTTTCTTCGAAGCCTCTCATGAGGGACTTTATCAAACACCTTCTGAAAATCAAAATACATTACATCTACCGGTTCACCTTTATCCACGTTTATTAACCCCTTCAAAAAAATGAAGCAGATTTGAGAGGCAAGACTTCCCTTGGGTAAATCCATGTTGAATGTGTCCCATTAAATCATGTCTTTCTATATGCTCTACGATTTTGATCTTGAAAATAGTTTCCACTATTTTTCCTGGCACTGAAGTCAGGCTCGCTGGTCTATAGTTACCCGGATCGCCCCTGGAGCCCTTTTTAAATATTGGGGTAACATTGGCCACCCTCCAGTCTTCAGGTACAATGGATGATTTTAATGATAGGTTACAAATTTTAACTGATAGATCTGAAATTTCATTTTTTACTTCCTTCAGTACCCTAGGATGCATACCATCCGGTCCAGGTGATTTGCCACTCTTTAGTTTGTCAATCTGGCCTACTACATATTCCATGTTCACAGTGATTTTGTTCAGTTTGTCTGACTCATCAGCCCTGAAAACCATCTCTGGAACTGGTATCTCCCCAACATCCTCATTAGTAAACACGGAGGCAAAGAATTCATTTAGTCTTTCTGCAATGGCCTTATCTTCCCTAAGAGTCCCTTTAACCCCTCGGTCATCTAATGGTCCAACCGACTCCCTCACAGGTTTCTTCTTCATCTGATTTGGGTGCAAAAAGGGTAAGATTATATGCATTTCAGCTCTATCATCTTCACAATCTAATTAGGATCCTTCTTTAAAATATACTGAAAGTTTGATTCCATTGTTATTTGAAACCTCTATTTTGATATATATTTGATGTTTTTAGTTTAATGTATTTGACAAAGGTAACGCATAAGTTCCTGCAAATTTTGTTTAAATGTAAACCGATGTGATATGTAAAATCGAACACCGGTATATAAAAGTAAATAAATAAATAAATAAATGTATATGTTATTGCTATGATGGTTTTATCTGATATATTATTAGATTTGATATATATGCTATTGTATGTTGCACTGTAAGTTGCCATGATTCCTTTTTTTGGAGGAGGCTAACATATAAATGGAAATTGAGCTAAAAATGAAATGCAACAAGTTTATTCAGAGTTCTCGTTTCTCAGCAAGAGAATAAAATGCTGGAAAAGACACATCTGGTTCAGTGGCAAAATGTCCCAAAAATCTGAGCAAGTTTCTCATTTTCAACACTGATGAAATCAAAAACTATTTTTAGCTAATCAGCTGGCAAAACATTTTAAATCTAGTCTGCTTCTGTGCCAAAGACAAGTATTGTCTCAACTTGCCATTGAGGATAAACTACTAACCATAACACTTTATTTCTTTTATGCCTTTCTACCAAGGTATATGCACTTATTATTTAATAAGAAATGGAATGGGATAAAATGTGCCAGAGAAATAGCAAGAAAAGTGTATTAAAGCACAAAATTCTCAGGATTGTCTCTGCAAGTCAGGCCGATGCAATATCAGCATGTGGAAAACAGGCACTCATGATTGTTAGCCAGACTCATGGTTGTATATTAGTTCTACATATATAGAGTGCCCTATATCCGACCCAAGGCACAAGGTTATACCTTTGTCTCTCGCACTTTCAGTTCCAAGTTTACATATCCTTGTTTTATTGTAACTTTGTCTTGCTCAATATCAGTGTTACAACACCCCTGTTCCATGTGAACCGATATGATATGGTTAGATGCTCCAGAACGCCGCGGCGAGAATCTTGACTAACACCAACCGCGGAGAACACATCACACCCATCCTCCGGAGCTTACACTGCTTCCAGTAAATTACAGAATTCTGCATAAATCCCTCACCATAATACACAAAACCATCCACAAACAACTACATTCAGACTCCACACATCTACTAGACCCATTCAGACAAGCGTACAAAGGAACTCTGCAAGCCCCCCAACCAAAACCACACGCCATACAGCAACTTAAAGACCTGGCATTCTCGATAGCGGGTCCTGCCATTTGGAATAATATGCCCACATACCTCAGACTGGAGCCCTGCCATCTAACATTTCGGAAAAAACTCTAGACCTGGCTATTCCTTCAAGCCTTCCCTTAAACTCTCCGAAACATGCAATTGGCCCTTTAGCCACTCTTCACTATATATGCAGCTAGGAACCAGCTACTAAGTATTTTTTAAAACTTTTTAATTTTAATTTCACTTTAACTGTCTTCCTTTGTCCTATCTTTCCAGCTACCTTAGCCCCAAAAAGTTTACTCCACCTTGTTGATTGTAACTTTGCTTCTTGTTTAAATGGTTTGTTAAAGTTATTACCCCTTGTTCTTTGTAAACCGGTGTCGGTATAGAAAAGAGTTAAATAAATAAATAAACTAACTAGATTGAGCTCCTGCTCTCCTAACCCGCCCCAATGCAATATGCAAATGGACTGCCACAGTAAAAAGAAGGCACTAGAGGAAATCGTGCACCCCTAGTGCCTCCTTAGCAGTAGGTGCCCAGGGGAGGTGGCTGTCAGCTGGTTAGGAAAACGGACACTTGTTAATTGAGCATCCCTTTTCCTAACCTGACCACCAACACACTTTAATTTTTTTTTTTTTTTTTTTACCAAACCTAAGTTGGAGGAACTATAGAAAAGCAGTATTTCTCTACTTTTTTGTCAACGTTAGGAGCTCCTCAAAATTTTAACCGCTGCTCTGGGACAGGCAATCATTTCTAAAGGTAAAAATGTGCAGGTCAGCATTTTTTTTTTTTTGCACATTGGGAGGTATCAACATGAATTTACATGTGATGAGCGCTATTAATTTCGCGGGGGTGGAGACGCTAATCCCCTTATCGTATAAGGAGTTGTGGACCTACGCCCAGCACGAGTTCAGCAGTGCATCGGCCGGGATGTTCCGCACTCTATCGCCACAACGTTCCCGTGGTACAACTATCGTTACACGTCCTCGTCTGAAGCTGCAAGAAACAGAAATGAACGGTGACCCATCCGGTACTTATATTGCAGCATTGAAAACACGCACGCAAACGGATGACGTAGGAATCCGGGAGCACCCCCACGCATTCACATTTTCACCGGCGAAATGTATGCGCCTAATAAGGCGTCATCCGCTGTCAAAAACTTTCATTCCTTAACTCGCAGCCAAGAGGCCAAACTCTTTCAAATTAACCAAGCAGAACATTAATATACGAAAGCTAAAACCCGTCTGTACCTATCAGATGTGCCCTCCATACTTCCTTCACCCATGCATGGTTAAGCAAAGCAGCTGCAAATGCAGCACCGAGAGCGGCTGCAGACCCCTCTCCTGAGAGCAGCTCCCTCTGCAAATTATCCTCAACCCCAGGGAGGCCTAACAAATGCACAGGCGCGAAGTTCGAAGCTGTAGCCTGGCCACAGCCGCAAATTGGGGAACACCCGCTTCGAGCCAGAGAGGGACGGGGGGACACGTAAAGGAGGCGGCAGCAAACTGCCTTCACACATTCTGAGGAGGGAACGGCAGCAAGCGCTATGCCTCACCCTAGCGCCACGCCATTGGCCACCTCCCCTGCAGGCCGCGCGGCTCCATCTCACGGCAACCTCCGCTTCCGGTCCCACTCAACATGGTGGCCCAGAGCACTTCCGGCGGCGGGAGGGACGAGAACCATAGAGTTCCGCGCGGGAAAGGACCGCGTGCCAGGAAGCAGGGGCTAGGAGGATCACAGAGAACGCGGCGCGAGAACAGAGCGTACGCCTCTCGCACGCCAGCGCCAGCCTGCGCAGAAGCCAGGGTGGCGCTCTGTATCCATGGAAACGCCACGCCCCCCGCCGAAGGCGGAAGGGAATTTATCCCTTCAGGGTAGAACTGTACTCAGGAATTTCATGTGCAGGCCGAGCACGGGGAGGGGGAGACTCAACATTCCGGGCTCTACGCGATGAACACCCTCTCCAGATTCAAAGGCCTTTGCAGGGGTAGCTTCTGCACAGACCAAGGGGCCCCAAAGGGACAATCGCTCCAGATTCAGGACACCTACAGGGAGAGACCTTTCCTATATTTTAGGGCCCCTGCGGAGAGAGTCCTCCCATAATCCCGGGGCCCTGCCCTGCAGAAAGAGAGAGCCGCATACAGATCCAAGGACCCTGTAGGGAAAGCCCACTCCTAATTTAAGGGACCCTGCAGGGAGCTCCCTCTCCTACATCCCAGGAGTCCTGGGGGGAAAGCCCCCTGCCCAGATGGAAGGACTCTCTTTATGAGGAAAGCTGTATCCATGCTGTGCAGTGCCCAGGCCCTTGAAGGAATATACTCACCCACCCTGGATCCCGAGACCCACCTTGCATGTAGTGCAGTGCATTGCCCAGTGCCCCATCCTTGCAGAGAGATCCGCCCCTACTGTGCAGGCTCTCTCTTTTGTGTTGTACAGTAGAGTGTCTAGGACTCTCTCCTCCAGGCCCCTCTCTGCCCCTGCTCTTATATCTTGTGCAGTGCCCAGGGTCTTGTCCTGGCATGGAGATCCTCCCTGGATCCAGGCCCTCTTCCCTTCTCCTCCCCACTTGTATGTTGTGCAGTGCCCAGGGATCTTTCCTGGCATGGAGATCCTGTCTAGATCCAGGCCCTCTTCCCCTCTCCTCCCCCCTAGTATATTGTGCAGTGCCCAGGGTCTTGTCCTGGCATGGAGATCCTCCCTGGATCCAGGCTCTCCTCCCCCCTAGTATCTTGTGCAGTGCCCAGGGTCTTGTCCTGGCATGGAGATCCTCCCTGGATCCAGGCTCTCCTCCCCCCTAGTATCTTGTGCAGTGCCCAGGGTCTTGTCCTGGCATGGAGATCCTCCCTGGATCCAGGCTCTCCTCCCCCCTAGTATCTTGTGCAGTGCCCAGGGTCTTGTCCTGGCATGGAGATCCTCCCTGGATCCAGGCTCCTCCTCTTTCCTCTCGTATATGCTGTTGAGTGCTCAGCCTTGTGGCATGCAGATCCTCTTCATTTTACAAGTTATGCAAGAGGGCAGGCTCAGAAGTTATTTAGGCAGTACTTCCTCAGCGTTTCGTAGAGAGCCCGGATAGCTCAGTCGGTAGAGCATCAGACTTTTAATCTGAGGGTCCAGGGTTCAAGTCCCTGTTCGGGCGACTCGATTTTTTTTTTTTTTTTGTTTTACATTTTGCCTTTCCCTGTTGTCACTCTGTGCTGCACAGCTCTCATTGCCTGGTGGGAAGTGGGCATTAATCTTTCTATACACCCGTGCGGCTTCTCTTTCCAGCTATTACTTTTCGGCATTTAAGCGGACTAACAGGGTATCCATACTACCCGGCTGCAAAACCAGCGTGGAAGCTGTCCAAACTCCAAATGATGTTAATTAAAAAAAAAAAAATAAATAAATTGCTTCGCCCGAACAGGGACTTGAACCCTGGACCCTCAGATTAAAAGTCTGATGCTCTACCGACTGAGCTATCCGGGCGCTCGGCAGTGAACCGCTCTCCGGGACAGGTGCCTGCTGCTGCGGGCTGCACCTGCGGCTTCTTCCCGGGACTGGCGCGCGGGCGGCCGGAGCTTTTCCTCCAGGAGAGAGCCGAGGGCTGCGGATTTCTGGACGAGCCTGCCAGGGCCCGGAGCGTGTGAGCACGGGGTGGGGGAGGGGGAGCGGGGCGGGGCCTCGGGCAGGCAGCGCGCTCCCGCCCGGGCTCCATTGTCTGTGCCCGGGAGCAGCCGCAGCTCTGCTTTCTCTGCTGGCGCCGGTGCATGGCGGACGGGGCACCTCCGAGTACCCGCGGATCGGCCTGGGTTTCGCGCAGGTCTGTATCGCGCTACTTTGCGCGTGCACGGGGGCAGGGGGCGAAGCGCTTCCAGCCTCCTGCGCTATCTGCTTCGTTTCAGTGCTCTCTCGCTTTCCCTTCACCCCACCCTCCTCTCCTCGCCATTGACACCATATCT
This sequence comes from Rhinatrema bivittatum, assembly GCF_901001135.1. NCBI lineage: Eukaryota > Metazoa > Chordata > Amphibia > Gymnophiona > Rhinatrematidae > Rhinatrema > Rhinatrema bivittatum. The sequence goes on along the minus strand of NC_042626.1, from coordinate 3,561,480 downwards.
GCCAGTTTCGTCTTCCTGCAGTAAAGCCCTAAACTCGGCTTCATCCCCAGTTCCTCTGGGCCGCTCCCATGTGCTCTCTCGTAAATTCCATCACTGTTTTCACCTCCACCCGCTTCTCCTGGGAGGCTCTCCCTTCGTTATTCCTGCAGCATCTAGAATAGCTTCTTGTGCATTGTTTGTAGCTCTTCTATCCTCCCCTCCAGGTCTGTAAGTCTCATGTCACAGGGTCATTGGTACTGCCTTTCTGAGGTCTCACCAGTGATCTGTGCACATCCCTTTTCAGTTTCTTCCGCTCTTTCTCTCCCTTCTCTCGAATTCCCCCATTTCTCAGTGCGAGCCCCACAGTGGGGGCAGTGGGAAGGAGGCATTGCAGTGCAAGCAGTGGCAGTGCTGGAGGAAGCCGTGTGGCCGCAGGAGGAGATAGGAGCAGGGTTTGTACCAAAAGACTTGTGAGGCAGAAGGACCTGGAGGAGAGGAGAGGAGAAGCCAGGCAGAGGCAATATGATAGACTTTGAAATGTTTGAAAGGAATTCATGAGACAAAAGAACCAAACTTTGTCCCAGTGGAAAGGAAGCTATAGAACTAGGGGTCATAATATCAAAACTCCAAGGGGTAGACTGAAGAATAATGTCAGGAAATATTTCTTCACAGAAAGGGAGGTCTGGAATGCCCTCCTGGAAGAGATGATGAAGACGAGGGATAAATACAAAGGTGCCCTAGAGGCTACAGGATGGAAATGGAAGACCCGGGGTAACCTGTGTTAACTTTAGGTGTAATATCTCTGCATGGAGCAGCAGTTACTACCCTGAACAGAAGGCACTGGGGGTAACCTGCTTAGGGTGGCAATTATTCTCCTTAACAGCTTGCGGTGCACACTGGATGGATCATTTGGGCTTTCATTTGCTGTGGTGTTGTGTGGATGAGCACAAATGAAGGCTGTGCAAGTACATATGACTGGGATAACCTACCAGTAGAGCTGGTGTGGACTAGACGTGTGCCTGGGGTGAAGCGATGAGAAGAATCTAGATGTTAATTTAGGACTGCAAAGGGGATGTGACAAAACTGGCTTGGATAAGGAATGGTCTGCTGTAGGCAGCCTGGCTTGGCTGGAGAGATGTCCTTAACTAGAGCAGAGCAGACTGGCTGGGCTCTAACTACTCCTTATCTGCTGATATCTACTTTGTCACAGTATTAAGTGGCCTTCCTGCGCCAGCAACGTGAGAAGGAAGAAGGGAGCCATTCACCTGCCCAGTGGAGTGAGAAGTGACCCAAATCAGCAGCAGGGGTGGGGGGAGAGAAGAAGCTTCCACATGGCAGGTGGGAGGCCTGGGCTTAGGCAGAGGCCCCACCGGTGCCAAATCTCCAGGCTCTACAGGAGCCTTTGCTTGCTTGCTTTGAGGCTGTGCGCTGGGTCTGCTTCAGAGAGGCTCCTCCATAGCCCCCTTCCCTGCTGTCTGTTCTCTGGCAATGAAACCCGTCCTGCTCACGGGCACCAAAATCTTAAATGCAGCCATGGCTGTGAGCAGAGCATCCCAGAGCAGTGGGAGGGGGTCGGGCAGCCTGGGTCACAGCACTGAGGCAGAGGGCACGGTAAGGAGAGGCAGACCGGCCACGCCACTACATGGGAGAGAGAGGCAGGGTGCCCCAGGTGGCAGCTTTGGCCACCAGACGGTTCCTGAGCATCTGCAGCAGAGGCAAAGAGTAAATTCTGTGGCTGTGGTATCGTGGGACACTGAGACCGTGCTGTAGCAGCTCGGTGACCACAGGCCCAGTGGCCTTTGTCTTATATTTCTTAGACGTCTTGGAGCTCTGAATACATGGGGTGTGGGAAGGCTGCACTAAAAAGAGCCTAAGCTCTGCCGAGGGCAGGTGATATCAGATTTATGCATCTTCATTGATTGAAATCTAGATGTTTAGTCGCTTTTACAAGTAGTGGTACTATCACTTTCTTCGTAGAAAACTGGAATGTGATGGCAGATTTCCTTCTTGGCGCAGTGCCCTGCACCTCAGTTGCTCTCTGGCTTTCGTTCTCTGCAGAGAGGTTTTAGCAGAACTTTGAGTGAATGCTGCGCAGTTGCACTGAGATTTATTGATTTAAGATTCTTACATACCGGCATTCCTGTATAAAAATACAAATCACACCGGTTTACAGTACAACAGAACAGACGCAAGGCTGCGATACAGGGAACATTTGAAACAGTGAGACATTTGTACATTAAAAATGAAATAATAAATTAACATGAGGAAACAATTACAGCCAATAGAACAAAAACAGCGATTCAAAACAGGACTGACAGTGATGATGTGCCGAGTACCTGTATGGAATAGATGTAGGAGACAGCCGAGTGCATTATATAGGTTGCTAGGTTAGGAAAGCTAGTGCTTAGGTCCGCAGATCTGAGGTGTAACTAAAGATAAGCTGGGGGGGGCCCCAGATAATGCAAAGGATGACCAGATGAGAGAGTGGCGTGCCATTTGTCTGGGAGGTCCTTGTCAGTGATGACATCAGGTGATAGGACAGTGAAACACCTTCAGCATGGCACAGTTTACCTAGAAAGAATCAGACATGAACCCCAGTATCTAAGCAGTGCTATGTGCTGTCACCCTGGGCTGAGCAGAGAATTGCCAGGTGGTGGAAATCAGGCAGTTCTGCATCGCAGTAGGGTCCAAAGAAGCTGTAGACCAGCCCAGGTTCTTATTGTCGCTAGCACAGAACCATTTCTCTGGGAGAGGGGGGAGGGGCAAAGGAGCAGGATGCTGGATCAGCTGCGGAAGGAGGTGCCTTTCAGCATGGGTTTGTACCTTCATAAACATGCAGAGATTCTGCAGACTTTCACAGGAAAGGCTCTTTCTCTCCTTTCACTTTGCACAGATCAGCATTTCGGATGCTTCAGTTTTGCAGCATAGAAATTAATTTCTCATGTACTGGGAATCTCTGTCCTCTGCCTCTTCTGTTCCTACGTAAAAAGCAGATTAGACCACCACAGAGCCCTTCTCCTCTGCTTCCTCTTGCTGCACTACTGCAGTCTCCCCAATCTGAGGCTCTGACATATGCAGTGATGGTAGCGAGAGACACCTAGGCGGGCAGGCCAGCCATGGCTTCAGGGAGGTCACCTGGGCAAGCAGACCCAAGCTTCAGTGGCCATAGGAATGAGGCGGCTTCCAGGCATGTGGGCCATGGCGGAGGAGAACTTCCAAATAGGAGGGTATGGCAGGAGCTCTGAAGAAGCAGTAATAGCAGTAGCAGCTTGCTAATACAAGGCAGCAGAGGCATGGAACAACACTGTTTCTGCATCTTACAGCAGTCACATCTTCTGCACTTTCATACCCCTCCTCCTACTAGAGGAGAGTGTACCGGAAGAGGGAGGGGAAACCTAATATAATTAATGGACTCTTTATAGGACAGTTAGTATCTCCCCCACCTGCCTTTGGACCTAATCCAGGCTGTCCCATAGGTATGTCTTCACCTCTTTCCTGGTTTTAATATAAAATCTATAAAAGCTTCTGCTTTTTCCTATCTCTTCTGTCATGGGTAATGTATAGCATGTTCTCTCTTACTTATTCGTTTCAGGAACTCTGACTGCCTTCTTATATCAAGAACCGGTACTGGAATAGCAGGGGGTGCTACAGGGCAGGAGTGAGGTGCAATGGGCAGAGCTGTGTGTGAGGGTCTCAGTACTGGAATAGCAGGGGGTGCTGCAGGGTAGGAGTGAGGTGCATGGGCAGAGCTGTGTGTGAGGGTCTCAGTACTGGAATAGCAGGGGGTGGTGCAGGGCAGGAGTGAGGTGCACTGGCAGAGCTGTGTGTGAGGGTCTCAGTACTGGAATAGCAGGGGGTGCTGCAGGGCAGGAGTGAGGAGCATTGGCAGAGCTGTGTGTGAGGGTCTCAGTACTGGAATAGCAGGAGGTGCTGCAGGGCAGGAGTGAGGAGCATTGGCAGAGCTGTGTGTGAGGGTCTCAGTACTGGAATAGCAGGAGGTGCTGCAGGGCAGGAGTGAGGTGCATTGGCAGAGCTGTGTGTGAGGGTCTCAGTACTGGAATAGCAGGAGGTGCTGCAGGGCAGGAGTGAGGAGCATTGGCAGAGCTGTGTGTGAGGGTCTCAGTACTGGAATAGCAGGGGGTGCTGCAGGGCAGGAGTGAGGAGCATTGGCAGAGCTGTGTGTGAGGGTCTCAGTACTGGAATAGCAGGGGGTGCTGCAGGGCAGGAGTGAGGTGCATTGGCAGAGCTGTGTGTGAGGGTCTCAGTACTGGAATAGCAGGGGGTGCTGCAGGGCAGGAGTGAGGTGCATGGGCAGAGCTGTGTGTGAGGGTCTCAGTACTGGAATAGCAGGGGGTGCTGCAGGGCAGGAGTGAGGTGCATGGGCAGAGCTGTGTATGGGGGGAGGCTCAGCTTTCCTTGCTGTTAGAGCTCCCACTTTGCAGTGGTTTGGTTCTCACAAGTGAAAGGTGGTTTGAATTGAATATCATTTCCTTTGCCTGCTGCCTCAGAATTCCAAGCTGGAACTGTAAACATACAATCTCCCTGTCTTTAGCCACCCATGCAGCCTTTCTGGCTTCCTTTGTGGTTCCCAGAATGAATGGGTGGGAGAGAGCCTGGTCAGAAGCAGCCACAGTGCAATCAGACTGCACTTAACACACAGATTTTGGCAGGACCCACCCTCTTATTCTGGCAATCACATCTCAGTCCACGGCTGCTCTCCTTGTTTTACCATTGTAACCCCAACATCATTATTGGGTGATTGAGGGGAGCAGCCGCTCAGTGGCTCTGTTCCTTCTGCATTTCATATATGTGCCTCAGAGAGGTTACTTATGATATAAAAAGGTATCTTTGTGAAAACATTTGCATGAGTGCCGTGCGCCTGTACAGTGACTTCTCCCAAAACAGGTCCAAGTGTATATCCCCAGATCCTCCTCCATCTGTTTGATAAGACCTCTTAGTGGATGGAGGCACCGCACTGGTGGCTCCTTCTCGTGTGCTAGACCTGCACAAGAGCATACTGTACACAGAACAATAGTGTGTAACACATTCAACCAGTGCATGCATCTGATTGCTGAAAGTGCTGTTGCTTTCTAATGTGATTTCCAGAAGTGATAGATGCAAAGGGTGGGACTTCACTATTTTACCTGGTACTGCTTCACCATTCAGGGAAGAAGTCAGCCAGTTACATGTGCCTTTTGGAAACATTCCAACCCTTCTTATCCAGCGAAGAAATGTCTCTTTTCTGCACTGGGACTGTAATTCTAAGCAGGGGAGTTGGGATGAAATGCATTCTTGGCATCACTGTTCTGCTTCTCGTGATCTGTTGCACATGTTGTATTCTATGCTCCCTGCTGCTGTTGGCCTCTTTCTGCCTTGCATGTGCCTGGTGCTTGAAGTGATGCTGTCAGGGCGAGGGAGGTGGGATTACATGGGCACCATGCTAAACGAACAGGAGCAGTGTGCCTGGCAGGTGACCCTCCCAAGTGGCTCAGCTGCAATCCTGTACAGAACAGGACCTTGTCTCCCATGCTACCTGCTCTCCCAACTGATCTTCACACAGATGAGAATGGAAGGTCTTTAGGGATCCTCTAATGTGGCTTGAGAATATCTTCCCAGGAACATAATCACTCTTCTGTTTTTCTTTTCCTGCAGTGGTCTCTAGTGAGGTGCATTGGCAGAGCTGTGTGTGAGGGTCTCAGTACTGGAATAGCAGGGGGTGCTGCAGGGCAGGAGTGAGGTGCATTGGCAGAGCTGTGTGTGAGGGTCTCAGTACTGGAATAGCAGGGGGTGCTGCAGGGCAGGAGTGAGGTGCATTGACAGAGCTGTGTGTGAGGGTCTCAGTACTGGAATAGCAGGGGGTGCTGCAGGGCAGGAGTGAGGTGCATTGGCAGAGCTGTGTGTGAGGGTCTCAGTACTGGAATAGCAGGGGGTGCTGCAGGGCAGGAGTGAGGTGCATTGACAGAGCTGTGTGTGAGGGTCTCAGTACTGGAATAGCAGGGGGTGCTGCAGGGCAGGAGTGAGGTGCATTGGCAGAGCTGTGTGTGAGGGTCTCAGTACTGGAATAGCAGGGGGTGCTGCAGGGCAGGAGTGAGGAGCATTGGCAGAGCTGTGTGTGAGGGTCTCAGTACTGGAATAGCAGGGGGTGCTGCAGGGCAGGAGTGAGGTGCCTTGGCAGAGCTGTGTGTGAGGGTCTCAGTACTGGAATAGCAGGGGGTGCTGCAGGGCAGGAGTGAGGTGCATTGGCAGAGCTGTGTGTGAGGGTCTCAGTACTGGAATAGCAGAGGGTGCTGCAGGGCAGGAGTGAGGTGCATGGGCAGAGCTGTGTGTGTGAGGGTCTCAGTGCTGGAATAGCAGGGGGTGCTGCAGGGCAGGGCAGGAGTGAGGTGCATTTTCAGAGCTATACACAGGGAAGCTTGAATGGCAGTTTGCATAAATTTTCTCAGCCTTTAGAAAATTGTGTAACACTAGGTTTCTAATTCTGTGTCCTTGGTTGTTATCTGTGTTTTTAAATGTGTCTGTGCTGTTTTGTCTTCTTACAGGGGCTGCAACGTTCAGTATGCCTTTGCTTTTAAACCCTAATCCCAAGCAGAAGTAGTGCTCCCCTCCACCAGAGATGTCTGGCACCCAGGGTAATGGTGAGCAGTGGCGGTCGCTGGAGTCCCTTGGGCTCAGCAGTCATGAGTTGGTTCTGGCTGAAGCTCTACAGATGGAGTATGATGCCCTCTCCAGACTCCGGCAGGACAAGCAGGCGCACCAAGGCGTGAATCTGGTTAAACAGAACCGAGACCGGTCCCTCATCTCTTGGGATGACCCAGTGAAGAGCGACTGTAACAATATGAAAATCCTGCGAGGGCTCTCTGGCTCTGACCCCACTCTGAATTATAACTCGTTCTCGTCTGAAGAGGGCTCTAGAACTTCCAGGGTCAATAATGCAACCTCACCCGGAGCACTGGAAGCATGGCCCAGCTCCACGGATTACTTGTGCATTTTTGACGACTCCGATGGGAAGTTCTTCAGTGGGATGAACGGTCGTCCCCTGCTGGAGATGCCGAGCCAGGTTGGCGTCTCCCCAAAGAAGGTGTCGCCTCCAGCCCTGCCCCCTCGCACATCCATCTGGAATTCTGAGAGGAGCCATCCTCAAAAGGATTTCTCGGCCTTCGACAAAGGGTCCCCGCCGTCTCCCAGAGGCTCCCCTACATCTTCCAGGGGCTCCCCACCCTCTCTTAAGACACTACAGCCTAATGTTATAAATGTGTTGAGCAAGGAGCATGACCACTGCAATGGGAAGCTGCTGGACAGGAGGATATCTGAGGAAGATTTCATGCCCATGGACTACGATGGCATCAACGATGCGATTGCGAAGCTGAACCTGAAATCCACATATGACACGGTACTGCTGAAAGAGGCTACCAGGGAATGGAAAGAAGGCAGAAGTGTTTTCCATATGGAGACTCCAGGGAAGCCTGTTGCCCGTAGCAAGACGTTGCCTCCTCAGGTGCCACCTCGGACCTACAGATCCAGTAACCAGAAAAATATCGTCCCAGTCAAAAACCGCAGGATATCCATGGAGCTGGTGAGAAGCTGTTCATTAGTAGTGTGTGAACTGCAGGTGTCTGTGTGTGGTAGTGCACTCCTGAGGCAGCATGAAGCGTGTATGCACACGCATGGTATTGATTTATTCATATTTGGTTACCCACTGTTCGGACACTGAGGCAAGGAACATCAATAATAAATGCACAGTATTAAAAGCATCAGAGAAAAATAAAAGTGATCGCTTATAAAAGCGATCTGTCCTTTTTATCATGCTACTTGCCCATCCCATCATTCCTTATAGCTAAAAAATGCCCTAATAGCCAAGCTTTGACTCCGTTTGTAAACGTCAGATTGTTTTGTGCATGGTGGAATCTTCCTAAAACAGTGCTGCTCGGTATATCTGTACGTATGGACACATACCACCATAAACATCGAACCAGGAGTACCTCTGCACACAGTGTCACTGAGAATGTGAGAGTATGGGTTGTACTCGGACAGTGTCAATGTGTGTGTGTGTGTGTGCGCTCCTGGGACAGTGTCACTGTCTGTGTGTGTGGTGTGTGTGTGTGCGCTCCTGGGACAGTGTCACTGTCTGTGTGTGTGGTGTGTGTGTGTGCGCTCCTGGGACAGTGTCACTGTCTGTGTGTGTGGTGTGTGTGTGTACGCTCCTGGGACAGTGTCACTGTCTGTGTGTGTGTGTGTGTGTACACTCCTGGGATAGTGTCACTGTGTGTGTGTGTGTGTACACTCCTGGGATAGTGTCACTGTGTGTGTGTGTGTGTACACTCCTGGGATAGTGTCACTGTGTGTGTGTGTGTGTACACTCCTGGGATAGTGTCACTGTGTGTGTGTGTGTGTGCGCTCCTGGGACAGTGTCACTGTGTGTGTATGTGTGCGCGCTCCTGGGACAGTGTCACCGTGTGTGTGTGTGTACGCTCCTGGGATAGTGTCACTGTGTGTGTGTGTACGCTCCTGGGATAGTGTCACTGTGTGTGTGTGTGTGTGTACGCTCCTGGGACAGTGTCACTGTGTGTGTGTACACTCCTGGGACAGTGTCACTGTGTGTGTGTGTGTATGTATGTGTGTACACTCCTGGGATAGTGTCACTGTGTGTGTATGTGTGTACGCTCCTGGGATAGTGTCACTGTGTGTGTATGTGTGTACGCTCCTGGGATAGTGTCACTGTGTGTGTGTGTGTACGCTCCTGGGATAGTGTCACTGTGTGTGTATGTGTGTACGCTCCTGGGATAGTGTCACTGTGTGTGTGTGTACGCTCCTGGGACAGTGTCACTGTGTGTGTGTGTGTGTGTACGCTCCTGGGACAGTGTCACTGTGTGTGTGTGTGTACGCTCCTGGGACAGTGTCACCGTGTGTGTGTGTGTATGTGTGTACACTCCTGGGATAGTGTCACCGTGTGTGTGTGTGTATGCTCCTGGGATAGTGTCACTGTGTGTGTGTACACGCTCCTGGGATAGTGTCACCGTGTGTGTGTGTGTGTGTGTACGCTCCTGGGACAGTGTCACTGTGTGTGTGTGTGTACACTCCTGGGACAGTGTCACCGTGTGTGTGTATGTGTGTGTGTACACTCCTGGGACAGTGTCACCGTGTGTGTGTGTTTACACTCCTGGGATAGTGTCACCGTGTGTGTGTATGTGTGTACACTCCTGGGATAGTGTCACTGTGTGTGTGTGTACGCTCCTGGGACAGTGTCACTGTGTGTGTGTGTGTACGCTCCTGGGATAGTGTCACCGTGTGTGTGTGTGTATGCTCCTGGGATAGTGTCACTGTGTGTGTGTACACGCTCCTGGGATAGTGTCACCGTGTGTGTGTGTGTGTACGCTCCTGGGACAGTGTCACTGTGTGTGTGTGTGTACACTCCTGGGATAGTGTCACCGTGTGTGTGTGTGTATGCTCCTGGGATAGTGTCACTCTGTGTGTGTACACGCTCCTGGGATAGTGTCACCGTGTGTGTGTGTGTGTGTGTGTGTACGCTCCTGGGACAGTGTCACTGTGTGTGTGTGTTTACACTCCTGGGATAGTGTCACCGTGTGTGTGTATGTGTGTACACTCCTGGGATAGTGTCACTGTGTGTGTGTGTACACTCCTGGGATAGTGTCACTGTGTGTGTGTACACGCTCCTGGGATAGTGTCACCGTGTGTGTGTGTGTGTGTGTACGCTCCTGGGATAGTGTCACTGTGTGTGTGTACACGCTCCTGGGATAGTGTCACCGTGTGTGTGTGTGTGTGTGTGTACGCTCCTGGGATAGTGTCACTGTGTGTGTGTGTGTGTATGCTCCTGGGACAGTGTCACTGTGTGTGTGTGTGTATACATTCCTTGGACAGTGTCGCTGTGTGAGGTGGGGGAGGGGGTACTCCTGGGACAGTGTCACTGTGTGTGTGTGTGTGTACGTTCCTGGGACAGTGTCACTGTGTGTGTGTGTGTGTGTGTGTGTGTACGCTCCTGGGACAGTGTCACTGTGTGTGTGTGTACGTTCCTGGGACAGTGTCACTGTGTGTGTGTGTGTGTGTGTGTGTACGCTCCTGGGACAGTGTCACTGTGTGTGTGTACGCTCCTGGGACAGTGTCACTGTGTGTGTGTACGCTCCTGGGACAGTGTCACTCTGTGTGTGTGTGTGTGTACGCTCCTGGGACAGTGTCACTGTGTGTGTGTGTGTGTGTGTACGTTCCTGGGACAGTGTCGCTGTGTGTGTGTGTGAGCTGGGGGAGGGGGTGCTCCTGGGACAGTGTCGCTGTGTGTGTGTGTGTGTGTGTATGCTCCTGGGACAGTGTCACTGTGTGTGTGTGTGTGAGGTGGGGGAGGGGGTGCTCCTGGGACAGTGTCACTGTGTGTGTACACTCCTGGGACAGTGTCACTGTGTGTGTGTATGCTCCTGGGATAGTGTCACTGTGTGTGTGTACACGCTCCTGGGATAGTGTCACCGTGTGTGTGTGTACGCTCCTGGGATAGTGTCACTGTGTGTGTGTGTGTGTATGCTCCTGGGACAGTGTCACTGTGTGTGTGTGTGTATACATTCCTTGGACAGTGTCGCTGTGTGAGGTGGGGGAGGGGGTACTCCTGGGACAGTGTCACTGTGTGTGTGTGTACGTTACTGGGACAGTGTCACTGTGTGTGTGTGTACATTCCTGGGACAGTGTCACTGTGTGTGTGTGTGTGTGTGTGTACGCTCCTGGGACAGTGTCACTGTGTGTGTGTGTGTGTGTGTGTGTACGCTCCTGGGACAGTGTCACTCTTGTGTGTGTGTGTACGCTCCTCGGACAGTGTCATTGTATGTGTGTGTGTACGCTCCTGGGACAGTGTCACTGTGTGTGTGTGTGTGTGTGTATGCTCCTGGGACAGTGTCACTGTGTGTGTGTGTGTGTGTGTGTGTGTGTACGTTCCTGGGACAGTGTCGCTGTGTGTGTGTGTGAGGTGGGGGAGGGGGTGCTCCTGGGACAGTGTCGCTGTGTGTGTGTGTGTGTGTATGCTCCTGGGACAGTGTCACTGTGTGTGTGTGTGTGTGTGTGTGTGTGAGGTGGGGGAGGGGGTGCTCCTGGGACAGTGTCACTGTGTGTGTACACTCCTGGGACAGTGTCACTGTGTGTGTGTGTTTGTGTGTGTGTACGCTCCTGGGACAGTGTCGCTGTGTGTGTGTGAGGTGGGGGAGGGGTGCTCCTGGGACAGTGTCGCTGTGTGTGTGTGAGGTGGGGGAGGGGTGCTCCTGGGACAGTGTCGCTGTGTGTGTGTGTGTGTGTATGCTCCTGGGACAGTGTCACTGTGTGTGTGTGTGTGAGGTGGGGGAGGGAGTGCTCCTGGGACAGTGTCACTGTCTGTGTGTGTACACTCCTGGGACAGTGTCACTGTGTGTGTGTGTTTGTGTGTGTGTACACTCCTGGGACAGTGTCACTGTGTGTTTGTGTGTGTGTACGCTCCTGGGACAGTGTCGCTGTGTGTGTGTGAGGTGGGGGAGGGGTGCTCCTGGGACAGTGTCGCTGTGTGTGTGGGAGCTGGGGGAGGGGGTGCTCCGGGCTTTCTGTCCTTCCTCAGCTATCTTTCCTCTTTGCTTTGTCCCTGATCTTCCTGAGGAGTTTCCCTGGAGCTGCTCCCAGGTCTCTCTTCCTGCTGGCTGTGTCCTGACAGAGCAGCCCATTGTTCTCTCTGAAAGGGTGAGGGATTGAGGGGGCTGCTGCACTCTGCTCTTCCCTCTGCTGCAGGAGCCCCCTCCCAGGCGGGCAGCAGGAAATCTGAAGTATCAGCTCTGGCTCTCTTCATGCTCCTCTCCACCCTCCCAAAGATGAAACCATTCCCCTAACTCCAGCAGGTTGTGTGTGAAAGGAGGAGCAGAAGGGGATTAGAAATGGCCGGGTTACTTGTTTTCATGTTTCCCTATGTTTGTCTTGTGTGTTCCCATGGTCAGTGTGATTGCTTACGTATTGTATATTACTGTACGGGAGTTTAAGGAGACAGATAGTGCTGTCTGACTTTGCAGGGTATCTGCCTGCCTGTGTTGTCATGTGTGCGTACCTTTCCTTGAGTATATCTGTCTGTCTGCCTGTGGGTGTGTAGGCACGTGCGTGTCTGAGTGTGCCTTTGTCCCAAAAACTTACAAGTCCGTATTCAGCACTGAGTTTTTGGTTATTAGCCAGATAAACACCAGGATTTAAAAGTCCTGCTGGTCTGACTTTGCCTATAGCCAGGTAACTTTATCATCTGGCTGTGTCGGTGGTCCCGGTGTGGAGTGCCATTATCTGCCTTACGTAGCCACATAACTTTAGCCAGATAAACTTATTTTAGTGTCCCGGTACTGGACTGGATTTCTTTTGGCTGTTCCTGTAATAATGGCTGAGCTGCTGTGTATTGTGCCAGTCCCAGGTTCCTCTGCCATCTTCGAGACTGCAGTCCCTGTCTAATGGCTACGAGCTCTTTGAGGTGTCTGAGGAGCGCGACGAAGAGATTGCAGCCTTTTGCCACATGCTGGATGTGTAAGTGTCTCAGCCACTGCCCTCATTTGCATGCTAACATTGCTAAGCAGAGCAGACTGGGAGCATTAGCAGCTGGAAGTGATGATCACAAGAAATGGCTGTCACCAGGGACAGGCGATCACTGTGTGCGCCTGGTACTGTGCCAGCATCTCCTGTTCTTAGGAGAATGACTGCAGTCCCCAGCACATCTCAGGCCAAAGCCAAGCCTCCGCCAATGCAGAGCTCTCAGGCCACCAATGGAATATCCCCTCCATTGTCTAAACTGCTGATTAATGCGCCTGCTCAGTGCAAGCTTCTCCCATACACAGCTCGGCCAGTGCACACCATTTTCTTTCTTTCTATTTATTTACATTTACCTCACACCTTTTCTGTGGGAGCTCCTAGGTGAGTTTTATTCAGGTACTGGAGGAATTTCCCTGGCCCTAGAGGGCTCACAATCAAACTCTGCACCTGAGGCAATAGAGGATGAAGCCACTTGCCCAAGGTCACAAGGAGCGGCAGTAGGGATTACATCCCTGGCTTCCCAGCCCACTGCTCTAACCACTAGTATTCTACCTACTCCACCGCACTCCTGCCCTGCAGCACCCCCTGCTATTCCAGAACTGAGACCCTCACACACAGCTCTGCACATGCACCTCACTCCTGCCCTGCAGCACCCCCTGCTATTCCAGTACTGAGACCCTCACACACAGCTCTGCCAATGCTCCTCACTCCTGCCTTGCAGCACCCCCTGCTATTCCAGGACTGAGACCCTCACACACAGCTCTGCCAATGCACCTCACTCCTGCCCTGCAGCATCCCCTGCTATTCCAGGACTGAGACCCTCACACACAGCTCTGCCAATGCACCTCACTCCTGCCCTGCAGCACCCCCTGCTATTCCAATACTGAGACCCTCACACACAGCTCTGCCAATGCACCTCACTCCTGCCCTGCAGCACCCCCTGCTATTCCAGTACTGAGACCCTCACACACAGCTCTGCCCATGCACCTCACTCCTGCCCTGCAGCATCCCCTGCTATTCCAGGACTGAGACCCTCACACACAGCTCTGCCAATGCACCTCACTCCTGCCCTGCAGCATCCCCTGCTATTCCAGGACTGAGACCCTCACACACAGCTCTGCCAATGCACCGCACTCCTGCCCTGCAGCACCTCCTGCTATTCCAGTACTGAGACCCTCACACACAGCTCTGCCCATGCACCTCACTCCTGCCCTGCAGCACCCCCTGCTATTCCAGTACTGAGACCCTCACACACAGCTCTGCACATGCACCTCACTCCTGCCCTGCAGCATCCCCTGCTATTCCAGTACTGAGACCCTCACACACAGCTCTGCACATGCACCTCACTCCTGCCCTGCAGCACCTCCTGCTATTCCAGTACTGAGACCCTCACACACAGCTCTGCCAATGCACCTCACTCCTGCCCTGCAGCATCCCCTGCTATTCCAGGACTGAGACCCTCACACACAGCTCTGCCAATGCACCTCACTCCTGCCCTGCAGCACCCCCTGCTATTCCAGTACTGAGACCCCACACACAGCTCTGCCAATGCACCTCACTCCTGCCCTGCAGCATCCCCTGCTATTCCAGGACTGAGACCCTCACACACAGCTCTGCCAATGCACCTCACTCCTGCCCTGCAGCTCCCCCTGTTATTCCAGTACTGAGACCCCACACACAGCTCTGCCTATGCACCTCACTCCTGCCCTGCAGCACCCCCTGCTATTCCAGTACTGAGACCCTCACACACAGCTCTGCCAATGCACCTCACTCCTGCCCTGCAGCACCCCCTGCTATTCCAGTACTGAAACCCCACACACAGCTCTGCCTATGCACCTCACTCCTGCCCTGCAGCACCCCCTGCTATTCCAGTACTGAGACCCTCACACACAGCTCTGCACATGCACCTCCCTCCTGCCCTGCAGCACCCCCTGCTATCCTAGTACAATGGTGGTATTATTGCAGGTAAAAATATTGTGGTTTTTGTGTTAGTCTACTTGAATTTGTAGAAATAGGTGATTCCTTTGTTGGACTAATTCAATAATCTGGGATACGCTTTCCAGAGCTAAACTCCTGTCATCAGGTCAGTAAGCAGAAGACTTGAAATGTAGTGAACATTCCAGGCTTTGCTGTAGCTCTGCCTTCAAATGCCGTTCTGGGCTGCTTCTTGTTGCCTTGTGCTGCAGAACTTTAATGTCTGCAGCCATAGTGTAGACATTTTACTAACTGAAGTGAGTGCCATATAATTCCTTCCCTTGGAAATAAGGGAGGAATTATTTGCAGATGTATAAATAGTGACTGCCACATAATGGTTTTGACACTGTTTCCTCTAGGCATGAAGAGTCTGGCAATGTGTGTCATAGTTAGAGAATTCGTCAACGATCCGGGTGCTGCCCAGTAAGTGGGCTTTACCTTCTCTTGCTTTCTCCCCTCCCCCAGCCTGCGTTCTGGATATGGCAGCACTGATTACCCCAGCACTGGTTTTGTGTGGAGTCCTGTGAACTTGAGCCCAGAGCAGCTAGGCCATGGAGTCAGCCTGAAAGTGACTGTGATGTGTGACAGCCTGAGGGAGCCCCTCACCTTCACTTGTGATTGTAAGTCTGGACATAGGGGAAAAGATGCTGAGGCTCTGCAGCCATATAAAAAAAAGAAATTATGGAGGAGCTACTACTGGTGGCAGGGAGGGGTGGCAGTAGCCTTGCAGCCAGTGGCAGGGAGTACTGGTGGTCCCACAGCCAGTGGCAGGGGATAATAGACCTCAAAAGGAGGAAGATAAGTAGAGAGTGCGCTCTGTCTTTTCTCTCCCTTCAGGTTCTTCAACAGTGGATCTCCTGATTTATCAGACACTTTGCTACACCCATGATGAGCTGCACAGTATTGATGTGAATGACTATGTTCTCAAGCTTTGTGGCCTGGAGGAATTCTTACAGAAGTAAGTGCAGTTCATTTTTATTTATTATAAAACTGCACTCTGGCACATCCTGAACATAGACTGTGGTGAGTTCCAGATCTGAGTCTCCCCCATATACCAGTTCTCCCCAGTTCCCGTGTACTGAAGGACTTCAAGACATTCATCCCTTGGCATCTCTCCCTCATTTTATAAACAGTGTGCTATTCAGGGCCAGTGAAAGCGTGCCAGCCCTGGCTTGAGGAAGAGTAGTGAGCAGATCTGGGGTTCTTCTCTCTTTCCTGCCTCCATGCTCATAATATATACTTTGTAGGTAAAATGGAGCACCTCTCCTTTTGTACAGTTTGTAGCTGCATCTGCCAATTGAACCTTTTTATGGATGGAGGCATTAAGTCGGCCACCCCTAATGCATTCTGGTAACTGCATGTTGTCTATGAAGGGAGAAATCAGTACTAAAAGCACAATACATTGAGGCAGAAGCTACAAATCCAGGAATGAACAAGCGGGAACATCTCTGTGGATGTTCGTGCTCCCCCAGTGCACCTTCAGTGGTCCCATATGAAAGCAGAACACGCTGTTGCCAGCTTTGCCACTGGGTTAGTGCCAGAACTCAAATGTGGACAGCTCTGACATAGTATCCTGGGTAAAGAGAAGATATTGGCAGCTGCATTGTATCTGCCTTCTCTGTTTGCAGATCCTTATCAGTCTCTGGGGGTCTTCCTTCCTTTAATTCTGTCACTTTCCTGGCTCCTCTTATTGAAAAAGAATTTGTGGGAAAGGTTTCTCAGTGTTTAAATGTAATGTTAATAAAGAGAATCTGAATGTATTTTAATAATGAAGAAGAGAGTCTGTATCTGGGAACTCCTGGTACAATTTATGGTAAATAGCCGTGTTAGAAACTGCGTGGGTGGCGTTCGGTGATGCGTGATGCTCCGCTGGGCAGAAGTGAAACCCTGCAGCAGGGATAGCTTTGGGTCTAGATATACTGCTGCTCTTTTCTTGCTTCTGTGTTCCAGCTCCAGGGCAAGGAAAGAGTAGCTAAGTTACCCTGGAGCAGTATAACTGTTGAATGGCTGCTCCTAATACGCTTTGGTGTTGCAGGGGAACCCATGGAGGCAGCTTTCAGAGGCATTTACAACTCATTCTGACTTCTGGATTATGAGCTGCCCAGCTTCTTTCATTTCACATTTGGCATGTGCTAAGGCTTGGCATACTGATCCCCTCTCCCCTGCCAAGAAAGGAGGGCTTTGCTGTCCCCCATCTCTGTGTTATGAATTTACCATCCTCATCCAAACAGCTTCTGCTTTTACAGTCCTCACAGCTGGCCTGCATAACCTTTGTGCTGTCCTGCATACCAGAACGGTTGAGGCTGGCCGGCATGGATACATCCTGTGCTGTCGTGTATTCTAGAGAGACAGAGGCCGGCCTGGGTACATTCTGTGTTGTGTATATTGGAGAGGCTGAGAATGGCCAACCGGCCAGCCTACATATGTACTGTGCTGTCTTGTTTACTGGAGATGCTGAGACTGGCCGGCCTCAGTACATCCTGTGCTGTCGTTTATATTGGAGAGGCTGAGAATGGCCGGCCTGTGTACATTCTTTGTTGTGTATATCAGAGAGGCTGAGAATGGCCAACCGGCCAGCCTACATATGTTCTGTGCTGTCTTGTTTACTGGAGATGCTGAGTCTGGCCGGCCAGCCTGGGTACATTCTGTGCTGTCGTGTATACCGGAGAGGCTGAGGCTGACTTGGGGACGTTCGGTGCTGTCGTGTATACCGGAGAGC
This sequence comes from Rhinatrema bivittatum, assembly GCF_901001135.1. Lineage (NCBI taxonomy): Eukaryota > Metazoa > Chordata > Amphibia > Gymnophiona > Rhinatrematidae > Rhinatrema > Rhinatrema bivittatum. Next base: position 3,544,292 of record NC_042626.1, on the reverse strand, counting down.
CTGAGGCTGACTTGGGGATGTTCGGTGCTGTCATGTATACCAGAGAGGCTGAGGCTGACTTGGGGACGTTCTGTGCTGTCGTGTATACTGGAGAGCCTGAGGCTGACTTGGGGACGTTCGGTGCTGTCGTGTATACTGGAGAGCCTGAGGCTGACTTGGGGACGTTCGGTGCTGTCGTGTATACCGGAGAGGCTGAGGCTGACTTGGGGACGTTCGGTGCTGTCGTGTATACCGGAGAGGCTGAGGCTGACTTGGGGACGTTCGGTGCTGTCGTGTATACCGGAGAGGCTGAGGCTGACTTGGGGACGTTCGGTGCTGTCGTGTATACTGGAGAGCCTGAGGCTGACTTGGGGACGTTCGGTGCTGTCTTGTATACCGGAGAGGCTGAGGCTGACTTGGGGACGTTCTGTGCTGTCGTGTATACCGGAGAGGCTGAGGCTGACTTGGGGACGTTCGGTGCTGTCGTGTATACCGGAGAGCCTGAGGCTGACTTGGGGACGTTCGGTGCTGTCGTGTATACCGGAGAGGCTGAGGCTGACTTGGGGACGTTCGGTGCTGTCGTGTATACCGGAGAGGCTGAGGCTGACTTGGGGACGTTCTGTGCTGTCGTGTATTTATTTATTTTTTTATATACCGATATTCAACTAGAGTCATCACATCGGTGTACATATAACAAAAAGTTAGAAATGTTACATTGTAATAATCATAACAGTGAGAAGACTAAATAAGAACATAAGAAAATGCCATACTGGGTCAGACCAAGGGTCCATCAAGCCCAGCATCCTGTTTCCAACAGTGGCCAATCCAGGCCATAAGAACCTGGCAAGTACCCAAAAACTAAGTCTATTCCATGTTACCGTTGCTAGTAATAAGAGAAGAGAAAATAAAAAATGTGTATACCAGAGAGGCTGAGAATGGCCGGCCTGGGTAAGTTCTGTGCTGTTGTGTTTACTGGAGACGCTGAGGCCGAATGGATGGCTTGAGTACGTTCTGTGCTGTAACATCCCCAAACACCTTGGTAGGTAGACTGGATGGACCATTTTGGTCTTTATCTGCCATAATTTCTTACCATCCTTTAGTTGTAGGATATCTCAAGACCTTGCTGCAGAGTAAATGATTGCGGTTTATTGAGAGTAGTAGTTTATACTTGTAGCTGTGCTGTATGCTGCTGAAAGGATATGCATGGCAGGCAGAGATAATCCCAGGAATGTTATTGGTGGAGTAGTGAGCAAGAGGCTGACGGTGTGACATCCTTCTTTTGCTTTCCCACTCTGGTGGCCCCTGTCAATGTATACACCTTAGGTGAGGTTGCTGAGGTCCCTGTCCTGGCTAGGAACTTGCAGAAGGTTATGCAGCTGAGCCTACCCAACACTAGATGCTGTGCTGTTGGCTCATTTACCACTTTTCATAGTACTGGAGATAAACTGCCAATTCAATTTTTAACCATTATGAGCTCAATTTATGGAGAGAAGGCAGAGATTAGCTATTCAGGAATAGCAACGATTAAAATACAACTATTGAAGGATTAACGGGGATTCAAGATGACCACTACAGAGCAGTCTGCGTGAGCTATGGCATCTGTCTTTTTTGCCTTGAATAGGCTTACCTTTCACTAATGCTGCACATGGCCCGAAAATGCAGGGCAAAGGAGAGGTCTTATCCCGTGGTCCTCTGGGCTTCCTTCGTCTCGGGCCCTATGGATGCTCACCTTCAGCGTGGGAGTCGATCGAGAGTGCTGTCCTTGGGGGAGAAGGCTGGTTAGGAGTTGCCAGCTTCTCCCTCAGATTTGTCGTCCTCTCTTTCCTCGATTTGTTAAGGTTCCACCAGCGAACCCAGCAGCCTGCAGAGACCGGGGTGTGTTCAGGGTCAGGACTCCCTGGGATGCTGGAGATGGCCGTGGTATGGGTAGTGCTGGCTCACCAATGGAGGGAGGCTCTCAGATCCAGGCTGAATCTATCTCCACCCCTGCTATAAGCTCTGAGTAATTTTCCTGTACCTTCCCTGGTAAGACCTAAACTGACTACTCTTGACTCTGTTTGGGAGGCTATAGTGAATCTTGGAACTTCTATGGCTTTGCAGTTGAATCCTGTTGTTGATAGAGTGAACATCATAGAAAATAGAGTAATGTCATTGGAAAAATCAGAAATGTCCTTTCAAAAAGAAATAGAGGAAGTGAAACAGGATATGCAAAGTTTGAAGCCCACTCAGCATCTGTTGATAAAAGAGAACAAACTTGGGAAATGAAATACGTAGTTTTATAAACTTTCCTAAACTCCCACACATCTTAGCAAAGGAAATATCCTCAAGGTTCCTGACTCGGCAGTACCTCAGTTTAGGAAGAAGGTGCTCAGGGTATGAATTCCTTAACTCCAAACTTGGATTTATCTCAATTGCTGGAAACTTCAGACAGTGCCCTGGTGCAAACAGTGCAATGGTGGTCACCTTTGTGTTTCAACCTGATTGAGATTGGGTTCTGAGTTTATTCTTTAGGCACCACTCTGAAGCTTTTCTTCATCTTAATATCAAGGCAAACGCAGAAGAGGAGGCAACAATTTCTTGTGATAAGGCCTAGAGCTTTACAGATTGGGGCTCTATTTCTTTTAAAATTTCCAGTAAATGCCTTGTGAAATATAAGGGTCTTTCATATGTATTTTTTTAATCCTTCTTCCTTAGTGATAAACCGGTCTTGCAGTCTGCGGGTAATGATTTACTTCAGCCTGCCCCTCTCTTACCCCCGCTGTATTTATACTGCTTTTCTTTTTCCTTTAAGTTCCCTTTTGGGGTTTTTCTTTCAAAATATTGCTATTGGATCCCTTGCTGTAGTTATACGATGTTAGGTTCCATATTAGGAGCTACCACCCTGGAAAAAGATCTAGGCATCACAGTGGATAATACTTTAAAATCATCGGCTCAGTGTGCTGCAGCAGTCAAAAAAGCAAACAGAATGTTAGGAATTATTAGGAAGGGAATGGTTAATAGAACGGAAAATGTCATAATGCCTCTGTATCGTTCCATGGTGAGACCGCACCTTGAATACTGTGTACAATTCTGGTCGCCACAACTCAAAAAAGATATAGTTGCGATGGAGAAGGTACAGAGAAGGGCAACCAAAATGATAAAGGGGATGGAACAGCTCCCCTATGAGGAAAGGCTGAAGAGGTTAGGACTTTTCAGCTTGGAGAAGAGACGGCTGAGGGGGGATATGATAGAGGTCTTTAAGATCATGAGAGGTCTTGAACGAGTAGATGTGACTCGGTTATTTTCACTTTCGAATAATAGAAGGACTAGGGGGCATTCCATGAAGTTAGCAAGTAGCACATTTAAGACTAATCGGAGAAAATTCTTTTTCACTCAACGCACAATTAAACTCTGGAATTTGTTGCCAGAGGATGTGGTTAGTGAAGTTAGTGTAGCTGGGTTCAAAAAAGGTTTGGATAAGTTCGTGGAGGAGAAGTCCATTAATGGCTATTAATCAAATTTACTTAGGGAATAGCCACTGCTATTAATTGCATCAGTAGCATGGGATCTTCTTAGTGTTTGGGTAATTGCCAGGTTCTTGTAGCCTGGATTGGCCACTGTTGGACACAGGATGCTGAGCTTGATGGACCCTTGGTCTGACCCAGCATGGCAATTTCTTATGTTCTTAGAATGTATTTTTCTTCCTTGCTTGTAATTGGAATTTTTCCTGTCTTTTCTTCCTTTTCTATTTCAAGATTGTTCTCTTGAAAATTTATTGGAAAATGCATAAATAAAGAATAAAAAAAATAAAACTATTGAAAATTTGAGCACAGAGTGCACAGGAGGCCAAATAGTGGCAAATTAGGTGAAGAAGGAGTAATATGGCATGGGGGACTCTGATCTGCAACGTGCGTAATCCTTATTTATCTGACAATCAGAGTTGCTTGGGCAATGGGGAAACCAGACTGAACATACTGGGCTATGACAGCAGCACAGACGAAAGGAAAGGAGCCCAAAAAGCCTGCCTACACTTCTCTGGCTACAGTAGCAATGCATAATATCTCTATTTATTCCCACACACATACAAAATCACTTATTATACAGGCCGATACAGTAAGGTGCGGTAGAAAGAGGTGCATTAGTGCCGGGCACACCTGTGTTTGCCGCACGCACAGGCTGGATCACCTACCGCTCGATACTGTATTTAAATGGCATGCAAATGCAAGCCGCGTCCATGAAGCGCAATCCATTTTACTGTATAGGCGCTATACAGCATCCTGGGTGCGCTGGTACCTGTCATTTGAAATGACAGGGACCAGGAAGTGGATCCCAACTTTAAGCAAAAGAAAACCTAAAATCCAACGCACTGGGAAAGCCACTCTTCAGATCGCGACTAATCCCATCCCCCAGCCCCCGCTCACCTGCCCTGGCCGCGTCCATGGATGCCGGTCTCCGGGGCAGCCCAAGTCCTCTCTCCCATCCTCCCGGGGGCAGCCGGCGGCAAGAGCAAGAGCAGCCCGGGGAGGATCGCGAGGCGGCTTCCAGCAGCCCTCGCCGGCGAGGGTGAATGTCACAGCGTGCGTTCATGCACCCTCGCCGGTGGGGGCTGCTGGAAGCCGCCTCGCAATCCACCCCGGGCTGCTCTCGCTCTTGCCGCCGGCTGCCCCCGGGAGGATGGGAGAGAGGACTGGGGCTGCCCCGGAGACCGGCATCCATGGACGCGGCCAGGGCAGGTGAGCGGGGGCTGGGGGATGGGATTAGTCGCGATCTGAAGAGTGGCTTTCCCGGCGCGTTTGATTTTAGGTTGGGCAGGCAAGAGTTTAGGTTATGCTTGGAAACAGCAGGTCCTTCCTTCCTGCTCCGGTGCTGTCAGCGCGCCCGCACAGGAGACCGGCACCATGGATGCGACCAGGGCAGGTGAGCGGGGGCTGGGGGAAAGTTTGCCCGATCCTGGCTCTTGTCCTGGGGGGGGGGGGGGGGGGTGAGGGGGTCGTTTGCCCGTGAAATTTCGTCTCTCTGACCTGATGCTCCACACTAACGCAGGGGTAAGGGTAGGCAGTAAATTAGCAGGTTAAACATGCGGCAAAACTGCAGGTTAAAAAAGCAATAATCGGGGCGCACGTTACTGTATGGGAGGGAATAGCTAATCTGATCGTTTACATCTCATATACAGGCCGCAGGCGTAAAGGGTTTCTCGTTGATTTAAAGAAGCGGTAAGGATAGGTTAAAAGGGATAGTGAATCGCGGGTTGGACTAACGCGGCCAAATTGTGAGTAGAAAGCAGGTTAGAAGCAGGGTAACCGTGGCCGCACTTTACTGTATCGGCCTGACAGTGAGTAAAACAATGCCAATGCCCTAGTAAGCTGCAATACGAAAGGTTGACATGCAAGGTCAGCAGGGGCTCAGTTTACCCAATCTGAGGCTGGAAAAGAGACCATGGTAAATAGCTATTCAGGAAGGCCGGTGAATAAACAAATACACTATTCAAAACAGGACAGATTATGTGTGGGAGGCTGAATAGTGGCAAAATGAGCATACAGTGAAACATTTTGGGCCCATCATGCTGTGGAACATATCAGTGGCCTCATTTCCCCATCCATGAGCCTAATTATCCATTTTCTAATTTGCACAGTCACTGAAGGTGATGTCCCCTTTAAAAAAAAAAAAAAAAAAAGCATGATATCTGCACAAACTTAAAGCAAGAAGCCAAAACCACCTGCCCACACTTCTGCCTCGCATGTGTTCTCTGTGAAAAGGAAAATTAGTTTCTTACCTGATAATTTTCGTTCCTGTAGTACCAAGGATCAGTCCAGGACACCTGGGTTGTGACTCCGCACCAGTAGATGGAGACAGACTAAAACTTGTGGGCGGAGCCATATATGCCCCTGTGCCAGTCACAGCCCCTCAGTCTTACGGAATGTCAAAGTAGAACACAACCAGAGAAGTAAACCAAACTAGATACCGCTAACTAACGGGGAAAGAAACACCCCTTCTGGAAACGGACTCTCCAACCGAGAGAGCGAACAAGCGGAACAGAGCAAATCAAAAACACAGAGCGGACTCTCCATTACTTCAGCGCAGCACTGCGGGCGGGATCCTGGACTGATCCTTGGTACTACAGGAACGAAAATTATCAGGTAAGAAACTAATTTTCCTTTCCCTGTACGTACCAGGATCAGTCCAGGACACCTGGGATGTACCAGAGCAACCTACTGAGGGTGGGAAGCAGAGAGTCCCGCTCGGAGTACCCTCTCTCCAAAAACCCCCAGAATCGGTAGCCCGGACATCCAGCCGGTAATGCCGGATAAAAGTATGCAACGACTTCCAGGTGGCCGCCCTACAAATCTCTTGAGGCGACACCTGAGAAGCTTCCGCCCAAGACGCTGCTTGAGAACGAGTCGAGTGAGCTCGCAGCCCCACGGGAAGAGGTTTGCCCCGGATCAAGTAAGCCGAACCAATGGCCTCCTTGAGCCAACGAGCAATCGTTGTGCGGGACGCTGTAGCTCCTTTCTTTGGTCCAGAGAACAGTACAAACAGATGATCTGTGACCCGAAACGGATTAGTGACCTCCAGATATCGGAGAAGGGATCTCCGCACGTCAAGCTTCCGTAACTCCCTCTCTTCAGTAGCAGAGGAGTCTCCGCACGCAAAAGCGGGCAACTCCACCGATTGATTAACGTGAAAAGACGAGACCACTTTCGGTAGAAAGGAAGGGACCGTCCGTAAGGAAACCCCCGATTCAGAGATACGCAAGAAAGGTTCCCTACAGGACAGGGCCTGTAACTCGGAAACACGCCGTGCCGAGGCAATCGCCACTAAGAATGCCGTTTTTAAAGTGAGATCCTTAAGAGTCGCGCGTTTCAAGGGCTCAAACGGCGCCATGCATAGAGCGGAGAGAACCCAATTGAGGTTCCAAGCCGGACAAGGCAGACGTAACGGGGGGCGAAGGTGTTTAGCACCCCGAAGGAAACGAGCAATATCCGGGTGAATCGCCAGAGACTTACCTCGCAAACACCCCAGCGCCGCCACTTGGACCCGTAGGGAACTGCACGCCAGACCTTTGGCCAGACCCGCCTGGAGGAACGCCAGAACCTCAGCGACGGAAGCCGAAGTGGGGTCCACCCCGCGCTGCACGCACCAGTCCTCAAAGACAACCCAGACACGGACGTAAGCCAAAGACGTCGACTGCTTTCTGGAACGCAGTAGCGTGGCCACCACCGCATCTGAATAACCTTTTCTCTTCAGTCGATTCCTCTCAAAAGCCATGCCGCGAGACAGAAGTGATCCGCATCCTCCAAACAGACGGGGCCCTGATGGAGTAGGGCCGCCATTCCCTGGAACCGAAGGGGTGCCGCCACTGCCAGTTGTACGAGGTCTGCGAACCACGGCCGGCGAGGCCACTCCGGTGCCACCAAGATCACGTTGGCCGGATGCAACTCTATGCGCCGTAGAATCTTGCCGATCATCGGCCATGGGGGAAACACGTAGAGCAGCACATCCGTCGGCCAGGGAAGCACCAGCGCATCGACGCCCTCTGCCCCCCGCTCTCGACGTCGACTGTAAAATCGCGGGGCCTTCGCGTTGTGCCACGTGGCCATCAGATCCATGTGGGGCACTCCCCACATTTCGCAAATGAGAAGAAACGCTTCGTCCCCCAGCTCCCACTCTCCGGGATCTAGACGATGACGGCTGAGATAGTCCGCCTGCACGTTGTCGACTCCCGCAATGTGAGACGCTGCGAGGTTGCTGAGATGTAGCTCCGACCAGGCCATCAAGTGCTGAGCTTCCTCCGCCACCTGGGGGCTCCGGGTCCCCCCCTGCCGGTTGATGTATGCCACGGTGGTCGCATTGTCCGACAACACTCGGACCGCCTTTCCTCTCAGCAATGGTAGAAAAGCCTGCAGGGCCAGACGGACCGCTCTGGTCTCTAGGCGATTGATAGACCACTGGGCTTGCGACACCGACCATAGGCCTTGAACTGAGCTCCCTAGGCAGACCGCTCCCCAACCGGAGAGGCTGGCATCTGTGGTCACCACTGTCCAACTGGGCACCAGGAGGGAGACTCCGGCGGAAAGGTGACTGGGGTCCAGCCACCAACGCAGGCTGGATCTCGCGTGTCCCGCTAGAGGAAGTGGTAGGTGGAAATCCTCCGAGACCGGCTTCCAGCGGGAAAGCAAGGATGACTGTAAGGGTCGCAGATGAGCGAACGCCCATGGCACCAGCGCCAGCGTGGAAGCCATAGACCCTAGGACCGTAAGGTAGTCGCAGACTCGTGGTTGGCGGAGAGACAACAAGCGTTGTACCTGAGTTTGCAATTTGACCATCCGTTCGAGGGAAAGAAACACCTTGCCCTGCTTTGTGTCGAAAAGAGCTCCCAGATATTCCAGGGTCTGCGTTGGTGTCAGATGACTCTTGCTGAAGTTGACCACCCATCCCAGGGACTGCAACAGATGGAGGACCCTGGCCACCGCCATCCGACACTGATCCTCGGATTTCGCCCGAATCAACCAGTCGTCCAGGTACGGATGGACATGGAGACCTTCTCGGCGCAGTTGAGCCGCCACCACGACCATCACCTTCGTGAAAATACGAGGGGCCGTTGCGAGCCCAAAGGGGAGCGCCCGAAACTGGTAATGCCGACCCAGAATGCAGAATCTGAGGAAGCGTTGGAATGACGGCTGGATACCTATGTGAAGATACGCTTCCGTGAGGTCCAGGGAGGCCAGGAACTCGCCTGGCCGGACCGCGGCGATGACGGACCGGATGGTCTCCATTTTGAAGCGAGGAACGCGTAGGCATCGGTTCACCCCTTTGAGATCCAGAATTGGTCGGGACGTGCCGTCCTTCTTTGGAACGATGAAGTAAATGGAGTAACGGCCCTTTCCTTGTTGGCTGACAGGAACGGGGGAGATGGCTCCCAAGTCCTCTAAGCGGCGGATGGTGGCTAGCACCGCCACTTTCTTCTCGGGAGCCTTGCAGGGTGACACAAGGAACTTGTCCACTGGAATGCGAGCAAAATCTAACGCGTAGCCGTGACTTATCACGGTGAGGACCCACTGGTCCGACGTTATCCCGGCCCATCTCTCGTAGAACGACAGCAACCGCGCCCCGACGTTGGGAACAGCGTGCCGAGGCTGCTGCGGGAGAAGGGCCGACCCTCTTTCATTGTGAAGACTTGGGCGCCGTGATGGCCAGGGCACCCCCTGGCCTACCAAAACGCCTCCCACGAAAGGACTGCTGCTGCTGCTGCTGCCACTGTGGGGTACGGGAGGAGGAAGACCTGAACGAGTGCCCCGACGACCTTTGAGGCCGCGCCCTCCTGGGCCCACGAAAGCGGGACCTGGCTGAAAAGGAAGGCTGCGACCTGGATCTATCTTCGGGCAACCTGAGAGCCCTATTTTCCCCCAGGGAAGCCATCAAGTCATCTAATTCCTTGCCGAACAGCAATTTACCCTTGAATGGCAGCGCCCCGAGGTGAGCCTTTGAAGAGCCATCCGCCGCCCAGTTGCGTAGCCACAGGAGGCGGCGAGCCGAGACCGACGCCACCATGGATCTAGACGAAGTGCGCAGTAGATCGTGGAGTGCATCTGCGCCATATGCTATTACCGCTTCCAACTTATCCGCTTGCGCTGCCTCGTCTGCCGAAAGGTCCGCATTGGCTTGAAGGACCTGAGCCCAGCGTAAGCCCGCTCTCAAAGCGAAATTCGTACACATGGCGGCCCGAATTCCTAGCGCTGAAACCTCAAAAATCTTCTTGAGCTGTACTTCCAGCTTCCTGTCCTGAAGGTCCTGAAGGGCTGTAGCACCCGTAACCGGGATAGTAGATCTTTTCGTTACCGCCGAAACCGCCGAATCCACCTTGGGAAACTTGAGAAGGTCCAGCGCATCCTCCGGAAGCGGGTAAAGTTTGTCCATGGCCTTGCTGACCTTCAACCCTAACTCCGGGGTGTCCCATTCCCGGAACATGATGTCTGTTGAGGAAAAAATGGAACGGAAAAGCAACTGCTGGACCCGTGAGGCCTAACAGGACCGGATCCATGTTCGCTTCCTGACGAACCACCGCCGGAGGGGGGTTTATTCCCAGTTCCTGGATAATCGCTGGAATTAGAGGTGGCAATTCATCCCTACGGAAGAGCCTGACCACTTTGGGATCGTCTCCTTCCACAGCCTGTGAGCCTTTGGCTACGCCGGACGTAGCGGAGCCGTCCGCTCCTACATCGTCGGGCCCCTTCTGGATCTCTTCAGGGGAATCAGCGTCCTCCTCGGGGGAGGAATCGGTGTCGGCCTCCTGTGGGACGCCACGTGGAGGCCGCTTCCCCCGCGAGGTGCCCTGGGGCCCCTCCGCGACCCCCGAAGGCTTCCGGGACCTCTTCAGCGGTGGAGCTCTGCGAGCCTCACTCCGGCCGCGCTTGCTTTTTTTGTATTTTAGGACCTTGCGCAACAAAAGCGCAAGGTCCTCCGAAAAAGAGCCCGAATCCGATGAAAAATCATCGGGACTCCCCGGGGACCCTGTGTCCCCCGAGGGACCCCTTCCGACCGCGATTCGCTGCGGGGGAAAGCGCGGGAGGCAAGGCCGAAGGCCCTGCCGATTCCCGCGCCATTTCGCGGCCCGTGGCCAAAATGGCCGCCACTCCCGCGCTGATCGGGAAAAGCTCTTGGGGCTTTTCTACGGCGCCCCCCCCCGCGCGGAGGCGATCGCGCGGGCCGAGAACGAGCCCCCCGAGGCGCCCCCGACGACCCCTCTCCGCCCGGGATGCAGGCCGCGCAGAGACTTTCGCGCGAAAGACGCGCGCGCGCCGAGCCACAGGCCCGGCAGACCGAGCCGCGAGGCATGCCGGCGAAGAGGCGCGAAGACGGAGCAGCAGGAGCGACGAAAACTGAAGAAAAAAAAAATTCGAACGGCCTCCCCCCGTCGGCGGCGCCCCCCCCTGCGAGCGGCGCTGCGAAGCAAGAGAGAGCCGGCAGAAAATAAAAACGAAACCTTTTTTTTTTTTTTTTTTTTTTTTTTAACAAGAAAACCTGTCGCTGTCCACGGTCCTGGAGCCCTAATCCAGCAGGGGTGAGTGAACCGGGCTCCCCGGTGTCACCCCTGACGCTGCTACTAGGCCAGCTGGGTCCTCGACCCTAGCAGCGGCCTCAACCAGGGGGGGGTGGTCCCCTCAGAACCTCACAACCCCCCTGGGAGGCAGGGCGAAAGGGACCTAAGGGACAATTTGGAAAATTACCCAAACAGAAAAACAACGTAGCCTAACTGGCCTAAAGGAATCAAAAAGAACCGACCCTGACGGAGTACCAGAACCAGGGCAGGCAGGGCTGTGACCGGACCTGCACCATCTACTGGAGACAGAGTAAGACTGAGGGGCTGTGACTGGCACAGGGGCATATATGGCTCCGCCCACAAGTTTTAGTCTGTCTCCATCTACTGGTGCGGAGTCACAACCCAGGTGTCCTGGACTGATCCTGGTACGTACAGGGAACACTTATTCTCCTAGTTCCCCTGCTGATTGCAGGGCAAACGGCATCAGCTACTTATTTTATATTCTGCTTATCAGCACTTAAGAGTGGATTATGCTCAGGTGCTGTAGGCGTTGCCCTATCCTCAGAGGGCTCACAATCTAAGAGTCCGCATCATTAAGGCTTTTCTTCCATTTTGTATATCTGGGAAGAACCCTTAGTGAATCAGATACTAAGTAAGAGGACAAAGTAACTTGTCAGTGGTTTCCCTGCTCTAACCTGCACTCCACTTAGCAAGGTAGCCAGCATCATGGGCCAAACAGCAGCTGAATATCTCCTTTTATGACCCAATCTTTGGCTGTTTTTGCAATGAGTGTCCTGCTCCTCGCATGAGTATTTGAATTCCCTGGATGGGGTATTTGTGGTGTGCCTAAAGGGTCATGACGTGAAAGAGAGCATGTTTTAATGCCTCTGTGGAAGATCATCTTTATCTGGTTTGTACAGCTTTGTGTGCCATTTACTGCTGATGGGGATTGCAATATTTCTCTTTCCTTTTTTTTTTTTTTTTGGACCCCTTTTCCCTACCCGCCTTCTAAGGTTACATTTTTATGGGTTGTGCAGCCTAAGGGCTGTCCTAAGATAACTGATAACCAAACCTACAAGGGAAAGACACAATACTGGACCCACTCTTGCAAATGGGGAGTTTCCAGTGGCCCAGCAGTTGGTCCCTTGATGCCCAGGAGTTAGGTGGCATGGAGTTAACCCCCATCCATATTGTATAGTTTTGCTATCTCAGCATATGGCTCAGACCCTCTACACCTGATTGGAAGGAGTTTCTCCTAAACTCTTGAACGGTAGTTTTCAACCTTCTTTTGGTAAAGGAACAGGTTCATACGCAGAGACTCGCCACTTGTCACACATATTCAGTGTACACCTCTTACCCCTCTATAAAATGATGAGTGGAATGGAACGAGTAAACAAGTACAAAGATCAGGGGACACAACGAAATTACTCAGAAATACATTTAAGACAAATAGCAAATATTGCTTACCTGTAACAGGTGTTCTCCCAGGACAGCAGGATGTTAGTCCTCACATATGAGTGACATCACAGGATGGAGCCCAATCACGGAAAACTTCTGTCAAAGTCTCTAGAACTTTGACTGGCACCTACTGGGCATGCCTAGCATGGCACTAACCTTGCAGCCAGCAGGGGTCCCCCTTCAGTCTTGCTTAAAACTACAGGAAGTGGCAAAAATAAAATAAGAAAATGTAACTAACCCAACACCGCGGGGTGGCGGGTGGGTTTCGTGAGGACTAACATCCTGCTGTCCTGTGAGAACACCCGTTACAGGTAAGCAACATTTGCTTTCTCACAGGACAAGCAGGATGGTAGTCCTCACATATGGGTGAGTACTGAGCTGAGGATGTCTGAGAAATGCACCAAATGTACCCAAGATGTGCAATAGACACTAGGACTGGGGTGGAATTTCGTAGAGGGCATCCTGAACCCTAACGGGCAGGCGGAAGGGTGTTGGTACATCAAGATGTAAAAAGGTTGCGCAAGACAGACTGGCCGAAGATGGAATCTTGTCTTCCAGCCTTGTCTAAGCAATAATGGGCTGTAAACCTATGGAGAGAACTCCAGGTGGCAGCCCTGCAAATGTCAGGAAGCAGCACCGAGCGTAGGTGTGCTACTGAAGTCGCCATGGCCCTCACAGAGTTGCTTTAACAAGGTCTTATTTATTTATTTATTTATTTATTTATTTATTGTTTTTGTTATACCGAGTTTCATGATAGGCATCACATCAACCCGGTTTACAAATAACAAGGAGTGTAAAGCATAACGTAACGTAAAAAACAATATTTTCAATAAGAACCTTGAACTTTAAATACAGTGAATCAGAAAAAGGGAGAGGGAAAGTTACAAAAAACTTTCCCTCTCCCTTGAAGTGGAATGCCTGCTTGCTGATAGCAAAAGGATATGCAGTCCGCCAACCAGGAGGAGAGAGTCTTCTTACCCACAGGCTGTCACAATTTGAAGGAATGGAAAGAGACAATTGAGTGCTTTTCCTGTGGGCAGCTGTACAGTCTAGATAGAACGCTAGAGCCCGTTTGCAGTCAAGGGTATGCAGAGCCTGCTGTCCTGGATTGGAGTGGGGCCTGGGAAAGAAGGTAGGTAGTATGATGGATTGATTAATGTGAAACTCTGATACTACCTTAGGTAAGAATTTAGGGTGAGTGTGGAGTACTGCTTGGTCTTGCAGAAGTTTAGTGTAAGGCGGATAGGTAACTAGGGCCTATAACTCACTAACTCTGCGAGCGGATGTGATTGCCAAAAGAAAAATCACTTTCCATGTGAGATATCGAAGATCACAGGATTGGAGAAGCTCGAATGGTGGTTTCATGAGCCGACCCAGAACCAGGTTGAGGTCCCAAGAACGGGCCGGAGAGTGCAGTGGAGGCTTGAGGTGGAGCAAGCCCTTCAAAAAGCGTGTCACAAGGGGTTGTACAGAAATGGGTACATCCCCAACACCTTTATGGAAGGCGGCTACCACACCGACATGCATCCTGATGGAAGAAGTTTTTAGACCTGACTCTAAGTGCCAGAGAGAGTCTAGAAACTTTGTGGTGGAACAGGTAAAAGGATCAAGTGACAGTGAGGAACACCATGACTTAAACCTGTTCCATTTGTAAAAATAAGATTTTCTCATGGAAGGCTTCCGCGAAGCAATCAGGACATGGGAAACTGGCTCCAAAAGGTTGAGTGGCTGAAGAATTAGCCTTTCAACATCCAGGCAGTCAGGGACAAGGCCTGAACATTGGGGTGGCATAGACACCCGTCGTTCTGGGTGATCAGAAGCAGGTCCTTCCCCAGGGGAATATGCCTGCGAATGGAGAGGTCCTGAAGAATCGGAAACCACACTTGGCGTGGCCAGTGAGGAGAGATGAGAATCATGGTTCCCTTGTCCTGACGTAACTTCACGAGAGTCTTCAATAGAAGTGGAAGTGGAGGGAAAGCAAATGTTGCTTACCTGTAACAGGCGTTCTCACAGGACAGCAGGATGTTAGTCCTCACATATGGGTGACATCACAGGACATTTTTTACTTTTGTAGCTTCTCCTTTCAGTTTTTTCTAACAATTTTTCTCATTTTATCAAAGTTTTCCTTTTGAAAGTTTAGCACAAGAGCCTTGGATTTGCACACTGTTCCTCTTCCAGTCATTAAATCAAATTTGATCATATTATGATCACTATTGCCAAGCGGCCCCACCACCATTACCTCTCTCACCAAGTCCTGTGCTCCACTGAGAATTAGATCTAAAATTGCTCCCTCTCTCGTCGGTTCCTGAACCAGTTGCTCCATAAAGCTATCATTTATTCCATCCAGGAACGTTATCTCTCTAGCGTGACCCGATGATACATTTACCCAGTCAATATTGGGGTAATTGAAGTCTCCCATTATTACTGCACTACCAATTTGGTTAGCTTCCCTAGTTTCTCTTAGCATTTCACTGTCCGTTTCACCATCTTGACCAGGTGGACGGTAGTATACCCCTATCACTATAGACTTCCCCGACACACAAGGGATTTCTACCCATAAAGATTCAATTTTGTATTTAGTCTCATGCAGGATGTTTATCCTGTTGGACTCTATGCCATCCCGGACATAAAGCGCCACACCTCCTCCCGAGTGCTCCTCTCTGTCATTGCGATATAATTTGTACCCCGGTATAGCACTGTCCCATTGGTTATCCTCTTTCCAATTAAGTCTTATGTCATCATTCACTGCTATACATTCTAATTCTCCCATCTTACTTCTTAGACGTCTGGCATTAGCATACAAACATTTCAAAGTTTGTTTTTTGTTTTTATTTTCATTCTGCTTTTTAATTGATAGGGATAAGTTGGAATTTTTTAGCTCAGGTGAGTTTTTAGTTACAGGCACTTGGACTACTTTTCTAATTATTGGAACCTCACTGTCGGGATGCCCTAATTCTAATGCATCATTAGTATCCTTTAAAGATACCTCTCTCCGAACCATGCGCTGCTGAGCGACTGTCGGCTTTCCCCTTTGTTCTAGTTTAAAAGCTGCTCTATCTCCTAGAACTATTTGAAAGGGTAAATAACAGTTCCCTATTTACCCCTTTCACCTCAGTCGTGATTTTATAGACCTCTATCATATCTTCCCCCTCAGCTGTGTCTTCTCCAAGCTGAAGAGTCTTTACCTCTTTACCCTTTCCTCATAGGTGAATTGTTCCATCCTCTTATCATTTGGTTGCCCTTCTCTGTACCTTTTCTAGTTCCAGCATATATAAATGTGACCTAAGACATGAGGCAGATTTTAATTATCTATCTTGGATGTAGCCATGGAAGTGACTATGTAATAACCTGTATTGTGTAGCTAGCCTTGAAACCGGATAGACTGATCATTAACAGCTGCTCTTTCATTCCAGCTATGCATGTAAGATGGGAAAGGTCCTTCCTTCCTGCAGACATCTGGAGTTAAATCTTTGCTGCTATTCCAAGGGTATGGGAGGAAAGCAGGAAGCAGACGCAGTTCCCCAAAGCCTCACTCCCTCAGCTTGGAGCAGCCACGCCAGTCTCCTGATTCATTCATGCACAGCGGGACATAGGGCTTTCATGAACCTTCTCTTCATTTTCTTATATTTTCCATAAAAATGTCTTTAAAAACCCTCAGAAGGGGGAGATCACATGATGCCATGAGAGAGAAAAGTCACATGCTCTGAACTCTCCAGGGGCCCTCTCCTTTCCAACTATAAAATCAGTGTAGTTTGCCATACCTGTTACCACTGGACCTCACGTTCAACCTGGCAAACAAGTCCTGCCTGTGAAACATAGTTTGCCGCTGCTGGGAACTGCTGGCATATCAACGTGGGCGGCAAAAAGATAGACTAGCCTTCCAAAATGGCAGGTGCAGGCAAACTTGGTGAAGGAGGTTGCAGTGACTAAGAAGCAGAGCATTCTTCTAATATGGCAACACAGGTTATTGCAGCACTAGATGGTTTATTTAATATGGCAACACAGGTTATTGCAGCACTAGATGGTTGATTTAATACTCTCTCTACCCAGATTGAAGGCTTAAGCTCTAAATTTGTCAGAGGCAGAAAAAAGTATTTCATTTTGGAAGATACAGTGGTCTTGTTGGAAGTCACAGTTGCTGAAATACAAGTATAGAATAAATTACTGGTTAATAAGGTGGATAACTTGGAGAACCGGTCTAGGAGGAGCAATCTATGCTTAGTTGGGATTCCTGAAGTTAGGATTGGTTGAGACACACGAAAATAAGAATTGCCATACTGGGTCAGACCAAGGGTCCATCAAGCCCAGCATCCTGTTTCCAACAGAGGCCATTCCAGGCTACAAGTACCTGGCAAGTGCCCAAAAACTAAGAAGATCCCATGCTACTGATGCTAGTAATAGCAGTGGCTGTTTTCTAAGTCAGCTTGATTAATAGCCGTTAATGGACTTCTCCTCCATGAACTTATCCAAACCTTTTTTAAACCCAGCTACACTAACTGCACTAACCACCTCCTCTGGCAACAAATTCCAGAGTTTAATTGTGCGTTGAGTGAAAAAGAACTTTCTCCGATTAGTTTTAAATGTTCTACTTGCTAACTTCATGGAGTGCCCCCTAGTCTTTCTATTATCCGAAAGAGTAAATAACTAATTCACATTAACCCATTCTAGATCTCATGATTTTAAACACCTCTATCATATCCCCCCTCAGCCGTCTCTTCTCCAAGCTGAACAGACCTAAACTATTCAGCCTTTCCTCATAGGGGAGCTGTTCCATCCTCTTTATCATTTTGGTCGCCCTTCTCTGTACCTGCTCTATTGCAACTATATCTTTTTTGAGATGCGGCAACCAGAATTGTACACAATATTCAAGGTGCGGTCTCACTATGGAGCAGTATAGAGGCATTATGACATTTTCTATTTTATTCACTATTCCCTTCCTAATAATTCCTAACACGGTTTGCTTTTTTGACTGCCGCAGCACACTGAGCTGACGATTTCAATGTATTATCCACTATGACGCCTAGATCTCTTTCCTGGGTGGTAGCTCCTAATATGGAACCTAACATCGTGTAACTATAGTGTTGCGTCTGTCGGACTCAGACGGCTTCGTCCCACATGCCTCACCTCAATATTCGCTTTCTCCACCAGCCTCGTGAAGATGGCGACCGCCGTGTCTGCTTGCCGCATCTCCCGGTGCCCCCGGAACGGCTATGGCAAGGCATTCTGCCATGATTCACCTGAGGGCCTCCTAGGGTGCATGCGAGCTACCCACATCTTTATTCCGACATTGGCGCGAACCTCGGGAGCGTCCCCCTCGAGTGATGTCACAACATCCGGGTATTTAGGCTGCCCATTTGCTGACTGACTTTGAGTTAGCAAGGATTGGATTCGTCCGGTCTAAGCTGCTCTGCCACTTCTTGCTGCTGCTGGAAACTCTCCTTACCCTCCGGGGTTCTACTAACTTGGGTACCCGCTCCTCGGTGGCCCTATGCTTCATTCCAGATGCCTATCAGATATCCAGGTGCTTGCTTCTCGACGGCCTGAGCTGTCTACCTTGGTGCCTGCTACCATTACTTCTACCTGCTGGGAACTCCACCATTACAGCTACAAGAGTGTGAGTAATCTAACATCTACCAGTCTCTCATCTACAGCTCCTCATTGAAAATCTGCAGCAGAGCTCCCTATACCAACATTGTGGGAGGGGTCTCCTCAACCGAGGATCCAAGACTGCCGCTGCAGGAATCTACTCACTACTGCCACCTCTGGGGAGCTCTATAAGCTGTACAATAAAAACTCTCTGTGTTTGTGCATCTGAGTGTAGCCTGGTACTGCAGTTCCCCATGGGGTTCCTCCCCTTGGGTGTGGCCATCACTCCCAAGGGGAGGAGCCCTGTGGGGAATCCACCAAACACCTCAAAACCATAACAGATGGCTAACTCCATGGATTTGGCTCAGCTCACCGCATTGTAGGCCATTCCAGGCCTGGCCCAGCAAATCTCCGAACAACAGAACTCGCTGGATAGCTTGACTGTGGCCTTTAATCTACTGCACTCACAGATGAACACCTCAACTATCACAGGTAAAGAAGAAACACCGCCAGATGTGACTGTTAAGACTGTTGTACCCCTCTCCGCTCCTACACGCTTCTCAGGGGAAGCTTGGAGATGCGGAGGATTCATTAACCAATGCTGCATGCATTTTGCCTTGCAACTTAACCATTTTCCTACATCGTATGCCAAGACCACATATATCCTGTCTTATCTGGATGGAAGAGCACTGGCTTGGGCTTCTCCGCTGTGGGAGCGCGATGATCCCATCCTGAAGGATCTTACCACGTTTTTGGAACTGTTCAAATCTGTATTTGATGACCCTGCCCGGTACACCACAACAGGGTCTACATTAGTTCATCTGAAGCAAAGTAATAAACCTTTACCAGACTTCGCCATAGAATTCAAGACTTTGGCTTCAGAGTTAAATTGGGACTCGAGATGCCTGAAGACACTCTTCTTTGAAGGCCTGAACTCCAGGCTAAAAGACGGCGGCTCGAGAAATGCCTGAGACCTTGGAGGACCTGATGAAGTTGGCCACAAGAATTGATCACTGACTTCGGGATAAGGTTCAAGAGGGCAAAAGTTCCAGGAGACCTAGCCAGGGAGAGATCCGAGTCAAGACCATACCTAAGCCTTTTCAGTCTAATCCTGTTGCTGGCGAGGAAGAACCAATGCAACTAGGCCGCAGTCACCTGACTTCTAAAGAGAGAAGAACACGAAAAAGATTGGGCCTCTGCATGTATTGTGGACAAGCTGGCCATGCTGTACAAACATGCCCAATCTGTCCAGGAAACTAGCAGACCTAAGTCCTGTGGGAGGACTCTTCTTAGGTCTAACTGCACCCTCTCCTCCACTCTCTCTTCCAGTCTCTTTGCTATGCGGACCGCTTGAATACCACACTCTTGCCCTAGTGGACTCCGAGGCAGGAGGAAACTTTATACTAAAACGTCTAGTGGAATATCTGCGGATCCCCACTACTATCATGACGTCTCTGCTACTACTATCCTCTATCCATGGGGAGCCTTTACTGGGTGAAGTAACCCTGCTTACTGAACCAGTAAGTTTAAGGACAGGCGCTCTCCATACAGAGACTATTTCCTTCTTTGTGCTAGAGAAGGCTGTGCACCCCCTAGTATTTGGGTTACCGTGGTTGCAAAAGCATATGCCTCAATTCAACTGGGATACTCTGGAGCTTTCATGTTGGGGTCCAGTTTGTCATGGCAAGTGCCTGAAGGAGGTCTCTCCTATACCCTGCATGCCAACGACCCCGTTGATGCCTGGGCTGCCGCCTCAATATGCATCTTTTCAAGATGTATTTTCTAAAGAAGCTGCTGATGTACTACCTCCACACAGATCCTATGACTGTGCTATCAACTTGAAACCGAATACTGAACCACCCAAGGGAAGGGACTATCCCCTCTCTGTGATAGAAAATAAAGCGATGTCTGAATGCATCCAAGAAAATCTTCAAAAGGGTTTCATAGGGCCATCCAAGTCTCCTGCTGGAGCAGGCTTCTTCTTTGTGGGGAAGAAGGATGGAACCTTATGTCCATGCATTGATTATCGTGGTCTAAATGAGATCACGGTCAAAGACTGCTATCCCTTACCACTTATCTCAGAGCTATTTGACAGACTACAGGGAGCCAAGATATTCTCCAAGCTTGATCTTAAAGGAGCATATAACCTTGTTCGTATTCGTTCAGGCGACGAATGGAAGACAGCGTTTAACACCAGGGAAGGACACTTTGAGTACTTAGTGATGCCCTTCGGCTTGTGCAACGCCCCCGCTGTCTTCCAAAACATGATGAACAACATCCAGCATGACCTACTCTACCAATGTGTTGTCGTATACCTAGATGACATCCTGATATTCTCTCAAGATCTGAATACCCACAAGGAGGATGTCAAGAAGGTTTTACAGAGACTGCGGGAGAATCGTCTATACGCAAAGCTGTCCAAATGCGAATTCCACAAGGAATCTGTACCTTTCTTAGGGTACATAGTGTCTAACAAAGAGTTCCAGATGGATCCTCAAAAGCTTGAGAGCATTCACAAATGGTCTAAAGGCTCTTAGATGATTTCTGGGATGCACTAATTATTCAGAATCTTCATTAAGAATTACTCCTCACTAACTGTGCCATTAACAGCTCTGACAAAGAAAGGTGCCAATGTTGCCAATTGGACTATAGAGGTTGTCGCTGCATTTCAAAAGCTGAAGGACGCTTTCTCTACTAAGCCATGTCTCCATCATCCGGATCCTGCACGCCCCTTCATCGTGGAGGTTGATGCCTCAGATGTTGGCGTAGGGGCTGTGTTAAGTCAGACCAGTGACTCCAAGATCCTATGTCCATGTTCCTTTTTCTCCAGGTGTTTCACGCTGGCAGAAATAAATTATGGCATTGGAGATAAAGAGTTACTGGCATTAAAGATGGCGTTCGAGGAGTGGCGTCCCTGGCTCGAAGGCGCTCAACATCAAATCATGGTTTTTACAGACCACAAAAACCTTGAATACCTGCGCCATGCCCAGCGCCTCAACCATAGACAGGCGAGATGGTTCCTGTTCTTTAACAGGTTTGATTTCGTCTTGAAATACCGACCTGGAGATAGAGCATCCGCTCTGATGTTTTTATCTCGCTCCTTCTTATCTGAAGACATATCTGATGCTCCACAACACATCATTGACCCAGAGAGAGTCATTCTTTCCGCTACTCACCCAGTGCCCTTGGGCAAAACAATTGTGCATAACAACCTCCGGAAGAAACTACCAGCATGGGCTCACGACTCTAAATTGGCTGGACATCCCAGTCAATGGAGAACTCTGGTGAAGCTACAACAATACTACTGTTGGCCATCTATGAAAGAAGGCGCGTTTGCCTACGTAGCGGCCTGTGCCAACTGTGCCAGACAGGAACCTCCCCCCCGACGTCCTTGGGGCCAGCTTCAACCACTGCCAGTGCCAAACGAACCATGGACGCACATCGCCACGGACTTTGTGGTGGACTTACCACTCTCTGGGGGCAACAATACCATCTGGGTAACAGTGGATCGTTTCTCAAAGATGGCTCACTTTGTGGTGCTTCCTGGCTTACCAACTGCTAGTGAACTTGCAAAGCTTTTCATCAGCCACATTTTCCGCCTGCACGGCATGCCTAAACACATCGTCTCAGATAGAGGTGTACAATTCACAGCCAAATTCTGGAAGGCTTTGTGCAAGAAGTTTGATATCACTCTCGACTTCAATTCATATTGCCATCCTCAATCAAATGGTCAAACTGAGAGGATGAACTTTACCCTCAAGCAGTTCCTCCGTGCCTACGTTGGTTCACGTCAGAATGACTGCTCCACGCTATGTCGGACCATTTCCCATCCGACGACGTCTAGGCAACCTCTCCTACAGTCTCAGACTTCCCCCAGCAATGAAGATCCATAACGCGTTTCACGTCTCTCTATTGAAACCGCTCATTCTCAACAAATTCAGCACCAAGACACCAGATCCCCCCTCCTGTTGACGCAGAAGAGGACATAGAGTACAAAGTTGATGCTAGACTTGATGTAAGGAAGAGAGGCAGAGTTTGGGAATACCTCCTGACATGGGAGGGCTATGGACCAGAAAATAACTCGTGGGAATCTGTGGCTAATATAATGGACAAAGAGATGCTGAATCAGTATCATCGACCGCATCCTCGGAAACCAAGACCAGGTAGGGGGTCTGGAGGAGGCCCTTTGAAGGGGGGTACTGTTGCGTCCGTTGGACTCATACGGCTTCGTCCCACATGCCTCACCTCAATATTCGCTTTCTCCATCAGCCTTTGGAAAATGGCGACCGCTGCATCTGCTTGCCGCATCTCCCGGCATCCCTGGAATGGCTATGGCAAGGCATTCCGCCATGATTCACCTGAAGGCCTCCTAGGGTGCGCGCACGACGCTACCCACGTCTTTATTCCGACATTGGCGCGAACCTCGGGAGTGTCCCCCTCGAGTGACGTCACAACATCCGGGTATTTAGGCTGCCCATTTGCTGACTGACTTTGAGTTAGCAAGGATTGGATTCGACCGGTCTAAGCTGCTCTGCTGCTTCTTGCTGCTGCTGGAAGCTCTCCTTACCTTCTGGGGTTCTACTAACTTGGGTACCCGCTCCTAGGGGGGCCCTATGCTTCTTTCCAGTTGCCTATCCAGTATCCAGGTACTCGCTCCTCGATGGCCTCAGCTATCTACCTTGGTGCCTGCTACCATTACTTCTATCTGCTGGGAACTCCACCATTACAGCTACAAGAGTGTGAGTAATCTAACATCTACCAGTCTGACTCACCTTCAGCTCCTCATTGAAAATCTGTATCGGAGCTCCCTATACCACCATTGTGGGATGGGTCTCCTCAGCCGAGGACCCAAGACTGCTGTTGCAGAAATCTACTCACTGCCACCTCTGGTGAACTCCACAAGCTGTACAATAAAAACTATCTCTGTGTTTGTGCATCTGAGTCTAGCCTGGTACTACAGTTCCCCATGGGGCTCCTCCCCGTGGGAGTGGCCACCAAACACCTCAAAACCATAACATATAGCACAAGTTATTTTTCCCTATATGCATCACCTTGCACTTATCAGCATTAAATTTCATCTGCTGTTTGGATGCCCAACTTTCCAGTCTCACAAGGTCCTCCTGCAATGTATCACAATCCACTTATGATTTAACTACTCTGAATAATTTTGTGTCCTCTGCAAATCTGATTACCTCACTCATCGTATTCCTTTCCAGATCATTTATAAATATATTGAAAAGCACGGGTCCCAGTATAGACCCCTGAGGCACTCCAATGCCCACCCTCCTCCACTGAGAAAATTGTCCATTCAATCCTACTCTCTGTTTCCTGTCTTTTAACCAGTTTGTAATCCACAAAAGCACATCTCCACCTATCCCTTGATTTTTTACTTTTCCTAGAAGCCTCTCATGAGAAACTTTGTCAAACGCCTTCTGAAAATCCAAATACACTACATCTACCGGTTCACTTTTATCCCCATGCTTATTAACCCCTTCAAAAAAATGAAGATTTGTGAGCTAAGACTTTCCTTGGGTAAATCCATGCTGACTGTGTTCCATTAAACCATGTCTTTCTATATGCTTTGTGATTTTGATCTTTAGAATTTTCTACTATTTTTCCCGGCACTGATGTCCGTCTCACTGACCTATAGTTTCCTGGATCGCCCCTGGAGCCCTTTTTAAATATTGGGATTACATTGGCCACCCTCCAGTCTTCAGATACAATGAATGATTTTAATAATAGGTTGCAAATTTTAACTAATAGATTTGAAATTTCGTTTTTTAGTTCCTTCAGAACCCTAGGATGCATACCATCTGGTCCAGGTAATTTGCTACTCTTTAGTTTGTCAATCTGGCCTACTACAATTTCATATGGTCTCCAAACATAAAGGAAGAGATCCAGTTCCTCCTGCTTTGCTCATGTAGAACATGGTACCTGATTGGATTAAAGTGATCTTGTTGGACATTAGGTTTTGGAAGACTTTGAGAGCAAGCCATATGGCTCGAAGTTCCAAGAGGTTAGTTCATTTCTTGAGTAGATCAATGGTCCTGTGATTGGAGACCTTGGCTATGTGCTTCCAAACCTAGGAGTGAAGCATCCGTAGTTAGGATAACCTGATGCTGGGACCTATGAAAGGGTGACACAGTTGTCAGATTGTCCCTTAAAAGGCATGAAGATAGAGAGTTTTTTTAGTTCTTCTGCCTGATGTTGTAGGCTTTGTGATGACTAATTCCATTGGGCTTTTAAGGTCCTGGGACTATCATGTAGAATCAGTCATGGGGACAGTATGCACTGTTGAAGCCATGTAACCCAGCATTTTGAGGACATTGCAATTTGTAGCTATTGTACTTGAAAGAATTCCTAAAATGTTTCACAGAGCTACACAGAACCTACAATAACAAAAGAAGGCACAAAACAAAAATGTTGCCAGCACCATCCTAGAACAAAATGAAAATTACAAAGCTTTGAGCTGGAAAAAAAAAAGCCTTGACCCTTTTTTACCAAATACATCAGATCAGTTACTCTGTTGGTGGAAAGGAACACCTTCATTTTCTGAGAAGCAAATAGAGCTCTGATGAGCTCCAATTATAGAGTTGGGTTCATGTTGGATTTTGGATAATGTATGATACAACTCCTGGAACATCTAGGATTTATTGCTGAAGAAAACACTTCCACACAGTGGAGTATGAATTGCTCTTGATTGGACAATCGTTTGAGCATGGAAGTAGGTGTATTTCATGTCTTCTGAGATGTGTTGCAACTACACTAAGCAATTTGTAAAGATACTTGAGGGACTGATAGGATACAACCCTTTGGACTATCTTGAAGATAAAGAAATCTAAGGATGAACCTGAGTTGATCGTCTAATCTGGATGTATCATGTCTATCAGAGGCAAGATCATGGGCAATGTGACCAACCTAAATGTCTCCTTGTGAAGAAATGTTATATAGGATGCTGTGGTCCAAGATGGGGTGAAGGCCTCCAATTTTTTGGTGGATTAGGAAGTATTTGAGATAAAAACCCTTTCCTGGAGTAGAACGTTCTCTGTAGCACTTACTTGGAGCAGGGAAATGGCTTCTTCAGTAAAAGCTGATTTGGAATTTGATGAGAAGACTTTCTTGGAGGATGATTTGGAGGAACGTTTTAGAAATCATAGCCTGAATCCATCTTGGATTATGTGAAAAACATGAATCTGATGTTATCTGATGCCACTGATATACCAAATAAGTTAATCTTCCCCAAGTAGGGATTTCTGTTTGCTGTGAGACTAGGACACTGGCAATATCTCTGTAGAGAGTCAATAACTTGACTTTGATTGTGAAGTCATCGGGTTTTGTTCCTTTGCAGTCACATGTCCTAGATCTCTGAGGAGGAATGTAGAGTAAGACCATGATTGTGGGGTGTAACAATTTTTGTGGTACAGGAATTGGAACCTCCTGGTAATGTGGGGAGGGTCTTTATTTGCAATAAAGAGTTTTTGAAAACTGGAGCTATGGTCCTTAATTATACTTCCAAACAAGAGACAATCTGTCATGTGCATCTTTTCTTAGTCCTGAACCTCAGAGCCAGGCTTTCTATGACCCTCTATGGATAGGCTGAAACTCTAGCCCTAGTGTCTAAAGTTTCCAAAGAAATGTTTTTTTTAAGTGCCTGCAGCTCCTCCAGAACCTGGCAGTGACTATTGGTCAGAAGGAGGATCATGGACTCTATTAAGACTATTCTGAAGGTATTGCACTAGCATCCAGTTGAGATTGGAATTATGTTTAAAATCTAATGTATGGTCTTTAAATCATAGGCCCTAAGATATCAGTATTTAGTAAGCTGCTCAGCAGAGAAGTTATTTGATAAAGTTATCCTGAAAATGTAAGCTAAATCTTCAGTGGAACATATTTGGAAACTTATTTTAATGAATATACTTTGCTAAAAAGTTACCCAGATAAACTTATCCGGATAACTTCACTGCTCATGGCTTTCTGATGCCAATCAAGCAGGTTATACACAATTCTATCTAAATCTTTTTCATATACAACTACAGGTAATGGCTCTGGAGCAATTGCTGGAGATAGTATATTGTCCTGTTTCAAATTGAGCTAGAGGTCTTGTATGATGGGGGATGAGATAAGTTGGGCGATAGGGGAGATGTTGTTGATGCATTTGGCACCAAAGAGGTCATCTCCTGCTGGATATCTTAGGATGGCAGAGCTCCACAATATCATCTTCCTGGTTATTGGACTTCATCAAAGCTTTGATACCAGAGTCAATTTGGCCTCAATAGTGCTCTCTTGAACTCAATCTTGATGCCTTCTCTAAGGAAATTAGCAAGGAGTGGCTTACCTTGCCTTGAAGACAGTCTTCAATGTCAAAGGTTTGTGAGTTGAAGTGGACAATTTCGATGTTAATAGTTTTGAAGGGTTTAATGTCAATGTCAGCCTCAGAAAAGTCTGTAAGATATCCAGAAGTGGAGCCTTTGAAGTTTTATGACCCTAGGAGACATAGCAGAAGAACAGATTAAACTGTTTGGAACATCATGTTCAAGTCCTAGACAACATATATGCCCAATATGGTGCTTGGTGATGGATGTTTCTCTGTTGCATGTAGGCTATCATTTAAATCTTATGGAGGGGGGAGGGGGATTATTAGGCATTGTGGGGGGGAAATGAAGGTGGCCAAATTTAAAAGTTAAAATGTTAGGTTTTAAAAGGGACGACATCAGGCCTCTCATAGCCAAGGTCGAAGTATAAAAAAACAAAAAAGAAAATTTAAAAGAAAGAATAGAAAAATACTGAGGCAACCTCATGATCAAAGTGAAGAAAGTTTCTCAACATGGGAACAGGTCTGTCTATTTTAGTGGCAAAAAACTTAACTGTGAGGACCTGCAGGCTGTGCATGAGCAGAATGAAGTTCTAGTAAACATTTCATCCTCAGCACTGACAGTTGACACCACCCACATGTCAGCTTGTCCTTTGAACAGTTTGTTAATTGTGATGCTCCCTCACTGTTCTGCTCTGCTGCAGATGCCTCCTCATATGTGCTGTTTTTATAGCTCTGATTTGATGTCTGCTTGTGTCTGCAGTGAGCATGTCCTGGGAAGCCATGAGTACATCCAGCACTGCAGGAAGTTTGACTCCGACATCTGCCTGAAGCTGATGGAGAAAAAGGCTGTGCGAGGGGATCTCTCTAGGAATGTAAGTCACTGCATTAGCACTTCATACCTAAAGGGAATTTGTCCCTCCATTTGCTGGTCAACCTGGTAAAAAGGTCACATGGCAAATAGTATTTTTTAATGACTATGTATTATGTTTTTATGCTTCCCTGGAAGCAGAATACATAATTCATTGGTGCCTTATTGGTGAGAGAGAAGAGGGGCAACTACACCCTTAACCACTCCCTTCTCTTTCCAGGCAAGCGACCATCAAAGCCCATCAACCCTAAACCATCATGTGCATCTGCAGGAGCGGCCAGTAAAGCAGACCATCAGCAGGTGCGACATGAGGGCAGGAGGGAGGGTACCCTGAGAGCAGAAGGAGGCACTGGAAGAGGTCTGGGGGAGATGGATGCATGAGGGAGACATGGGAAAAAGAGGAGGCGACAGCCTAGGGAAATAGTAAGACCTCATTGTTAATGCTAATTTCTCTTTCCTGTCTGAAGGCAAGCCTTGTCTCTTCTCTTTGACTCCTTCCATAATGAAGTCGATTCCTTTGTGGTAGCTGAGGTAAGTGTCTAATAATGGGGAAGAAAGAGCCTTAAAAGGGGTACAGAGTGTAAAGCATGATCTTTTATAACATCTCAGCTCCAAATATGGGCAAATGTTGAAGGATTTACTTATGGACTGAGCGGATGGAACAGATGTTCTGTTGTGACACTGGTAAACATGTTTTTTCCTCTTTTGAAATGACATAGTGAGGATTCCTTTGGTGTGCATGTGATAGGATCTAAGAGTGTAGCATGGGTTTGGTTGTATGCAGAGTGGGATATGAGGTGGAAAGCAGTATTGGTGTTAACAGGAAGGGATATAGGGTTGTAGTACAGGTTTGATTGTACAAAGATTAGAATGTGAGGTGTAAGAACGTAAGTTCCCAGTACGTACCAGAATCAGTCCAGAGAAGTGGGTTGTGCATCCCTACCAGCAGATGGAGTCAGAGAACAAAGCTTTGGGCACTGCCATATATACAAGAGTGCCACCTGCAGTCCCTCAGTATTTCTCTGACTCCAGCAGATAGCAGAGATGCACTCCTGCAGTTTTTTAATTTGATTTTTGATTTTATATTTTTTAGTACTTAATTAGTAGAATTTTTTGTCCTTTTCTAACGATCGCTTCCTGAGGTGTTAAGCACCTTTGTGGGCTATTCCTCAGTGTAAGCCAGGTGTCCAAGGGATTGGATATCCCTGCCAGGAGTTTTGTCCGTTCCGGGTCCATGTGTGCAAGCCAGGGGCTCCTGGTTATGCCACACAGACACTGCTGCAGCTGCTCCTTTTATTCCAGCCAGAGCTTCTTCTGTTTTATTTATTTATTATTTATTTAATGTCTCTTATATACCGATGTCCGTTCGCACATCGCATCGGTTCACAGTAAAACATGAACTTTATGGGCGAAGCCCTTACAAAGAACAGATAAATACAATTAACTTTGGGGCGTAGCCCTTAACAAAACCAGGGAAGCAATACACTGGAGGGGGGTATTGATTTACAAACATCAGTAAAGTTTAAAAAAAAAAAAAGTTCAACAGGAGGAAAGTCTTTTTTTTGGGGCTCCGGTCTGAGACAACGGCTCTGAGGTAAGGAGTCAGTGGTGGGAGCAGGCCCTTGTAGGCTGTATGGGAGGATGTCAGCTTCATTTCCCTTCGGCTCCCGGAGCTCCGGGTTTCTGCGGAAGGGAAAGAGTGAGTGTAATTTTTAATACTCCGGTCCCATTTTTGTGTTGCGGCGGCGTTTTCTGACAGGGACCGGCTTGGTTGGCTGCAGCCTGTCTGCGCGCGCGGTTTTTTACTTATTTTAGACCATGCTTGATTTTTTATTTTTTTTCCCGCGCCGCAGCTCTGTGAGTGGTGTGGCCTTTCTTCCTCCCCCTTCAGCCACATGGCGGCGTGATTGCAGGGATGCGACCTCGCTCTAAATCGCCAGCCAGGCTCTGGATACGGCCCTGTTATGCCTCGAATGTGCTGAGGAGGCGGGGGAATTTTCGGAACCAGAAGGCCCTGCCTCCGGGGACGTCCCGGTCCTCCCGGGCCTGGAATTGCGGGAGGAGGATCCCCCTCCCGTTTTGGCTCCTGTAGGGGAGGATCTCCCGGGAGGAGCGAGCGCTGCGCCTCCGGTGGTTTCCCCGGAAGGGGAGGGGGCTCTGGAGGGGTTTTCCACGGAGTTTATTTTACTCATGCACGAGGACATTTTGGCCCGCAAACTCACGGCGGCGAAGAGACCCAGGATCACGGGGGACCTCTATCATCCTCTGGAGAAATGTAATAGGGACGCTGATCCTGGGCATCGCCCTATGGATCAGGGACAACCGGGTAAGGTGAGCATTCAGGGTCCTCAGGGGCCACTACTGGGTGCCGGATCAGCTCCACCCGCAGTAATAGGTGCGGATAAGGACCCAGATCAGGCGGATGTGGATACAGATGACTCAGTTGATCCTGATACCCCACTAACAGAGGACGATGATCCCAGTGTGGTCCGTTTATTCAAGAGAGACAAACTACGTCCCCTTATTCCTCAGGTCCTAGAGGTCCTGGGTATTAAGGTGACTCAGGAGTTAATCCTCAATGGTATCCGGGAGCCCACGACGTCTTTTCCACTACCGAAGAAAGTCCGCAAACTGGTAACCCGAAAGTGGGAAGCTCCAGATCCCGGTCTGAAGGTGGGCAGAGCAATGGCTAAGATATACCCCCTATCGTCGGACGTCTTAGACCTTTTGAAGATCCCTAAGGTGGATGCTGCGGTCTCGGCGGTCACTAAGAAGACTACTATCCTGGTCGCTGGGGCAGCCATCCTTAAAGACCTGCAGGACCGAAAGCTGGAGATCCAGTTGAAACGGGCATTTGAGGTGGTGGCGCTGAGTCTTCGAGCAGCGATATGCGCCAGTTTAATGCAGAGAGCATGTCTGTGTTGGATCCAGGAAGCGGCTACTGGTTCCGGAACTAGCGGTGGCGGTGCGTTACTGTCCACTCGGTTGGAAGCGGGTATCGCCTACATGGCTGATGCTCTGTATGATCTGGTGAGGACCTCGGCGAGAGGTATGGTCACCATGGTGTCAGCGAGGCGTCTCCTCTGGCTGAGGAATTGGGTGGCAGATTTGTCATCTAAATCCCAGTTATGCAGCCTGCCCTTTAAGGGCAAACTTCTGTTTGGAGAGGAACTGGATCAGTTGGTAAAATTGCTGGCGGAATCCAAGGTCAATCGGTTACCAGAACACAGGAAATCGTCCAAGAAGGCTTTTCCTCCCAGACCTCGTTTCCAGGACACGCATCTATGCAGGACTAGCAAATACTTGGCGCTGTCTGCATCGAAGCCAGCTACGGGATGCTAGCAGTCCTTTCGTGGGGGTCGACGTCCTGGCAGGGACTCGGGACACCTGGGTGCGGGAAGCACCAAATCCTCCCAATGAAGCCACGAGCACCCATTCCATTGTCAAAGCTGTCGGCGGCAGATTGTCCAACTTTTACATGGAATGGGCAAGGATTACCTCAGACCAGTGGGTGTTAGAGGTCATCAGAGGGGTACACCTTGGAATTCTCACGGCCAGTCCCAGAGCTGTTTGTAGAATCCCGAGTGACCTTGCGCAGCAAACATGAGGCGATCCAGGGGACCTTGCAACGACTTCTCGACCTCCAGGTTCCGGAGATGCAGCAAGGCAGGGGCCGTTACTCGATTTACTTTGTGGTGCCAAAAAAGGAGGGCACGTTTCATCCCATTCTCGATCTGCAGAAAGTGAACCGTTGTCTCCGAATCCCACGTTTTTGGATGGAAACATAGAAAATTAGAAATGACGGCAGAAGAAGACCGAACGGCCCATCCAGTCTGCCCAGCAAGCTACGCACTTTATCCTTTTTTTTTTTTTAATCTTTTTCTCTCACCCACCTGTTACTATTGGCTTCCAGTACGCTCCAGCCCTAATTCCCCTCCACCCCACCACCAATTTAGAGAGCAGCGCCGTATCTGCATCCAAGTGACATCCAGCTCAATTAGGGGTAGCAACCGCTGCAACAAGCAGGCCACACCCCTGCCCCATACTCTTACCCACCCCTGTTTTTTGGGGGGGTTTTTGGAGATGGCAGCCCTCCATCCTTCCGCTCCGTGAAGGTGGAACACCAACCACTGGCATCCCACTCCGTGCAGTGTTTTGCTGCCTCCTCTTTATTCACGTCCTCTAGACGTGATGGACCCACAGTGTTTATCCCACGCCCCTTTGAAGTCCTTCACAGTTTTAGACTTCACCATTGCAGACAGTGATGGCGGTGGTGCGGACAGGGGAATTTCTAGCATCCCTGGATCTCACCAAAGCGTATCTTCATATCCTCATAAGGCCCAGTCACCAGAGGTTTCTGCGTTTCAAAGTCTTCCAATTTTGAGCCCTTCCTTTTGGCCTCACAACGACTCCTTGAATGTTCACAAAGGTAATGGTGGTAGTGGCAGCATTCCTGCGCAAGGAGAGGATATTGGTTCACCCGTACCTGGACGACTGGTTGATTCACGCAAAATCACAGGAGGACTGCGAGAGATCGGTGCGCATGGTGATGTTCACGTTGCAGTCCCTGGGCTGGGTATTCAATGTCCAGAAGAGTCACTTGGAACCCACTCAGGTGTTGACTTATCTCGGAGCCCGATTCGATACCATACAAGGGAAGGTGTTCCTGTCGATGGATCAAATAACGAAGTTACAGGACCAGATTCACTCGCTCCTTCGGAGGCGCACACCCACAGTGTGGCATCATCTTCAAGTCCTGGGATCCATGGCCTCTACTTTGGACTTAATTCCCTGGGCGTTCGCTCACCTTCGCCCCTTGCAATGGGCACTTAGTGGAGTCTGGTGTCTGAACAGTTTCAGCTGCCAATGCCACTACTTCCGGAGTCCCGGGCCAGTCTGTTGTGGTGGCTGTGGTGTGACAATCTGGAACGGGGGGTGAATTTGGACCCTCCGAATTGGCTGATAATCTCCACCGATGCCAGTCTTTCCGGTTGGGGAGCGTTCTGCGCAGAAAGGTCCGCTCGATGGTCAACAACGGAAGGCTTGTGGTCCATCAATCGCCTCGAGACGAGAGCGGTACGCCTAGCCTTACAAGCCTTTCTTCCATGAATTCAGGGCAGAATGGGTACGAGTCTTCTCCGACAATGCGACGACGGTGGCGTACATCAACTATCAAAGCGGGACGCAAAGTCCCACTGTGGCGCTCGAAGCTCGACTTCTGTTCGCCTGGACGGAACGTCACCTCGGGGGCATTGCCACCTCGCATGTCACGGGGGAGGAGAATGTTCAAGTGGATTTCCTCAGCAGACAACAACTTGGTCCAGGAGAGTGGGAACTGTCCGCAGACGCATGGAACCGCATTTGCGCCAGGTGGGGCATGCCCCAGTTGGACCTCATAGCAACGTGGATGAATGCCAAGACGGAACGTTTCTTCAGTCAGCGAAAAGAGCAGGGCTCGGTGGGCATCGACGCCCTCATGTGTCCCTGGCCCACGGGAATTCTGTTGTATGCCTTTCCCCCCTGGCCACTCATAGGTCGGCTTCTCCGTCACATAGAACTTCACCCGGGCCGGGTGGTTCTCGTGGCACCGGAGTGACCACGTTGTCTGTGGTTCGCGGATCTAGTGCAGCTAGCGCTCGACGGCCCCTTGCAGCTGGCTCATCTGCCGCGTCTGCTTCGACAGGGGCCCATATTTTCGGATTGGGAGGATCACTTCTCTCTCGCGGCTTGGCTTTTGAGAGGAGACGTTTACGCTTGAGGGACTATTCCGAGCAGGTCATCTCCACCCTTCTTCAGGCGCGACGCCCGGCTATGGCTTATGGGCGTGTCTGGAGACTTTTTGAGGCATGGTGCAGTCAAAGGACTTGCGACCCTCTTTCAGAGAAGATCCGCTAAGAGGTTTGAAAGGGGGCACCGCAAAGGACCCAGAGAACTAAATTTAGACTCCAATCCGGCCATACTGGGCGGACGGGAGGCTGCAGATGCTCAACTCCTTTAAGAAAACGAGCAATGTCCCAGTGAGCTGCCAAGGAACAACCATTGAATCGTCCCCGCAAGGCACCCAGAGCCTCCACCTGTACCCAAAGGGAATTGAACGCCAGTCCCTTAGAAAGCCCCTGCTGAAGAAAATCCCCATACCAAATAACAGCATGAATGTAACAGTTGGTATAACTCAACAAGAACAACAAACAAGAACAGCAATAAATCACATGTTCAATTAACAGCTGTGAAATAAAGGAATTGAAAGACAGAAACCAATATCTAGACTCTTTCTTGGATTGGTTGTTCCCATTCAAGTCCTTTTTATGAGTTACTTAGGGTGGTATGACCTAGAACAATGTTCTGCCACCTTTTTTCTGGGCTCTGAGAAAGTAATGTTATAACGTAAGTTCCTTTCCTGTTATAATTTACTTGTAAACCGATATCATGTTACGACGAATACCGGTATATAAAAACATTAAATAAATAAATAATGCAGAGCCAGTGGTTGTAATTCAGTTCTAGTGGCTGAAGGATGGCTGGAGTTTGAACACTGGTGGGGGGCAGGTATGGAGGAGCACTAGCTAAGGAGGAGGAAGTATTTGGGAATGAGTCCTGCCCCACCCCCACTGACAGATCACACCTGGCCATGGCTCCTGCTCTTCACCCCCTCCTCCCGCTCCACAGTTCCTGTTTGTCTACAAATTAAGCCCTGATCATATTCCCCCTCAGCTGTGTCTTCTCCAAGCTGAAGCATCCTAACCTCTTCAGCCTTTCCTCATAGGGCAGCGGTTCTCAACCTGTGGGTCACGACCCCGGCGGGGGTCGAACGACCAAAACACAGGGGTTGCCTAAAGCAGGGTCCCCAACCACTGGTCCGCGGACCAGTACCGGGCCGTTGGGGTTTTTTGCCGGTCCGCAGCGCCGCGGCTGCTGCGGGGAGGCGGGACAAAGCTGGAGACCTGCCTCCTCCAATCCCAAAAGGGAAGAGACATGGCCCAAAAAGCTAGCACGTCACGGTGAAGTATGTTGCTGGAGCCGCGCAGGCAGGAAGGAGGTGTATCAGCCACTGCAGGTGCTCCTCCTACTTCCTTCCTGCCTGCCCTGCCCCGGAAGACAAATGTTGCCGCAGCCGCACGGGCAGGAAGGAGGAGGCGCGTCAGCCGCGTGGGTAGAAGAGGCGCTTCAGCCGCGTGCAGAAGAGGAGCAGCGGGGCCGGGAAGACTAGGGCCGCTGCAGAGCCCATCCTGTGGCAACCCGTAAAGAAGAGGCCCAGAGGTGAGAGAGAGGTGTGTGCGAGTATGAGATGAGTTGAGAGATTGTGTGTGAGAGTGAGTTGAGAGACTGTGTGTGTTTGCAGAGACAGCATGTGAGAGCCTCTGTGTGTGTGAAAGAGACAGCACGTAAGAGTGAGAGCTTGTGCTTGAGCAAGGCAGCATGTGGGGGTGTGAGAGAGCCTGTGTGTGAGACTCAGACAGCCTGTGCCAGTGAGAGACTGTGTGTATGAATGATTGCATGAGAGAGAGCATGTGACAGTGAGAGCCTGTGTGTGTATGTGTGTGAGAGAGAAATGCATGTGAGAATGAGAACCTGACTGTGTGTTTGAGGGAAGAAGACAGGTGGAGAGAAAAGAGATAGAAAAAAAGGCAATATAAAAGGAAATGGCAAAAAAATAAGAAAGGGAAGCAGATGTAAAAAAAAAATAAATTACTTTTTACTGATTGGCACATGTAATCTTTGGGAATGTGCAAGAGTAGCACTTTCTCTATGCGGATCTCACAATGTACGAGATCAACATGGAGGAAGTGGAAACCCGCGGGGCCTGCACAGAGGAGGCAGCAGAATGGGCTTCAGTGCCAATAGCAGCAATCAGCGCCTCCCCAATAGCCACGTGGCAGCAGGGGCAGTAATTAGATTAATTGTTTGACTCAGCTGGAGGTGACAAAGTATGAAGTGGGATGTGAAATCAGTTTGATCTGGTGGAGAATTAGGATTGCTGTTACACATGAACTGTATTTGGCAAACATTAAAGGGAGCCAGGATAATCAATTGAAGCCTGCAGCTGAGGACTGATTCATTATGACTCATGTAGAAATTAGTGCATTTTCCAGATTAGTCTGCATAACACAATTCTCAACATTCAGCATTATTTCTGCTGCATAGAGTTTTATCTGAGAGGCTCTGAGGTTGTGAGGGAGCCAGTAAGAGTGAGAGCATGAGTGTGTATGAGAAAATCCAGGGGAGTAAGTGTGTGTGAGTGGGCGGGGGGACGGGGAGAGAGTGTCTTACACCCTGAGAGTGTGTCAGTGTCTGTGAGAGTGAGAGGTTATGGTGGGTATAAGAGCATGAATGTGTATGTATGTGACAGTGTATGTGTGAGAGAGAATGGACATGTGAGAGTATGTGTGAGAGAGAGAGGATAACCTCTTAATCCTCGACAATATCAGGGTGACTGGAAATCAAGAGCTCCCATGTATGGACAGCAGGGGCTTTTTAAAATCCTTATTAGTTTTAATTATTGTGTGTTATTTGATATATGTGCTGTTTTGAAATATTTTATTGGTGTTTGGGAAATTATAAAAATGTAGAAATTCTATTTATCAGTAATTTTAAAATATTCTTTTATTAGTATGGTTTTACTATTATAACTGATGCTTTATGTTTCTTAATTTTATTGTTTTATGAGGAATGGTGGTTCTGTTTATAAATGTCATAATAAATAAGTATGCACTAAAATCCAACCCCACCCCCACCCCGCCTTGCCGGGCCATGGAAAAATTTATTATTTTTTGGTTTGGGGTCACCGCAACATGAGGAACTGTATTGCGGGGTCACGGCATTAGAAAGGTTGAGAACCACTGTCATAGGGGAATCGTTCCATCTCCTTTATCATCTTGGTCGCCCTTCTCTGTACCTTTTCTAATTCTGCTATATTTTTGAGCTGTGGTGACCAGAACTGCACACAGTACTCAAGATGAGGTCGCACCATGGAGCGATACAGAGGCATTAGGATATTCTCTGTTTTATTCTCCATTCCTTTCCTAATAATCCCTACCCTAGCATTTTATTTGCTTTCATGACTGCTGCTGCTGCTGCACACTGAGCAGAAGATTTTAAAGTATTTTCAACGCTGACACCTACATCCTTTTCCTGTGTAGCTATAATTTGAGTTGCTCTTCCCTAAGTGCATCATTTTGCACTTGTCCACATTCAATTTCATCTGCCATTTAGATACCCAGTCTCCCAGTCTTGCAAGGTCCTCTTGCAATTTTTCACAATCCTCTTTAGATTTTAACAACTTTGAATAATTTAGTGTCATCTGCAAGACAAATTTAGTTGTCCTGAGACAGAACATGGGAACGTAAAATGGGTTAAATTGTACATGGGTTGGGATATTAACAGTGTAAAGTTCAGCTGAACATAAGATGGTTCTCTCAGATATAACATACAGTAGGTTTGACAGTATGAGAAGTAGGACATGGTGGTGTCATGTAGGTTTGCTTCTATACAGAT
This sequence comes from Rhinatrema bivittatum, assembly GCF_901001135.1. Taxonomy (NCBI): domain Eukaryota; kingdom Metazoa; phylum Chordata; class Amphibia; order Gymnophiona; family Rhinatrematidae; genus Rhinatrema; species Rhinatrema bivittatum. The sequence continues at coordinate 3,507,578 of NC_042626.1, read as the reverse complement.
TGGGATGCAGGGTATAGCATGAGTTTGATTGTCTAGTGTTCGTCTCTTGTTCTGTTGCAAAGAGTGTTCCTTCTCTCCTTTCAGGGGGATTTCCAGTTGAAAGCCGAAAGGGTGGTGCAGTCAGTCATGGTGATTTGTAATTCATTAGCAGCTGTTGAGACACTGGAAATTACCACTGCCCTGAATCAACTACCACCATGCCCCTCCCGCCTGCAGTCCAAACTCAGTAAGGTAAGGGAGAGATCAGAACATCAGAGGGTACCCTGTCCTCTCCACCTCCCAGCCCAAACACAGTAAGGGGGTGATCCGAGTGATGTTCCCAGCCTACTCAGGCCCCAATGTAATAGACATGAGTAAAAAATGGGAGCTGAACTTCAGCTGCTGCAGTAAGCTAATGGTATATTAATGCCTCGGAAGAAAAAGTGCACTAATCCAAAACTGTTCCCACAAAAATATGCTTAGTGTGCTGAAAACATGGTTTATATGCATAAAGTATTTCTCTGTGTGCATAAAATATGATTAAAGTACAAACTGTTTTATGTCCATAAATCCTAAGTACAAGAATCCTGCACCATGAATTCCAGTTTCAGCTCTAGAAACTTTACTTCACCTCTGAGTTAAATTTCCAGCATTAAGAAAACCTGAGTTAAGCCTATGCATCTCTCTGCATTGGGGAGTAATTAATGCCTTGATTAGCTTGGGGTTGCACGGGGGGGGGGGGGGGCATTAACTTGTGTGCACGGTTTTACTCACACGTGCTAAATTCCTTGTTAAATGGGGAGCAGAGTTTATTACATTGGGGCCTCAGTAAAGGGGAAATCAAATCGACACTAACACCCTGACCTCTCCAACCCCCAGCCCCAACTCAGATAGATAAGGGGGAAATCAGAGCAGCAAGATAAGAAGAGAGAAGTCTGGGACTACTGGCACCAGGCCCTTCCATCCCCTAGCCTAAATTGAGCAAAGAAGAAGTTGGCCGCACATTTTACTTTCAGTATCCCGGGTGAATAACTAATAGCTTCACCAACTTACATTTGTATCTGATGAGCACTATTAGTTTCCAGGAGGGGGGTTGGCCGTGCTTTTTCGACACACTAAACCCCTTATAGTATAAAGGGTAGTGGACTCGCGTCAAAAACATACATCCAAACGTGTGTTAAACAGTGCGCTTGGCTGAGCACACCTTACAGTATCGGCCTGCATGTCGGGCATACCGGACCGCACTGTTACATCCCAAAGCATCCTATCTATCTATATTACATGTAGACTGAAATGTTTGGGTTTCATCTTCCAACACGGGACTATATACTGGCTGGGGGTGAAGTGTCCATCCCCAGGGTTCCTGGTTTGCTAGCAGACTGTGTCCTGGCAAAATAGCAACCTCATGACTATATGGTAAGTGTGCTATCGTGGCTTTGCTGTGCCAAGCATCCTTTCAAAAGAGCATGAGTTATAGAGTCACACTGTGCCTAGTGGCGGCCAGGGCGCATACTAGCCGAATAGTATCATAGTGCCCTCGAGTGGCCAGGGTGAAAACAGTGTAGACAGATTATATTTTGCTGCCTTCAGTCTGAATTTGATTAATTTTTATTTATTTATTTATCAGGCTTCTAGATCATTATTCTGAACACAAGGATCATCCAAGGTGGTTACTATATAAGTAGCAAAATAACATACATAATTAAGATCCAAATAACATGCAATAAAACAACAAATAATAAAAAGAACATATGAAACATTGCAAAATAAAGTTATCTTTAAATAACATACACCAAAAAGTAATCATGACGAAAGCTTGTTATTCATAATTGTCAGTGTGGGTTTGACACTCTTCCATCACTGTCGATATTCAGGAGTACTGTTACATATTTACAGCAAGTTGAATACATTTCATCAAGAATATTATTGCATAGCATAGTAAAATACAAATGCAAAGGTGCATTAAATAAATCTAGGACACAAATTAAGATTAAATTCAGGCTATAATTAGTTGCATATTCTGTATATTTACAAACACAAAAGATGCAAGGAGCAAAGTCATAGGAAAATGCTGACAAAGAATGTAGGTGGGATTCACATCATAATTCACCCTGGAAATGGATCAAGATTACAGTTTTCATAACAGAAACTTGATTTGCTTCTAGTAATAGAGAATAATAGAGGGATGCTCTTAGTTAGGTGGAAATGGATGAATCTTTCAAAATGGGCTTTGCAATTAGAAGGAGCTATGGAAGAACAAAGTAAATAACAAGAGCTCGACATGGTTTTCAAAGGAGGTGGCTGAAAAAGGGGGAAAAGAGTAGCAGCACCGGGAAGAATATCTGCAGGAAAAAAGATAGTTAAGGAGGGAAACTGAGGTGATAACGTTTCGGGTATTTTAGGAAGGAAAGAGATGGAATTGTAAGACTGAGATGGGTGGAGGGGAACAAGAAACAAGCAGAAATACTTCTGTTCAGTAACTAGGGAAAGAGAAGGATAGAGGAACTCAGAGAGGATCCCCTTTATCAAAGGGGACAGGGAAATATCTGCAGTACCTGAAGTGGCTGAAAGGCAGAATAGAAATCAAATAAATAAATAGAGGGAGTGTTAAGAGGAGTTTAATATTTTTATTTCTTTCTGTTTTTTTTTCCCATGAGCAGGATCCAAGTTTTCTGGCCAAGAGGGAAAATCGAGGTAAATGTTTTGACTTGATTTGGGGGGGGGGGGGGGCGCTATTCCCTTCTGAATTGTAACACCTCTTCCATAAAATAAAAGATTAGAAAGCAAGTTTGCTTACGATAAACAGTGCTTTCCATAGATAGCAAGCTGAATTAACCATTACATGTGGCGTGATGTCATCCCCCACCACCAAACATGTGCGGGAATTCCCATGCTGTGCTCAGACTATAAAACACTGAGGAGGCTCACGAGGTAACGCCCACACGGGAATTCCCATACATGCTTAGTAGAGCTCAAAGCTCTACTACCTTGGAGTCCGTTTGGCCCACCGGATGCCATCACCCTACTCGTAATGGCTAATTTAGCCTGCTTATCAACCAAAAATATAAGACTATTAAATAAATAAGTAAAAGTGGAATGATCACATTTGCTTACAGAGGCTGTCTGCTCTGAGAGGAACTTTAGAATCCACCACTAATTCACAGACTTCTCTCAATGAACTGTGTTCCTTTGCAACTCTGTTTAAAAACTCTATTTCCTGTTTGTACCAGATCAGTCCAGACAAGTGAGTTTTGCATCTCTACCAGCAGATGGAGGCAGAGAAGCAAAGAGTTTTGAGGCACAGCTACATAACCTACATAAAAATGTTTTGTAGTTTTATTCACTGTTCTCTTATAAGTTGTATGTAAAGCTCTTGTTGCTGATTTTTTAAGTTCTTTTGTAAACCGATCTGATGTTTATTTACGAAGTTTGGTATATAAAAGCCACAAATAAATAAATAAATAACCTAGAGTGCCACCTGCAGTCCCTAGGTTATGTCTCCAGCAGATGGTAGAGGTGCAAACCTGCAGTCTGGAGTTTAAAATAAAAAAAAAAAAATAGAATAAGGTTTAGAGAAGAGGAGAGTCTCCTGGAGGTGTTGGATTCCTTCGTGAGCCAGACAAGCGGGGGGTTGACAATCCCTGAGCAGCTTGACCCGCATCGGTTCCAGGGAGCTGATAGCCAGGGGTCCTGGTTCCCTCTGTGTCCCTGAAGGCTTCTTCCCAGATTCCAGCAGCAGGAAAGTATCCTTAAGGGTTTTTTGGCTGTTTCTTCTGCTGTGGGTTTCCTTGATGGCTGGGCTACTCCTGCCTCTGGTTTATAAAAAAAAAAAAAGAGCAGCTGAGCGGCAGCATGCAGCTGTTTCATGGCAAGCCAGATCTGGGTAGGTAGCATCGCGGGAACCGCAACTCGCAGCTGCCGGCTCACTGAGTTAGGGGCTAAGCTGCGTGGCCAGTTTTTCCCCTTAGTTTCCTGTGGGGGTACAGGCCCAATCACGTATGTTTCAAGATGGTGCCGCTGGCTGATTCACACCATAGGAAAAGTTGCCGATCGTTCAGGCAGTCCTGGGGGCAGTTGAATTTGGTGTTTTTATGCCATGATTATGCTTCAGGCAGGGAAGGCTCCTCAGGGATGTGGCTGAGCCTGGGCGCAGTGCCACTCGATCTCAGGGCTCAATTGCTGGTGCAGCAGGGGATCTGGAGAGTCTTGCTGTTAGGGGGAAAACTAGGTCTACAAGGAGAACTGCCTCAAGGCATGGCGATTCCCCTCCCTCATTGTCGCCAATTGTTGCAGCAGATCAGGAGCTTGGGGGGAGGATCAGGCCAGCTCTGGGTCTGATAAGTAGGAGGATTTGGGTTTCTCCACAGAATTTGTGCTCCTGATGCACGAGGCATTCCTGTCTAGGCAGAGTGTGGGGACTAAGTGGTCTGCGGGCCCTCAGATTCGTTCTGCTTCGAAGGTGCCACGGACTTCCTCAACTAGGGGGTCAGGAAACCACCTCTACTGCCTGGGACTGGATCATCCGGAGGATCAGGGTGGTTTGGGGGACTCAGACCTGGATGACCCAGATGTTGTTCCTGGGAGCATGCCTGGGGACCCGGATCCCGACCAGGGGTAGATAAGGACATGATGTATCCAGAGGAGATTCCGAAGGGGAAGGTGATGATCCCTGTGTGGTGCAGCTGTTTTTATAAGGAGGAGCTGAAGCCGCTTATTCCCCATTTTCTGCAGGAGCTGGAGATTAAATTGATCCAAGAGGAGTCTGACAATGAAGGGGTGGACCCAGTCTTGGATGGTCTCCAGGGGCTGCCTCCGGCTTTTCCTCTCCTGAAGAAGATCAGGAAGTTGGTGACCCGGGAGTGGGATCTCCAAAAGGCGGGCCTGAAGCTGGCCAGAGCTATGGCGAAGTTAAGAACATAAGAACATGCCATGCTGGGTCAGACCAAGGGTGCATCAAGCCCAGCATCCTGTTCCCAACAGTGGCCAAACCAGGCCACAAGAACCTGGCAAGTACTCAATCGCCAAGAAGATCCCATGCTACTGATGCAATTAATAGCAGTGGCTATTACCTAAGTCAACTTGATTAATAGCAGTTAATGGACTTCTCCTGCAAGAACTTATCCAGATCTTTTTTGAACCCAGCTACACTAACTGCACTAACCACATCCTCTGGCAACAAATTCCAGAGCTTAATTGTGCGTTGAGTGAAAATGAATTTTCTCCGATTAGTTTAAAATGTGCTACTTGCTAACTTCATGGAGTGCCCCCTAGTCCTTCTCTTATCCGAAAGTGTAAATAACTGATTCACATCTACCCGTTCTAGACCTCTCATGATTTTAAACACCTCTGTCATATCCCCCCTCAGCCGTCTCTTCAAGCTGAACAGCTCTAACCTCTTCAGCTTCCTCATAGGGGAGCTGATCCATCCCCTTTATCATTTTGGTCACCCTTCTCTGTACCTTCTCCATCGCAACTATATCTTTTTTGAGATGCAGCGACCAGAACTGTCACAGTATTCAAGGTGCAGTCTCACCATGGAGCGATTCAGAGGCATTATGACATTTTCCGTTTTATTAACCATTCCCTTACTAATAATTCCCAATATTCTGTTTGCTTTTTGACTGCCGCAGCACACTGAACTGATGATTTCAATGTGTTATCCACTATGATGCCTAGATCTTTTTCCTGGGTGGTAGCTCCTAATATGGAACCTAACATCGTGTAACTACAGCAAGGGTTATTTTTCCCTATATCCAACACCTTGCACTTGTCACATTAAATTTCATCTGCCATTTGGATGCCCAATCTTCCAGTCTTGCAAGGTCCTCCTGTAATGTAGCACAGTCTGCTTGTGATTTAACTACTCTGAATAATTTTGTAACATCCACAAATTTGATAACCTCACTCGTCGTATTTCTTTCCAGATCATTTATATATATATTGAAAAGCACCAATCCAAGTACAGATCCCTGAGGCACTCCAATGTTTACCCTTTTCCACTGAGAAAATTGACCATTTAATCCTACTCTCTGTTTCCTGTCTTTTAGCCAGTTTGTAATCCATGAAAGGACATCGCCTCCTATCCCATGACTTTTTAGTTTTCTTAGAAGCCTCTCATGAGGGACTTTGTCAAACGCCTTCTTAAAATCCAAATACACTACATCTACCTGTTCACCTTTATCCACATGTTTATTAACCCCTTCAAAAAAAAAGAAGCAGATTTGTTAAGCAAGACTTCCCCTGGGTAAATCCATGTTTACTGTGTTCCATTAAACCATGTCTTTCTATATGCTCTATGATTTTGATCTTTAGAATAGTTTCCACTATTTTTCCCGAAACTGAAGTCAGGCTCACTGGTCCTTAGTTTTCCGGATCATCCCTGGAGCCCTTTTTAAATGTTGGGATTACATTAGCCACCTTCCAGTCTTCAGGTACAATGGATGATTTTAATGATAGGTTACAAATTTTAACTAATAGATCAGAAATTTCCTTTTTTCAGTTCCTTCAGTACCCTAGGATGCATACCATCCGGTCCAGGTGATTTGCTACTCTTTAATTTGTCAATCTGGCCTACTACATCTTCCAGGTTCACTGTGATTAGGTTCAATTCATCTGACTCATCACCTTTGAAAACCATCTCCGGAATTGGTATCTCCCCAATATCCTCATTAGTAAACACGGAAGGAAATAATTCATTTAGTCTTTCTGCAATGGCCTTATCTTCCCTAACAGCCCCTTTAACCCCTCTGTCATCTAATGGTCCAACCGACTCCCTCACAGGTTTCTTACTTTGGATATATTTTAAAAGGTTTTTATGAGTTTTTGCCTCTACGGCCAACTTCATTTCAGAGTTCTATCTTTGCCTGTCTTAGCAATGTTTTACACTTAACTTGACAGTGCTTATGCTTTTTCCTATTTTCTTCTGATGGATCCTTCCAATTTTTGAAAGATGTTTTTTTTTTTGGCTAAAATAGCCTCTTTCACCTCACCTTTTAACCATGACGGTAATTGTTTGGCCTTCCTTCCACTTTTCTTAATGTGTGGAATACATATGGACTGCTCGCCTAAGATTGTATTTTTAAACAATGTCCATGCCTGTTGAACACTTTTAACCTTTGCGACAGGGACCCTGCAGGGCCTGGGCACCATAGTCCCAGTGCCAGCGGTGGAGCAAGGCCGAGGACGGTACTCTGTTTATTTCATCGTACCAAAGAAGTTCTCGATTTGCAGAAGGTGAATGTATTACTGCAAGTTCCCCGTTTCCAGATGGAGACGTTGCGGACAGTTTTAGCAGCGGTTCAGCAAGTAGAATTTCTAGCATTGCTGGACTTGACGGAGGCCTATCCCCATATTCCTATCTGAGTGGAGCATCAGCGTTTACTGCGTTTTGTGGTCCTGGGACAGAATTTTCAGTTTTGGGCCTTCCCACTTGGTCTGGCAACAGCACCTTGCACATTCACGAAGGTGATGGTAGTGATAGTGGCGGCCCTTCACAGGGAGGGGATCTTGGTTCATCTTTACCTGGATGACTGGTTGATTCAAAGAAAATCGGAAAAGAATGTCAACAGTCAGTGGGGAGGGTGTTGGATCGGCTGCAGACCTTGGGCTGGGTGATCAATTGGGCAAAGAGCGACTTGTCTCACCCAAACTCTGGAGTACCTGGGGGCGAGATCCAATACTAGTGTTGGGAAAGTTTTTCTTACTTCCGAGAGGATTCTGAAGTTGCAGGCTCAGGTACAACGTTTTCTGAGGATGGTGGGCCTCAAGACTTGAGATTATCTTCAGGTGCTGGGGTCAATGGTGTCTACCTTGGATTTGGTGCCTTGGGCCTTTGCTCACATGTGTCCGCTTCAGAGGGCGCTGCTCTCGCGGTAGAATCCATTGTCAGAGGAGTTTCATCGATGGTTGCCGTTACTGGGAACCTCCAGATCCAGTGTCTTGTGTTGGCTGTTTCGGCCAAATTTGGAAAAGGGGATGGACCTGAAGATCCCAAGCTGTATGGTGGTGACCACTGATGCCAGCCTTGAGGGTTGGGGAGCGGTCTGCTGGGGGCATTCAATGCAAGGTCTGTGGTCACCAATGGAAGCGACTTGGTCGATCAACTGGCTGGAGATTAGAGCGGTCCGCAGAGCGTTAGTGGAGTTCATTCCGTTGATTCAAGGTCAGATGGTCAGAGAATATTCGGACAGTGCCACTACAATGACATATATCTATTAGGGATGTGCAGCAGGGACGGATACGTTCGATTCGGTATTCGTTGTGACCCAAATCCGTTACATCCGTTTTTGGGGGACCCCGTTTGTCCATTAGTTACGTATGGTATTCGTTTCCCATTAAAGTTTAATAATAAAAAAAAAAAAAAAAACATCCCAACCCTTTAAATTTAATTAACTACAACCCCCCACCCTCCTGACCCCCCAAGACTTGCCAAAAGTCCCTGGTGGTCCAGCGGGGGTCCTGGAGCATTCTCCTGCACTCAGGCCGTCGGCTGCCGGTATTCAAAATAGCGCAGATAGCCTTTGCCCATACTATGTCACAGGGGCTACCGGTGCCATTGGTCGGCCCCTGTCATATGGTAGGAGCAATGGACAGCTGGCGCCATCTTGTGCTCCTACCATGTGACAGGGGCCGAGTAATGGCACCGGTAGCCCCTCTGACATAGTAAGGGCAAAGGCTATCGGCGCCATTTTGAATACTGCCAGCCGATGGCCCGAGTGCAAGAGATCGCTCCAGGACCCCCGCTGGACCACCAGGGACTTTTGGCAAGTCTTGGGGGGGGGTCAGGAGGGGGGGGGTTTATTCGTTAGTGATACATTGCATTCGTGGGGGTTTGCCATACGTTTCAGAACCCCACAAATGCAATGAATAGGGACCTATACGTTGCAGATTGCGCGTTCGTTCAAAACGAATGCACATCCCTAATATCTATCGGCAGGGGGGAATGACGAGTCGTGCAGTGGCCCAGGAGGCTCAGGAACTGTTTGTCTGAGCGGAGCTGCATTTGAAGGGAGTAGCCGCGCCTCATGTGTCAGGAGTGGACAGTTTATTTATTTATTTTGAACTTTTCTATACCAACATTCATGTGGCAAGATACATATCATATCGGTTTACAGTGTAACACAAAATTGCAACAGGCATTACATGGAACCAGGTTACATAGAACTGGGAAAACAGAAGATACAACTGGGGGAAGAATTAGCAACTGTTAACAAGTGAGGCATTTAGAGAACGAAGAATCGATTAGGCAGAAGACTGTAAATCTCCACCCGTGCAGTTTAAAATAAGTAAAGTAAAAATAAAATAAGGTTAAATAAATATACAATAATAAGTCAGTGAAGGAGGTCATGGAAATGTTCGTAGAGGTATGTTAGTGGTAATACTCGTCTGGTTATGGATAGGCTTGTTTGAAAAGTAAGGTAATGGTGAAGCTCATCTGGTTATGGGTAAGCTAGTTTGAATAGACAGGTTTTGAGTTTCTTTTTGAAAGTCAGTAGGCATGGTTCTTGTCGGAGTTCTGGGGGAAGAGCGTTCCATTGAGAGGGACAATGTGCAGGCAGACTATCTAAGCCGATAGCAGTTGGACCAGGGAGAATGGGAGCTGTCGGTGGAAGCCTTCGATCTTATCCGGTCTCGGTGTGCCAGTCCAGGTCTGGATCTGATGGTGTCTAAGATCAATGCCAAGATGTCAAGGATCTTCAGTCGCAGGCAGGAGGTCAGAGCCGAGGGCATAGATACTCTGGTTCTTCCGTGGCCCACAGGAATTCTTCTGTATGTGTTCCTGTAGTGATCTCTCATAGGCTGGGTGTTGCGACGTGTCGAGAAGCATCCAGGTCAAGTGATGCTGGTCACGCCAGAGTAGCTGCGTCATCCGTGGTTCGCAAATCTGGTTCAGCTCGCAGTGGACGGGCCTCTGATAGTGGCTCATCTAAAGGGACTCTTAAGGCAAGGTCCTATTTTTTCAGATCGGGCAGATTGCTTCTGTCTTGGTCCTGGCTTTTGAGAGGTGACATTTGCAGTTGAAAGGTTACTCTGAACCATTGATTTCCATTTTGCTTCAGGCCAGTGGCCTGTCATGTCTATGGCGTATGTCCGGGTATGGCGAGTGTTCGACAACTGGTGTGTAGAGGAAGGCGTTAACCGTTGCTGGTAGATATTCCTTAGGTGTTGGCCTTTCTGCAGCACGGCCTTTAGAAGGGTCTGGCTTTCAATTTGTTGCGGGTTCAGGTAGCGGCCTTGGGTTGTCTCCGAGGCAGGTTGCGAGAGAGGACGATGGCCTCGCACCGGATGTGGTGAGGTTTCTTAAGGGGGGGTTAAGCATCTGTGTCTGCTGGTGCGTAGGTTATGCCTGGCATGGAGTTTAAATTTAGTATTGCAGGTGCTTTGTGGTCCTCCTTTTGAGCTGTTGGAAAAGGCTTTGTTGAAATATTTTACTCGGGAGGTAGTTTTTCTGGTGGCGATTTCTTCAGCTTGAAGAATTTCAGAGCTGCGAGCTTTATCCTGTAGGGAGCCTTTTCTGAGAATCTCAAATGAGGGTTTTATTGCATAAGGTTCCCTCATTCTTGCCTAAGTTGGTTTCTGCCTTCCATCTGAATTAGTCAGTTATCGGAGTCTAGGGAGCTCCATCTTTTGGATATTCATCAGGTTCTGTTGCGTTATTTAAAAGTCACCAACAGTTTTCGATGGTCGGATCACGATATTTGGAGAGGAAACAAAGGGTTGCAAGGCCTCCAAGGGCACGATAGCATATTGGCTGAAGGAAGCTATTGTCTCTGCATACATTTGCAAAGGAAAGCAGGTTCTGGATGTTTTGTGTGCACACTCTACTAGAGTGCAGGCGGCTTCTTGGACAGAGTGTCAGTTGGTTTCACCTCAGGAGAATTGTAGAGCGGTGACCTGGTCTTATTTGCACATTTTTTCTCACCATTATCGGTTGGACGTTCAAGCTCCGGGTGAAGCTTCCTTTGGTGAGGAGTTGTTACGTGGGGGTCTTTAGCGGACCCGCCCAGTATAGGGGTGCTTTGTTACATCCCATTTGTCTGGACTGATCTGGGATACGAACAAGAAAGGAAAATTGGTTCTTATCTGCTAATTTTCGTTCCTGATCAGTCCAGAGACCTATCCCAGTATATTTTTTGCTCACGACCGTGGCAGCAAGTCTGTGTTAGGGCACATTTCTGGGAAGAACTGTCAGGTTGTACATAGTAAGAGCCTTCAGAAGATGGCCTGGTTATTTGGTTCTCCCTTGGACTATTGGTGGTTATGCTATGTTGAGGGGTTTATCTATTGTTCGAGTTCAGTGTTTTCCCCTTAATTTCACAATAGTTGCGGTGGTTGATCTCTAATCTGGCTTGGGTACAGGTCAATACTGAGGGACTGCAGGTGGCACACTGGGATATGTACAGTGTGAGTGAGACTCTCTGTCTCCATCTGCTGGTAGGGATGCAAAACCCATTTCTCTGGACTGATCTATGGTACTTCAGGAACGAAAATTAGCAAGTAAGAATCAATTTTCCTTTTCTTGTGGCAGACTGCACTATGCAGATATATCTAAACACTTAACAGCTGTAGTACAGCAGAAGTAGCTTTAGGTTTGCTCAGGATCTTCACATTGACAACCAGCAGCTCTGCACAGCAATATCGATCAGTTGCATGTCTTCGTGCCTCACTAGGTGCTTGACATTGTGTGCCTTCATGCCATTAATTGCTTAACTGTAGGTGCCTGTATTTGATGGTGTGTTACAGAAAAGGTTGTAGAATCGCTAACAGCAGCCATCTTGGATCTGGTACAGCTCTACTGCAGTACCTTCAACGCTGATTTTCAGACTGTAGTCCATGGAGACAGGAAGCACTACCAAACTCAAGACGCATCTCTCCTCACCAGTCCCCTTTCATTCACCATCTATGCAATGCACAGGATTCCCATTACCTGGGCAACAAGGTGAGACAACCCAACTAAGATTGTTCACATGGCCTAGAAAAGGGAATGTTTACAACTGATGTTTTAAATAAATAAATATGAGAATACATTGGTTTTAAACTCTGATAAAACAGATTTTGTATTTAGGGAATGGAAATGTTGATTTTTCTCTGAAATTGATGGGTGTGGACAGGGCTGGTGCTAGTTTTTTGCTGCCCTGTGCAAACAATTACTGTGCTCTCTCCCCCCCCCCCCCCACCCCCGCCGGCGACCTCGCAGCCTCGCCTCTCCTCTCCTGCTGCCACAAACGCCCTACCTCCCAGGTGTGCCCTTCCGAGGGAATACATGGTGTGCACATCCAGTCGTGCTGGGCCTTGGTGTGGAGGTTTTTCCAAAGAAAGAAGTGAGATCTTTAGGAATTCAATTGGATTCAACATTAAGTATGGAGAAAAATGTTATGCATTTAGTGAGAAATAGCTATGTGAGGATTAAAATGCTAAGGCAAATTAGACCTGGATTTTGAGATGTTGAGATCTGTGGTTTATGCCTTGGTCCTCTCGTACATAGATTATTGTAATGCTTTATTTTTGGGACTTGCAGCAAAACTTATGTGGAAACTGTAATTGATTCAGAATACAGCGGCCTGCATTGTGACTGAGAGTACTAGGAGGACTCCCGCTGACCCTCTATTAACGGATCTTCACTGGCTCCCAGTAAATGCCAGATGCAAATTTAGAAATCTTTCTTTGGCATTTAAAACTTTAAGAGGAATAGATTCAAAGCAGCTGGAAAATCATTTGAGTTGGTATACGCACAGTAGAAATTTAAGATCAATGAAGGGGTAGTTATTGATGGGTGGTCATCGCTCTCTGGAGAGATCTCTCGCAGTCCTCCCGAGACTTCACCCGGATGAGCCAATCGTCCAAATATGGATGCACCAAGATCCTTTCTTTGTGCAGAGCTGCTGCTGCTACTACTACCATCACCATGGTGAACGTGTGAGGAGCCGTGGCCAGCCTAAAGGGAAAAGCCCGAAACTGAAAATGCCAACCCAGCACCTTGAACGTCAGGAATCTTTGGTCCTGCCGGATCAGAATGTGCAGATAAGCCTCTGTTAGATCTAAGGACGTGAGGAACTCCCCTTTGCGCACCGCCGCAAGCACTGTTCAGAGCGTTTCCTTGCAGAACTTGGGAATTCGTAGGCACCGGTTCATTTTCTGCAAGTCGAGGATAGGACAAAAGGACCCTTCCTTCTTGGGAACCACGAAGTATACAGAGTACCGACCCTGGCCCTGCTCCGCAGGAGGGACTGGACAAATGGCGTTGAGATCGAGTAACCTCTGGAGAGTCGCTCACATGGCCTCTCGCCTGCCACAAGAAATCGCGAGACTCTACAAAGGCGTCTTATACTGGAAACAAGAAATCTAGAGCGTAACCAATCCTGACTACCTCCAAGACCCACCTGCCTGAGGTAATCTTCTCCCACTCCTCGTAGAAGGATTTTCCTCCTACAGCTTCTACGTGGAGTGGGGGTCCCTAGCCTCATTGGGGAGGCTCACCGCCTCCTGAGCTCTGACCTGTACCATCTCTGGGAGTCCAACCTCCACGAAAGGACTGCAAATGACCAGAGTCTGCCTGGACCTGGGGGAGGAACAGGTTTACCAGAACGAAAATGCTGAGAATCCCTAAAACGATCTCGTGAAGGAAAAACCTTCTTACTCGACTTCCTATCTTCCGGCAACCTATTGCCCTTAGTCTCCCCCAATAGCTTCACCAAATGGTCCAAATCCTCCCTAAACAGGAGTTTTCCCTTGAAGGGGAGATTACAGAGTTGTGCCTTAGAGGACAAGTTTGCCGACCAGTAAAAGCCTGCGAGCCACCACAGAGGAAACCATACTATGTGCAGAGGTGCGAATCAGATCATAGAGAGCATCAGCCACATAAGCCACTCCCGCCTCAAGGCGGGCCGCTTGCAAGGGCAAAAAGTCGCATGCTGCTACTGCCTCCGCAACCTTCTGGACCCAACACAGACAGGCACGCTGCATCACGCTGGCACACACCGCCGCGTGCACCTCAAACAAACGCTTCAGCTGAATTTCCAGTTTGTGGTCCTGCATGTCTTTCAAAGCAGCCACCCCAGCCACCAGGATTTTTGTCGTCTTGGTGACTGCCGAAACAGCTGCATCTACCTGCGGCACTTTCAGAAGGTCCAAGGTCTCAGAGAGGGGGTAAAGTTTTGACATCGCTCGGCCCACCTTCAAGCTGGAATCAGGAGAGTCCCACTCCCTTGTCACCAACTTCCTGATCTTCTTGGGCAGGGGAAAAGCGGTTGTCTGTCCTCGCAGACCATCAAGCACCGGATTGACGCCCTCACTATCCGACCCTGGGAGACTTTGACCCTCAACTCTTCTAAAACTTGGGGAATCAATGGGCGCAGCTCCTCCAGCTTGAACAGCCGGACAACTCATGGGTCATCCCCCCTCCGGGATTGGGAATCCATCCAAGGCCAGGTCATCCGTGTCAGGATCTCCCAGGTCTGGGGAGGGATCAGATCCCGGGACTGTCCCCTGCGTGTCTGGGGGGCCACCCCAAAGCATCCCCGCTGGAGGCTGGGTCACCACGCACCTGAGGGATCCCCAGGGGCTGCAGGGGATTCTGAGGATCCCGAGAAGAACGTTTGGATCCCCCGCTGGATGGATCCTCCGACCGCTCTGCTGTCCTTTTAATTCCGGATCGTTGATCAGCCAAAAAGGCCTGATGAAGAAGCAGTACAAATTCAGGAGAGAAGTCTACAGGCTGCTCCCCCACCCCCTGCAGGGGCTCGGGCTGTACAGCTTCGTCTGGAGGCGCGCAAACCAGCTCCATAGGGGAAAGGGGGGGAGGGGAGCCCTTGAGTTGTCCCCGGTGGGCGCGTGGTGACCCAGCCTCCAGCGGGGACGCTTTGGGGTGGCCCCCCAGACACGCAGGGGACAGTCCCGGGATCTGATCCCTCCCCAGACCTGGGAGATCCCAACACGGATGACCCGGCCTTGGATGGATTCCCAATCCCGGATGGGGGATGACCCTTGAGTTGTCCCGGGTGGGCCCCGACTAAAACCAGAGGCCTACCTGAGGAACTTCTTAGGTTCTGATAAAATCACTTTTCTTTTCTTTCTTTTTAAATAAAAACTTTAGCCAACCTCAGCAGGACCAGAGGAAACAGGGAACAGCTTCAGAGGCTGAGGGAACCAGAAGCCTCTGTTATCAGGCCCTTTGGCAGGGTGCGGGTGAAACACAGTTGGGGGTATCTAACCCCCCTGGCGCCCGGCTCCACTGGAGGGATGGTCCACAACGGTGCCCAGGGGCGGATTCCGGGTAAAGATCGGCCCTGGGATCCAGGAGATACCCCGTGGTATGCCAAGCGTGGCTCTTTCGCAGCTGCGCTCGGCAGGCCACGTGACCAGAGCGACCGGCCTACCTGGGGATGCCTGATCCCCCGATAGGCCAATCCACCCCTGGTGGTGCCTAACACCTCAGGTAACAAAATCTCAGCTCAGCTAATCTAATCTAACTAAATTTTTTTTTTAACTCAACCCTAGACTGCAGGGTTGGACCTCTACCATCTGTTGGAGTGAGAGAGATACTGAGGGACTGCAGGTGGCACTCTCTCTCTTATGTAGCAGTGTCCAAAGGTTTTGTTCTCTTGACTCCATCTGCTGGTAGGGATACACAACCCACTGGTCTGGAATGATCTGAGTATGTACCGGAAGGGGTAGTTATTGATGGGACAGGCTGTTAAAACATTTCATCATTCTTGCCTGAAAGCTAGATCCTTTTCTGGGATGATTCCTCAGTTGTAGAATAACCTACCTTTAAGTTTGAGAGAGGAGAGGGGTTTGTTAAAATTAAAAACTTGTCTTATGAGTAGTTTGTAGAAAGAGATTGTTTTATATGGTTGATAGGTATTTAAATTATGTACTCATGTATTACTGAATTATGTTGTATTACTAAAGTATGTTATATATCACTTAAGATTTTATCAGGCGATTAACAAATGATTTTAAATTAATGTATCAGCTGTTGATGTCTGCCATCAATTATACTAATGTTCATCATATCAATGCATTTGCATACGTGATTGTGCATTAGCTGATGGCAACAGAAAGCAAAATTGCTTACCTTGTAATAGGTGTTATCCCAGGACAGCAGGATGTAGTCCTCACATGTGGGTGACATCGGTAATGGAGCCCTATATGGAAAAACTTCTGTCAAAGTTTAATAAAGCTTTGACTGGCATCCAAAGTGCCCACTGAGCATGCCCAGCATGCCATTATACTTTCTGCCACAGGGGTCTCCCTTCAGTCTGTTTTGTAGCAATGGCGTTAGCCTAAAATTAAATTAATAATGTAACGTATTAGACCCAACTCCGCGGGGTGGCGGGCGGGTTTCGTGAGGACTACATCCTGCTGTCCTGGGATAACACCTATTACAAGGTAAGCAATTTTGCTTTATCCCAGGACAAGCAGGATGCTAGTCCTCACATGTGGGTGATTAGCAAGCTAGCGGCTGAGTCATTTCGTAGTGAATCAACTGTGAAGTAATGTTGGTGTAAATGATTCAGCCGAAAATTCCAGCAGGTTGGTTGTGGAAGGAGTTGGGATTAAACTGGAAACAAGTTCTTTAAGACAGATTGTCCATAGGCTGCATCTTGTCATCCTTCTTTATCCAAACAGTAGTGAGCTGCAAAGGTGTGAAGGGAACTCCAGGTTGCTGCTTTACAGATGTCAAGAATTGGCACAGAACGAATATGTGCTACTGAGGTTGACATTGCTCTCACTGAATGTGCTTTTACTCGCCCTTGGAGAGTAAGGCCTACTTTGTCATAACAAAACTGTATGCAGTCTGCTAGCCAGTTGGACAGAGTATGTTTACCCACTGCTTTACCTGGTTTGTTTGGGTCATACGAGACAAAAAGTTGAGTGGATTTCCGTAGGACCGCAGTGCGGTTCAGATAGAAAGATAATGCATGTTTGCAGTCTAGAGTATGTAATGCCCTTTCACCTTGGTGAGAATGAGGCCTTGGAAAGAATGTGGGTAAAATTATGGATTGGTTTAAGTGGAATTCCGTAACTACCTTGGGCAGGAATTTAGGATGTGTGCGGAGTATGTGACAAGTGCCTGAAACTCACTAACTCTTCAAGCTGAAGTAATAGCTATGAGGAAGATAGTTTTCCATGTGAGAAATTTAAGATCACAGGTATCTATAGGTTCGAATGGAGAACGCATGAGTCTGGTCAATACCACGTTCAGGTTCCAATGTATGCTTGGGAGTCGAACTGGTGGTCTTATATGAGTTAAACCTTTCATAAACCGACTAATAAGAGGGTGTGTGGAAATAGGAGCATCTCCAAATTTATTATGATGGCTGATACTGCGCTTAAGTGTACTCTCACAGATGAAGTCTGGAGACCAGAGTCTGAAAGATGACACAAATAGTCTAGTAAAGAAGGTGTGGGGCAGGAGAAAGGATCAATCTCTTTTTGTCCACACCATAGAGTGAACCTTTTCCATTTTGAAGAATAGGTCCTTCGTGTGGAAGGTTTACATGAAGCAAGGAGTATCTGAGATACCTTGGATGAAAGATTGAGTGGTTGTAAAATCAAGCTTTCAACATCCATGCCGTCAGGGATAGGGATTGAAGGTTGGGATGGAGCAACCGACCCTGATTCTGAGTTATGAGAGTGGGAGCTACTCCCAGGCAAATAGGATCCCTGACTGAGAGGTCTAGAAGTGTGGGAAACCATACTTGTCGAGGCCAGTACAGGGCTATTAGTATCATGGACCCCCTGTCCTGTTGTAGTTTTACCAGTGTTTTGGTTATAAGCGGATACGCGTATAGCAGGCCTGAGTTCCAAAGGTGAGCAAAGGCGTCCCTGGTTAAGCTGTTTCTTTGCTTGGACAGGGAGCAATAATTCTGTACTTTGTAGTTCAGATGGGATGCAAAGAGATCTATCATTGGTTGACCCCAATGTTGAAAGATCCTAGTTGCTATCGCTGGATCCAAGGACCACTCGTGTGGTTGGAACTGACGACTGAGACGGTCGGCTACTATGTTGTGAATGCCTGGTAGATACGTGGCCCGTAGAAGTATCGAATATGCTAGGGCCCAGTCCCAAATCTGTGCTGCTTCTTGGCAAAGGAGATACCAGCCTGTACCCCCTTGTTTGTTGATGTACCACATGGCTACTGTGTTGTCTGTTTGTATAAGAACAGTCTTGTGAGAAAGGCAGTCCTTGAACGCATGCAGCGCATAACGTATAGCTCGAAGTTCTAGGAAGTTTATCTGAAACGTGGCTTCGAGCTTCGTCCACATTCCCTGAGTCTGCAGATGGTCTATATGCGCTCCCCAACCGAAGGTGGATGCATCTGTAGTTAGAGTTATTTGTGACGTTGGTTGCTGGAAGGGTAGGCCTTTGAGCAAATTGTTCATTGATGTCCACCAGAGGAGGGAGTAACGAAGTCTCTGAGTTATCTGAATGTGAAAGGACAGTGGCTGAGTGGCTTGAATCCACTGTCTCTTGAGAGACCACTGCAGTAATCTCATGGTCAGTCTGGCCATTGGAGTGACATGAACTGTAGAGGCCATGTGACCGAGGAGGATGAGGCACTGGTGTGCCTTTACCTGCGATTGGTTTCTGAGGGTGTTTGCCAGGAGAACAAGTGTTTGTGCTCGGTCTCTTGGAAGAAAAGCTTTTGCTATGATGGTGTTTAGATCTGCACCGATGAATTGCAGATGGTGAGACGGTGTGAAATGGGATTTCTGGTAATTGATCAGAAAACCCAAGGAGTGGAGTAAATTGACTGTGAGCTTGAGTGAAGTGAGAGTTCTTTCTTCGATTGTGCTCTTTATTAGCCAATCGTCCAGATATGGAAAGAC
Organism: Rhinatrema bivittatum; assembly: GCF_901001135.1. Classification (NCBI taxonomy): domain Eukaryota; kingdom Metazoa; phylum Chordata; class Amphibia; order Gymnophiona; family Rhinatrematidae; genus Rhinatrema; species Rhinatrema bivittatum. The sequence goes on along the minus strand of NC_042626.1, from coordinate 3,488,766 downwards.
ATGGACTCCTTACCTGTGTAGGTGGGCTACTGCTACCGCTGGGCATTTTGTAAAAACTCTTGGTGCTGAGGTGAGACCGAATGGAAGCACTCGGTATTGAAAATGTTGACCTTCTACTAGAAATCGTAGGTACTTGCGATGAGGAGGAAAGATGGGAATGTGAGCATAAGCGTCTTGAAGATCCAGAGAACAGAGCCAATCTCCTTTGTGAAGTAGGGATAGCATGGTGCCTAATGATACCATTCTGAACTTTTCTTTTTTCAGATATTTGTTGAGGTTTCTGAGATCTAGAATGGGACGTAGGCCTCCTGTTTTCTTTGGAATAAGGAAATATCGGGAGTAGAATCCTCTGCCCTGCTGAGACCAGGGGACTGGTTCTATGGCCCTGGCTCTCAGAAGGGTGGATAATTCTGTTTTTAGTATTGTGGACTGATTGTTTATTGTCCAAGACGGAATGGGTGGATTTTCGTTTGGTACAGTGAGAAAATCCAACCGGTACCCTCGAGATGTAATGGAAAGTACCCATTGATCCGTGGTTATGGAGGTCCAGGTGTGATGAAAGAAGGCAATGCGACCTCCTACTGGTAAGTGTGGAAGTGGATTGAAGGATAGGTTTCTGTTCTCTGGGAATATTTCAAAAGCCTGATGTAGAAGCTGTCTGAGGAGGGGGTTGGGACCGAGGAGTTCTTTGTCTAGTTTGAGAACGTTGAACTGGGCGAGATGTTCGTGGTCGAGTTTCAGGAGGATAGTAATGTCTCTGACGATAGTAAGGACGTCTCGTATCTCTTCTTGGTTGCCTTCTAGAAGGAGGTTGTGATTCCTGTGGAATTAAGGAGAGTTGTTTTAAAGTCTCCATATATTCCTTCAAAGTGGCAACTGCTTCCTTCACCTTGTCACCAAAGAGGTTGTCACCAAGACAAGGAAGGTCGGCTAATCTTTCTTGCACCTCTGGTCGTAAGTCGGATGCCTTACCTATGGAGCTGTAATACCTGAGGCTGACAGACGAGACGCGGTTTCAAAGCTGTCATATGTCGCCCTGACCTCATGCTTGCCTGCTTCTAGGCCTTTATGCACTAGTTGTAAGAAAACTTCCTGGAATTGTTCAGGAAGAGTATGGGTAATTTCTTGGACCTGCTTCCAGAGGTTGCGTTGGTACTGGTTCATGAAGAGCTGGTAAGCAGCAATTCTTGAAACCAGCATAGCTCCCTAAAAGATTTTCCGGCCTAGGTTATCAAGTAACCTATTATCTTTCCCTGGTGGTGTGGAGGACTGTGTCTTGACTCTTTTTGCCTTTTTCTGAGCTGACTCAACTACCACCGACTGGTGAGGTAGTTGAGTCTTTTGGAATCCAGGGATTGGTTGGACCAGGTATGTAGCATCTGATCTCTTGTTAACTGATGCCACTGAACCAGGATGTTCCCACAATCTGTACATGAGTTCCTGAAGCACCTCATGTACAGGTACAGCCAGAATTTCTTTAGGTGGATCTACAAATTGTAGCACCTCAAGTGTCTTCTGTCTGGAATCTATTTCAGATTGAAGCTGGAATGGCATGGTCTCTGACATGTCTTTCACAAAGTTGGAGAAAGACAGATCTTCTGGAGGTGACTTTCGCCTATCTTCTGGAGGTGAAGGTTCTGAAAGCATCTCCTCATCTGTAGAGACATCCGTGTCTGAATCTGTTCCAGTGTCTCTTGGATGACCTGTTGGTTGTGGCCTGAAAGGCATCGACGGCAGAGAGTGAGGTATGGAAGGAAACCTCGGAGACTGTGGATGTAGAGGTTTAGGAATACCTGAAGGTCCAGGAATTGGCTCTGGTATGGTGCCTTCATCGGTGTCTTGCGGCTTTTTGGATATGGCATCGATTAAGGTGTCTAACTTCTCCATCAGAGGTTGAAATATAGAAGCCTCTGGAATCGGCATCGACGGTTTCATGGGAGGAATCGATGCTGGCGTTGGAATCGGCACCAATGGCATCGGTGTCGGAATGGATGGTGACATCCGTATCGAGGACAAAATATCCGTCGGTACCGGAATCGGCGTCGATGGCATCGCTGGTGTCGATGGCTGAGGCCTTGGCGGTATCGCCTCGAGGAGTGCGTCCCATACCGCTTGAATATATACGTCAAGTTCCGCCCGCATGGTTGATGAGATCAGAGCAGCCATGGGGGGAGGCGGTAGTGGCAATGCCGGTACCTCTTCAGAGCCCTGAGGAGGTACGGTTCCCTGCACCGGTACCGGTGGGGATCGCCCTGGTATCGAAGGCCCCGGAGACTCCACATCCAGCCGAGGTTTCTTAGCCGACTATGCCGCTTCCATTGATGGTACTGCGGGCACCGGATCAATGGTCGATGTGTGTGGCCTTCGATGGTGATGTCGATGTTTTTCTTTGTCTTTGGACTTTTCGCTGCCCGACGTCGATGCCTTTGACGATGGAGAGGGGGAGGGGATAGAAGCATCTCCCGCCTCACCTGGGACTCATTTCTTCAGCACTACCTTGCGAATCGATCCGGCCGGAGACGATTGCGTGGAGGATGATGCTGAGGGTAACAGCTGAATTTGGAAAAGCTGCTCCATCTTCTCCATCCGGAGTCAACATCCCTTCGATGTCATTCCGGCGAACTGGGGGCAGGACTTGACGTCGTGGTTCCCGCCAAGGCAGAGCACACACTCTTGGTGTGGGTCCGTTATGGACATGTTTTAGTGCACTTAGGGCACTTTTTGAATCCCGAAGCCATTTTAGGTTGGACAGCCGTCGACGACCGTGGAACGGGAAAAAATTGGTGCGGAACCGAAATGAAGAAAAAACTGTACTGCGATGGTATATAAAGGGAGACCCTTGCGGCTAAAAGTTTTTCCGACTTTTTGAAAAAGTTTTAAAGTGTGGAGAAATTTACCACAGGACTCCAAATTAACCGCGAGGCTAACGGCTCCGCGGAAAAAAGAAGATTGAAGGGAGACCCCTGTGGCAGAAAGTATAATGGCATGCTGGGCATGCTCAGTGGGTACTTTGGATGCCAGTCAAAGCTTTATTAAACTTTGACAGAAGTTTTTCCGTATAGGGCTCCATTACCGATGTCACCCACATGTGAGGACTAGCATCCTGCTTGTCCTAGGATAATGGCTTTTACAGTGGCTGATGACATCATGTGCAGATTGGCAACATTTGAAATGTAATAGCCAAAATAAACAGTGATAAATCACGTAATCCCCGATGTATGAATTTAAGCGCTATGGCAGATACTAGTGCCAAAATATAGCCAAAATAAAACCATAACCTTGAATTTAATGTTAGTATCACAGTTCTTACAAGATTTCTTTGCTGCTGCAGGACTAGAAACATTTTCTGCTGAAGGTCTTGTACTTTTTCAGTGATATTTGGCCTTTCTGTGGGAAGTTTGGAAATGAAATTTGCAGGCTGGATGTAAGAATAAGTAGGAACAAGTGGCTAAGTTAAGGCAATGCTGTAGTGAAATCCAAGTCGGGTCAGTGGTTTTGAAACAAAACAGAGAAACCTACTGCTGGCTTAAGCCAAACAAGCTGTCACGCTGTACTGGAATTCTCTAGGACCACTGGCTGAAGCCTCTAGTGGCAGATGGTCAGTTCTCAGCAGGAGACTATGGCCCATTGGACAATAGAAGCTGAGGATCTGCCTTTGTGCTGTGCAGTTCCATGGAGAATGTGTATTTTAGACACACAAAAGGGAGCAGGAATGGCATTCTTAACTTCCCCTTCCTTCCTCTTAGCCAGTCTGCTGCTTGTCATGTTAAGGGATTTGGCAGAATGCAAAGGTGGGGGGAGGGGCAGCCACTGCCCTGGTGCTGGAACACTGTCTTTTGTTCTGCCTTTAATGTATTCTGATTGGTGATTGACAAAGAACAAAGGAAATAGCCTGGGAAATCCAGGCTTCCTTTGACATTTAGGCCATGTAACCCTCTGCACTCCTCGCTAGGCACCTGTCACATGTTTGAGTGTGTGGGGAGATTCCCGTGTGATTGGATTCATAGTGGCATATGTCTCTCTGGTGGACTTATCACTTCTGCCCTTAGTGTCTGGGGGTGGATCTGCTCCCCAGCAGTCAGATGTGTGTGATCTCTAATGCATGAGCAGAGAATGCAGGCAAATGTGCTTCTGCACAAAGATTGGACAGAAAATCAAATGATAACCTCCTAAACACTATATCAATTTAAGGTACATGAAAAATAATAAATGATATTGCAAAAACTGGAGGAAAAACACCTTAGACTGGCTGATGATGTTATAGAAACATAGAAACATAGAAATGACGGCAGAAGAAGACCAATCGGTCCATCCAGTCTGCCCAGCAAGCTTCACACTTCTTTTTTCTCATACTTATCTGTTTCTCTTGGCTCTTAGTAACCTTAGGTTCTATTTCCCTTTCACCCCCCCTATTAATGTAGAGAGCAGTGATGGAGCTGCTTCCAAGTGAAATGTTAAGTTTGATTAGTTGGGTAAGTGGCAGCATAGCTCTCTGCCGTTGAAGCAGAGATATGCGTGAAGTATTAGTTTTTCTTCTCCCCTGCCGTTGAAGCAGGGAGCTATGCTGGATATGCATTGAAAGTGAAGTATGCCTTGAAAGTCACATTAACTATCATCAAATATTGAAAAGCCTAACAATTGGTAATTGAATAAGCCTAATAACTGGTAATACCTATAGCCCATGAACCTATCCCTGTTTTGTTTTTTTTTGTTTGTTTGTTTTTCTTTTTTTAATTGGGAGATAGCAGCCCTCCATCCTTCCGCTCCGTGAAGGTGGAACACCAACCACTGGCCACTGGCATCCCGCTCCGTGAATGCCTCTGTGGCTACAGAGTCATTCACGGAGTCATTATAGTGTCAACAGACAGCCAAAATCAATGTCAAAAATCCTCCTTTTTTTAAATTATGGTGAGTCACTCAATACATATTAATCTGAACAAACTTGCATGTATAAAAAACGTATCTGTGAATGCAGTGCCAAATTGCTTCAGTCCAGATTTTATGAGACGATTAAAAAAACGCAGATGAAAGAGTCACTTCAGTTCTGATTTTATGAAGCAATTAACAATGCCAACAGAGGAGCTAACATGGCCCACGTTTTGCCATTGGGGCTACCTCAGGACACCCTTCTACAAAATAAGACACCCAATTATTCAAGTTATACTCTATCAATTTTAATATTAAAACACATGAAAAAAGTCTTCACTGAAGATTACTATGTGGTTAAATCTATAGCCATTTATGCAAAATAGACTCAGCCTACTGGCGCAAGCTGTAGTTATAGAATGTATTTTAGCCAATGAAAACATACTAATGATTTATAGGGAAAAATAGTCCAATCATATGTTTTTGATTGATGTTTCAAACAACCAGTCACAGGCAGTTATAAAATATATCCCATCCAATGAAATAATTTCAAACATTTTGAAGGGATTCTTACAAAGCTAGTAGTAATACAATGTTGGGGGAGGGGGGGGGGCTGGAGGGTGCCTAGATGTTGGGTTACGTATGGGACTTGTGAGGGCCAAAGAGGAAGCTGACAGTGCCTGAAATGGCCTCATTTAAATAAGATTGTAAGAGGACAGTGGTAGGAAAAGGTTTGAGAGGTTGTATGACACTTTATTTATTTATTTGTTTTTATATACCAACATTCATTGGGGTATATCACATCGGTTTACATTATAACTCGTGAATAATATGCAATATTTTCTGAGAAGAATTGATTATGCAGTTATTGCAATTAGTGAAGATTAAGTTGATGTGTCCTGCTTTATGGGTGGGGTTGGATACAAATTGTGACCAACCCATGGCTTCCATGGTATCTAGAAAAATTTCACAATCTGTAGATTTATGTAGGTTAAGTCTCCTATGATTAGAGTGGATTCTGGAGCTGGAAACGCTTTAGTGAAGATTTCGATTAGAAGTGAGCAATCTTTTTGTAATATTCCGGGTGGGCTATAGATCAATCCAATATTTAGAAGTGGAGATTTTAGTATTGCAACCTCGACGGGCGGGTTTATCTCCACTTTGTAGGGTTTAAGTTCCTTTTTGCAGATTATTAAGAGACCCCCCCCCCCCCCCACCTTTTCGTTTGTGTCTGGGGAAGTGAAAGATATCATAGGTTGGGTTATCAGTTTGGTTTAGGAGGACATTATCACTGTCTTTGAGCCATGTTTCAGTAATGCAGAAGATAGTGGGATTTAGGTCCTCTAGTCATTTATCAGTGGGATTTTTTTTTAAGGCGATTGAACATTTAGTAATAGGAGAGTGAACATTAGGTTGGAAGAAATCACAGGAGGAGAATTGTTACTTATCTTGGGTTAGATCAGGTTGTTCCTCTCTCTTAGCTTGTGTTTTGAGGCTCTCTGGTGATTTCTATGGTGATTTTCAATGATGTGGACCGGCTTCATTTTATGTTAAGCTTGGTTATGCTGAATTAGAATTTGCTTACTTCAGGTGGCACTTCAGGCGCAGGCTCCTACCTGCCCGCCCAAGTGCCTCCAGTGTTTCTGCGGGTCTTTTCTGCCCTCTGTGGTGGGTGAGTAGAGGGGTGGTCTGTGGGTGCCAGCATGTGCCTGCTCTCAGCTGCAGGGGGAGAAGGCTCCATCGCGCAATCTCCCGCCGGCGTTTTCTCTTGCCCTCGGGGCTCCAGTGCTGTTGGAGCCGGGCCCTACTCAAGACTGGCACTGCAGCCGGTCCTCTCTACTGACAGGAATATGCAAATGAGTTTTCTATTGATTATCATAACATTTACAAGGGTTATTTGTGCAGATTAATCTGATTATTATTATTAGCACTAATAATAAATGCAGGTTTATGAATAAAGTGTATTAAAATTGTCTTTTACAAAACTGTCTGCCCAATATGCAGATGTGGAAGTGGGAAGTGTCCCCGAGGTTGGGGAGTGGTTTGGACTTGTGGGCATTCTTTTGTGTTTCCAAAACTGAGTAAATTTTCAAGAAAATTCTGCGCTCATTTTAGCAGGCGCAAGTGTGTGCAGATGGATTTGGTAGGATAATTTTAAATCCACCTTGAAAATTGATGTATTTTATGTGTGTATTTGATGCATAAGTTGGGTATAAAGTTACAAAATTATGCTCTGAATTGTATCAATTCATTACACCCAGTAAACACCTGTTCTACATATAAGACACTGTTGCTCTTACTGTATTATAAGGTACATTTTCAGATGATTTTGAAAATAGTTACCTGGGTAAATGGAGGGCTGAGAATTTCCCTGTCTATTCTGTACTGCACTAACACTCTATCCAGGAAACTAAATGCCAGAGCTGGCAAAGAGCACTGAGATTACAAATTCATCAGCTGGAAGAGTCAGTCTTCGGCTTGCTGTCCAATCTAGACCTTCACTTGGGGGGAGTCTGTAGTGAGCTCTATTTGTTCAACACTTTTCTGCATAATATGTTTCTCATACACTTCTCATTTTTTCAACTGCTACAGTTACGAAGATTTTTATGTCTCCTGCTCCCTGACTCATGGAGGGAAGGAGCTGTGCAGCCCTCTGCAGACCAAGAAGGCCCACATCTATAAATACCTCTTCCACCTCATCATGTGGGACCAAATGTAAGGCCATTTTGGTTCTGTCTGTAATTCTGGGGAAATTTGGAGGGGAAGAGATTAGGTCACTAAGGAAGAAAAGTCTTGATAAGAGAGCAGGAAAGGTAAGTTGAAGCATGCTTGAAGAAACATGTTTTTTTCAAAGCTCCACTTTTGTTTGTCACTTAGTCCTTCAGTGCTGTGCTCCATTGCCATTGAATGTGATTGAGCTGCTGGCTGTGCACACAGCTAGGATTGATCTGGAGGGCCCAGTCTTAAAATAACCCCTCAGAGCCTGCAGCAGGCATGATTTCATTTACAGCTGCAATGCCTTGGAAAATGGATAATTATAGAAAGTGTTATCCCTGGGAAGGACACAGGGAGTGTAAAACAGACAAGGACAGACAGAAGGAGTATGAGGGAGACGCACACTTGAGCTAGGCATGGCTGATAGTTGCTGGAATAACTACAAAGAATTTGAAAAGAAGCTTTTATTCCTCTGATCCCTGAAACCTGAGCAGCAGAAGTGAGAAACACGGGCAACAACAGATGAACAAAGCACTGTAACAAAATGGTCATGTAATCCTCCTTTCTCGGAACAAAGAAGAGAAAGTGTGCCTTGTAGAGGTGAACACTGAGCTAGGCTATTAAACCATGGGACTTGTAAAAGAATGGCATTTTCCCGTCTGCCAGGTGTCATCCAGCTATGAAATTGCCCTGATCTGGCATACTCCTTAATTGTTTTAACTTTGTAAAATTCACTGGGTCTATCAGCCTGGATCTTTCTATAAGGTAACTCTGAATTATGCATTCTGGGAGATGTTTTAATTTTCTGTCTGCTAACCCATCGAAGCTGGTTCTGACTGGGAGTAGTGCAGAAGGTAATCAAACTGCATTGTAAGAGAGCTGTACAAGGACTACTAAGGATATCTGTGCCTAATTACAATAATTGATTCTCATAACTATTTTATAGACTGTAATAAAACAGAACTATGTTCTATATCCTGTAATGACATAGATTAGGATGGGCACTTGCTGTAATAATACAGAACAGAGTGTGAGATTCATGTGATATGTGCTGTAATAACACGGGTTAGAGGAGTGTATGTTGTAATTACATAGATTACTGTATGGTATGTACCACAGTAACGGGTATGAGCACATGCTGTAATAGCACAGGGTATGATATATATGTGGTATGTGCTGAAAGTAACACAGGATGGGGTGTAATATACATGTGATTATGTACTGTAATTGTTTTATTATTTAGGTTTTAGTTAGGGTGGGTGCATGCTGTAATGACATAGGTTAGTGTACGGTATACACTGCCATAGCACAGATTAGGATGTTGTATATGGTAAGATAGGCACAAATTGTCAATAACTACCTTGGACCACCATGGCATAGGTTAATATAGAGAACCTATTGTCACGCTTGTAAAATGAAGAAAATGTGTTGTGACAATTAAAACATTACTAATGCTGAAGCATGGCTGATAATCTAACCAGTGTGCATATGAAGCACTACTTTAGAAATCAGAACAGCAAACAGCTCAAAACTCAGTTAAAAGCTTTAGAGAGCGTTAAAGACCTTTTTGTTTAAGGCAGCCTATTTTTAATGTATTATGATTTTTATTTTTATCTGTTAATTTTAATTTGTTTTTATTTGATTATTTTTTAAATATAATTTGTTTATTGAGCTTCTATTTTATATTGTTGTTTTAGTTCTTTTGCTATTTTTATTATAAGTTTTATGTTGTATCCTTGTTCATCACTTAGACCTGTGTTTAGTGTTAGGAGATTCATAAATTTTAATAAATGTAAATGTAACTCCTGACAATCTCCTATAGCAAAGGGGTTCAATACAGGAAGTCATTTCTGAAGGATTGCTTGTTTGTGCATGTTCAGCAATGATCCTTTTGTCATCTCCATGAAGCAGGCACAGGAGTGCAGAAACATGCTCAGCTTCCAAGCTTGTGAGGTTTTGGTACTGTTTTTTTTTTGTTTTTTTTTTAAAGAAATGGTTTTGAATTTAAAGTAAAATATGGTAAAAGATTATAGCATGCATTTCATTGTGATCTTTATAGGGCTTTGTATAGGTAATGGGTACATTTTCAAAGTCATAGTAACTACTCAGGTAAAATTTGGGGCTATTTGAGTAGAGTGGCTGAATGTGGATTTCCAGCTGGCGAGAAATACATTTGTAGTTCACAAAACGCATGTTCTTAGCCACAGTAGAACGAGGGAAGTAGAAAACTGTGTGTATGCATGTAGTATGTAGTGAACCCATTGGAGATGACTTAAGACCAGATTCTGCCCACAGAGCTCATCTTTGTGGCTCTCATTTTTCCTTTGTGTGGCGGAATGCGGCCTGCAGGAAAAGGTATTTTTTGCCCCTCCCATGCGCAGTGCTACAAGCTGGCGGAGTTTCCAAGGCCCTGCCAGCACAGAAAGATCTAATTAGACCCATGCTCCTGCAGAAAGCTGCTGGCAGGGACGTCAGGCCCCACCAGTGGAAGAGTACTCCTCCAGACTGATGTCCATACACATAATTGCTGGTAGGTTGGTGTAATGAGTGGAAGGAATGATACTACAGTAGGCCAAGCCCTGCCAGCAGAGAACAAAGCAACAACCCAAGGTGGGGTGAGTGAGAGTAGGGAGAAAAGTCAAAGGGGAGGAGGGGGAGAGGGAATAAGAGGAAAAGTAGCAGAATGAATGCGAGAAGAGGGGCATGGGTCTCACACACCCTGCCATCTCCTACATCTCAGGGTTCAGATGAAGGGAGGAGGCAGGGTTGACAACTTGTGAGAAATATAGAAATATTATTGACACTCTTCCTGTCTGTCATTCCTCAGGGAGCCTTTTCTCTTCGTGTTCCAAGTATTTTCTCTTCGTGTTCCAAGTATTTCAAATCATTGAAAGAAGCAGAGAGATTTCCCTTTCCTTCTCTCCGGTGCTCTCTATGATTTGAAATTGCTCTACCTGGCCCTCCTGTTTAATGTGATCAAACTTCAGACAGTGATGTGCAAAAATGCCAAGGTTCCTTGATTTTTCACTCAGCACAAGGAGTACAGTTCTCAGAGAATTGATGCCCTGGTCCAACTGTGGCTAGAGGGGAAGTTATATATGTTCTCTCCCTGGCTTCTGATAAGGAGAATTTCCTGCAATGGCTTTTTTTTTTTACTCCCTTGTTGCTACTAAGCCAAGCTGGGAGCCTCCTTATAGGGCTGCTTGTCTGACAAAGAAGCCTGGCCCATGGTTTGCAGATATTTAGTGATAATTGCACTAAAAATGCTCCCTCACCAAGGCAAGACAAAAACCCTGGGCACAGAAATCCTGCTGCATCTTAACAGTACATTCTACCATCTGCCAGAGACAGAGAATACTGGCTTTGCCTGGGCTGTACCACTGTAAGTACATAAGGATTGTCATGCTGGATCAGACCAAAGGTCTATCAAGCCCAGTATTCTGTTTTCAACAGTAGCCAATCCAAATTACAAATACCTGGCGGGATCACAAAGTACCGCCAGTGATGTCACAGTTAAAAGTTGTATCCTCTGTCTCTATTTGCTGGTAGGGGGGAATAAGCCCACGCAGCTGGATTGGTATAGCAGGATGAAAAGGAAAGGTATATGATCTAGGAATAAAATATTCAATGTGCTGCCTGACAAAAATATACCTTTATTGAAGAACTCAGGAGTTTTGTGCTGTTCTGTTGCTCAATTTCTGACATATTCTTTCATATGCCCACTGCTTATCTGTTCCTTGTGGGCTTTCTTGCTTCTATTTTGACTGTTTTTGTGCCAGTGTTTACCACACTTTTGTCAAATGCAACTTCTCTTACACATTGTCTAAGAGTTAATGATAATGGACAAAACAAACTCTGGAAAGATCTTGTATACTTGCTCACAATGTATGTGTGTCTCTTTCGTAGGATCTGTTTTCCCATCCAGGTGAACAAGTTACCACGGGAAACCCTATTGACGGTAACGCTGCATGCTGTACCAGTCCCACCTCCAGGGAACTCATCTGAGGCCAGCAAGCAGCGGCGAACACCAGAGGCTCTGGGTTGGGTTACCACCCCTCTCTTTAACTTCAGGCAGTAGGTTTCTGTCCTCTATATTGTCTTCTCCTGCATCCCAATAAAGATAATTTCTCTTCAGACATCCACATGCTTAATCTGCTCTCACAAGCTCCTTTCTCTTCATAGGATTTTGACCTGCGGACGAAAACTCCTTGGCTTGTGGCCAGCAACACAGGACAACTCCAGCACCAGATCGAGTGCCTCCAACTTTAACCAGCCAGACAGCGTCATTCTGCAGGTGACTCCTACAAAATCACACCATTACTGGGTTGTTCTGAGGAACACAGCCAAGTGCTGTGCCATTACTGGGGGAGCGGAACTCCTCTGCCACCCACAGAAAGTATCAATTACGGGAGGGAGATAGTCTTAGAGAGACACATAGCAGAATGTTCCTCTATTCACCCCACTCACTCTCAAAGGCATTAATGAGGAATTAAAGACATACAGAGCCATGAGTCCTCTCCCCATCTAAATCAAGTCCTGCCAATAATCTGAGGGGGCCAAATTGTAGCAAATGTTTTCTTTGCTCAGCTGCTGAAAACAAGCTATTTTCTGATGCAGTAAGCTAATAGTATGCAAATACATCAGAAGTTAAAAAAAAAAAAAAGCATGCTGACTTGAAAATGTGCACGCACATAGGGGTAGATTTTCAAAAACGGCGCGTTGGCGTACTTTTGTTGGCGCTCCAGGCGCCAACAAAAGTACGCGGGATTTTAGTAGATACGCGCGTAGCCGCTAAAATCCTGGATCGGTGCGCACAAGGCTACCGATTTCGTGTAGCCGGCGCGCACCGAGCCGCGCAGCCTACCCCGTTCCCTCCAAGGCCGCTCCGAAATCGGAGCGGCCTCGGAGGGAATTCGCTAACGCCCTCCCCTCACCTTCCCCTCCCTTCCTCTACCTAACCCACCCCCCCGGCCCTGTCTAAACCCCCCCTACCTTTGTTGGGGATTTACGCCTCCCAGAGGGAGAAGTAAATCCCTGTGCGCCAGCGGGCCGCTGGCGCGCCTAGACGCAACCCAGGGGCGGTTCCGGAGGGCGCGGCCACGCCCCCAGACCGCCCTGGGCCGAAACCATGCCCCCGGGCCTGCCCCCGAAAAGCCGCGTCCCGCCCCGAAAACGGCACACCGCTCGGCCCCGCCCCCGACACGCCCCCCTCGGAAAACCCCGGGACTTACGCGAGTCCCGGGGCTCTGCGCGCGCCGGTAGGCCTATTGAACATAGGCGCACCGGCGAGCAGGGCTCTTAAAATCCGCCCCATAATAAATATTCCTGAGCCTAGAACATTTTATTACATCGGCCCCCTTAAAATGATTTGTGCGCATTAGAACTGATTTGCACTCAGTTGTCTGGCTGAGTAGTTAGCCCGATTAAACTTAGCCAAATAATTTAAAGGCATTTCAGGATGGAGTTAGGTTAGCCAGATAAGCTGTCCAGCTAACTCCTGTATTCATCTTCTGATTGTGCTGCAAAGCATTCCTGAAATTAACCAGATTAATTTATCTGGCTAACAGCAGTGCTGTTGAACATCCCGACAAAGTTATCTGGGCAGCAGCTGAAAATACACCCCTTAGGCTCCAAAGTTTAGCTTTTCAGCTTTTTTTGAATGTCAACCTCCTTGTATATATAATAATGGGAAACCAGTACTGATCCATGAATCTTTTTAAAAGAAAAATAGTTGTTTTGGAATGACCTTTTACCCGCTTTCTCTGCAGATTGATTTCCCTACCTCAGCTTTTGATGTAAAATTCATGCGGTCCCTGGGAGCTGAATTCAGCCCTCAGTACAAGTTTGAAAGCCTGGGGGAGGAAGAGCAGCGAAAACTGAGAGAAGTGATGCAAAAAGAGTCCCTCTACTGGTAAGGGAACATGCATAAACACCAAATCACCTCACAAATACAGATGCATAAACTGAGAGAAGTGATGCAGAAAGAGTCCCTCTACTGGTAAGGGAACATGCATAAACACCAAATCACCTCACAAATACAGATGCATAAACTGAGAGAAGTGATGCAGAAAGAGTCCCTCTATTGATAAGGGAAATGCATAAACACCAAATCACCTCACAAATACAGATGCATAAACTGAGAGAAGTGATGCAGAAAGAGTCCCTCTACTGATAAGGGAAATGCATAAACACCAAATCACCTCACAAATACAGATGCATAAACTGAGAGAAGTGATGCAGAAAGAGTCCCTCTACTGATAAGGGAAATGCATAAACACAAAATCACCTCACAAATACAGATGCATAAACTGAGAGAAGTGATGCAGAAAGAGTCCCTCTACTGATAAGGGAAATGCATAAACACAAAATCACCTCACAAATACAGATGCATAAACTGAGAGAAGTGATGCAGAAAGAGTCCCTCTACTGGTAAGGGAAATGCATAAACACCAAATCACCTCACAAATACAGATGTATAAACTGAGAGAAGTGATGCAGAAAGAGTCCCTCTACTGGTAAGGGAACATGCATAAACACCAAATCACCTCACAAATACAGGTGCATAAACTGACAGAAGTGATGCAGAAAGAGTCCCTTTACTGGTAAGGGAAATGCATAAACACCAAATCACCTCACAAATACAGATGGTATAAACTTTCAAAATGAAAGTGAAATCATGCTTTTTTCCAGAGAGGCAATTAAATGTTTCATCAGCTTTGCTCCTTCCTCAGGTATATGGATGGCTGTTGATAGGCTAAATTCCCACATCTATCTGAATACTACTGTATTTTCTTTGTGTGGTTTTGTCTGCACAGTATAATTGATTGTTATATTTCTTCTTTGTTTTTATCCTGTATACCGCTTTGAATGTTCTTTCAACCACATAGGCAGTATAGAAAAAACTTAAGTGCAGTTTTATTTAATATTTTTTACACATTTCTATACTGCCTTTCCAGTCACTAAGGTTGATCTAGGTTCTATATAACATACTATATAAAAAAAAATAAAACTCTATACAGTAAAAATTACAATTAAAACCAATTTGTAACTTAAACACAAAATCCACCATAACATATCCACCACTGAATATAGCTTCATCTGTCATTCCAAAGAATTCATCTCTTCTCTGAAAACAGGCACCTTGATGCTGGATCACACAAGAACATAAGATTTGCCATACTGGGTCAAACTAGAGATCCATCAAGCCAGTATCCTATTTCTAACAGTGGCTAATCCGGATCATAAGTACCTGGCAGGATCTCAGATATTTGATAGATTCCATGCTGCTTACACCCAGGAATAAGCAGTGGCTTTCCTCAAGTCTACATATTTAATAACCAGTTCCTCCAGGAATTGGTCCAAACCTTTTTTTAAATGCAACTTACACTAATAGCTTTTACTACATCTTCTGGCAATGAATTCCAGAGCTTAATTATGCATTGAGTAAAACCATTTTCTTGCATGGGTTTTAAATGTATCACGTAGTAATTTCATTGTGCGTCCCGTAGTGTTTGTATTCTCTGAAACATAAACAGCCAACTTAATGCTTACCCATTCCACTCCACCAAGCTGAAGAGACCTAACCTCTTTATTTATTTTTATTTATGCTTTTCAATATACATTTGAAATTAACTTCAATACAGAAAATAAATAAAGTAACATGTTAATAACCAATTTCCATTTACAAATGTTTCTGTATATAACAAAAATGAATAAAGTAATCCACAAGGAGAATAATAGTAAAGAACATTAAGCGGGTAAAGGAAATCTATGAGAATTAACTCAGTAGTACAATTGAAAGATAAGGTAACACCTAACTATCTATTTTGCCTCATTACCCAAGTCTAAAGCTTCATGGGCTTGTGAATCCAAAAAAACTCTTAATTGTGAAGTATCATAAAAAATATATTTCTGATTTTGACGAACTATCTCGCATTTATATGGGAATTTTATTTGCATTTTTCCCCCAATATTTTCTACTTTGGTTTTAAATGCGAGAAATTTCTTTCTCCTCAACTGTCTGGCGTGATAAATCCGGATATATCAAGATTGGGGCCCCATGAAATTTCTCTGTTCTTTTCCTCATGTAAATGCGGAATACAGCATCCCTATCGGATGCAAAACAAATGATACATGTAGTATCACCCTGGATGCTATTTTTGTTTCTACCGAAGCCTCTATAATTTTTGATATATTTAACTGTGGTTCTGGTGATTTACCATCTAAGATTACATCACTCCCCTTTGTTGTAACATAATAAATTTTTGAAATAGGGGGAATGGATTTTTGAGGCATTTGTAAAATAACACTAAGATATTCTTTAAACATATCTAATGGCGCTATTAAATCATGTCTTGGGAAATTCAAGACCCTTAAATTTAAGTGCTTCAAAGAGTTTTCAGTAGCCTCCAGCCTTTTGTCATAAAGTATCTCAATTTTTGTAAATTTTTGACAACAGCTTTGCAGGTTATTTATTCTCTCATCCATTATATGTTGATTTTCATCCAGCTTTGATACTACTGTCTCGATTTTATTGAAACATTGATTAGATGACTCTGTAAGTTTGGTTAACAATTTGCCAATTCCAGCGATTTTATAGCTGACCATATAGAATCCATTGTGATTTCTTCAGGTTTTATTATTTGTAGTTGATTATCATCGAGATTAATAGATTCACTTTGGCCCCCTGTAGCTTGGTCTCCTTCTCTGATCCCTTCACTTGGAGAATTAGTTGTCAAATGGTCAAAGGAAAATGTCTGTGGCGGAGGAGGGGTCTTAGGGGCTCCGGGACTTAAAGATGCCTCTGCCAGAGGATCTGGCATCCGCTCTATGCCAGATTCCTCAACAGCCTTGTCCACCGGATCTTTTGCAGGTGCTGGTGAGAAAAAGGCCGGATCTGTGGTTGAGAAGGCTTGGGAATGGGAGATGAGGTTATTACCTCCCTAATCCTTGCCTTCCTCTTGGTATGAGGCATAAAACCTGAGGTAAGGTTAAACTTCGTAGACCCAAGTCCCTTCAATTCCTCACTGAACCTTATTACTTAATATCTCCTTGAGTGGTAATTGGAGGTTTGGAGCGAAGGATTCTAGAAATAAAGAAATATTTTATTCACAGTTCTTGTGTCTTTCCTGGAAAAGCGAGTAGAATTGAGTTAAGATCGTTATTGCCAGTAATAAACTTAAAGGCCGCAGAGGGCTGTCCTTAAGCTTAAGCCAGTTGCCCCGGATGACGTCGGCGCGAGCAAGAAACAGGAAATACAGCTTGTAGGTTTCAAGGGGGCCGGGTTGGCACCTCACCCTTTCCTCGCCTTCCAGCAATGTCCACCAAGGAAATTCCTCCTTCGCTCCTCCTCCGTCCTAACCTCTTTAGCCTTTCCTCATGGGGGAATTGCTCCATCCCCTTTATACTATTGGTTGCCCTTCTCTGTACCTTTTCTAATTCTGCTTTATCTTTTTTGAGATGTGGTGACCAGAACTGCACACTGTATTCACTATGACTCAGATCACATGTTTAGAAACAGGAGGGATGAGATTCTCTGTGAATGGGAATGCCACCTCATGAAGACTTCAGTCCAGGAGAATGCTAGAAGGAGCTTTTGGGATTATAAGGATTTTATTACCAGCAAACTTCTGTTCACTGTTAGGGTTTAAAGGCAGTGAAAGCAGTGCAGGAATACAAGAAAAGGAGGGAGGAAATGAGCAAGAAATAGAGAGAAAGAAAGCTAGAAAAGGAAGAAGATCAAAGCTGGAGGGTGAAAAGGTAATTGAGTAGATATGACAGCTGCCTTCCATCATGGAGCGGCTCTTTATGGCATCTAACCTTCTGCTGACTTCATTGTCACTGCCCTGCTTCCCAGGGGATCAGATGTGGATTATACACATGCCCACACACACTGCAGCTGTTTTCTAGAAAGCTCACACCTCCTAGAGACTGAAGAACCTCTTCTGGGAATAGCACCTCCCACACATTATTGTAGTAAATGGGAGTGTGAGAGTGCTAGGCAAAGCTGCTCCAGAGTCCAGTGATATGATACATCTGAGCTTTTCGGACAAACAGACTGTAGAATAAGAAAAATATTTTATGCTATGAGAGAGACTGCCAATTCAGTGCCTTGAATATGTAATCCCGTATACAACAGCAGCAGGATGCTCAGTGCAAGGACTGCTGTATAACCCTATATAGACTGCACACACCACAGCTATAAGGACAGTCATTTCCATAGTTAACACTTTCACCTGCAGAACTGGAGGCTTTGATTATTTCCCACTTTCAATGCATGGATAACTTTTCCTGCATTGTTCACAGGCGTTCCTGGGGGCAGGGAGAGGGTGAGGGATGGAACAACGCATGTAGTTTTGTATAATGAAAACTACATACATTGTTTCTGACAGAAACTTTCCCCCAGAAAAAGCAGAAGCAGTCCTCTGTGGGAGCAATAATGAAATCAGAATTCTGTGTGTACCTTTTTTGCTTTTATTATTGGGTTAATATTACCCATGGGCTTTGCAGTAGTTTATTTATCCCAAAACACACTTTGAAATGGTTTCTTCATAACCACGCTCATAGTCAGCACACTTTTCAAATTCCCTGCCTAACTGCAAAGTACCCTCAGAACTTGTACCTGATTTTTGTGCAGGTGAAATTTCAATGGAAAAAATGTGCATTATTTCCTTTCCACAACCTAAACATACCTCACTGCGGTCTTCTAAAAAGAGTGTGCATGGTAGCAGAGCATGGGTACTTTTAGTCAGATTAAAGAAACTCAGTTTTCATGGGTTAAATGATTGACCATTGCCCATGCCGTAACCCTGATGTACTCTATAATCCTAGACTCTTTACCTTCTGCCACCACCACCGCAGTCTGAGCTATAATTATATGAGGACATCACTGAACTGAACAGTTTTCCAGCTTCAGTCCCTGTCTCTTGAAAGATGCATTGCTAAATTAAGCCTGGCAGCCATTAGAAATCAGATGCTGCTGCACTGTCCTCTGATGGCCTCAGTACATAACTGCATCTGGAATTCCTTTTTAGCCCACTGACCTCTGCAAATTACAGCCCTTTGAGAAATTGCTAAACTATAAAGCATTGGTTTTACAAAGTTTATAAAATAATTTTTCTTTTTTTCTGAAGAGCATTCTTTAATAATAAAAATCAACCCCCAAAAATCTAAGAATGAAAAAAGGAGTTATGCTTAAATGTTGTTAATTTTATAGCATTTAAACATCTCAAGCTTTTGTAAATATAATTTCTTTTTTTTATTTAAAGTTTTATTATTTTCAAAATTAACACTTACAAATTGTTCTTTAGTGATATAACATTCAAATAACATAGTGGAAACCCCTCCCACTCCATATTGTTCATACTAGCATACAACATCTGAGATTCAATCACATCTTTGATTATACCATAATCCACCAGCTCCAAAATTTTAAAGTATAGACAAAAACAAATTCCCTATATGACAAATGCACTATAGAGGGCCCTCCTGTTTGTTTGGATTTGTAGCACACAACATATAAATAAACCACAGAACACAAACATTTTATAGGCCAATGTAGAATAATATATACATCAAGACCCATTAGGAAAAGGATTGCATAAAGGGGCCCCAGATGGTTCGGTTATGCTTGGTACAGCTCTCTGCTTCAACGGCACAGCTCTCTGCTTCAACGGCAGGGGAGAAAGTCTGATAATTCACTTTCAACACATAGCTCTCTGCTTCAACGGCAGGGGAGAAAGTCTGTTACTTCACCTTCAACGCATAGCCAGCATAGCTCTCTGCTTCAACAGCAGGGACAATGTAGAAAAGAGTATCTATATATATAGACAACAACCAACAAGGACTAAATTACATAGTCGAGTAAACAAAAGCATGGATGTAGCTTGCTTATTGAGGCTGTTACTACCCCTAACTAAGCTACATATTCAATTAGATGCAGTTCCAACACTGCTCTCTACATTAATGGTGGGGTGGAAGGGAAATAAAACTAAAAGGTACTAAGAGCCAAGCGTAACAAGTAAGAGGGGGAAAAAAAAGTGCATAGCTTGCTAGGCAGACTGGATGGGCCGTTTGGTCTTCTTCTGCCATCATTTCTATGTTTCTATGTAGCCGTGAGAGAGGCTAATTGGCAATAACTGTAATTTTTCAACAACATTTGAGAAAGAAGGCACTCTGTTGGATTTTAGCACGGCGGAATAACACCCCGTAAATATAATTTCTGTACCCTAAAATTCCAGTCATTTCTGATATTCAAGAAAAGTAATAGTTTTATGTCCAATCAGGATCTCAAAGTGCTTTACAATTTAAGACATATATCTGAGTTACCAATACAGTGGATACTGGGATACACAAAGAGAAAAATAAACATTCAGTGTTTACAACAAAGTTTGATATATTAATCATTTTTGGAATTTTAGCCTGTCTTTCCAAATAATGCTCAAGGGGCTTACAGTATAACTAGTCTGTTCCCCAAAGAGCTTAAGTGGGTACTCATTTAGATTGTAACTGGAGATAATGCGACTTGCCCAAGGTCACAAGGAGTATTGGTGGGTTTGAACCATGTTTCTCCTGGTTTTCAGCCTATTGCTCTAACCACTTCTTCTCCTATCTGCCACAATTATCTAGTTAGTGGTTCACTAAAGGGCATTTGTGCTTGGGAGTATGCTGAGAGATGTTCTTTGCTTTGATATTTGGTGATGCAGGTTGACTGAGTCAGACAAGAAACGATTGTGGGAGAAGCGATATTACTGCCACTCAGAAGTCAGCTGTCTGCCTCTGGTGCTGGCTAGTGCCCCCAGCTGGGAATGGGCCTGCCTTCCTGATATTTATGCCCTTCTCAAGCAGTGGACGCATATGAACCATCAAGATGCCCTGGGTCTGCTGCATGCGACGTAAGTCTCTTAGTCACCATGCTGCCTGACAGCATAATATCCTTGAAAATGGCATTAGTTTAGGGGTCAATATTCAGATGGTTTGGCTAAGTTCAGGCCTTAGCTGGAGAAACCATGGGTTTTAAATTTCCCATTGTCCTAAATGCCTTTCTTTACCTTATCTAGCGGACTGTTTAGCTGGATAAAAGTTAGCCAGATAAGATGGAGGTTTTCTGGGGCAGAGTTAAGTTAGCCAGCTAACTTATCTGGCTTAGTTTGGTTATGGTGGACAGCAGTCCTAACATTAGCTAGCTAGGTTATATTCAACAGTGCCTGGCTGAATATCTGTGACAATTTACCTGGCTATGGGAAGCAAATAGGAAACCAATATAGTGACTTCAGAAAAGAGGTTACGTGGTCCTAGCAACATTGGAGGAAGATTTCTAGATATCTTTTTGCTTAGTATTTTAATTGGTTTTCTGTGCCTGCATTGTATGCAAAGCATGTCGTATATTGCACCAGTTTTCAAAGGGAAATAGCCCAGGCGATCTTTCAAGTCAATACAGAATGGTGCGCTCGACTGAGCGCGCCATTTAGCCCCCATTTGACCGCATGTTTTAGACGCGCTGTTACTACCCCTTATACTGTAAGGGGTAATAGCGCGTGGAAAACATGCAGCCAAACCCCCCCCCCCCCCCCCGAAACTAATAGTGCTCATCACATGCAAATGCATGTTAATGAGCCTATTAGTTATTCCCCTGGAATACTGAAAGTAAAATGTGCGGCAAAACCACACATTTTACTCTCAGATCTTAATGCCTGCCCAAGGGCAGGCATTAAGATCTGAGCAACCCAGGAAAACGTCGGGATAAAAACTTAGCATGTGAAAGAGGCAAGGGTCTCACCTGGGTTGGCAGAGGCTCCTACGGGAGCACTCAGTTTATGCCATTCTGCTCTGGCAGGGGTGGACTGTGCTTCCTCAAACGCAGCTTTGCCCTGCTCCGAACCAGGCCGGCGCTCATTGGCTCGTTCAAAAGTGCCTGGAGGAGGCGAAGGCGGCGCACGGCACAGGTGCCCCCCTGCGCTCGGCTAATACGCTCGAGGGAGGGTAACGCCGGGGTTCTTTTTTTTTTTTTTTTTAGAGGAAGGGGAACCATGCCTGTGCTGCTATTCTTAACCCCTTGCACTTAAGCCGCCTCTTCCACTAATAAGGAGGCGCTAGGGACGCACTATTGTTCCTAGCACTTCCTTTTTTAGCGTGCGTCCTAATTTAAATAAAGATTCTCGCGCCCAGCAGGGGTGCCTGAGCGCTCATCGGCAGAGCGGGCACTCAACACGGAGTGCCGGCTCTCCCGCGGGTTTTTTTGAATCGGCCTGTATGAAAATGAGTGAAAGCATCCATGTACTGTACAGCTGGTTTTGTGCATGGCCGAGTAGAGTCAAAATGGCATGTGCTCTTTTCCTCCATGACCTAAACATGTCTGCAGGAATCCCTCCTCCTAACGCAGATTAAAAGAACACGTGCTCTATACTTTTAGCCACACTTGAGGAGAGCACCTTTCAGTCAGTTCATTTTACTGAGGTAAATTCCTTCAAAATTCCTCTTCTACTGGTGAATCATCTCTCCCAGAATTGGTCCTCTCTAGTAGTCTCTGCTTTGTCCTTGACTTACAGATTCCCGGATCAGGAGGTGCGACGCACCGCAGTGCAGTGGATTGATTCTATTTCAGATGCTGAACTACTGGATTATCTGCCTCAGCTTGTACAGGTGAGTGATCCTGAAGATTTGTATTTGGGGTTTTCTTTCATTTCTTTTTCACTTCCTCTGTTAATACAATTTTTTTTTCTTTTACCAGGCTTTGAAATATGAGTGTTATCTGGACAGTCCCCTTGTGAGGTTTCTCTTGAAACGAGCAATTTGTGATCTGAGAGTTACACATTATTTTTTCTGGTAAAGATTGAAAGTATGCCTCTACTTCTAATGCATGCTGGAGGAAATATATCTATTGCCCTGTTATTTCTCAGAGAAAGTGTTCTTTCAGCAGAATTCTGAGCGGAAATTATATGCTTCCAATTTCCTGTCCTTTTAGGCTGCTGAAGGATGGCCTGAAAGACTCCCAGTTCAGTATTCGTTATCAGTATCTCCTGGCTGCCCTTTTGTGCTGCTGTGGCAAGGGCCTAAGAGAAGAGTTTGACAGGCAGTGTTGGTTAGTCAATACCTTGTCCAAATTGGCTCAGAAAGTCCGTGAGGCCACACCCTCCTCTAGACAGGTTGGTCAGAACTTTTATTCGTCCCTTTTTGACATCAGAAAAATTCTCAGGTTCAGAAAGAATGAGAGAAGACAAATATTGTGTGATGGCTAGGACAGTTTCGGAATATGTAATGAAAGTTGTATGTTGAAATCCTGTATTTTCTGTAGATGATTCTCCGTGAAGGCCTGGATGATGTGAAACAGTTCTTTAGTATCAATGGATCATGCCGCCTGCCACTGAGCCCTAGCCTGCTAGTGAAAGGAATTGTCCCAAGGGTGAGTGGGGTTTATTCTGTAATCATCAGAGAGCTTTGTAACTCTGGTCATAGAGTGCCACAAACAGGTCTGATTTTCAGGATATACATATTAAACATGCATGACAGATTTGCATGCATATTCATTGTGAATATCCTGAAAATTAGACCTATTTGCAGCACTCATGACTCAGTTGTCTATCTGCTGTATATTGTGGGTAGTATTTCCCCTTTCACTCCTCCAGACCAAGTATTAATTGCCAGGAACGCTCGATCCATGTAGAATTAGAGCTCATGTGCTAACTGGGAAACAATATTATACAGAGATACAGAAGTTAGGATTACTGCAGTACTGATCCAATTATTCTAAAAGGGATAGTTAAGAGCTATGAGAAATGGCAAATAATTCCATAGAAATGCCAGCCCCACCCCCCATAAGTGGGTGCCACTAAATCACTCTTGGACAAGAGTTGGCCAATTCCAGTGCGATTATGAGAATGCTCTTTGTAACTGCAGTTGCCTCAGATGTTCCATATTCCTAATGATTGGATACTGCATCAGCATGGCTCAGCTTGTTAACTGCATACACTAAGAAGGATTTCTCATGTTTTCCTATCCTTTCTACCAAAGCAGCACCTTCCTTGCCAATGTTAACCTAAGCCATTCTTGTTCTGCCATTGCACAGGCAGTATTGCTCTCCCTGCTGCCCCCACATAATAGTACCAGTGCACCACTTGTGAGGTACCAACCACGAGTAGGATCTGACTTCTCTACTTTTTACTCACTTTGCTCCAGGACTGCTCATACTTTAATTCTAATGCTGTGCCATTGAAGCTCTCCTTCCAAAATGTCGATCCACTGGGGGAAAATATCCGCGTTATATTTAAGGTAAATTGGCAACATGAACATCATGAAAATGCTGTGACTCTTTGAAAAATTTGATTTTCTCCCATATTTTGTTGCTAAAAGTATAAAATGAGAAAATAAATACCAATTTCATACATTTGAATGTTTGACATTTGTTGTTTTCATAGAAACATAGAAATGACAGCAGAAAAGGACCAAATGGTCCATCCAGTCTGCCCAAGCAAATTTTCTTGACAAGCCGATGGCTTACATGTTAACTGGAGACAAATTCAGAAGCAATTCTAATAATGTGTGGAAGTAAAGAAAGCAGGAGCTATGAATGTCCCCTCTGAGTTCATCTTAGTCAATGTCTCTTGACATTTTGCAGTGTGGAGATGACCTCCGTCAGGACATGCTGACTTTACAGATGATCCGTATCATGAACAAGATCTGGATCCAGGAGGGACTGGATATGCGTATGGTCATATTCCGTTGCTTCTCCACTGGACGTGGAAGGGGTGAGTCTCAATTCACTTCCTTTATTTTCTCTGATTATCATTTAATTGAAATGTGTTTACCATTTTCTACCAAAGCACAAAAAAGAGTAGGAAAAAACAAGCCAAAATTTGGTAAAAGTCAAGTTAAATTCATGCCTTTTACTAGGTATTGCTAAGAAAATGGTTGAGAGTGGTTAGATTATTACCACCAGAACTGGAACAACTTACAAGGCTGTGTACAGGTTACTACCTAGGACAGTAAGCTGCAAAGGGCATTCAGCCAAAATGTTAAAGCATTTAACTTGTCAGCTGCAGCCTGGCTGAGAGCCATAGCTGCTGGGGTAAATGCCTGGTGGCAGTGGGTAGGCAGGCAGTGACCGCTCTTTCTGCTGCCACTGGAGACCAGCATTATCACCTTCTCCTCTCCTGTGGAAATCAAGGCTGTGTGCATGAAGAAAGAAGCTTGGCTGAGATTCAGGAAGTGTGGTCCTGGTCAACATCCAAGTTAGTGCTGCTGTCGCCTCACATGGCCATAAGAACTAGCAACCAGGGATTGTCTGTGTGACCTGGAAAGAAAGGAGTCAGCAAGCATTGTTCAGCAGCAACACTGCTGCAGGAGGGCACCACAGTTGGGACTTGGCTGTGTGGAGCTGATGCTATACTTTCCTGAAGTTTTAGCTCATAGTGCCAGCATTTCCACCTCCCTACCTAGTCCAAACATGCTGTGTATTAGCTGTTCCTGTTCATACCCCAGATCAGTCCAGACAAGTGGGTTTTGCATCCCTACCAACAGATGGAGGCAGAGAACAAAGCTTTGAGGCACTGCTACATAATGAGAGGGCCACCTGCAGTCCCTCAGTATTTCTTTGTCTCCAACAGATGGTAGAGATGCAAACCTGTGGTCTGGAGTTTTGGGGAAAAAAAAAACAACTTAGAAAAGGAAGAAAGAAGATTCCTAGCAGGCTCCCTGAGGTGTTAGGTTCCTTCGTGGGCCATCCCTTGGGTAGAGCAGAGGGTTGGTGATCCCTGAGATACTCAGCCCTTGTCGGTCAGAGGAAGGTGAAAGCCAGGGATCCTGGTTCCCTCACCCCTTCTGGGGCCTCACTTCCAGTGTGGCTTCCTCCAGGCATCCAGAAGCAGGGAACTAGCCTTTTTTTGTATTCTTTGCTTGCTTGCTGGCTGTTTTCTTGTTTTTGTTTGGCTGTGCCTTTAAAAAGAAAACAAAACAGGAGAGAGAAGACAGCTTGGAGAGGAAGCTTGGTGAAGCGCTGATTGGCCAGTCTGCCAGGAGGCAGGGTCGGGTGAGTAAGGGCCGAGCACCAAACATTTCTGAGGTTCATGGTTCTCGAATAGCAGATTCAGTTTCAGGCCCTTCCCATTGGATTGGCGACAGCGCCGTGCATGTTCATAAAGGTGATGGTGGTAGTGGTGGCTGCATTCAGGAGGGAAGGGATCCTGGTGCATCCATACCTGGACGATTGGCTCATCAGGGCAAAGTCGGAATTGGAGTGTCATTCGGTTCACCGGGTCATGCTGCCGTTCGACTCATTAGGCTGGGTGACTAATCTGGCAAAGAATCATTTGGAGCCGTCCCAGTCTTTGGAATATCTGGGGGCTCAGTTCGATAACCGGATAGGGAAGGTGTTTCTGACCACAGACAGAGTGGTCAAGCTGCAGAGTCAGGTTCTCAGTCTTCTGTGGTTGTCTGTTCCCAGAATCTGGGACTGTTTGCAGGTCCTTGGTTCTATGGTTTCTATGCTGGAGTTAATTCTATGGGCCTTTGCTCACATGCGGCCCCTGCAGAGGGCGCATTTATCCCGATGGAATCCGCTTTTGGAGGAATTTCAGATTCCTATACCGCTTCAGGGGGATGCCAGATCCAGTCTCTCGTGGTGGCTGTCTTGAACCAATTTGGAGAGAGGAATGGACCTGGCGGTACCAGACTAGGTGGTGGTGGCCACAGATGCCAGCGTCAAAGGTTGGGGCGTGATTTGTCAAGGAAGATCAGCCCAGGGACTGTGGTCACCAGAAAGAAGTATTCTGGTCCATCAACAGTTTGGATACCAGAGCAGTTTGCAAAGCCTTGCTTGCCTTTGTCCTGCTAATTCAAGGGAGGTGAGTGCGAGTATTCTCTGACAGGGTGACGACGGTGGTGTACATCAATCTTCAAGATGGCATGAAGAGTTGTCTGGTAGCGCAGGAGGCGCAAGACCTGTTTTTTTGGGCGGAGAACCATCTAGTGGGAATAGTGGCGTCGCACATGGCTGAAGTAGACAAACGTGCAAGCGGACTATCTCAGCAAACAGTGGCTAGATCCCGGGGAGTGGGAGTTGTCAATGAAGGCCTTTGCTCTAATTCAGGCCAGATGGGGCAGGCCGGAGTTGGACCTCATGGCGGTTCTAGGAAATGCAAAGGCAGCTCGATTTTTCAGTCGCAGGAGAGAAGCCAGTTCTGAGGGCATAGATGCCCTTGTTTAGCTGTGGCTGGCAGAGCTATTGCTATACATTTTTCCCCCGTGGTGTCTTGTAGGGAGAATGTTGCATTGCATCGAACTTCATCTGGGCAGAGTGATTCTGGTGGCACCCGAGTGGCCACACTGGCTGTGATTTGCGAACCTGGCTTATCTAGCGGTGGACGGGCCCGTATGTTTAGCACATCTTCCAAGGTTGCTGCAGCAGGGACCCATATTTTCAGACCAAGGAGATCGCTTTTGTCTAGCAACTTGGCTTTTGAGAGGCATAGGCTTTCCACGTCTCTGATTTATGTCTGGGTTTGGAGAGTGTTCGAATCGTGGTGCTTGCATAATAACTTACAACCGTTGAGGGTAGAAGTTCCACAGGTTTTATCCTTTTTGTAAAGCGGTCTGTCCAAGGGCTTGGCCGATAATTCCCTCCGGGTTCATGTGGCAGTCTTAGGGTGTCTTCGAGGTAAGGTACAGAATCGGACGTTGGTGGCTTATGCGGATGTGGTGCATTTCCTCAAAACATCTGCGCCCTCCGGTCCGGAAGGTATGTCTGGCCTGGAACCTTAACCTTGTGCTTAGAGTTCTGTGTGGTCCTCCGTTTGAGCCGATTAGGAGGGCACCCTTGAAGGATATAACCTTGAAGTCTGAACAGATAGCCACCAAGAAAACAGCCAGAAGAATATCGGAGCTACAAGCACTGTTGTATAGAGATCCTTTCTTGAGGATTTCAGAGGATAGGGTGTCGTTTATTTGTTTAAAAAAGCTTGTATACTGCAAACCAAAATTTCTAAGCGTGTTGTACCTTCCTTTCTGCCTAAAGTGGTTTTATCCTTTCATCTTAACCAGATAGCTGAGTTACCGGCCTTTCTGAATTTGTCTCCAGAAGATCCAGTGGCAAAGGAGCTTCACCTCTTAGATGTGCGACAAGTGCTCTTGCAGTATCTTAAAGTGACAAATTCCTTTCAGAGATCAGATCATCTTTTTGTCCATTTTAGTGGAGCAAAGAAGGGTAATAAAACTTCCAAGGGCACAATCGCAAGATGATTGAAAGAGGCGATAAATTCAGCTCCGGAAGGGTTGCGGGCACGTTCTACAAGGGAGGAATGTCAATTGATATCTCAGCAGATTTGTCGAGTTGCAACATGCTCTTCTCTTCACATTTTTACCAAACATTACTTCTTGAATGTGCGGGTGCCAGAGGAGACAACTTTTGAGGAAAGTGTGTTGCGCGCAGGTCTTTCAGGTTCCCGCCTGGTATAGGGGAGCTTGGGTACATTCCACTTGTCTGGACTGATCTTGGGGTATGAACAGGAAAAGAAAATGTGTTCTTACTTGATAGTTTTCTTTCCTTTAGTACCACAGATCAGTCCAGAAACCCATCCCCTTCTTTCGAGAGACTTTCTCACTTCTGGATGTTGCTGTGACGGTATATAGGCATATGCAGAGTTTCTGAAAGTGTACATAGGTTAATATGTTCCTTGTTTGTAATCAGGGGGCTCCAACTGTATTCTCTGATCACCCTTAGTTTTTGTTGGTTTCTTAGTTTGAACATCTTAGCTTGGGTACAGGTCAGTACTGAGGGACTGCAGGTGGCACACTGGGTTATGTACAGCGTCGGTGAGACTTTCTCTGGCTCCATCTGCTGGAAGGGAGGCAAAACCCACTTGTCTGGACTGATCTGTGGTACTATAGGAACGAAAATTATCAGGTAAGAACCAATTTTCCTTTTTTGAAAACAACTTTAATCCGCTAGGTGCCCAGGACCTAGCTTCTGTGAAGATGAGTTCTGAGCCAGTCCCCCCCCCACCCCCCCCTTTCTCCGATGCCAGTTTCCTACCCAAAGGAGAATTGGGAGGCCACTATGGGGACCCTGAGTGTATGCTGGCTGGCTGGCTGGCTGAGTCCCTTGGCTCACAGATTGCCTGTGCTGCTGCTGTTTCTTTTTGCTGTCAGCAATAAGGTCTTTGACCACCTGGCAGCTTCAAGCCACTTTTGAAAACAGTTGCTGCATGGCCTGTCCAGCCCAGGGAAAGAGAGAGGTAACTTCTGAGAGGCAACATACAATTATGTACAGGGGTGGGAGGAAGAGCAGCAGATTTTATGTCTACCTAGAATGGCCACAAACCTTGTGCCTGTCCCAATTGCCACTTGTAGTCTCTGAGAAGATAAAGGAATGCTGTTACTTTGATGATTATATACATTAAATTAACCATTGGGTGCCAATTTATGAGGAGTCCCAGTTTCAAAGAACAGATATCCCGTCATGTTTATGAAAAGGCAAGAGAGATTTTTTCCTATTTTGAAGTGTCATCCTGCTTTTGATATTTCTGCTTGATGCTGGATTTTGCAGCCACATTTCAGTAGCTAGGTCTGCTTTTAGTTGTCGTATGTTATACTACAGCAGCCTTGCACTGAGTGATGGATTACGTACTTGCAGGAATGGTGGAGATGATCCCCAATTCAGAAACCCTGCGTAAGATCCAGGTGGAAGATGGAGTAACGGGCTCTTTCAAGGACCGCCCTCTAGCTGACTGGCTGCAGAAACACAATCCTGCAGAGGAGGAGTACGAGAAGGTGGGCAGAGCATATTCCTCTTCGCTATTCCACCTCATGCAGTAGGCAGACCTTGCTTTCATTTTCCTCTTTTTTTTTTCTCTTTTCTTTCTTTCTTATTGATTCTCAGGCAGTGGAGAACTTCATTTACTCGTGTGCCGGCTGTTGTGTTGCTACGTATGTGCTTGGAATCTGTGACCGACACAATGACAATATTATGCTGAAGACCAGTGGCCATATGTTCCACATAGACTTTGGCAGATTTTTAGGCCATGCACAGATGTTCGGCAACATCAAGCGGTGAGTGCAAGCAGGCAGCCAAGTACTATATTTTGGCAAGATGCCAGAGAGATGCCCATTGTGAGGAAGTAGGGAAAGATATTTGGGTAGCCAGGCATGTAGAATAGTGATGAAGGCATGTTCATTTTTGACTGCTGTTACCTGATACATGGGTCTGAGAAAAAAGCAGGAAACTTTGTATTTATGATGGCTCTCACCTTGTTTTCATTTTTCCCTATCTCTCCCCCTCCCTCATGTGTTATAATCCAGTATCTTATTGGTTTCTGTTTGCATTGCTGTGAGGCACAATAATGACATGATGCCCAATATATTTCTACATCTGCTGGTTATGCAGAGTTGGAAGTAACAGAAAGTGATTATAAATATAGAAGGACTATTCTCACATATGGACAGTGTCGTATGATTCCTGAGTTTCAGCTGTGGCAATCTGGTCATTATGTGTTTGAGTTTGCAAAAGATAAGTGCAGAAAAAAATTAAGCAGGACTCTTTTTTTTCTTCTTTAGTTACTACAGATCTGTTTCCCTCATGACACATGGATCTCTTAGCCAGTATTGCCCTTCTTATTGGCCTGTGCACTCTTTCTCTCTTTTAGTGACCGGGCTCCTTTTGTCTTCACTTCAGACATGGCATATGTCATCAATGGTGGTGACAAACCTTCAAGCCGCTTCCACGATTTTGTTGATCTGTGCTGCCAGGCATACAACTTGATCCGCAAACATACCCACCTGTTCCTGAACCTGTTAGGGCTGGTGAGATTGTCTATACTGTGATGGGAAACATGAGACTTTACAGTTAAGGCAGGAAATGGTGAGATCCTCTCTACTAGGGTGGAACTAGTGAAATGTTTGTCAGATTGGTGGCTGATGAAAATGATGGGGCTAGTGAAAGAGCTGGTGAGACTTTAGGTGATAATTTTGTAACATCGCACATAAGGCGATGTTACAAATATATGCATAAGTTATACCAATCTTTAAAGCAGACTCATGCACCTAAGGCCACTTTGAAAATTATTCTGGCAAAACTACTTGGATACAATTATTCCTGCTATTTGGGGCACATAGTTTTGCTAAGAGAATTTACACACACACCTTTTTAAAAACAAAAAGTATGTGCATAAGGCCCACTCCACACCCTGGAATGTCTCTCCCCTATGTGCACAAAGGTATACGCAGATTTTAGCCCAAATTTTCAAAGTGGGTTGTGTAAGTCCACTTTGAAAATGAACGGGTATAATCATGTATAATGTGTATGCGTACATTTATGCACATACTATTGAAAATCTAAAGTATGCACATTAATGGTTCCCCTCCCCCTTCCAGAACACCTCTTTGCAGTGCACATAAACGAAGTGCAGAATCTGCATACCCTTCTGTGCACAAACTCCAGGACAATTTTCAAAAGCCAATTTACATACATAAAACCAGGTTTTATGTACATAAATGCTTTAAAACTTTATTCCACAATGTGTGTATGTATTGGTTGCATAAATTTCTAAAGGGCCATTTCTTGCAGTTAAAGCACTCTTTACCTGCAGGAGTCCCTTTGAAAATTACCCTCTTAATGATAGCATGAAGACTAGTGAGACACTTTATGCCAGCAGCATGAGGGTGGAGCCAGGTCAGACGCTGCCAGCCAGAGGGCAGTTCATA
The DNA here is from genome assembly GCF_901001135.1 of Rhinatrema bivittatum. Lineage (NCBI taxonomy): Eukaryota > Metazoa > Chordata > Amphibia > Gymnophiona > Rhinatrematidae > Rhinatrema > Rhinatrema bivittatum. The sequence goes on along the minus strand of NC_042626.1, from coordinate 3,457,497 downwards.
TCATCCAGTCTCATTGATCTGGGCTATGTTATTCTTTTATCTCTGCTAGCCCTTGTGTGGCACTTGAGGTCTGTTATCCCAGTCCTCACTGTGAAACTGTGCTTCTCCCTAGATGCTGTCCTGTGGAATCCCAGAGCTCTCTGACTTAGAAGACCTAAAGTATGTTTATGATGCACTCCGGCCACAGGATTCTGAGGCTGACGCCACAACCTATTTCACAAGGTGAGAAAAGAAATTCTTGCTAGGTTTGTACATAGTTGGATTAACATAGAAACCATCTAGAAGTATTCTAAGTTTGGTTTTATGCAGTGGGTAGATAGCAGCATACGACATAAAGAGGGTTTTGAAGTACTTCACGACCACTGCTCACATCAGTCATTTCACTCTACTCTTTTGCAGAAAGGTTAAAGACAGTGTCTGTTGTATCATTTCTTAGCAACTTTGGCCCAGAGAGGTTGGTTCACTTCTAATGAGTTATGCAGGACACAGACTGGAGGTTTGGGGTTACTGACCCATTTATGCTATCTCTTTTAGGTTGATTGAGTCCAGCCTGGGCAGTGTGGCTACAAAACTGAATTTCTTCATTCATAATCTGGCCCAGATGAAATTCACAGGTTCTGATGACCGTCTCAAGCTCTCATTTGCCCCCAGGGTACACACTCTGAAGGCAGATGGTCGCATTAGTGATGTCTTTCTCTGTCGCTATGAAAAGATATTTACCCCTAGTAAAGGCTATGTGAGTATTCTTCCTAATCCTTCATTACTGCCATGAAATCGTTTCTATAAGTGTGATTCCCCCTGCCTTCTTACATATTTCTGCAGGTATACATTGTGAAAGTGCAGCGAGAAGGTCTTCAGGACACTACCTATGTTCAAAGATCATTTGAGGAATTCCAGGAGCTTCACAGTAAACTGCGGCTCTTATTCCCATCATCTCATCTTCCCAGGTGATGTCATTTATCTAAAAAAATAAAATCCCAAAAGAAGCAAGGAGCAATCCATGCCCAGAAATATAGATAATTCGAGAGATGACTGAACTCCAGATCATTATTAAATAAGACTATAAATTCCAGATTGCTTTAGGAAGGCAAAGAAAACAAAATTGGCTGGATCAACCCAGCATAGTTGAAGCTATGAAGTCAGTGGCTTTACCTAGAAACTAATTGTGAGGTCCATATTGAGTAAGCCAGTGAGCGGGATTGAGCTATCTGGATAACTTTACCCAGATATTTAGCGAAACATACCTGGATAAGTGTTCTGCTGAATGTAGCCAGATAGTTATCCAGATGTCATGTAATGCACAGCACTACCCCTCTCAGGGTTAACCCTGTAGGGCTGTGCCAAACACAGCCCAGGTCCACCTGCCCCTGTGCATGAGCTCCTACACTGGCACCCTCCCACTCATCAACTGAGTTCCTGCTTGCCTCTGGGTAAATAACCCATTCACAAGCTATCTCCTGGAGATTTCTAGAGATACTGGGACCCAGCACAACCCAAAGGTCTCACAGTTTCAAGAAATGCACTTGCAGACCAAATACCAAAGATTCCGAGATCATCTATCAGTCCTAGACAGACAAGAACTAAAAAAACTAATAAGAGGTCAATATTCAAAAGCCATTTCTCTTCCTGTGCACTCAAGCATCTTTTGGCTTTTGCCTTCTTATTATCCACCTGTTTGGCTACCTTCAGATCATCAGATATACTGACTTCTAGATCCTGCTCTTGTTTTTTGCATAGAAGTATTTCACCCTTATACTGTATCTCTGCCTTGGGTTTTTGCTTCCTAAATGCATGACCTTGCATTTTTTTAGCATTACATTTTAGCTGCTAGACTCTAGACCATTCCTCAAGCTTCACTAGATCCCTCCTTATGCTTTCCACACCTTCCTGCAGATTTTGGTATCATCTGCAAAAAGACAGACTTTTCCCAATAGTCCTTCCACGATATCACTGATGAAAATGTTGAAAAGAACATGTTAGCAGTAATTTTGTTATGGGTTTGACAGTTGCTTAGTTTTGATTACTAATACTCTTAATATGAGGGTATCCTGCACGGAGCGACAGTTACTACCAGACTGGATGGACTATTTGATCTTTTTCTGCCGTCATTACTATGTTAATATGAAACAATTCCAAGGACCAATCCGTGAGGCACATCACTAGTAACACCCCACTTCTCAGAGGGAATGACATTTTCCACTACTGTTTGTTGCCTTCCACTCACCTGTTTCTAACCCAGTAAGTCACTAGGGCCCATACTAAAGGTGCTCAGTTTGTTTATAAATTGCCTACGTAGAACAAAGTCAAAGGCCTTACTACATCTCTCCCCTGATCCAAATCCAGTGGATTAGAGGCCATGCACTCCATAATGGGAGACATCTGTTGTAGATGGGATGGAGGAGGTGAAGAATCTAGTAAAACAGTTTTTACATGAAGTCCATTCCATTTTCCTCATGACATAATGATTCCTCTGTATTGGAGGAGGAATCCCAGTAGAACTATCTGATTCTGGAACTAGAATTGGCATAAATTGTTTATAAAAGTAGATTCAGAATGAACTGCCCATTTTGTTTTCCTAGCATGTAGCTAGATGGAATTAGGATCAATGTGTTATGCTCCCCTGCTAGCAGATGGAGACTGAGTCAGGTTTCAAAGCTGATGTCACCTTAGATACACCCCTGCAGTGACCTCAGCCCTTCAGTATCTCTCTCCATCTCCTCGCAGATGTAGACGTGCTTTCCCTTTCGGGATCGCTGTACCCTTTAGAAGAAGAAATTCTACTTTTAAATTGGAGAAAGAATGAGCCCCGCTCTCCTGCGGTGATACCTAAAGGTCCCTCCTCCAGTTGATAATTCCTGAGGTGATTTCAGAGATCCCTCAGAGGTGTACCATGGTCCGGTAGTCTGTTCCCGACATGGACTTTGCTGCTGAAGCAGCTGAAAGGCAGCGGATACAGGAAGCCGAGCGCAGCAGTGATGGCCAAAGCTCTCTCCCCCCGCAACTGGAGACCATCTCTGACTCAGCCAGTAAGCGCTGAGCCCAGGTAAGTTTAAAAAATAAAAAAAGAGAGAAGAGGATTCCCCCCCCAATTCAGAGGCGTTGGAGGGGTTTCAGTAAGACTTTCTCTGGTCTCCTTGCTTGGTGCGCTGTACCAACATTGTTCCCAGTCCCGTTGGGGTAAGGGAAAGTGGGCTTTCGAGCAGATTGAGTGGCACCCTGGGTGGCTAGGCCCCGCTTTAGGCACAATGCATGGTAGGCTGCGGCAGATCCATCTTGCATGTGCTTTTGTGTATCTTCTATTGCCCACCATAGAGCGTCGATATGCGTGGTGCATGCCAGCTGTGCACATGCGCTGTGCGCATAATGTCGCGCAAAAGTCATGCGCATACGTGCGCAGAATTGAGATAAAGCTGAGCACACGGGCTGTGCGCACGCCTCGCCACAGCCTGCGTAGGCGCCCAAAATCTGTGCGCACAAAATTTTAAGCACGAGCCAGCTGAACACACTGTTCCCGTCCCTAATGGCTTCGGCAGCAAAGAAACATAAGCGCCATTCTCTCTGTGCTGAGTGTCATATTAGGGCTGCACAGTCTGAACTTGATTCTTATTTATGTCAGCACTGTGAGGAGGCTCAGGGAGAGTTGGGCTCCCCAAACTTTACTAAGCCCGGATCCTCCCACTCTGAAGATGGGTCAGCCACAACTTTAACCGTAAGTACCCCGGATCTGAGTAATCCCGGGGCTGGGTCTTCCATGGGAGAGGGAAATTCAGCAGCACTTACCCTAGTACCTCCTGGGCTAGGCATGGTCCCGGCGGCCTTCTCTTGGATGGAATTTTTTCAAGGCCTTCAAGCCTTCATACAGGCGCAGTCTGCCACCTCACTTGCCCCTGGCCGGACGGAACCACAGCCGGTAGGGCCTCTCTCTCCCAGCCCTATTGGCAGGCCTCGAGACATGCCTCACCTCACCAACTGTATCCCTGGCAGGGTCCCGGACAGCATGGACAAAGAAGGGGATCCAGATTCCTTGGAAAATGGGGAAATCCTACCAGGTTTGGAGCCATATCGGGCCATATCAGGCCACTTCATTGTTATTCTGTTCTATGTAAACCGCTAAATGTAGCGATAGTTACTGTTCCTTGTAAACCGGGGTGATATGTATATTATACAGGAACCTCCGGTATATAAATTACCTAAATAAATAAATAAATAAATAAATGTTACATTTTTTCCATAGAGATGAATTGCCAGCCCTGGTTTCCCAGACCCTGCAGACACTGGGAGTTCCTGGAGTGGACTCTATGGTGGAACCAAAGAAGAATCCCATTCTGGTATCTCTGCGGAAAGCCTCTTGCTATTTTCTGGTACTGGAAGCCATCTAGGAGTTAATTAACCTGGAATGGGGTGCCCCTGAAGCGAGTTTTAAAGGTGGTCAAGCATTAGAAGCTCTATACCCACTGGATCCAGCGGTGAGAACACACCTGTGTTTCCCTAAAGTGAACAACTATCCCAGTGGAGGGAGGAGCGGCCTTAAAGGATGTGCATGATAGGCAGATGGAGTCCATCCTTAAGCAAGCCTATGACGCAACAGCGGTGACTTTACAGATTGCTTCCTGTTGTGCCCTGGAGCCTCACTCATGTCTGCTCCTCTCTAGAGAGGTGGATGACTCAGAGGCATATTCCAGAGAAGCTATGGAGCCCACTGCTGCCTTTTTAGCTGACACAGGCTCTGACCTAGTCTGTACCTCGGCCAGAGGAGTAGCCTCAGTGATAGCGGCCAGAAGACAGCTATGGCTGCAAAATTGGTCAACAGATGCAAGCTTTAAGGCAAACCTCACAAAGATGCCTTTTAAAGGATCACTCCTCTTCGGAAGCAAATTGGAAAAGCTGGCCAGTAAGTGGGGTGAATCTCCAGTGCCCCGGCTACCAGAAGATAAGAGAAAGCAGTTACAGAGCCCCTCACCTATGAGGGGTCGATTCAGGGGCTCCCAGCGCTTTAGGCCCTACAGAAACTCGACTTTTCAGAGGTCTTGGTCCTCAGGGAGGTCTCAGTCCTTTTGGAGTCGACAGCCCAAGAGAGGGGCAGGATCGGGTTCAGGTTCAGCCCGAACTCCCCAATGAAGTTTTGCCGACCCATCCACGGAACGAGGAGATAGGGAGTTGACTATCTCTCTTCTGCCAGTGGTGGGTTGAGATCACGTCGGACAAATGGTTACTGGATGTCATACGAGAAGGATACACACTGGAGTTTCGCAGCATTCCTCGGGACATATTCATGATGTCTCCTTGCCACTCCCAGCACAAGAAGCCGGCAGTGGAATCTACCTTGATAAGGGTTCTCAAATTGAGGGCTATAATTCCAGTACCTGCGCCCCAGGAAAATATGAGGTGTTATCCATCTATTTCATCATACCCAAGAAGGCGGGTTCCTTTCACCTCATCCTGGACCTCAAAGAGTGACAACCGACACCTACGAGTAATATATTTCCAAATGGAAACTCTGTGCTCCGTGATAATGGCCATACACCCTGGAGAGTTCTTAACCTCCCTGGACCTTTCCGAGGCCTACCTTCATATTCCAATCCAGCAAAAATATCCAGCGTTTCCTACACTTTGCAGTACTGGGCCGCCATTATCAGTTCCGGCCGCTGCCCTTCGGCCTGGCCACTGCCCCCAGAACATTTTCCAAGATTATGGTGGTCGTAGCGGCAGCATTGAGGAAAGAGGGAATCCTGGTGCCACCCATACTTGGACGACTGGTTGATCCAGGCAAAGTCATTGGAAGAGAGTCTCCAGGTGACCTGCAGGGTGACGTCCCTGCTTCAGGAGTTTGGTTGGGTCGTAAACATGGATAAAAGCAGTCTCAAGCCCTCCCAGTCCTTGGAATATCTGGGAGTCTGGTTCGACACCAAACAGGGCAAGGTCTTCCTCCTGCCCTCGCGGTTAAGGAAGTTGATATCCCAAATGTGTCAGTTGACAAACGCAATACACCCCAAAGTGTGGAGCTATCTTCAGGTCCTCTGTTTGATGGCGTCAACCTTAGAGGTAGTTCCATGGGCAAGGGCACACATGCGACCTCTTCAATGCTCCCTGCTGTCATGTTGGAACCCACTGTCTCAAGACTATTCGATTTGCCTCCACCTACCGATGTAAGTATATTCTCTGCTCCAGTGGTAGCTACAGGAAGCTCACCTGGGCAAGGTTGTAAGCCTGTCCCCGCTGAACTTCCTGGTCCTCACGATGGACGCAAGCCTCTGGGATTGGGGAGCTCACTGTCAGGAACTGATGGACCAGGGGCTTTGGAACAAGGAAGAGGCGCTCTGGAACATAAGCCGCCTGGAAGCCTGGGCAGTCAGATTGGCATGTCTACAGTTCAGCCACATACTCCAGGGTCAGGCAGTCCACGTAATGTCAGACAACACAAGAACGGTAGCCTACATCAACCACCAGGGGGGAACCAAGAGCCAGCAAGTGTTACTGGAAATAGATCTCCTTATGGAATGGGTGGAATGGCCTCCCACCACACTGGGACCTGCTCCAGCAAGGTCCGGTTCTTCACGAGAATCTGACTCGATTCTGTCTTACGGTTTGGCCCTTGAAAGGACTCGCTTGATGAAGCGTGGCTATTCAGCAGCAGTAATCACCACCTTGCTCCACATTCAGAAGTTCTCTATGTCCTTAGCATATGTGCGGCTCTGGAGAGTATTTGAGGCCTGGTGCAAGGAACGCAGTGTTTCCCCTCAGACGGTCAAAATCCCATTGGTTCTGGAATTTTTACAGGATGGCTTGAATAGAGGGTTGGCCCTTAACTCTTTGAAAGTCCAGGTAATGGCTCTCTCCTGTTTCCGGGGCGAGGTGAACGGAACCTGCCTGTCGGCGCATCCGGACATGACCCATTTTCTGAAAAGGGATAAAGCACCTCCAGCCACCCCTACCATGGCCGGTTCCCTTTTGGAACCTTAATCTAGTTTTGGAGTTTTTGGCAGGGACCTCCTTTTGGCCGCTGCACAGTCTTTCCTTGGGCTTATTAACCCTGAAAATGGTGTTCCTGGTGGCGATATGCTCAGCTCATCGCATCTCTGAACTACAGTTGTTATGTCGAGAACCATTCCTCTGGATCACACAAGGAGCATTACAACTTTATACCGTTCCATCCTTCTTGTCCAAGGTAGTCTTGGAGTTTCATTTGAATCAGTCCATTTTGTTGCCATCCCTTGATAGGCACAAGGACACGGAAGAATACAGTCTCCTTCACCATTTAAACGTTAGTAGGCTTTTGGTGCGGTATCTAGAAGTTTCAGAACCGGTGTGCAAGATCGGTAGAAGGAGACAGGGCGAACCAGCTTCGCGAGCTACTATAGCTTGCAGGATCAAGGAGGTGGTCACAGGAGCCTATGTAGAGACAAGAAAGCATTACCCTTTCAAGTTAAAGCTCATTCTACGAGGGCTCAGGCAGTATCCTGGGCAGAAGCTAGACTTCTGTCTCCCATCAACATCTGCTGAGCAGTGACTTGGTCCTCCTTACAGACCTTCTCCAGGTTCTATCACCTGGACGTTCAGGCTCGAGAGGACGCAACCTTTGCAAGGGCGGTGCTAAGCAGACCGTGGGCAGCATCCCGCCCCGATCAGGAGTAGCTTTTGTATATCCCATTGGTCTTGAGTCCATCTGGCTATATGCTAGGAAATGGAGAAATTACTTACCTGATAATTTCATTTTCCTTCGTGTAGACAGATGGACTCACAATCCCGCCCATGGCTGCCCAAGAACGGTGTCAAGGAATCGCCAGTGAAATGAATATCTATTCCAAGAGGTTACGGGTAAGCCGTCACCCAATTCCTAGATCAGGGCATCTATAATCTTGCTGGAACTCAGCATTTGTTTGGTTGAGTACAGTTACAGATATCTATTTTTAATCACGTTTTTTTTTCCAATAGTATGTCCACAATGGCTTTTGAAGAGAATACTGAAGGGCTGAGGTCACTGCAGGGGTGTATCTAAGGTAATGCCAGCTTTGAAATCTGACTCTGTCTCCATCTGCTAGCAGGGGAGCACATAACTCAGATGTCCATCTGTCTACACTAAGGAAAACGAAATTATCAGGTAAGTAATTTCTCCATTTCGTCACTGATATTTATACGTTGGCGCTGAGAAGTTGTTGGCATCAGGATTGATGTGGCACCTCTGCTTGTTGATGGCATTGGCGAAATTTCTGCACCAAAAAGTGATGGTGGTGAAGGCATTTTGCTATGTTCTGATCTGTTGTCAGCACCAACAGGGCCTGCCTTGGCTCTTGTGTACTTTGGCACTAAAGAGCATAGTAGTGCTCCCTCTTTGCTAGAGGAGGAATGAGAAGATTCTGCCTTTATAGATTTAGGCAATGGTCCCTCAGCTGGTAATGGTTTCCTGTTTACTGACACAGAGTCTTGAGGAGAACTTAAACATTCTCTCAATGTGTAGCTTCTAGATCTTTTGGGCCTGGGGGACTTTTGAGCACAGGCAGCACAGTTAGGTACATCAGGCAACAGGCCTAAACAGTGATAAGATAAAGTCATCTTGTAGGAGCAGCGGGGACATCTTTTGAAGCCCGGTTTGTTGTTCTACCGTTGTGAAGAGAACTGATGGAGATCAAACTCAATTTTAAAATACCAATACAATTTTTTTTGAAGACTCCCAAAAAGAAATTAAAAATATTTAAACAAAAGTAGGGAATAAAATCTAGTAAACAAACCCAAGGTCAAAAATATGAGTAGCTGAAAATTAGAGCAAGCAGAGGAAAAGATTATGTGATAGCTGTGCAGAAACCTTCTTGGTTTTTCTGAGCTGTGAGAACTTTTCTGTTTCAGCACCATTGACATCACCAACTTGTGTGGCTGATTATTGTCCTTTTTTTATCTACAGAGAAATAGATTTACTAAGTGTTAGGTTTATCAGGTGCTTTCCTGTCACACAGACTTACTACCCCAAACCAAATGAGCCTAATACTTCACTTTCGATGCATATCCAGCATAGCTCTCTGCTTCATGGCATGGGAGAGGCTGATACATCAAGCATTTCCAGCATAGCTCTCTGCTTCAACAGCAGGGGAATAAGAAAAGCTGAGGCTTCACGCATATCCAGAATAGCTTCAACTGCAGGGGAGAAGAAAAAAAAAAAAAAAAAGGATTCGCACTCACAAAGCAGGGAGTAGCTGGCTTGTTACGGCGGTTACTACCCTAAACCAAAAGGGCCTGATACTTCACTTTCAATGCATAACCAGCATGGCTCTCCGCTTCAACGGCAGGAGAGAAGAAAAACAACCAATAGGGGCTGTATGACATAGTCTGGGTAAATGGAATAAACATGGGTGTAGCTTGCTTATTGCAGCAGTTTACTACCCCTACTACCCCTAACTAATCAAGCTAGGTATTTCACTTGGATGCAGCTCCATCACTGCTCTCTACATTAATGGTGGGGGTGGAAGGGAAATAGAACCAAGAGTTAAGAGAAAATGATAAGTATGAGAGAAAAAAATGTGTGAAGCTTGCTGGGCAGACTGGATGGGCCGTTTGGTCTTCTTCTGCCGTCATTTCTATGTTTCTATGTTTCTATGTTAGACTGAGACAGTTGTGTTTTCTGCTATCATCTGAGTGCATGCAGGGATCTACAGACTTGATTGTCAGCCCTAGAAATAACAAAAACAAGAAGACTGAGTCAGTCTGTCTGTAATGACCTGGGCACAGTTAGTAGCCCTCCTCATCACTGTAAACTTTTCTGAAGACTGGTTTTCATCCCATGTTTAGTTTCCCTAGTCGCTTTGTGATTGGCCGATCACGAGGAGAAGCAGCAGCTGAAAGAAGGAAGGAAGAGTTGAATGGGTATGTCTGGCATTTGATCCATGCAGCACCTGAGGTGGCAGAGGTAAGTTTACCCAAAAAGAGGGTGCTGCTTATGTGTGTTATGTTTTCCTCTTGGACAGTGCTCTTTCCTTCCAAGCCCTTGCAAACAACATGAAAAGGATGCATGGATTATGGAGCTACTACCAGCTACTTTGAAAAGCTACGTGGCATACCCTCAGAGTGCTTCCATAGTAATATTTTGAAGGCTGTCATGAATTTTCTGGAAAGGTTTTTCTGATTTTCTTTGAGTCAAATACATTACATGGAATCTTATGAGCTGAAATACTGAAGACTTTAGGAAAATGCAGAATAGAGAGGCTAAATGTGCCAACCATTCATCATTGTTTGTCATGCCTTTCTAGTCAGGGACTTCAAGTTCACTATATTTACCCAGATCAGTCCAGACCCCTGGGTTTTGCCTCCCTGCCAGCAGATGGAGACAGAGAAAGTTTCACTGACACTGTACATAACCCAGTGTGCCACCTGCGGTCCCTCAGTATGTCTCTGTCTCCAGCAGTTCCCTGTATGTACCCAGATCAGTCCAGACTCCTGGGTTTCTGCCTTCCCTCCAGCAGATGGAGCCAGAGAAAGTTTCACTGACACTGTACATAACCCAGTGTGCCACCTGCAGTCCCTCCGTATTGACCTGTACCCAAGCCAAGATGACAGCAACAACCTTAAATTTCTAAGCAAATTTCTAAGCCAACTCGCTCCCCTTCAACGAGTCGGAAGAAGGTGAAGTTGCCCAAAAAGACAATGGAAAACTTGTTTCCCAAATTTTAACATAAGTGATCAGCACTGAAAAACCTCCAACAATTTGCACTATATTCAAAGCAAAGTGGACTCTTTCCCCCCCCCCCCCCCCCAAGTAATGGGTGGGTCTCTGGACTGATCTGTGGTACTACAGGAACAAAAATTGGTAGGTGAGAAACAATTTTCCTTTCCCTGTACGTACCCACATCAGTCCAGACTCGTGGGATGTACCTAAACTCGCCTTAACTCGGGTGGGACCTGGAAAGTTCCACTCATAGAAAACTAACTAAAGTACATGGAAGCCAGATTCTCCACATCCAAGCAATAATGCCTAGCAAAAGTGTGCAACGACTTCCCAGTAACTGCCCAGCAAATTTCATGTGGAGACTCCTGTTATGACTCAACCCAGGAAGTCGCCTGAGAATGCGTCAAGTGCGCCACTAAAACACCCGGCAGCGAGCACCTTTTAGAAATGTAAGCCAACTCGATCGCTTCTTTCAGCCACGGCACAATTATAGCCTTAGACAACTTATTTCCCTTCTTTGGACCACTGCACAGTACAAAGAGGTGATCTGATCTACGGAAATCATAAGTGACCTTTAGATACCTCAATAATGCATGCCTCTAATCTAAGAGCCTAAGCTCCTTTGCGTGAGGTGTAGAGGAATCCAAACCCATAAAAAGCTGGAAGCTCTACTGTCTGTCTAAGAAGGAATACCAAGACTACCTCAGGTAGAAAGGTGGCACCATGCATAAACATACCCTCGAATCAGACATCTGTAGGAATAGATCTTGACATGACAGTGCCTGGAGCTCCAAAATTCTCCTGACTGAACAAATAGCCACCAAGAAAAACACTTTAAAAGTTAAGTCTTTAACCATAGCTCACTTTTGTGGTTCAAACCGAACCTCACACAATCCCCTAAAGACTAGATTCAGATTCCAAAATGGACAAATGTTCCACACATGAGGATGCAAGTTCTTAGCTCCCTGAAGGAACCATACAACATCCGTATGTGCAGACAGAGGATACCCTTGCACCTTACCCCGGAGACAACCCATTGTCGCTACCTGGACACTCAGAGTTAAAAGCCAGTCCCTTGACTAGAACCTTTATGTAGCAAAGCCAAAATATGTGACACCATAGCCTGAACAGACTGAGGCTGCACTCCGTCAACAACAGTCCAGGACTCGAAGATCCTCCAAATTCACACAAATGTCAAGGATGTAGAAAATCGCTTAGCCTGCAATAAGGTGGAAATAGCGCTTTGGAATAACCCCTCCATCTCAGACGTCTCCTCTCAGAAGCAAATTTAAGACTAATCGGAGAAAATTCCTTTCCACTCAACGCACAATAAAGCTCTGGAATTTGTATTGACCTGTACCCAAGCCAAGATGACAGCAACAACCTTCAATTTCTAAGCAAATTTCTAAGAAAACTCGCTCCCCTTCAACGAGCCGGAAGAAGGTGAAGTTGCCCAAAAAGACAAAGGAAAACTTGTTTCCCAAATTTAACACGAGACAAAAGTGAGCTGCCTGACCCATAAATATTGGGCCCTGGTGGAAAACCATCAACCAATGTGCGAACCACAGTGGCCCATCTATAGCCATGTTGATCAGATCTGGGAAGCATGGTCGATGTGGCTATTCTGGAGCTACCAGGATCAAGTTGCCTGGATGTTTCTCTATCCGCCATAATCCCTTGTTTACCAGAGGCCACGGGAGTGAAGACAAGAATCCCTTGAGTCCATGACAGTACCAGAGCTCAGATTCCTTTGTACCGTGTTATGCAGAGTAGTTAAATCTCAAGTGAATTGTGATGAATTGCAGGAGGACCTTGCGAGACTGGAAGATTGGGCTTCCAAATAGCAGATAAAATTAAATGTGGACAAGTGCAGAGTGATGCATATATGGAAAAATAACCCTTGCTGTAGTTACACAATGTTAGGTTCTATCTAAAGAGTGACCACCCAGGAAAGAGATCTAGGTGTCGTAGTGGATAATACATTGAAATTGTTGGCTCAGTGTGCTGTGGCGATCAAAAAGCAAACAATGTTAGGAATTATTAGGAAGGGAATGGCAAATAAAACGGAGGATGTCATAATGCTTCTGTATCGCTCCATGGTGAGACTGCACCTTGAATACTGTGTGCAGTTCTGGTCACCGCATCTCAAAAAGGATATAGCTGCACTGGAGAAAGTGCAGAGAAGGTGACCAAAATAAGGGGCATGGAACGGTTGCCCTGTGAGGAAAGGCTAAAGAAGTTTAGGACTGTTCAGTTTGGAGAAGAGATAACTGAGGCGGGGATATGATAGAGATCTACAAAATCATGAAAGGACTTGAACAAGTAATGTAAATCGATTATTTAGTCTCTCAGATAACAGAAGGACCAGGGGCACTCCATAAATATAGCAAGTAGCTCATTTAAAACAAATAGAAGAAAATTCTTTTTTACTCAGATTTAAGCTCTGGAATTCATTGCCAGAAGATGTGGTTGCAGCAGTTAGTGTAACTGGGTTTAAAAAGGTTTGGATAAGTTCCTAGAGGAAAAATTCATAAACTGCTATTACGGTAATTAATAAGCAATAGTAGCTTGTGATTTATCTAATGTTTGAGTACTTGCCAGGTACTTGTGATTTGGATTGGCCACTGTTGGAAACAGGATACTGGGCTTGATGGACCCTTTGGTCTGACCCAGTTTGGCATGTCTTATGTTCAGTGGCGGTAAAGCTGTGACACCTTGGTGTTCTCTTTGGTCGGGATACCCCTATCTTCTGTGAATGAGAAACAGTCGCTGACTCCGACAGCTCCCCATTCCCTGGGGTCTAATTTTATCCGACTGATAAAATCAGCTTGAATGTTGTTCACTCTGGGATGTGAGACTCGGCCAGCCGCTCCAAGTGCTGCTCTTCCCAGAGTATCTACTCTGGGGCCTCTCATGCCCCTGCCTGATTCTTGATTCCACCTTGATGGTTTATGTAGTCAACCGTCACCACGTTGTCCGATAGGATCCATACTGGATGGCCACGTAACCTTGGCAGACAGGCAAGCAGTGCAAAATACACTGCTCTCATCTCAAACAGATTCATAGGCCAGAGAAGCTGATTCCATTAATTCAAAGGGAGGCTTCATTGGCTGAGAAAGTACCACATTCAAGTCCCACAGAACAGGTGACTTATACTGGGGCCTGACATGCCAGTGGATGAGTAGATATTGGTTTGCTATCTACTTGAGTATGGTAAGCCGCTATAGCGTTGAGGTACACTCACACCAAAGAGGTGGTAAGGCCTGAGTCAGAAAGGTGAAGCAGGTATTTCAGCAGGTGGTTGCAAGAAAATGGGTTGCAAGAAAATGGGCCTAAAAGCATTTTGTTGACACCATTTGAGGTACCTATTCCATTTGAAGGCATTGTTTCTTGTAGTGGAAGGTTTCTAGAAGAGAATAGTATGTACATAATTTCCATAGGTAAGTGAAGGTCAGCGATCACTGAGCACTCAACTTTCAAGCTGTGAGGCTGAGGGTGGAAAGTTTGAATTGATACAATATCCCATCTTTCTGAGTTAACAGCGCAGGGTCTGTTCCCAGAGGTATGGGAGGACTGTTGGAAAGTTGTATGAGATATGCATGCCAGATATGTCTGGGCCACGCTGGGGGCTATATAAGAATCAGATGAATGTGGTCCTGAAGAACTTTCTGCACTGTTCTGGTGGAAAAGAGTACATGAGGCTTTGTCCCCAGTTGATGAAGAAAGTGTCTTGAGCTGATCTGTGATTTCTTGACAGAACTGAGCAAAATTGACTTAGTTTTGTGCTCTCTTGTGATAAGAGGTCCACTGATGGTAGACCCCATAAGCTGAAGATTTTGTTGGCCACTGATTGTGGTAGAGACCACTCATGTGGTTGAAACACTCTGCTGAGTCAATCTGTCAGCATGTTGGAGATGTCCGGCAGATAGGTGGTCTGTAGAACAGCTTGATTTCTTTCTGCCCAATTCCAGATTTTCAGGACTTCCTAGCAAAAGGCCATGAGGCTGTTCCTCCTTGCTTGTTGACATAAAACACTGTGACCTTGCCATCTATTTGAATCGGTGTGCTCTTCTCTTGAAGATGCGCATAGGTTGATTGCTCTCAACTTTAGAAGATTGATTTGATAGCAGGTTCTCTTGAAGAGTTCAGATGCCTTGTGTTCAAAGGGTTCCAGTGTATGCTCCCCACCCTTTGCTGAAGGCATTGGTCGCCAGAACCACTTGATAGGGGAGCAAGTGAAGAGGGGCTTCTTCCTTGAGAACTCATAATTCTTGTTTTATTGTTGCTCTTGAGAAGACAGCAGTTGAGTTAGTTGATCCCACTGGATATGTAGATCCCACTGGCGGTAGCGGATGTGAAAATGGTTCAGGAGAACCACCTGGATGGCTGCTGGCATGTGACAGAGGACTACCAGGAGCCATTTGGCAGACAAGTGTGGAGAAGAGAGAAGGTTGCAAATGAGCGATTTCATGGTGTTTACTCAGTCGGGAGGCAGAATCTTTCCTGTATTGAAGATTATCCAAGCCCTGATAAATCTGAGTGTCTGAGTGGTGGTATTTCCTAATCCCCAGAGGGCTTATAATCTAAGTTTGTACCTTAGGCAATGGAAGACAAAGTAACTTGCCCAAGGTCACAAGTTGTGGCAGTGTAGCTCTAATACAGGCAGAGTAGGAACATAAAGGATTCATATATTGATCTGAGTAGATGGCAGATGCCCTCTTTCACATCAAGGAGTAGTTATGGATAGTAATTGTCTTGCTTCGTAGTAGGAAAGAAAGGCTTCAACCCTATTCAATATATACATACTGCTGTTGTGCAAATTACTTTCAAAACTTGGTATTAACTTCTTTCTTTATGCTGACGATCTGCAATTTTATATCCCCCTAAAAAATTAATTTGAGAAAACAGCAGCTCTCATCTCTGAATATATGATATCAATAAAAGAAAGACTTGCACAAATGAAATAGTCGATGAACCCGAAAAAAACTGAAGTAATTTGGTTGAGCCAATTAATCCCCACAACTCAAGTAAGAAATATTGGAGTTCAAATCAATGAAAATCTTAACAATGAAAGCCCACATTAGCAAACTGATCAAATCTGGCTTCTAAAGCTGCGAATCCCAAGCTGACAAACCTTTACTATGCACAGAAGACTTCAGAACAGTCTTATAATCTCTAATATTCTCTAACCTTGATTATTGTAATTCATAAGAACATAAGAAATTGCTATGCTAGGTCAGACCAAGGGTCCATCAAGCCCAGCATCCTATTTCCAACAGAGGCCAAACCTGGCAATTACCCATGCTACTAATGCAATTAATAGCAGTGGCTATTCCCTAAGTAAACTTGATTAATAGCCGTTAATGGACTTCTCCTCCAAGAACTTATCCAAACCTTTTTTGAACCCAGCTACACTAACTGCACTAATCACATCCTCTGGCAACAAATTCCAGAGCTTTATTGTGCATTGAGTGAAAAAGAATTTTCTCTGATTAGTCTTAAATGTGCTACTTGCTAACTTCATGGAATGCCCCCTAGTCCTTCTATTATTCGAAAGTGTAAATAACCGATTCATATCTACTCGTTCAAGACGTCTCATGATCTTAAAGACCTCTATCATATCCCCCCTCAGCCGTCTCTTCTCCAAGCTGAACAGCCCTAACCTCTTCAGCCTTTCCTCATAGGGGAGCTGTTCCATCCCCTTTATCATTTTGGTTGCCCTTCTCTGTACCTTCTCCATCGCAACTATATCTTTTTTTAGATGTGGCGACCAGAATTGTACTCAGTATTCAAGGTGCAGTCTCACCATGGAGCGATATAGAGGCATTATGACATTTTTACATTTTATTAACCATTCCCTTCATAATAATTCCTAACATTCTGTTTGCTTTTTTGACTGCTGCAGCACACTGAGCTGACGATTTTAAAGTATTATCCACTATGATGCCTAGATCTTTTTCCCTACTTGGACTTCCGGCTAGTCACTTAAAACCACTACAACTTCTGCAAAATGCCGCAGCCAGACTTTTAACTGGATCAAGGAGGTACAATTTACCCCAACTCTCAATACATTGGCTACCGATACAGTCAAGAATATTATACAAAGTTCGAACAATAATATTCAACATTAATCCACCGTTCTTAAGTTTGTAACATTAAATATTCTTAAGTTTGTAACATTAATATTCTTAAGTTTGTAACATTAATATTCTTAAGTTTGTAACATTAAAGCACCGTTCTTAAGTTTGTAACTTGTACACTCTACGGTAAAATTACTTTACTGGCCTTTTCTTCTTTCCAGCTTGTTGCAAGCTTATTTATTTATTTATTTATTTATTTATTTAGCGTTTTTCTATACCGGCATTCATGATTAGAAACCACATCATGCCGGTTTACATAAAACAAGGGGTGAGAACAAGAAACGAAAAACAAGTGCAAGGAGAACAAAAGTTACATTACAACAGGGTCTTAAAACTGGGAAGAGAAATTAGAATAAGAGAGACGAACGGAAGAGATTAAAATATTTACATTATTTACATTATGATATGAAATCTATTGTATAGTTTGCTGTCTCTTGTAAAATTACTATCATTTAGATCGGGTCTGGGAAGGCTTGTTTAAATAGCCAAGTCTTAAGCCTTTTTCTAAAAGTCGGTAGGCATGGTTCTTGTCTCAGCTCCGGAGGGATAGAGTTCCATAATGAAGGGCCGGCTGTGGAAAAGGCTCGGTCTCTGAAAGTTAGGTAGTGAGTGGTTTTGGTTTGGGGGACATGGAGTGATCCTTTGTAGGCTTCTCTGATGGGCCTGGTGGAAGTGTGTTGTCTGAGAGGAATTTGTAAATCGAGCGTTGTTTGGTGATGTATGGCCTTGTGGATAATAGTGATGGATTTGTGGATGATTCTGAAGTGTATAGGCAACCAGTGCAGGTTCTTGAGAATGGGTGAGATGTGATCTCTTCTCCTGGTGTTGGTCAGAATTCTCGCAGCTGTGTTCTGGAGCATCTGAAGGGGTTTGATGGAAGCGGAAGGAAGACCAAGTAAGATAGAGTTGCAGTAGTCTATCTTAGAAAAGATAACTGCTTGAAGTACCGTTCTGAAGTCTCTAACGTGCAGGAGCGGTTTGATTCTTTTAAGTACTTGGAGTTTGTAGAATCCATCTTTAGTAGTTTGTTTGATGAACGATTTTAAGTTGAGATGGTTGTCGATAATTATTCCTAAGTCCCTTGTTTGGGTGGTAGGTGGGTTGGTTGGAAGACTCAGAAGTGGGTTACTATTGTCAGGTGAGATGATCAGAAGTTCCGTCTTAGCCGAATTTAATATCAAGTTTAAATTCGATAAGAGGAGATTGATTTCTTTAAGACAGAGTTCCCAGAATTCAAGAGTTTTGGCAATGGTTTCATTGATAGGGATCAGGATCTGCACGTCGTCCGCGTATAGGAAGTGGATTAGTTTCAGGCGGGTTAGTAGTTGACAGAGCGGAAGGAGGTAAATATTAAAGAGTGTGGGTGAGAGGGAGGAGCCCTGAGGAACTCCTAAAGATGAGGAATGTCGGGAAGGTTCCTTGTTGTGGATCTTTACCTTATATCCTCTGTTGCTGAGGAATGAGTTGAACCATGATAGGGCAGTTCCTGATATTCCTATGTTCGACAGTTGGTTGAGGAGGGTCGAATGGTTGACAGTATCAAACGCAGCCGAAAGGTCTAGAAGGATGAGTAAGAAGGATTGGCCTTTGTCTAGTCCCATGATGATGTTGTCAGTCAGGGATATGAGTAGAGTTTCCGTGCTTGATGCTTTACGGAATCCATATTGAGAGGGGTAAAGTATTTTGTGGTCTTCAATGTAGTTGGAGAGTTGAGTATTGACCAGCTTTTCCCTTATCTTGGCAATAAAAGGAAGGTTTGAAATCGGGCGAAAGTTGTTGGGGTCTTTATGGTCAAGATTGGGTTTCTTTAAGAGCTTTAAGAGCTTTAAGAGCTTCCAAGTTCTCGCCCCCTGTTGATTGTAACTTTGACTTATTCCTGCTTTGGTTATCTTTCGTTTACGTGAATTTGTTACTCTAGTTTTTTCCCTTTGTTAAACTGTAAACCGATCCGATATGGTAATCTACTATGAAGGTCGGTATATAAAATTGTTAAATAAATAAAATAAATAATCCAAACAATGACATGATGGGAATTACATTTAAACCACATATTCCCACATGACCTCTTAGATCTCAGGATAAAGGTCTTCTAGAAATACCGACCCTAAGAAATTCTCATCTAACTCAAACTAGAGATCGAGCAATTTCAATTGCTGGCCCAAAGCTTTGGAACTCAATGCCAGAGAATCTGCGAACAATATCAAACAATAAGAAATTTCAGAAATATCTGAAAACATGGCTATTCACTATTGCTTATGGTTTGGCTGATTCAGCCAATTCACCTTGACTTAGATATCCAAAATTTGTCATAAACTATACTCTCTTTTCTCTCAAACCCCCCCCCCCCTTTATCTGACTACAATAACATATTGGGGTAGATTTTCAAACGGTTACGCGCATAACCCTTTAAAACCTACCCCTGCGCGCGCCGAGCCCATTTTGCATATAAAGGTAAGGGGGGGATTTATATAGGGAAGGGAGGGGAAGGTGGGGGGAGCGAAAGGAAAGTTCCTCCCCTAGGACTCGGCGCATGCAAGTTGCACAAGTGTGCACCCTCTTGCGTGCGCCGACCCCGGCAGCGCACACGTTATAAAATTGGGTGTACATTTGTGCGCGCCAGGTAGCATGCACAAATGTACCCTGCGCGCGTAAGATTAAAAATCTGCCTCATTATGTGACTGCCTATGTAGTATACCCTTAGTTTAGTATGTTTACCTTGTTCATCTGTGTGCATGCCTACCTTTGTAACTCATCTTAAGTTTGTGAGTGCCAACCCTGTACACTGTTGTGAACTAGTGTTTTTCATAGGGAACGACGGTATATAAAACACTCAAATAATAATAAATAAATGCAATCATATATATACTGCACCATGAATAGGTGGATGGTAATTCATACAGATAGCATTGTGCTTTGAAAAATCTTCTTACCAAAATTATCAATGGGATAGAATGTTGGGACACTTTAGATGCTTTGGTATGCTTTGATGGGTTTTTTGAAACATTCATCAATGAATCTGGCACAGGTCGATTACATTGTGTTGGTTGCATGAGAGCTGTTCCATGTTATCCCAAGCCTTGTGTCTAGATATGCATTTTAAAAATTTTAAAACTGTTTGAAAAGAGGTATGTCTGCAGGCCTATTTTAATCTGAGCAAGTTACGGTTTTTATGTTTCAATGTTTTGTTTAGTTTTATTATTTTATTTTAATGTTTTTATGATTTTTTTGTTATGTGTTGCTGTTATATATTTTTACCTTGCTGAATGTCATACTGTAAATCACTTAGTAACTTATGGTGTAAACAATTAATAAATTGCAATAAAGATAAAATATTGTGTAATATAGGATCCTAAGCACTGGGTGATCACAAGGCAGATGAGTTGGAATGCATCAAGGCTGCATGTTTTTGTGTCATTGGTGCATTGTGCGTTGAGTGCATCATGCACCAAATACATTAGTGCGCCAAGTGCATCGAGCGCCACGATGGAAAATGCATTGGTGGAAAATGCATCTGTGCACCATGCATGGCTAATGCTGCTGGCATAGATGACGGCTGCATTGATGGTGTTGGCACCAATGCACCCAGTTTAGAACATTTGTGCTTCTTCAACGAGGGCTGTGATGGCTCCAGGGATTGATGCTGCTTTGACTTCAACTCTGGGCAACTGGTGGAACTGAACCCCACAGCTTCGGCCTGAGTGGAGGGGAAGTTTTTGGAGAGCTGCTGCTCCAGAGAGATTTACACAGATCCTTGATGCGAAGTGCCCTGGACCTCTGCAAGCCCGGGAACATCAGTCCAAAGGCATAGCAGTTCTTCTGGTCATGTTTCAAACCGATGCATTGGTAACACAGTTTGTGCCTGTCCGTAAGGGACATAGTTTTCTCACAGATACAACTTTTGAAATCGCTCATCATAGATGGTGGAAAAAAAGGCCACATTAGTAGTATGATGGGATTTTTTTTTTTTTTTTTTATAAGCCCTGAAAAGTGCTTTTGTTGGGGCTGCAAAGACAGCAAGGCAACTTACTAAGAAGATACTAAAGAAAAATATTGAATTGAAAAAGATTCTAAGGATTTTTCCAAAAAAATTAGAAGAGGCAGAGTTCACATCCATGATGCACTCGGTCAAAAAATGACTGAAGAAATTCACAAGGCAATGCTTGCACAGGAACTCCTCAAAGCTCTACTAGCTTGGAAAGATGTCTGTTAGGTGCCACCAGATATCAGTCCATATGTAATGGCTAATTCAGCCTGTTTATCAATGGAAAAATAGCTTTGAAAGTTATCCCCATAGTGAAACTAAATTTGAGCTGCTGACCCTAGTAAATTTGAAGCCTTTGAACCTTTGAAAACTGATCACTTAGGCATGTTCTATGCCTATAGTTTATATGATCTTTCTTTCTGCATCTTTTTTATGGTACTGTGTGCTAATGCAAACATAACTTGTGGATTGTACAAACAAATTAAACTTCATGGAGCAAATCAAAATAAGTCTGAAGTGGCATTAAAATAAAACAGCTGTTTCTCAGAAAAACTCTTCTAGTATGTCCTCTCACCATCTCTCTCTCCAGGCACCAGACATTCACCCCTTCACTTTCTCCTTTATAGCAGAAGGATGAGCACTACAGCAAGCTCTCCTTACACTCTGCTCTCAAAGATGCAGGCAAGCTTTACATCTCTCTCTGTATATAGCTGTAAGCTTAAGATTGCATCATGCTTTCCCTCCTCCTTTATAGAAGAACCAAGCTGTCCTTCCTCTCTTACTAGTTCCAACTGTCTGTTGGAAGCAACTCCCAGAAAAGAGAGCTCTGGTTTACTGGGTTATTGTATTTAGTTTTGGTGATAAACTTATGAATAGCAAGAGGTATACATACTGTGAATCATTATACATTTGGGACAACAGAAAGAAAACAGAATGGAAAGAAGGTAAAAACTGAATCTTTCTCTCCTTTTCCATTCCAGCTGAGTGACAATCTCCCTTATAACAACACGCATGGTACAGCTTTCACTTATGTGTCCTGCACACTGACAGTAACTGTTTGTTTGCTCTCCCTAGTGTGATCTGGTTTATACTTTTTTCCATCTCCTCCCACGAGATGAAAAGAATGCAGGAAGCAACTCAACTCCAAAACTCCCAGGTAAGGCATGCGAGATCAGAACCATTTTTCCATGCAAGGGAGATTTGTTAAGGGGGAAAAAAAGGCGGAGGTTTTACTGTCCCCTTGAAGTGCCTGTATGTTTGGAGAGGGTAAATACCTAAATGAATCTCCATCCTAAAGGAAGACAGTCCACAACTGAGCAAGGAAAGTAAGTTGAAAGGAAAGCTGGCTTTTTCTTCCACTCCCACTTTGGAATGCGATTAATTAGTACTGGTAAAATCTTAGGGCAATATATCCTGATGAAATAATATAAGTAGACATATCTGTTAATACTGTAAATCAAAGCACTTATGAGGTGCACAAAATATTTTTTTTTTATAAATGAACTAGATATCAAAATATCCTTGTGTTGAAAGAGACAAGAAGCAGAAGATTATGCATTTCAGCGCATGAGGATATTTTGATACCAAAATCTTAGGGCCTACAAACATAACAAAGTGTTCACCAAACAAAAGTACAAGTAGCTCCCAGGTATGAATAAAATCTTCTAAAAAGGAAGAAAAAGCAAGTTTGCTTACCGTAAATGGTGTTTCCGTAGATAGCAGGATGAATTAGCCATGCTGTCATGGGATCTGTCAATCAGGTCCGGGAGGCGGAGCTTTACCAAGCAGAGATTAGATTTTAGCTCTCTGCAGCTGCGCGTGTGTTCCCGCGCAGGAAAGTAACAGATTCTCCTCAGTTTGTGATTAAGCTGTAGTGTAGTCAAAGAGACGGCGACTGTCAGGGAGGAGGGTGGGTCAGCATGGCTAATTCATCCTCCTATCTACGGAAACACCGTGTACGATAAGCAAACTTGCTTTTTCCTGTTGATAGCAGGGCTGAATTAGCCATGCTGTCATGGGAGTCCCAAGCTCCCGATCACGTTGTTTATGATATATATATGTTTGTACGTGATCATTAACAGTGTGGCAGTCACCGTGTACAAGAGGATAGAGATTGCAGGATTGTGTGCCCTATCTTTGCATCAGTGGCTGCTTGTTGATCAAGGCAGTAGTGAGATATGAAGGTATGTAGCGATGACCATGTAGCTGCCTTACAAATGTCTATGGGCTGTACATTTTTAAGATGTGCCAATGAGGCCCCGCTGCTCTGACTTGGTGTGCTTTAGGAACAGAATGTAGCTGTTGTTTCTGTTTGTCGTAGCAGAATGTGATGTGCTGTGCTATCCAGCTGGAGATGGTGCGTTTAGCCACTGGTAATCCAGGTGCCTTCGGGTCGAAAGAGACAAAGAGTTGGGAAACACGGGAGTTCGAGTTTGTTCTGTCTTTGTAGTATGCTAAGGCTCGTTTGCAATCTAGTGTATGCAGTAATTTTTCCCTATCATTTGCGTGAGGTTTAGGGAAAAAGATGGGTAGTTCTATGGTTTGGTTGAGATGGAATTGAGAAACTACTTTTGATAGGAAGGACGGGTGAGTCCTGAGAACCATCTTTTGGTGATGAAACTGTAAATATGGAGAATAATGAACCAAGGCCTGTATTTCACTGACTCATCATGCTGATATTACTGTGACCAGGAATACAACCTTCTATGTGAGGTATTTTATGTGTGTCGAGTCCATGGGTTCAAACGGGGAAAGCATAAACTGTTCAAGAACTATGTTGAGGTTCCATGGAACTGGAGGTTTAGAGATCGGAGGACGAAGGTGAGTTAACCCCTTAATGAAACGAGATAGTATGGGGTGATTGGAGATAGGAATAATGTTAACTGGTCTATGATATGCCCCTATGGCACTGAGATGAACTCTAATGGATGATGTTGCGAGAACAGCTGCGTATAGTGTATGAAGATAATCCATGAGTAGCTCAGGTGAGCAGTCCAATGGTGGTACGCCCTTGGAAATGCACCAGGTAGTGTAGCATTTCCATTTATAGCTATAATTTTTCCTCGTTGAGAGTTTCCTGGATTCTAACAAGATGAATTGTGCAGAAGTGGAAACTCCTTGTTCTGTTAAAAGGAACCTTTCAATCTCCATGCTGCCAAGTGGAGAGATGAGTGTAGTGGGTGTAGGAGCATCCCTTAATCTTGGCAGAGAAGATCTGGATGATTTGGTAATCGAATTGGGTTTGTGATGGACAGTCGGAGAAGGAAACTGTACCACGGTTGTCTCGGCCAAGCCAGGGCTATGAGTATCAATTGAGCTTTGTCTGCTATGCACTTTTGGATTGTCCTTGTTATGAGTGGTATAGGAGGAAAGGCATACAGGAGGCCTGTTGTCCACGGGATGAGAAAGGCGTCCTAAGCGATCCTGAATTGGCTTGGTCGTATCGAGCAGAATTTGGGAACTTGAGCTCCCTTTGCAAAGAGATCTATCGCAGGCGTCCCCCACTGAATGAAGATGTCTTGGGCTACATCCGAATTGAGTGCCCATTCGTGAGGATGAAAGATGCGGCTTAGCCTGTCCGTTCTTGTATTTGCCACTCCTGGTAGGTAAGTTGCTTGCAGATGTATGCAATTTCGGTGAGCCTGTTCAAAGATTGCCAGGGTCTCCTTGCAAAGGGACCATGAACCGGACCCTCCTTGTTTGTTGATGTAAAACATTGCCACTTGATTGTCCGTGTATATCATGACCCTGCAACCTTTCAGGTGGTTTTGAAACACTTGTAGTGCATTTCGAATCGCTCTGAGTTCTAATAAGTTTACCTGCAGGGTCTGCTCGGAGATTGTCCATAACCCTTGTGTTTCGTGAATCTCGAGATGTGCTCCCATCCCTTGTGAGACGCATCTGTGGGTAAGACTGCGTTGTGAGGAGGGGAACTGAATAATGCCCCCTTGGACAGGGTGGAGTCTAGGAGCCACCATGTTATATCCTGTCTCATGTCAGCGGTCAACGATAACATCTGTGTCAACGGTTGTGAGTATTGTTTCCATTGAAGTTTTAGTCCCCATTGCAGGTGTTTCATGTGTAGCCTGGTGTTTGGAACCGTGAAAATAGCCGCCGCCATGAGGCCTAGAACAACCAAAACTTGTCTCGCCGAAGGCCTTTGAGTATGATTCAACACATGGAGAAGTTAACGCAGTTGTGTTATTCTCTCGGTTGGGAGGTATGCCCGATTGTAAGTGGTGTCCAGGCATGCTCCTATGAACTGTAGTTGTTGTGTTGGTTGTAGGTGTGATTTCTGAAAATTGACCACCAGTCCTAATTCCTGTAAGCACTCTATCACCTGCCGGAAGTGGTCGAGTAAGATGTCCAGAGCCGAGGCAATTATTAGCCAATCGTCCAGATATGGAAAAATGGTTATACCCTGTTGTCTGAGATGAGCCACCACCACAACCATACATTTGGTGAAGACTCTGAGTGCAGCTGATAGTCCAAAGGGAAGAACTTTGTACTGGTAGTGGTGATGCTTGTAGCGGAAGCACAGGTATCGCCAAGAGGATGGATGGCTTGGAAAATGTGTGTAAGCATCCTTTAGATCAATGGAACACATCCAGTCAGGTTGAATCAGAGGTAGGATCGATTTCAACGATACCATCTTGAATTTCTCTTTGATCAGGAATTTGTTCAATTCCTGCAGATCTAGTATGGGACGAAGGCCACCCGACTTTTTGGGTATGAGGAAATATGGGGAATAAAACCCTGCTTGTCGGGTCTTCGGGAAAATCCGTCAAATGGCCTATTTGCGAAGCAAAGCAATTTCCTCACCCAGTTGCGGTTGGAAGCTTTGAATCTTTAGAGTGGAAAGGTAAGGTAGCATGGGTTTTGTGGTAAATTGGAGTTGGTAACCGTGTCGTACTATCTCTAAAACCCATTGATCGGATGTTATTCTTTCCCAGGCTGCCAGGCAAGAATGGATTCTGCCGGGTGGTGCTTGGTGTTGTGGTGGTGGCTGGGTTACTAAAAAGATGGCGTAGATTTTACTGCAGCAGCCGGTTGCTGTGCCTGCTGTCTTTGGTTATGTGCTTTGCCCCTACGTTGGTTCAGGGTCTGTTGTTGAGGCGTAGAACGCTGGTAAGATGGATACAGCTGTGTACGGAAGGACTGATAAGACCTGTAAGGTCTGCGGACCTATGATTGTCAACGAGTGGATCCGACATAACAACGTGTGGTCGAGTAGTGAGGATGTGATGTTAAGGATGAACTGCTAGACTTCCTCTTTCAATTTGCCCACTGTGTCCTGAAATCGTTCTCCGAACAGGTTGTCTCCTGAACACAGGAGGTTCGCCAGCTTCTCGTGTAAATCTTCCCGTATCGTACTGGAACGTAACCATGCCATTCTACGGGCTGCGATGGCTGTTGCAGACGCTCTGGAAGATGTCTCGAATCCCTCATATATCGACCGCAGAAGGTGTCGAGAACACTCCTCCATATCATGAAGAGGCAGTGGTATCTGATCTGCCGTCAAGGAAAGCATACCTTTTGTGGCTTGTATGCACTCATATAGGTATTGAACCATGTAGAATTGGTGGTGTATGATGCGGGCATTCAGTATTGAGTTGTGGTACATCTTTCTGCCAAACTCATCTAAATGTCGGTTATCCTTGCCTGGTGGATATGAGGTATGCGACTTTGCTTTCTTGAATCTTTGCATCGCAGATTCCACTACAATTGAAGCATGCGGTAATTGTGGCATAGAGTAAGGCAATGTTTTCCGCATACGAAAAGTTATATCCATTTTCCTTGAAACCGCTGACAGAGAGTAAGGTGTTTCCCACGATTTCTGTAAGACTGTATGTAGGAGTTCTTGTGGTGGAAGAGATGTTGGTTCCCCTGGAGTATTGAAAATTTTTAGGAGACCTAAGGTTTCTGATCTAGGGTCTGTCTCCTTATGGACCTCTAGGTGTAATATAGTACCCAATTTTTTCTAAAACTTTTGGGTACGTAAGGTCCTCTGGAGGAGAATACGGTTCCTGCGGTTGTTCCTGTGGGTCCGACGGGAACCCGGTAGATGATGATGGGGAGGTTTGTGGAGATGGGGAATCGATAGATGTATCTTGCTGTTGAACTGGTGAAACTGGTCGTTTTGTTATTGGGGATGCCAGAGGCTCCACCGATGGTTCTCTAGAAGTATGTGTATTATGTTCCAGGGAACTTACAGAGAGTTCGTTAGACATCTTCAAGGATGATTGAAGAGTTTCATAAAACCCTTCTAATGATTGGGATAATTGAAAAAATGCCTCTTTTGTGTGAGGAGGCATTGTCGAACGACCAGATGGTTTTGGTAAGTCACTGCTTTAGAGTGCATTAGAGGCACTTGAGGTAAATTACTTGGAACGTCATATTCTTTCCCAATCTTGTCCTCTGCTGTCCTAATGGAATTATCTGAGGATGTAGAAGCATTAGAGGAAGTGACCTGTATTATCTCTCTATGAGATAAGGTCCTTGCACCTTGTGTGTGAGACGTCGTAGACATAGAAGGGCTTACTTCCCATGTTTCACTCATCTTTGAAATCTTTTTATGGTGCAAGTGACGTGAATGTTTCTTATGATGGTGTGATGAGGATTCTGTGTGGTTCTTCCGTGAAGACGGGCAACCGTTTTCTATGTTTTGTTATCAAACCTGTAGAAGTGGATCTCGAAGAGCATGAAGTACCCGAGCGGTTCAGTGTTACCGCTGGAGAGGCGGAATGAGATACTTCTGAGGATTCATGTTGTCGTTTTAACCCATGCTTCCTTGGGTGAGATGGGTGTTTGGATTTATCTTCAGCTCTGTGGCGTATAAGGCGATGCCGTAAGTTTATGCGTTGTTAGGCCTCTAATGTGTTGTGTAGGCATCGGGCTTCTCGATGCTGTAGGATCTTGTTGTGTACTGGGCGTTGATGCCTTCTGTGCCGTGTGCGTCAATGTTTTTGGCGCCATGTGCGCAGATTTCAGCTTGTGCGCATATGTTTTCGGCACAGTGCGTGTAAATATCTGCGGTGCCTTTGCCTCCGGCGCCGTGCGCACAGACGACGCCGTGCGCACAGACGGCGCCATGCGCGCAGATGTCTTCGGCGCTGTGTGTGCGGATATATTCGGCGCCGTGTGCGCAGAAGATTTGTGCACCAATAATTTCTTGGGCGCAGAAGTTGTGTGCGCCGACGATACTTTAGGCGCAGAAGGCATCTTGGGCACATACGTTTTCGGCGCCGTTGTTTCCCGCGCTGGTGATTCTGGCTCTGTCGGTTCCTTCAAATCCGTTGGCCTATGCCTTCGTGGCAAGTCCTTACTTCAAAGCCTGGAGGGGTGAGGATCCCACGAAGATGCTCTCTTTTGTGCTGGAAACATTGTTTTTGAGGGGCCAGGCGACAAATGAGCCTCCAATGGTTGCGATGGGCTGAAAAGTTCCCGCATTTGATAAGCCCGCTGTTTCTGGGCTCACGGGGACATTCGAACACAGAATTCACAGGCTTGTAGATCATGATCTGGCCCCAGGGATTGGTAACATTGGTCATGGCCATCCATGACCGACATTACCTTGCCGCAAGTACAGGGTTTGAACCCCGATTTCTTAGACATTTTTAGAAAATTTAATAAGACGCTGAGGAGAAATCAGCTCTGTGTGCGATCCCGCGCGCGGAAAAAACAGACTGAGGAGAATCTGTTACCTTCCTGCGCGGGAACACACGCCCAGCTGCAGAGAGCTAAAATCTAATCTCTGCTTGGTAAAGCTCCGCCTCCCGGACCTGATTGACAGATCCCATGACAGCATGGCTAATTCAGCCCTGCTATCAACGGGAAAATGAAGAGACGCCTCAGGCAGCGCTGCTGTGGATTCAAATCCTCCGTCTGTCATGGATGTTAAGGCCCGAGTATGCCCTTGATATGTACTCAGACCTGGGGAGGGAGGGAAGACCACTGCGGTTACTGTGGTAGCCCCTGCTAACCAGTGAGCAATACTGAACCTGCACCTGAGAGATGGCCCTCCAGCCCTTAGGCCGATGGGGGTTCCTAACTTTCCTGGGCAGATGTTTGGGGAGAGGGATTGAAGATGGGAAAGCAGAAAATATTTTATTCTTAAGACTGTTGAAACACTGAATTATTTTCTTGGAGTCCGTTATCAAACGACCTGTATAGTTGCTTTTAACACCTGTAATTTTGCAGTTCAAATTTTGAAATAAAAACAATACAAGTAGTAGTTCTTTGAAAATGTAACTAAAGTCGATATGCTAAAAGCATCCATATACTTTGCACCTGCTGTGGGGAAAAGTTGTGTACATGTATTTGAAATTCAAATGTGTGCATGCTGTTTCCCTCCCACAACCTGTGCACGGGGATCTTCGGTCAGGCCGTTTTACCCCTCATAGCATCTGACCTTCATCTTCAGTATTATAAAAATGAAGTCTTAGACGGGATCTTCCTTGTTCATATTTTTGTAGACGCTGCATGGTCTCTGCCAGTTGGGAAGGTTGGAGGGGAGGTCAAACTCTGCATTTCCTACAAGAACAATAAGCTTTTTATCATGGTGATGCACATCCGGGACCTGGTATGTGTCAAAAGTACAAACAGCTCATTTGCCTATAGTTTTCTTCTTTTTTTCCCTCCTTTTCTATTTGTAGTTTTTTCAATGTTGTCAGGGTTTTCTTCTTTCTCTAGTCCCTTTTCTGTCCTAGCCATCTTAATCTTTCTCTCTCTTTTCCATGTCTCACTTCTTCCTGTTTTCATCTCTTCATCCCTTTCTCTTTCTTTTTCTTCCCCATTATCTATTAACAAGGATTGCAAGAAAATATTTATTCTGAGTCAAAACAGTGACAAAATTCAAATGTGCCTTGGAGAGACACAGACATCTTCATGGCAGGGGAAGTAGGATTGGAGGAATAATCTAAGAAGCAGGGCAGCCAGGGTGCAAATCCTCCTGATGCTGCTTGTGACTTGGGAAGTCATTCATTCGCTGTTGCCCCACATTCAACTTTAGGGGGTAATTTTGAAAAGGATTTACATGCTTAAAACTGGGTTTTACACCTGTAAATGCACTTTAAATGGGCTTTTGAAAATTGCTACGATAATGTTACATTTACATATACAACTCCTTTAAAAATTACATCTCTAGCCCTCTAGGGACAGAGAAATAGCTCCTGAACCTGAATGTAACTTGTGTGAACTAAAAGCAGAGAAATTACTACTTACCTGATAATTCCCTTGCCTTTAGGGAAGGGTAGGTGAATCCCAACGAATGGATTATGCACCTCTGCCAGCAAAAGCTGATGTCACAACCATATACCGTGTTTCTCCGAAAATAAGTCTGTTCTTATATTATTTTTAGCTCCGAAAAAAAAGGATAGAGCTTATTTTCAGGGGATGTGTTATTTTTTTTCGTTATCGGCCTGCCGTGGCAAATTTCATTTTCCTGCGGTTCGGTCCGATTTTATTTCGACTGCCGCCCCCCCCCCCCCCTCCAAAACCATATCCGAAACACACCCCAACCCATTACCAACCCTTCAAATTTAATTAATTGCAACCACCCCACCCTCCCGACCCCCCCCCCCCTCCAAAAAAAAATTGCCAAAATTCCCTAGTGGTCCAGCAGGGGTCCCGGAAGTGATCTCCTGCTCTCGGGCCATTGGCTGCCAGTAATTAAAATGGCGCCAATGGCCCTTTGCCCTTACCGTGTGACTGCTCAACCTGCCAGGCCTGCAGTGATTCCTCAGCTCACAGAACAACCCAGAGACGTGAGCAGGCTAGCCTATGATTTTATTTTTTGGTAATCAGGAAAACATTCACCTGAGCCCAGCTCTTCATGGCTGAGAGCAGGAGCGGATCCCAGCTACGGTGGGAGAGGGCTAAACCCTCACCACTGAGCCTCTCTTGGCCTGCAACCGCTAATCGCACTTTAGATCCAGGCCCCTCAAGGCTTCCGGACTGAAGCACTGTACTGAGGGAGGGACTGCACAGTATCCCTCAGGAGGCAAGCAATGCTATAGCCATTTTGTCCCAAAAAAGACATCAAAGTTGGGCACACAACTGGGCACACAGGATCACGCAGATACCAGCAGCAAAAAAAAGGCTCTAAATCACCTCACGGCCTATTGCACACCAAAGGAAAATCTTGGAAGCGGGACCTAGTCAATGGCTGCTCAACTCGCTGTGCCTGCACTGCCTCCTTACCAAACTCACCAGAGACGTGAGCAGGACAGTTCAACGCCCAGGTAACAGACCCTTTCTCCTGCTTTCCTCTCGCTGCTGTATTTTTTTTTTTTTATAAAGCAAAAATTTTTTTTACCTGAGCTCAGCCTTCCCTTGCTGAGAGCAGAAATGTGTCCCAGCTATGGGAGGAGAGGGCTAAAGCCTTCACCACCGAGCCTCTCACGGAAACAGGTCTTGGCTACAGAGGGAGAGAGCTAAAGCCTTCACCGCCAAGCCTCTCTCAGCTTGCAACTGCTATTGGAATTTCTGGTTCATGACAGTCAAGGCTATTGGACTGAGGACACTACCTTAGGGAGGGGACTGCATTGTATCGCCTCAGGAGGCAAGCAGTGCTATACAGATGTCTCGTCTTTCTGTTACCTCCTTTTGATTCCTTCTTATTTTCTTTTCTTCTATTCTTTTTTTTTTCTCACAGGCAATCCCCTGAAGGGAAATGCATGTCCACTATCTGCTGGAGATGGAGAATACTGACGGACTGATGTTGGAGCACGACTATATGGTCGTGATGTCAGCTTTTGCTCTGTCTCCATCTGCTGGCAGAAGTGCATAACCCTCTCGTTGGGATTGACCTACCCGAACACTAAGGAAGAAAAAATGGACAGAATCTCTAAACCAAGTTTTCCATATCTGCCAACACTCATTCACCTGTAGAAACTACCTTTGAAAATTGCCCCCTCTTCTCTCCCAGTGCAGAGAAAAGGGGCAGTGCAAGGGCCATGCTGGAATTTCTTTTTAACTCTTATTTCCCAGTAAGGAGTTTGCACCTCCAAACTCTCTGAATACTTTTAGACCCACAGTCCCTGCCAATCTTCAGCAGGTAGTTTCCCTTTGAAGATGATCTTGCAGACCTGGGGGTACTCTGTACATGTTTGGGGAGGAGGGGCAAAGGGACTACAAATAGCTTTCCCCATCTATATTTGTATATTTTATTTAACTTGAGTCTATAATTTGGCTTGTCTGTAGCAACACCTCCAGGATGGGAATGACCCTGATCCTTATGTGAAGATTTATCTTTTACCTGATCCACAGAAGACCACAAAGAGAAAAACCAAAGTAGCTCGAAAAACATGCAACCCCACCTACAATGAAATGGTATGTCTTTCTGTTGAGTGGGTATCCCTCTAGAAGATATAAAATGAAGCCCATTTTGTTGTTCTTGCCCTAATACTGAGGAAATTTAAAGAACCGTCATGGAAAAAAAGAAAATTTATAAAGCTTAGGAAATGGAAATCTCTCTCTGCTTAAGGCCAGGCTAACAGCTGAGCAAGGATGTGTCATTTTTTTTTTCAGTGAGGGGATGGAGGCAAATGCTAATACAGTTTATTTAATCATTGACTATATTTTATAACATGGATTCTAAAACCTGAAAGTTTATTTAATAGTAAGTACAGAACATAAGAACATAAGAAAATGCCATACTGGGTCAGACCAAGGGTCCATCAAGCCCAGCATCCTGTTTCCAACAGTGGCCAATCCAGGCCATAAGAACCTGGCAAGTACCCAAAAACTAAGTCTATTCCATGTAACCATTGCTAATGGCAGTGGTTATTCTCTAAGTGAACTTAAAAGCAGGTAATGGACAGCTCAAACACATGTACATAACTTAGAGTATGGAACACTATATTACATGGAATATCATTTTTCCAAATTTAGGCATATATTCTTCCAGTTTTAAAGTAGTTTGTGACCTGCTTTTCTTAAATTAAGTA
Source organism: Rhinatrema bivittatum (assembly GCF_901001135.1). Taxonomy (NCBI): domain Eukaryota; kingdom Metazoa; phylum Chordata; class Amphibia; order Gymnophiona; family Rhinatrematidae; genus Rhinatrema; species Rhinatrema bivittatum. The sequence continues at coordinate 3,424,776 of NC_042626.1, read as the reverse complement.
GATTAGGGGTCATTTTTAAGCAGAACCAGAGGTGTTGGTAGATAGTTCAAACATTTGCAAAGGGCAAGGAATCCCCATCTGAGTGACATGAACAAGTGGCAATGCCAACAATACAGGCTAGGAAAACCCCCTGGACTGTAATTCAGGGGCTTGTAAAACAGGGTGAGAACATGGCAATATCCCCCACCCCTATCCTAGTATAGATGATTAATTCAGTACAGTCCCATAATATGTGGTGATGCAATCTGCCAAAGAAAATGCACTGGAAATATCTTTCAGCAGGGTGATCTGATAAACCCAATGGCTGCTGCTTCTTTATAATTATTCTTTTGACTTGAAAACTTTTCCTTCCTTCCTACTTATGTGCTGCAGTTGGTTTACGATGGGATCCCCAAAGGAGACCTCCAACAGCGCGAGATCCATTTGAGCGTGCTGAGTGAGGAAGGATTCTGGGAGAATATCCTACTTGGAGAGGTCAGCATCAAACTTCGGGATCTCAATCTGACAAAGGAGAAGTTGTGTTGGTTCCAGTTGGGCTCTAAGAACCAGGGTACCATATGAGGATGCATCACACAAGCTGCATAAGTGAGCGGCCTCCCTTCTGGGATAGCAACAGGACCATGATGCCTTGTTTTATTTTCATAAGGCCTTCAGACGTTAGAACTATGCTCTAAAAGGATTTATCCAACGTGATGGCTTGATGTTTTCCAAGGGAATTAGAGAAATAACAAGCAATTGAGAGCTTCTTTCCTTTCTAGATAAAGGATTTCATATGAAGACTGAAGATTCAGTCATGGTGCGGAATTCTATCCCCTCGTGGCTGGAAACACTGCAGTAGATTTATGTTTACCTTGTGTCAAGGGAACTAGGACCGGGGATGGGGGAATAATCTTATAATTTTTGTGTCTATTCATATCTTTATTTTTTATTTTAAAAAATGAGAAGTAGATTCTGTTATGGAGGAACAGGGGTTTCAGAAGGGGCATGATAAGGGAATTTAGATTTTTTTCAACTGTAGATAAGGTTCTTACTGAACTTTTTTAGCCTGTATTATTATAATGAAACTTACAACCATAGGGAATCTTAAAGGGAAGAGGCAATAGGGCACATCTGGTGAATGAGCCCACCTTTTCCATTTTGGATAGTGGCTGGTTCCCTAGTGTTGTCTCTCCAGAAAAACTGCTTCCAAAGGAAAGCTTACTGTTCTAGGTTTCCATAGAAGAAGAACACAATACTTGACTCTTCCACCTGTATCCCTGCTTGCAGCTTGTATTACACACTTGCTGTCTGTCCTGATTACACTTATGTATCATCAATCCTGTATCCATCAGTGTATGGAAGACCTCTGCACCTTGGTGTTCCGATCTTACTCAATCCCTAGCTAGAACCAAGTCTGCTGCAAGCAATTTCAAAACAGTTTTAGATGACAAGTGCTTCAATCACAGGAGTCCATGATTTTTTTCTTTCTGAAAGATTTTTTATTGAATTATATGAAGGTTTACACTGACATTCTTGTAAAGGGAGAAAAATGTGGGATCAACCCTACCAAAAATGAATACAAAAATTCTTCAACTTGGTGTACATCTGTTTCTTAGTACCACAGATGTTATGGTGACACATAATACAACGGGCTCTAAAAAGAAATTAGGAAAACTTATGGATGCTAAATCAATCATAGATGCTTTTAACAACAGTCAGGGATGTTATACCAGGTACAGTGCATTCCTGTATCTAATCCAATGTGTTACATGTTTACAATTTAAAAATGCTCAAAGCAAGCTATGGATTCAGTAAATACAAAGCAAGTTTGCTTACCATAAACAGTATTTTCTATAGATAGCAGGATGAATTAGCCATGATCTGTGGACTTATTGCTCTGAACTAGTGAAGCTTTGAGCTGTACTGAGCATGTGAGGGAGTTCCCTCAGAAGCCTCCTCAGTCTATTTCAAAGCTAATTAGCTGGGTAGTCAACTCTCCAGGGAGGAGGGCGAGCATCTCATGGCTAATTCATCCTGCTATCTATGGAAAACACTATTTACCATAAGCCATCTTGGCTTTTCTGTCAGTAAGCAGGCTGAATTAGCCATGATTTGTGAGACTCCCAAGCTGAGAGCTGCAGCAGAGCCATGACTAAGCAACCCAGACTCCACTGTGGAGGAACAGATGCAAAACTCTGTTTTGTAAAGTAGGTCAACTGCATCAGAAGATTCATTTGTGTGGAGAGCTGCACCGTAGCATTGAGTGCAGCCATTTCACATCATGTGCATCGAAGATTGCATCAATAAAGCTATTGCACCATGCTCTGGGTTTTTCAATGCTGCTTGCGTTCGGTGCTCTAATGTGCTAAGCATTGGGTGCTCCTGGTGCACCTTGCATTAAGGCACCATCATCGCTGATGCATCCTGTGTTGAAGTCATCGTCATCTCCTCTAGCGCCAATGCATCCAAGGAACTTGTGCTTTTCGATGCATGGGGAGACTTTGTCAAGTATCTCCATTTTGACAATGCATGGCGGCTATCCAACTCCATAGTTCCTGTTTGAGGCGAAAGAAGGGGTTGTTAAAGAACTTTGGCTTATGTGACTACATGGGGAGGCAAAAGAAGCTGCATTTTGGGATACAGATTTGCTGTGGCCCCTGGCCAACTGACAGAGATTCTCAATTTTTACCACTGTGGAACACTGCGAACTAGGAGACATCTGACCGCAGACTGTGCAGTTTGTTTGGTCATGGTCAGGCCCCAAACATCAAACAGGGATCATGGCCCATCTAGTACAGACATCCCTTGGCTGCAGGTGCAAGTTTTGAACCAAGTCATGATGGCTTTCTTCTTACCTGACATGGCCCTGAGGATAAATTCCAGAAAGATCTTTGCACACTGTCTAGAAGTGTTTCTCTGGGGGGTTTTTTGTTTTTGTTTGATTTTAATTAGCACTGAAAAGTGCTGTTGGAAGTATTGCTGAGGCAGAGAGGCTACAAGAAAAAAGAGAAAACTTTGAAGAAGATAGATAAAAATGAGGACAGACTGAGTAGCTGGGACCAAAAAAGGAGGAGGCTTCTGAGGCAACACCTGCATGAGAACACTGCACATGCTCAAAAGAGCTCAAAGCTTTACTCTTTGTAGAGATGAGTCCAGTCAGTGCTGCCAGATGACATCACCCACAGATCATGGCTAATTCAGCCTGCTTATTGTGGAAAATGAGGGTAATTTTCAAAGAGTCTTCTGCAGGTAAAAACATTATTGGTGTTTTATGTGCAGCATGTCTTTTTACAATGGGTAAGCATGGTGCACACATGAGTTTACCCGGAATGAGCGAAGGCATTTCCAGGATGGGGAAAGGCAGAATTGAGAAAAGGTTTACACTTATGCATATACTTTTGCATTTTCAAAAGAATGAACGTAAAATTTAATTAAAAAGTTCTATACACGATTTAACGGGTGTAATTGTGTGCAGGTAATTTCAGTGGGATAATTTTCAAAAAGGGAAAGTACATGCATGCACATACTTTCCCTTTGAAAATTGGTGTAACATATGTTTTTCCCTCTAATTTTTGCAGGCTGTTAATTACCTCCATAAATAAAAAATATGTATCATGATAAAACAAAATAGTTAAAAACAATAAAATCAAAACATAATGAAATTTAACATGTGAACAAAAGCATGAGAAAAGAATTTAAAAATCTTTAAAAACAAACCATAAGGTGTAATTTTATCGGATATAATTTTATATCACATAAAAGCCAATTCAAAGAACCCTGATTTTACCCTTTCCCTAGAAACAAGGTAATTGTCAATCAAACAAACTTTTGGATAAGGCATTCCTTTTCAAGAGCATGCCCTATCCCAGGTTCTTGATGGTTTCAGAGCAGAAACTGAAGACATTTTTTAAGATGGTCAGAAACTGAACATAGTACATGTATGGGGACGTATGAAGGTACTTTCTGTTTCAGGTAAAGCAATCCAGAGTCTTTCATGACTTTTAAAACCAGGAAAACAAGGGTTAACATCTTAAAATTGTTTCCTAGGACAAGCAGGATGGTAGACCTCACATGTGGGTGACATCATCTGATTGAGCCTGGCAGGGAAAACTTTTGTCAAAGTTTCTAGAAGCTTTGACCAGCAGACTGAGCATGCCCAGCCTGCCACTATCCGAGCGTCCACATGAGGTCCCCCTCTCCACTTTTTTTTCTAATATGTTTCAGGTCCTGCCGTTTTACCTCGTCTGGTCCCCCTTCATGGTTGGTGCCTTCTCAGTTGGGTAGGTTTTTCTATTACCCTTTTCCCAACTTTGCGGTCAGTTCCTGACTTTCACCTCGCGGTGACCGCCAGTCATCGACTGCAGACCAGGTATTTTTATGGCGTCAACCGGTTTTTGTCGGTACTCGCGGTCCATTTCCATCACGGAGCTGCATGAGGTTTGTATCCTCTGCCTGGAGGCCTTGCACAATGTTTGTGGGTGCAGTTTGTGTGATCAGATGACCCCCAAAGGGTGTCTGGCGTGCCTCAATAAGATGAAGAAACTTTTCGGGGCCCCAAAGTCTGCTCCTTCCACTCCTGCATCGGCCCCATCAATGCCGAGAGGTCACTGGGATCTGTCTGACACGCATCCCCTGGCTACGCCTCTCACAAGTACCTCCAAGGATCGAGGGGATGGTGATAGATCCTCAATGGTCTCACCGCTCTCCCAGACATTGGGGATCTTCCGCTTCCTCAGCGCCGGGGAAAGACCAGGTCAAGCACCAAAGACTATCCTGCACGCATTGCCACCGGTCACCAATGATAAAGGGAATGGAACAGCTCCCCTATGAGGAAAGGCTAAAGAAGTTAGAGCTGTTCAGCTTGGAGAAGAGACGGCTGAGGGGGGATATGATAGAGGTCTTTAAAATCATGAGAGGTCTAGAATGGGTACATATTAATCAGTTATTTACTCTTTCGGATAATAGAAGGACTAGGGGGCACGCCATGAAGTTAGCAAGTAGTACATTTAAATCTAATTGATATTCTTTTTCATTCAACGCACAATTAAACTCTGGAATTTGTTGCCAGGGGATGTGGTTAGTGCAGTTAGTGTAGCTGGCTTTAAAAAAGGATTGGATAAGTTCTTGGAGGAGAAGTCCATTACCTGCTATTAAGTTGACTTAGAAAATAGCCACTGCTATTACTAGCAACAATAGCATGGGATAGACTTAGTTTTTTGGTACTTGCCAGGTTCTTATGCCTGGATTGGCCACTGTTGGAATCAGGATGCTGAGGCTTGATGACGCCTTGGTGTGACCCAGTATGGCAATGTTCTTATGTAGGTTCCATCGGGAAAGCAACACGTGGTTAAAGAGGCCACATATGCATCCTAGCCCAGGGAGACTACTTCCAATTGGGCAGCCATAAAGTCCCAAGACCTGTAGATAAAACCACACTGTCAAGCGAATAGTTTTTGCCGGGGTTCAGACTGAGCAATCAAACCTTTGGATTAGACTCTCTCTGCTGAAATACTCTTCCCTGTTTCATATCAAAGCAAACGCCAAGCTACTCCAGAGTCTGAGACTGCTGCAAACTGCTCTTGGCCAGGTTTACCACCCCAGCCTAACTCCTGTAGCAATGAAACTACCTTTAGAGAAGCCCGAGCTCTCTTCCAGAAGCCCAGACTCTCTTCTCTTGGCTCAAAATCACCAGTCATCCAGATTCGGGTGAACCAGAATGCCATGAAGGGAAGACCTGAAACTGGTATGATGATCCAGAATGGCAAACTGTAGGAAACATTGATGTTCCTGGTGAATGGGATATGCAGATATGAATGCTGCTGTCAGATCCAGAAACGTGAGGAATTCCCCTGATTGTACTGCCATTGACAGAGGGCAGCATTTCTATTCTGAAAAGAGTAACCTGCAAATGACGATTGACTCCTTGAGATCTAGAATGGGACGAAAGGACCCTTCTTTTCTTTTATGGCAAGAATAATAAATGGAATATCAGTCTGTATTTTGGGCTGTGATTCAGGAACGGAATTAGTGTTTTCATATCCAACAGCCTTTTGCAATGTAGGTTCCATTGCTCTCTCTTCTGAGGGGAGTTGCATGGAGATATCATAAAAGCATTTGAGGAAAGCAAAGAAATTCTAGAGTATAGCCATCCTGAACCACTTCAAGGACTCATGATCTGAAGTAATCTGGAACCCACCTGTGATAAAAACAAGATAGACGCCCACCTATCTCCTGCACCAACAGGTGAGCCCTCAAATCTTCATTGAGAAGATTGAAGAGCTCCACTTCTGGAGCCCGCATCCTTTTGAGTCCTTCTGGGGCAAAAGGATTGAGATCTACTGAAGGGAATGGATCTCTAGGAAGAAACTTCCCTAAAAGACGAAATTGCTAGTAGTCTTGAGAACGGCCACATGCCTGAAAAGTTCGAGAAACCAACTTCTTTTCCTCTGGCAAGCGAGGGACATGGGCCTCTCCCCATTTATTGCCATTTTTTCTAACTCACTGCCAATCAAAAGCAAACCCTTGAAGGGCAGCTTGGTGAGATTGGACTTCGAAATAGTAGCTACTGACCAGTTGTGCAGCCACATCTACTTTCTAGCACTATAACAGAAGCAACTCCTCTGGTAGCTGTGCGAACTGGGTCACAGCCCACATCAACTACATTACACCAACCCTTATCTCTTTACACTGGCTCCCAATAAAACACCATATAGAATACAAAGTACTCACAATCCTGCATAAAATAATCCAAGGACAGCAAAACAACTGGATAAGCAAATACATCGTAACCCACGCTCAATGAACAAAGGCCTCCTCAAAATACCTCACACTAAAACCACAAAACTAAACACAACACGCGAGAGAGCCATATCCATCGCCAGCCCCACGCTATGGAATTCAATACCAATGGAATTAAGAAATCAATCAAGCATCAAAATTTTCAAAAACTACCTGAAAACCTTGCTTTTCACCAGAGCCTACTCAAATTCACTCAATCAACAAGACCACCAATCAACCACGCAACCCAACAGCAAGAAAAAGGCTCCGTCCCTCAGTCAATTAAATAACTCCACCTATTGAACAACTAAGACAATGTGCAACTGACCTCACTTACTACCCCTAGACCATATCTGTCAACAATTTTCTTTTATAAGTAACAACATTACAACATGTATGAACATTGCTGTGATGATAGATTGCTAATATGTAATTATTGTATCTGTTTTTAACTAACAATCAAACCCCTAAACATTTCTGTTTTCTGTTGCTTTGATATTGTAATAAAGATTATTTCACGAACACTGTAAACCGTTCTGATGGCGAAACCGAATGACGGTATACCAAACACGTTAAATAAATAAAAGGCAGCAGCCTCCGGTTCTACCATAGATCCGCTATCCGAAATGGTGCTGCCAGAATCCTAATAAAGACGCAAAGTAGATCGAGCTACTAGGGCACAACAAAGAAGCAATTTGCAAATTCATCGCTGCCTCAAAGGCTTGCTTAAGGATAGCCTCAATCCTCCTATCCTGAGCATCCTTAAGAGCTGCTCCTTCTTCCACTGGGATGGTGGTTCATTTAGTGACAGAACACACCAAGGCATCCACCTTCAGGAAATGCAACTGCTCTCTGATCTGTGGATCCAATGTGTATAAACCTGCCAAGGCACTCCCCCCTTTAAAGCTTGCCTCTGGCACACTCCATTCAAGGTCAATCAATTCTTGAATCGCATCCAGGAGGGGAAAGAAACATGAAGCCTTGCATAGGGTGACTAGTATGGGGTCCTTCTTCTGCACACCTGAAGAGCCACCTCCAGCTACTCCGAAGGGCTTCAAAGTCTGAGAGATTAGGCTTGGCAACCCATCTCTATGAAAGAAGCAGAGAAGAATCCTATGTGGCTCCAAATCTGTGGTAATCTCCCCTTCCTCAACAGGGGAGCCACCACTATCATCAGTGTTATCTTGATCCACATCCATTTGAACCTTGTCAGGACGTGCTGCGCCATGGCGCTTGCCCGAGGTAGCAGACTCAGATGGACACCCCCGTAGAAAGGTCTATAATCCCTGGAAGAATTCCACCCAGGAAAAAGAAAATGGCTCCATACCAGGCTCCTTAGGCCCAAACCTGACATCCTGAGAACGAGTCTCCCCTGAAGACGACTCAGCCAGTGGATCAACCGAAGGAAGGGACACCATCATGTCGTCTCCAGTTCCACTCACCTCAGACCGTGGAGATGGACCAGAGTCAGTAAAATCAGTGGGAGGCAAATCCCCAAGAGCATCCAGGCAATGCTGACATAGGTTTGCAGAAAGCTCCGGCTACATTACCATGATGTGGCATGCAGCACAAATAAGCGCTTAGACTTCTTTGCCAGCACCATGGTTGATATGCGCTCAATACAGATGTACAGAAGTGCCCAACTAGATGCACAAATGTGCATCCAGGAACACACACGTAAAAAGTGTGCTCAAACTAGGTGCACAAAATTTGTGCCCAGAAAAAAGATGCCAAGCAACGTGCACAAAAAGCACACCCAAACTGGACGCACTGAACATGCATCCAGGAAAAAAAACATTCAGCCACACATGCCCAAAAGGAGATGTGGCTGTAGAGGTACAATGAAGCATGCACCGAAAATAACCACCACGGCCTACAATGCGCCAAAGAGAAGCCTGAGAGCGGGTCCTAGCCAAAAGGCTGCTCCACCCAGTGTGCCTGAACTGCCTCCACATCTCACAGAACTCCCCAGAGTCATGAGCGGGACAAGCCAAACGCTGAGGAGGAAGACCTGGTAGGAAGAATCCTCACTAAAGAGTTCCTTTTTTTTTTTATTATTATAAAATAAAAACTTTTACCTGAGCTCAGCCCTCCCTGGCTAAGAGCAGGAACGGGTCCCGGCTATGGGGAGAGAGAGCAAAAGCATTTCACACAGCCGCTCTCAGCCTTCAACCACTTCTTTTTTTTTTTTTTTTTTAAGTCCAAGGCAACCAAGGCTACCAGACTGAAGGCTCTGTACTGAGGGAGGAACCAAATGGTATCTCCTCAGGAGGCACGTGGTCTTGCCTCTAGTTTTCTTCATCTGTTTTGTTTTTCACAGGCAATCCCCAGTAGGGAAATGCATGTCCACCATTTGCTGCAGATGGAGAATACTGGCAGGCTGAAGTCTGGGCAGAACTATATATCCATGACATCAGCTTGTTACCTCTGCTGGCCTGCTTGAATGCAGAGGATTGGTATAATTAACCCTTCTAGGCATGACTTAGGGAATTGGCCAGAATGTAAAGATCAGGATAAATAGATGTACTTGGGCTTCCTGGATTTGTACATTGCTTTATTTGAGCATTTCATTCAGTATCTTCTTGGGGCCACTTGTTTTTTTAGGCTTAAATTACTGAAGTTGTTATGAGGGGTGTCAAGAGGTATTTGATATTCTTTTATTGTCCTTTCCAGCAGGTATAATTTTTCTTCGGTATGTTTCTGATCTTGTGTGAGATCTTCAGGTTTAATCTCTTTATATAGGTGCTGTAAGTGTTTAGTACATATTTTTTCCATTTTGGAATGCTAGTTCTGGTCTGGTTTTGAATTTACGTCCCTTCTTCTTGTCCCAAAAGGAATTGTTATCTATGGGCTACTGCTACTGCCAGTTTTTTCTACATATGTTCACATTTTTTTTCTATTTTAGGGTTATGTAATTTCTAAGGTTGGGGAAGCAGATGCTACGTAAATCTTCCTTGAGAGGCTCTCTTTGTTTTTTGTTAAGAGAATTATGCCCCTTGTGACCTTGGACAAATCACTTTACCCTCCATTGCCTCAGGTACAAACTTAGATTGTGAGCCCTCTGGGGACAAGGAAATGACTACAGTACCTGAATGTAATCCGCTTTGAAGTGCAGAAAAGTGGAATATAAAAATTAAGTAAATAAATAAAATCATTTGTCTTAAGATTTTACATTCCTTATCAAACCAGGCTGTTTTAGATGTGTTTTGTTGATTTCTTTTTAAATTCTGATTTGGTAATTTATTCTCTTGCTGTTCTGTGGGAAATTGTATTTATATCTATAACTGCTTGGTCTGCATCTCAATGGGTGTGATTGTTAGCTCTTAGTCAGG